>NC_136059.1:1066337010-1066937010 GCF_964261635.1 Lissotriton helveticus
AGACTGGTCGCCAGGACTTTTGCAAGTATTTTAGTATCACAGTTTAACAGTGATGGGAGCTTATACGAATCGCAATAAAGAGGGGACTTCCCTGGTTTTAATAATGAGGTAATTAGGGCTTTGCGCATGGTCCCGGGCAAGCATCCCTCTTCCAATGCCACATAGAACACCTCTTTCAGAATGGGAGCCAGAATCGGAGCATATGTTTTATGTTATGTTATGTTATGTTATCCGTTTTGTAAAGCGCGCAGCTGCCCCAGCGAAGAGGCGTCCCGGTGCTAACCAAGAGGGGCACACAGATGTGAAAAAGCTGAAAAGAAAAGGGGCCTGCAGAGACTAACATGAAGGGAACAGGAAGGTCTTAATAGCTTTTCTAAAGGCAGACAGACAATCGATGGCACAAATATGCACTGGAAGAGAGTTCCACAACTTGGGTGCGAGGTATCTAAAAGCACGGCCTCCGGCCCTAGAAAGCGTAATTTTGGGCACGACGGCCAGGTGTTGCTCTGTCTCGCGGAGAGGACGAGAAGGAACATAGTGGATGATCAAATTGCTCATTAAGGTGGGGCTCGAGAGTTTCAGGATTTTAAAAGAAAGACATAATGTCTTGAAATGGATGCGTCTTTCAACCGTAAGCCAGTGCAGCCTCCGCATGGTGCTAGTCGCAGAACAGAAGCGCGGCAGGCCAACCAGTGCTCTGGCGGCGGCATTTTGAATGCGCTGCATTCTGTGCAGTTCCGCCTTGTTCGCCCCCAGGAGAAGTGAACTCGCGTAATCAAGGCGAGAAAGAATGGTAGCCTGCACGATAAGTTGTCGTATCGGAGGATCAAAGTATTTCAGGATGGGTCTAAGGCATCGCAAGGTGCCAAAACACGTGGCGGCCAGCTGTTTAGTGTGGGCCTGAAAGGAAAGCGAGGAGTCCATCAGAACACCAAGGTTCTTTACCACGCTCTTGCGGGATGGTATCGACCCTAAGGCTGTCGGCCACCACTGCTCGTTCCATAGATTAACATCCTTGCCCACCAGCAGAACCTCAGTTTTCCCGCTATTTAGCTGCAGACAATTGGTTGCCATCCAATCAGCTACCGCAGTCATACCATCTTTAAATCTGGAGGCAGCGGGGGAGGAGCCGTCCGCCAAGGTGATCACCAGCTGCGTGTCTTCGGCATATGAGACCAAAGAGAGGTCCCAGAACTTGCCGACCGCAGCCAGTGGCTGGACGTATAAGTTGAAGAGCAGTGGACTTGGGGCTGAGCCCTGAGGCACCCCCTGATCAACAGTGTGGATCTGAGAGGAGAAGGGGGGGGACTCAGACTCGGAAAGATCTATTGGCCAGAAAGGAACGAAGCCAGCCCAGGGCTGAGCCTTCTATCCCTATCTCCTCAAGCCTATGGAGTAGAATCTCATGGGACACCGTATCATTTTATAAAAATTTATCGGCAGCCCGTCAGACCCCGGGGCCCGCCCGGACTTCATCTGCATGATAGCATCTGTGATTTCGTCTAACTCTAAATCTAAGTTCAGGAATTTCCGCTGGGTGTCCCCCAACCAGGCTAGTGCGGTGTCCTGAAAATAGTCAGACAAGTTAAGCGGGGTACCTCTTTGGGAAGAATACAGGGTACTATAGAAATCTCTGAACGTGTTCTGTTGATCAGGGAGGTTCCTGTGTATGTTACCATGCGCATCTTGTATCTCTGTTATATAGTTGGAGAATTTAGGCGGCCTGGTCGCAGTTGCCAGAGCCTTCCCTGGCCGGTCGCCTTCACCATATATCCTCGCCATGTGTGGTTTCCCCTGAAATTTGCATTCCCTGTCAGCAATCTCTTCGTATTCTGTTAGCATGCTGCGCATGGTGGCTCTAAGCTCTAAGTGCGTGCCCGTCAGGACTGGCACTGATGACCTTTTCCAATTTTTTTAAGTTTTTCTTCCAATTTGGATAGGTCATTACGCAGCATTTTGAGGATTCCCTCACCTTTGGATATACCCCAGCCCCGGGCCGTGACTTTGAACGCCTCCCATACTGTTGTGATGCTGGAAACAGATTTCACGTTACGCTCGAAAAAATCCTGAATATCTTGTTCTATTTTTTCCATTAAATACTGTGTCCTGCAAGTGTAGAGGATTGAGGCGCCAGCTACTGTAAGGGGAGTGTTTTAATGGGGCATGCATTTCCGCAATAACAGGGGAATGGTCTGAATAGGTGTGGGCTAGATGGGTTACATATCCCAGCCAGTGCACCATTCCTACAGATATGAACGTATCGTCTAGCCTAGCCGTGTGCGCATGAGGCAACTGAGTGGCAGTCTTATCAGGCAGTAATTGGCCACGCTTCGCTTAAAGGATTCTGCATTCCTACCTCGGATGATATCTCTATGACGAATCAAAATGGCGGCAGTGCAACTCGGCAGTTATGGCTTGGTATAGATGCCGGTGCAGAAGTCAAGTCTGTAGAGTACAGGTAGGATTAATGAGCAGGTGTGTGCACAGTATTTAGGAATTCTGGGCTCTCCTGATCGCCAGCTCTCCACCGCTTCTTGTGATCAAGTTGTTCTGTTAGCCGCCCGCTCCGTGGTGCAGCGTGTCACTGAGTCGCGGCGTAATTTCCATAAACTCCGTATATGGCTCCAATCGGTCTGATACTGCGTTAGGGTCCTCTTGTCCCCAGGTGCAGGCACCCATCGCGCGCAGGTAGTTGTCTAGAAGAAAAAGAGCCGGAAGCTCATCGCGGTAATCCGCCATCCGAATCTGCGACCCCCATGCTCCTGTGGCCTCGGTCTTTCTCAGCAAGGTCAACCGCTCCTAAGTCTCCGGTATGAGTCCTGGCGGCCCGCTTCTAGTTTCGACGGTCGTATTCGCAGCTGCGCTCCAGGCTAGGCACACAAAATTGGTATCCTCAGCATCAGCATTGGTTCAGGTATCTCGCGGTGAGGTCGGGTGTTCACATTTTCCACTCAGGATGAGGTTAAAGGATGTTTCCCTGCTCGGCAGGGCTGGAACCTCACTGGGTGCCGCCATCTTGGTCGTGCGCCACCTAGCGTCCGAGTAGTCAGGCTTATTTCAGAGGCAGCATGTAAAGTATTTGCACAAAACCCATAGTAACAAAGTGAAAGCACTACAAAAAGACACCAAACTCGTTTTTGAAAAATATCCAGTATTTTATATAATTAAACAAGTGCAAAAATGATAAAAAGCCAACATACAGTTCTTTAAAAAAAATCGCAATCTGCAATAATTACGACAGATTCCAACAGTTCCTACTGACCGCGTCGGAGCGGGCTGTGGTAGAGTTGGCAGACTTGCAAAAAGTACCTTTATCGTTCGTTGTGGCTGATTCGGCCGGGCGTGGCAACTGTTGCAGTTGAGATCCGAAGCATAGCGATGCTCCTGGCGGTGCTTCAAGTTGCGGTGCAAGCAGTGCACCGCAACTGTTTATGCAATAACAGAATGCACAAACAACATCACATATACAGAGCATTAAGAAACTGAGGTGCAGCAATACGTTTGTACAGGGGTATCATTATAATTGGCCAGTCGGTGTAGTTCTGAGCAATCAAGGCACAATACTTCAGATGGGAGAACATGGTCAATTATAGGTCCACACAAGTACATGGGAATACCAGGAATGCACAGCAACGAAGAATACACGGCACTCAGTAGTCCGCATGATAGCAGTAGTGGATTATCACTTCTCTTATTATCAATGTCCATCTCCTTGACACTGAGGCCGCCCCCGGTATCCAGAAATGTGTCACACAAAGACACCCATACTTCGCATCAGCCTGAAGTTTTTTATCAGTTCTACTACTTTTCATATTTATCTTCTCTACCTGGGACCATTGCACCACATCCTTTTCCTGATTAGCCACCGACTGTACCCCCTGCCTCATCCATACAATAGCCATGCGCCTTCTGTTCAGCAACCATGCTAATTGCAAAAACGTATGGGTTATTTTATTTCGCCTAAGGTCTCACCATGCTGCCCAAAAGACAACACTGGGGCATAAGGGCATCCTGCAGTGCCTTGGTACGTGCACGTCTTCATCATGTACTTTATTTCAAAGTGAAAGCCCTAAAAGTATAACATCCATCACATAAAAAGACAGTTTGTTTAAAACACACATCCTCAAGTAAGACCATCCATAGGCAATAAATATACCAATGTACAATTTAAAACCCTATGGCATAAAAACCCTTATGATTATTCTAAGGGTTCCCATCTAAAATCTAAAAATTAAATAATTCCAAATAAAGTTGCAATGTGGAATTAAAACACAAGTATACCATCTGTAAAAGCATATATATGGCAGCAAAAACACACTTATTAGCATTTTCCTCCTATTAACAGTTATTCTGAATTCAGTCAAGTTTGCTACAATTTTCTTGGTAATCCCTCTAGTAAACAAAAGTCATATACAATACAATTGCGAAATGTTTACATGCTCATATCATGTGTAGTTGGAGGTTCCCTTGGGGCAGACTTTTCGATTTGATTTTCCATGCCTGCTGTAAAAAACATGACGAGTTTAGGGCTAGGCCCCTATTTCTGCAAAAAGCAGCAAAGTAGTCAGATTCTGTCTCTAAGCCAATAGGGATTCTACAAATGAGGAGAGTGTCATTGGCAAACATGAGGAGTGGGGTAGATTCTCCTGTGCTCTTGGGTGCATCATGCTTACATCCAGATATCCATTTAACTGCCCAATAATATACAGACTGAAAAGCTTAGGTGCAAGTACACATCCCTGCTTTACTCCCCGTCTGATAGGAATCCTGTCAGTGAAGTCTCCTCCCATGTTCCACCTCACCTTTGCGTAAGTTTTAGTGTGAAGGACTCTAAATATGCAAAGAATATCTCTCGGGACCCCATAGGCATCCAGCACCCTCCATAGATTGTCTTTTGGGATCAGGTCAAATGCTGACCTCAGAGCTAAAAAACATACAGATGATTCCTCTTCAAGTTAACATACTTCCAGCAAATCACCTTGAAGCGAAAGACCTGGTCGAGGGTGCTGACTTTTTTTCCTAAAGCCTGCCCGAGTATCCTCAATTATATGATTTTCAGATAGACAGACATGTTTGTAGCCTACCCAAGACCTGCCTACAAAATATTTTTTGCTTATTATGTAGCAAGCTTATGGGTCCTTGGTAGGTTTGCATGTCTCTACTCCCCCTTTTGTAGATCGGAATAATGGCAACACGACGCCAGGTTGGAGCAATATTCTCTCCCCTTATGATGGCATTATCAGGACATTGAAGTATAGGACGCACAAGTCTATCCACAGCCAGTGTAGGCATATACCAGTGAACTTTCCCACGCCAAGTGAATACAGTAGGCCCCCACAGAACCACAGCGGGACACAAAGAACCCCGATCTGAAGAAAGCAACTGAGTGCCCCGGGCGTCATGCAAGTTCAATTTCTGGAGAGAATCTTGGTCAAAATGCAGAGTCTTGCCCACACCTCATCCGCCATAGGCTCACCCAATTCCGTCTCCCAAGCGTCTTCAGCCATTAACGACATCCACCCTCATGGCCTTATAAAGTAGCGAAAGCAGGTGTCTCCCCATTCACAGGACCACATAACCCATTGGGGGGCCAGACTAAGGAGGGACTGCCGGGAATGTCCCCAGAGTCTGTTGAGCAAACTTAACCAAGACTGCATACTGCAGAACGTGCCCAGGACCTACTCCAAAGGCACGCTGTGCATTCTTGAATGAGATATGTCTCATTCAGATATAAATTGCCCCAATTATCACAGCCCCCCTCCCGCCACGCCTGATAGTCATGTTGGCTAACATGCGCTGAATAAGATTTAGTATCCACGCTGGCAATTCTCGATGAAAGGGCACTTGTCGAAGCACCACATGTACCAACCTCTGCCACACTCAGGCCTTCTGCCTGACCACATATAGCATGTCAGCCGAAACCCCGACTCCTCCGTCAATAAAGCTGAGAGGTCCTCTCCTCCCACAGTTCCCTCCAGAAGTCGTTTTTCCCAATTACTTCTTTCCACCAACCACCGAGCCGCATGCTGCACCCCTGCTGCAAAATAACAAAACACCAAATGAGGTACCTCAACTCTCCTTACTCCTATCTTCTAATCAACCTAGCCCTGCCACCCTACTGCACCTGCCTGCCCATAACAGCGAGGTAAGCAGGGATTCCACTTGCCTAAATACCCAAGCGGCAGTGGGCAAGGGGAGTGCTGTATCATATAAAGAAAATGAGCAGGAGCACCATCTTGGAGACGATGATCCTTCCCATAAGCGACCTCGTCAGGGTGTTCCAAAAAGTGACCGATGGGAGTCCAAGCCCTGACTCATAATATATTGCATCTGGATCTTTCACGAGTGAGCAACCATAATTCCGAGGTAGCGACACCTATCCAGCTCCCACTGGAGACCCAAGTCCAGGAGGTCCTTTTGGAGGGATCCTACCAACGCCACCATTCCATTGGAAACAATAGCAAAATCCTTCTGTTCAAACACAACCCCGAAACTGCATCAAATTCACAGGAGCTCTCCAAGGGACTCCCGAGTCGCCCTGAAATAAAACACATCATCTTTGTACATTTACACAAATTGTCTTGTTGCGCCCAATTTTATTCCCCACAGAGATAGTACCCTAATTACCAGGAGCTCCAATGCTCGAGCAAACACAAGGGCAACAATGGGAGATTTTATTTTTTATTGTTTTGCTATGCTAACAATATACATAGGCATATTTAGTGCATTCGCAGCCATGCCCCCCGTAATCTTGTGGATTTCCAGGCCTCTGATACTTTTTTTTCCCCCTCAATGTCCTGAATTCCACTGGTGTAGGGAGCTGGTGGGTCACTTCTCTTATGCAAACAAAACATCGCAAAAACGATACACATGTAAACACATAGGAAAGCTTAACTTTACCATTGCCTGGCCTGTCTTTTGCAAAATATCCGATATCCCCAGGCTCTTTATCATGTGTAATGTTTCTCCCCCCCGCCCCCCCTTACAAAACCCCCTTTAAGCTGGGAGCCATGGCGTCCGTGGTGAACGGAGTAGTGACTCCCCCACTGCCACCCCCCATATAAGTTGTACCTGGCCCTTCGAACAATTCCTGTGTTTCGGTGAACAATGTGACGTGGTCATCCCACCGATATGCAGTTTACGCTTCCTCAATCTTTCCTTTCCATAAAGGGCGATGCCCTCTGCCGCTACCCATGTCTTGATCTTGACATCTTCCACCTACACCTGGGTGGTCCCTCTGGGGATCTCTAATGCATTGCTATAGCCTGTTTAGCAAGCGCTAAGGCCAAGGCGAGAGATTTAAGAGCCTCCCGTCCAGGTTTTAATGGTGCATACAGGCCCAAGAGGCATATCTCAAGAGTATGGAGACCAACCCTAATCCGCACCATTGCCTGTCTTGAGATGACCGCCTGCCAACCGACAGTAATCACTCGGCAAGTCCCCACATCATATGCCAAAATCTGGATCCCTCTGAGCGCACCAATGACCACTTTGGTTATCAGTGCTATTGATACCGTTTAATCTATGAGGTGTTAGATCTGTTTTGTGAGAGTAATTGATGTGTGCTAAACCACGTTGGTCCATTTGTTATCCCTGAGGTATCTCCTCACTGTGCCCTCCCAGTAGGTTTTCAACTTAAGTCAGGACTTCACAACCAGGAGATGAAACACAGTCTTCCAAACGTGAGTAGTATTTGCACAGTTTCGTACTCTGGTGACTCTGTATGGTAGCCCACCCATAAGTTTCCCAAGGAGTGACCTAGGGCTGTGTACACCAGGAATTATGAATCCAGGAGCTGGCCCTCTCTGACTATGCTCTTAAACTCCTGAATTTTCCTATTCTGATAGCAGTCATTCATTGTCTAGATTCCCCCTCCTGTACATTTCTGTAGTCTCCCATCAGTGAAGCACCCACCCTGCACCGTAAGTATACCCACCAGTTAGAGTGCTAGCACATGTAGGGGGTGGTGGACGTTTTTGTATATGACCCTTTTCAAGTAATGCAGCGCAGTTTTGAGCAGTCGCAGGTGCTCATTGTTTTGGTGCATGAAGAACCATTAGCTATGCCAGTAAGGCATAGCTAATGGTGCTTCTCGGTCGTTCTGTCTCGGCTCCACCAGTCCCTGACCATCCAGCCATCTGGCATCTGGCCATCTATTGGAGCTAAGCTGCCAAGTAATATGCCTCATATTCCGGAGTGCCAAAAAGGTGAGCTACTATTTTTATTGGGAAGTGTAGGAATGCTGGGTGGTAGGTAAGTTGTGGTTCCCTGCTGATTTCAGTACTTTCACTCACAGAAATGTGAACAAAATGTGTGTTTTTAGCCAATGTTTGAAGTGTGCAATGGCTTCTAGGAAAACGAACCTTGTGCGATCCATACGAGTCCCCTGGAGTCTAGTTTACAAACATATCGAGGGTTGGTAGGTGTTGCCCTGGAGGCAATGTAGACCCTGGCATTGAAAATCAGAAAAGACAAAAATGATTGCATATCCATCCACTATTCAAGTACACGCAGGTTGGCTGGATTTGGCACATGGGCGAGTGGAAAGTTAAAAATGTAAATTTTATTAACAAATGATTTCATAAAAATGCAGAAATCACTGTTAATGAGAGTATTGAAAACCTCAACAAGACATCGACTGGTAACAGGCTATTCACACACACACACACACACACACACACACACACACACACACACACACACACACACACATTCACCTTTGATGCAATAAACACAAAAAAAAATTCACACAGCCAGCCGCGGACCCAATTTATTACAACACACACATCAACAAACTGTGCCTTTCAAGGGCCCTTCACTTTCTTATTACCACAGGACTGATCCGCCAGTCACATCCCCAATCACCCACATATCAGCCATGTTGTAACACATCAGCAGCAAGTCACTACACACTGCCATCAAGCCATCTACCCTTACTCACACACCATCACTCAGTCAACCACCACTACTCCCACGCACCACCAGTGAACCGCCACCACATGCACTGCCAACCAAACCCCAGTCCACACACACCGCCCAGCCAAATGTCAGTCCACACTCCCCGCCCAGCCAAGTGCCAGTCCACATACACTGCCAGCCAAATGCCAGTGCACACACTGCCAGCCAAATGCCAGGGCTGGCACCCTTTTGGCTGCCTCGCGACAACACAGGCATCTAGCGTCATGGTGCAAGGGTATCTGTATTGTAGGCCTGATTGTTTTTTGTTCAGGAAAGAGCACCTTCTTGCACAGAAGCAATTTACTGAGGCTTTTCCTCGTTTTATGAATGCAGCACACATAGAGGAAAAAATGAGGAGAAATAAAGGTATTTCTCCTTGCTACGCCTCCCATGGAAAGGCATAGCATTTTGACGTGTACCAATCGTGGTAAATCTGGGAATGTGTCAAAATCCATGGGTTTGATGCGTGGGAACACTCACGCCCCACCCATGGAACGCCTCCCTGGGACAGAGTAATGCAAGGTAGCAGCTTGTGTTGCCATGTGTTACTCCAGATTTACCAGGCCCCGCAGGGCAACTCAAGCTGATCTTGTGTGGCTGGTAAATCTCATCTAGGTTTTGCATCGCCCTTGCATTACCTTGGGTGGCACTAGGACAACACAAAACTTTGATAAATATTCCCCTTCATCTCTTATGTGCCTATAAAAAAAATGGTTGACCGTGTGTAATGTAATTGGGGCTCACGTAAAGCTCTTCCATGCCTCTGAGTCGAGCTTGCTCTATATAAAAACTGTACAAAGAGGTTAAAAACAAATATAGATAACCATTTACTGGCTGATTTGTACGAAGTGAAGCCTGAAGATCTGGATAAATCATGATTACCCCCATAAATTGTGTCATCTTAGACAAATACTTTATTCCACCAACACTCAGTTTTCTTCATTATCATGTATAAAAATACTTTCAAATATCAAAGTACCAGTTGTACAAAAGCCTATTGTTTCATTTATTAGCCTAATATGCTGATCAATGATCTGGGCCACATACACGATTTACATGAATTTTGTCTTGCCCCTTAATTCACTATAAGTTCATGTTTAAAAACCATCACTTTTAAAAAGCACTACTGGGTGCAGTGTAATGATGAGACATATTAATATGAAAGCTTCCACGTGTTAAAGAAAAGCAGTTTTTTTTTTTTAGATTTAGCCTGGGCAGCGCCTGCGCTGCTCTGCGAGGCATGCTGTATTCAGGCATGGACTAGAAGCTCCACCCATTTTACCGCCCATCTTTTCAATTGGCTCCTATTACTGTCCTTTCTAAATCGCTGCATTTGATTCATTAAAAGGCTTAGTAGTCCCTCCTTGGTACTGCCTTGTCTGCATTTGTAACCTCCCATGAGAACTGGACTTTTTATTTTGTTTGTTTCACGCGCTGCTTTATTTAGTCTGTGAGCACACTTTTCTTTAATGATTTTCCCTTTTTCTTAGTGAAAGCACCCCGTCACATGCTTTCACTTTAATAGTGGCCACGCACGTTACTTTAGAAGCTGTTCACTGTATTCAGGTCATAGCAAGCCACGTCTACACAGGGGGGTGCTGCAGCCATTAAACTGAAAGCACTGCATTGGGCGCTTTTACAAAAAAACAAAAACATTTGTTTGTGAACTTCACAAAGTTTTTTTCGTAACAGCGCCCCGTGCCATGCTTCCACTTTAATGGTGGCCGCGCCCCTTTCTTTAGACGTGGCTCGCTGTAACCTGAATCCAGCAAGCAGCGTGTAAAAAAAAGGGGCGCGGCCACCATTAAAGTGGCCTCGCATTTGCGATGCTCTGAGCTATTGGCATTAGAAATAACAATGCCTTTTATATATGTGTTGGTTTGCAAAACGCATAAATAAAAGGCATTGCCATTTACAATGCCAATAGCTTAAACTCTGGCAAATGCGAGACCTTATTGCATTGCAAATACTTGTTTTATTTTGAAGCAACATCACAATATTTAAGTGGTTTGTTGTATGCACTGCTGCTGCTCCTAGAGAAAATGAGAGGGAGAGAGCAAATAGCAGGAAAAGAGGTGTGACTGGATAAAGACCGTGAGGAAAAGGAAGGAGAAGGGAGAGAGGAAGGAGAAACAAGCATTTGCAATGCAATAGGTCTCGTATTTGCGAGATTTTGAGAGCTGCTGGCATTCTAAATGACAATGCCTTTAATTTATGTGTTTTGACAACCTGCAAGCGGTGCATAAAACACGCCCTTTCTACTTGTAGTCCTTGGTGGGAGGATAAGGCCACAGACATAGGAATGGGGAACCGGTGAAGGTTCAAAGCAGTGAATACCAGGGAGGATACAAAAAAAAAAGTGAATACCACAAGCAGAGAAACTAAAGGCAGCAAACCTATTAGTACGGAGGGTAAAGAAAGCGTTGATAACCTTCAGTGGTAATTGGTGGAAAGGTTAGGGAAGTATTTGAAAAATGAATAACAGGCACCCAAAAGCACGACTGCCAAGATCTCTCACTTATACATTAGTTAAATAAACTAGTTAATGGCAGTATAGATTAAGAACACACGCCTTGCGTTTAAATAAAACAGGGCAAGACAGAGGCACAGTCACCTTGTTCCTATGACGTACTCCAGTCAGTGCAAGGAGCGCAAGCCATTATGGCAAAAACGATGGAGCAAGGCAGATTAATAATCTGATCATTTTCAAAGCCAAAAATGGCCAAACGTTTGGTTCTTTTTGAAGCGCATAGCCACTTTGGAAACATACTTTAAATATCAAGTACATGAAAACATCTTACGCCAGGTTGTTAGCACATAACTCAAACGACAGTGATTAGTGGGGTAACAATTTGAACGCATGCCAGGCTTGCAATTAGATAAACGTCGACTGGCCATCAATTTGAGGTTATTTGTTTTTCTAGGGGAAGGAGGTGCTCTTTTTAGAACGGTTCCTCCTTCTTTGAAGGCTATAACTGTGAAACAAGAAGAGAGAGGGGGGGCAGGTGACTAGAGGCTTAGGGGCCACATCAAGCCGGAGAGGGAAGAGTGGAATGAAGCCTAGATAGGGGATACAATAATTTACCAGGAATATCAGGCTGTGGTGATGTCATGGAGGCGCAAAAAAACATAGTTTAGCTAAAGCACATGCAAGCAAGCATTTTTGACCAGCCTGCCAAGCGAGCTGCCAGTAACGAAATGTACTTCGGTTAACAATTAAGGACACGCACAACTAAAACCAAATAAATGCATACCAGTTCACTTACCAGGGATTCTGAGAGAACGATGTGATCGCTGTGTTAAAATCCAAGCTCCAGCGAGATGTTGGAAGGGAGCATGCCGTCTGCGTAGATGGATCTAGAAAATCAATCATAACAAGGCGCAAAATGCCCTGTGACCGCGAGATGTTTTAAGTGCGAGGAGGGAAGCCGGATGGGGGTAGGAGAGCCTGGGGCGTGAATGCGAGCGAGGAGAGTGCGAGGAGGGAAGCCGGATGGGGGTAGGAGAGCCTGGGGCGTGAATGCGAGCGAGGAGGGAAGCCGGATGGGGGTGGGAGAGCCTGGGGCGTTAATGCGAGCGAGGAGGGAAGCCGGATGGGGGTGGGAGAGCCTGGGGGGTGAATGCGAGCGAGGGGAGGCAGGCAGATTAGGGAGATGCGCGTGCGTGTGTGGTCACGTGACCCGCTTTGTGGCCACGTGACCTCACATGCACTGTAAAGAAACGCCAGTGGTTTCACTAGTCGATCGAGCACTTGAATTCTCGATCCCTCAATGCGCTTGCGCGCATTGTAGGTCACGAGACCTAAAAAGAAGGTAAAGTGAACCTGACTGTGAAAGAGAGACAAGAGAAGATCACTTACCCCAATTGTCTTCTCGTCTGGTTGGTGTCGCAGATTGGGGCACTGTGAACCAACAATATTTGTATGGGCAGTATACCCGTTTGGAGCATGCAGCACGGAGCCATGAGTTTAGTTTCATGGCCGTCTTGCAAAGGCTGCAACCCATTCTCTTCTCAACTCGTCACCCTGTGACAACTTGGGAAAGGGAGGGGTGGTGACATGGGGCTCTAAACAGACAAGCAACCTTGGGAGTACAGGGCTGAAATTGTACCTACGAGGGCTGCTTCAGAATGCAACCCTTCATTGTGTGTGGGCAGTAACTGGTGGCGCCAAGTATTGCAGAACTGGGCTAGCAGCTTGTCAGTCCGTAGTCTGCTTAACATTCACTGCTGCCAGCTGACACCTACACATTCGCACATGCGCCTAATTGGAACTTCCTAACTATTGTTTTTGAGAACGGAGTAGGCATTGTAATGTAAATAAGAAGGATGTCAACCCCCGGGGTGGAAAAAAAGTACATATATGACCAATATTGAAGGAGGTGCTCCCTGACATACATAAAGTAAAAAATATCCCTGATGTCTAGTGGAATTCTGCACCCCCCAGGGGAAGATCGACCTTAAAAAAGGTCTGATCTCCCCAGTGGGGAGGGTGGGAAATAAAGCGGGAAAAAACAAAGGGCAATTGTGAGCCTTTATGGTAAGTGACATTACCCAAGGTGTTGCTTCCCGACATACATACTGTAAAATATCCCCGATGTCTGATTGTTTTCTGCCTAAGAAAATTGAAGCTCTGCCCCCAGGGGTTGGAATACAAGCGAGATGTGTGTCTCAATATGGGAAGCAACCCTTGCCCAAGGAGCCGCTTCCCCACCAACAAAAAAATCCGTTGTGGCCCAGTGGGGTTCATTCCTGCTGCGTGATCGCAGTTCCACCATTTCTCATCTCTTCTCTGTTTCTCTTCCTGCCAGATCCTTCGCCAAGTAGGGTACTCACCTACTAACGTCTTCTCGCCAAACTGTGCTGGAAGCAAATGGTTTCCGGTTCTTCCTTAGCTGGCAATGATGACGCCACGGTGCCATGTGCGTGCTGCCGCCGCCTCCATAGGGTGCATATGTTGGGGAGCCCACGGGGGGAGAAGCGTTTGTCCTGCTGGTGGGTACTAGGAAGAGCTAGACACACCCTCAGCACCCGAGCGGCAGTGCTAAGAAAGTGTCCAGCACATCCTTAGCACCCAAGGCGTAAAGTTTTTCTTTGCTTCTTTCTTCCTTTATCAATATCAATTTATTTTTTTGTCTTGGTTAATATTCATATGCACACATGTAGCAATATGTGAAATTAGTTTTAGGGCTTTAAAAATTCTGATTTCTAATCCTTACCGAACTAGTCCTAAATTTCAAAATTTCCATAACGGTAAATATGCATTCTCCTAGCACTGTGGCAGTCTTACTTTAATTGTTTCATCATTGCTCTCTTTCTAGCAACTAATATTCTTCAAGAAGACTGTTCAATGTCCTGAGGTAATCTTGCCCCCTATTGTGGGAAATGATTGCAACTATGATATACGTTTTGCCCTCCAAAAATATCTGTCTGCACTTGAAATTGTGTATCTTTGCACAGTTTATTTATTCCACGCTCACTATATCTCAGCAACATTGGCATGGTTATATGATGTTACAACGCATTCCGTTGCAACGCATGCCTTTTCCACGCATGTGTTGCAACGGAATGCCATTACCACGCATATGGTTTACCACGAAAATGCCTTTACCACGCATAGTTTAACAACGTTTTTCGTTGTTTAACTATGCATGATATTGGCATTTTCATGTTAAACCGTCTGCATAATTGATTATGTAGTTCAAATCTTTATATATATGTTTTTTTAATTAAGCCTAACCTAATAAATTATTATAATGTAAAAATATACTTACATTTCTGTCGACGGTATTCTCCTTCTTTAAGTTGTCCTTTCTCTATTTTTGATTCAGTACGTAGACGCACGTACGTTATCACGTCTGTTAGGGAGGCTCTTTCCTTGAAGGACTGAGGCACAGAAGAACGTGTTTTAGGTAAGTTTTCTTTTTTTAAAACCCTCTCGTTTTTTTTGGGGGGGGGGGGTGAACCCTCCCCAGCCCCCCCCTTTTTTTTTTGTTCCGACCTTTAACTCACATACCTTTACTACGTATTTCGTAGTAAAGGAATGCGTGGTAAAGGTTATAGTGGTAACCACGCATGCGTTGTAAAGCATGCGTGGTTAGTGCTTTCGTGGAAACGGCTTCGTTGTAGTGGCTGTTTCCCATTGGCATGAGAGAATTCCATTTATCCTATTGTGTAATTTGTCCAGGCAGCACTTATGCAGACATCAAGCATAATTTTGTGCTTTGCGTCTTATGTTAGATATTCAAACTGCACTTCGTGTTCCTTTAGAACACTTGCGTAAAAAAAACTTTCCTTGCCGTACATGTTTTCTTTGTACTGTACCCATAAACGGTATGTACCCTTGTAGCACGAGCAGAGTTCAGCTCAGAAATACTTTGCAGTTTAACTCCTTCCTCCTGCACCGAAAATGCCCTTCATGTCTGGGAGGTCGTGTTTTGTTTTCAGACTGTTGAAGGTGTGCTGCAACCCCTCGTCCTCCAGCTGAGCTGGATGAGAGAACTTAGTTTCCTCCATGATTCTATGTCCAGGAGCTTCCCTCTATATTTAATCTTGGGGTTTGCCCAGAGTGTTTCCCAGTATGAGTTTTTGATTTGATGCTATACTCTAGCTTCTGATCTACCCTGAGCAGCGCGTGCCTAGTGATCTTAAATATTGGGTTATTCTTTTGTGCTTGCTTGTTGGCGGTGAGGAGAGTTAAAGGGTCTGTGTTGTTTAGAATGGCCTTCTCAACTGAAAGCCATGTCAGAGTGTACTGCTGGTTTGGTAGTATCCAGTGCATTCCTTGTCTGGGTATGAAGGCGGTCTAGAAAGTTCTCAGGTCTGCCACGTTTAGTCCTCCTAGCTTTTTCTCTAGTCTCAGTTTTGACAGACTTATTCTTGGTTTTTTGTCTCGCCATATGAATTTGTTTAGCATTTGGTCTATCTTTCTGTGGAATTCGTCCGTGAAAGCCAGTGGGAGCATTCCTGCTATATATATATATATATCTTCAAGGAGCATGCCCAAACGTGAACGTTCGCGAAAGTTGATGTTACATGTCAAATCGTATTCTGTAATGTGTAAATACCAATAAAAATAATTATAACAAAAAAAGAAAATACCGTTCATCATTTCTTGCATATCGTGTTGCGCTTGCATTCTGTATGGTTGCTTCTGACAGACTGCAGACGCTGCTTGTGACATGCATGTTGTGCTGTGCGCTGCATTTCTGCAATTTTCAGTTCTTTTCTCAACTTTATTAGTTCTCCAGTAAGTGGTTTGTCCTCCTTCTTCCAGGCATTGAGTGATTCTAAGGCAAACAGTCCATTCACTGTTACTTTGTGGAGGAGTTACCTCCACAGTTCTTTGAAATTCTAAATCCAATGTTCTCTTGAAGTGTTTTCTTTCCTGGCTTTTTATTATGTTTTCAGTTTCATTGTTTTTCCAGTCTCTTATATGGTATCTGTGTATGTTTTTATTGGAACCTGGTACTGTTCTAGATGGAGGAAATATAGATTTATTAGTCCGTTATATTCCCCCAGGCAGCTTTTCTTAATCGGGTACAAACCTGAGAGTGTTTTACTCTTCTCAATCCCTCACTTGAAAACTCTGTCTCCAGTGTCCATTATGGCTTCATGAAGAATTAGGCCTTGGATCTTGTGGAAAGTCGCAGCATATGCAAATCGTAGTGGAAATTTCTATATTCACATATACACATCCTTAAACAGTGAGAACCTAGTGCTACATCTGGCTGCTTTCTGTGGTTCATCAACCAGAATAAATTGTGCTATGATAATGTCAGCCCTATATGAGTATGTAATACTCTTCATTACATCTGCCTTTGCTCCATTTACCACACCCTACTCTATGCTACAGTTTCTGTGTAAAATGATTCAATAGTTAATACACAGCTGGATCACTTTTTCTAATCTTCTTGTTTTGAAGACATTTATTTTTCCAGTTCATCTTCTGTCTTTGCTCTTTTAATCTAGAGCAAATTTAAGCCATGATGTTCTAGTTGATCAACAGCTTTGGTTTCTCAATTTGTTGAATTTATGGCTCTAGCAGAACATAGCTGAACTTAGCTCATTGTTGTAGTGTCTTCATTAGATTCACTAGCTTCTTCTTTTGTGTAATGAGTTTCTGCATAATTTTAATCCTGTCAGCTTTTCTCCATATGTGGTCCCTGATGTTCAGTGCTCTGTTTGTTGCTTCACTGTAACTGGGTCCTCAAATCGAATTCAGCATTTTGTGTGCAACCTCAGCTTCTAACATTTTCAGATACTTTTGAACATGTTATCTTTCAGTGCTTCGAAAGCTTTCTTTTGATGGTACTGTAGGTGGTTTGTTTTCTTTCTGTAGCTTTAAAAGCTGAAACAAAACCATGTAATTAAGCTCTCTCTTTTTTGCAATCTAGCAAGATAATATTAAATGATTGATTGTAGCTTGGTTTATTATGCCTTAGCAAGCTCTCTTCACAACCAGCCATGGCACCCTGCCCAGGTGCCTCATTTAGTGCTACACTTCCTCTGGTATGTGTGGTATTTTAATAGTCCTAACACACAGGCATTCCATGATGCTGCACTCCATCTTGAAACTTAAATGCCTAGCTTGTTTGTCTTGACATTTTCTGTATTTTTGATTCCAATATAGCCATTATTTCTATCGCAATAAAAGACTCCAGAATTATCCTACTTGATGATTTTTTTCCTGCAATAAGTGAAACAATGCGTTGGGACTTCCCGTAAAATGGACTCTCACCAATGTAATTGCGGTCCACATACACCCGCATTCCCAATGAAACAGCAGGCAAATACCATAACTGTACAGCTACTGAGGCAGAGTTTTTCTAGAAGAAGTGTATCACAGTGTATTTATCTGTTTTCTCTGACTTAGTTGTGCATGAAGTTGCATACCTAGCTACTGCAGTTGAGTTGTTTGCTAGAAACTGCACTCCTCATTTCACTTGGTCAAGTCAACTGAGAAGCAATCATTTATGAAGTTTGTAGGAGTTCTTTGGTGACTACTTAGTCACTGCTTGTCCGACTACATAAATGTAGCCGTTGACCTTTGCTTTCTTTCATACTGGTCTCTGGAAACCATGCAACTCAATATATTACCAAGCACGTTGAGAAAATCTAAAAATTTACAAAGTAGCATACTACTTATTATAACAGTCTACAGAAGAACCATCAGAAACCACAAAAAGACAATTCTACTCCAAACGTGTCCCTGAAGCCAACTACCCTTCAAAAGAACAAAAAAAATTCCAGCAGATTTCTGCAATACATAGTGCCAAAACACTGCAGTTACAAGGCAAAATGTCCATGGGATTGATCTAAAATAGTCAAAACATAGAAAATAACTTTATGTAGAACACAAACACCATCATTTCAACACATGACTCAACCAACATAGAAAGACAAAATACATTTTCCATCTCTAAAGGCTTTCAATACTCTTGCAGAAAAAATAAATCCTTAATATTATCATTCCAAGCAGAACACCAGGATCATTATGGACCCGTCACCTCCAAGAACCTTTAAAAATATCCCTTGCACAACCTGTGCAAAAGAGGTAGCTAGATGTTTACAAGTCCCTGGAACTAGGTTGATTTCTACCGGAGTTAAAAACTTTTTACCATTCCTCACACAATAAAACCTCGACCCAACCGACCCAGCAAACCACAGGCCTCTGTCCAATGGACCATTCTTAAAAAAAAATTATTTGAAAGAGCAGTGTTTACCCAACTTTCACATTTTATGGAAGATAATAACTTAATATCAGACCAGCGGTCCAGCTTCGGACTAGGCCGAGGTGCAGATTACAAAAAACACAGTTGATGGACAGAATGTAGAACAATGTCATACATTCACCCCAGTACAAGGATCTGGGCCTAAATCCATCGTTTTTTTGCACTCCACACCACCCTGGGTTAGACACTGGCTATATGCAAATCAGCTCTGACCCTGTGCCTCATGGGAACAGTCCAGTCCGAACTACCAAGCCATGTCTTTCCCAGACCGTAATCAAGCATCCAAGGACCGGTTTCTGGCTATCAGCCTTCATCAGCCTGGATAGCTTGACTCCAGTGGTGTGGAGAGTCTGGGACTCACGTCTGAGCATACCCAGCCCACTCGGGGTGAAAATTACAAAAAACACAGTTGATGGACAGAATGTAGAACAATGTCATACATTCACCCCAGTACAAGGATCTGGGCCTAAATCCATCTTTTTGTGCACTTCACACCACCCTGGGTTAGACACTGGCTATATGCAAATCAGCTCTGACCTTGTGCCTCATGGGAACAGTCCAGTCCGAACTACCAAGCCATGTCTTTCCCAGACCGGAATCAAGCATCCAAGGACCGGTTTCTGGCTATAAGCCTTCATCAGCCTGGATAGCTTGACTCCAGTGGTGTGGAAAGCCTGGGACTCACGTCTGAGCATACCCAGCCCACTCGGGGTGAAAATTACAAAAAACACAGTTGATGGACAGAATGTAGAACAATGTCATACATTCACCCCAGTACAAGGATCTGGGCCTAAATCCATCTTTTTTTGCACTCCACACCACCCTGGGTTAGACACTGGCTATATGCAAATCAGCTCTGACCCTGTGCCTCATGGGAACAGTCCAGTCCGAACTACCAAGCCATGTCTTTCCCAGACCGGAATCACGCATCCAAGGACAGGTTTCTGGCTATCAGCCTTCATCAGCCTGGATAGCTTGACTCCAGTGGTGTGGAGAGCCTGGGACTCACGTCTGAGCATACCCAGCCCACTCGGGGTGAAAATTACAAAAAACACAGTTGATGGACAGAATGTAGAACAATGTCATACATTCACCCCAGTACAAGGATCTGGGCCTAAATCCATCGTTTTTTTGCACTCCACACCACCCTGGGTTAGACACTGGCTATATGCAAATCAGCTCTGACCCTGTGCCTCATGGGAACAGTCCAGTCCGAACTACCAAGCCATGTCTTTCCCAGACCGGAATCAAGCATCCAAGGACAGGTTTCTGGCTATCAGCCTTCATCAGCCTGGATAGCTTGACTCCAGTGGTGTGGAGAGCCTGGGACTCACGTCTGAGCATACCCAGCCCACTCGGGGTGAAAATTACAAAAAACACAGTTGATGGACAGAATGTAGAACAATGTCATACATTCACCCCAGTACAAGGATCTGGGCCTAAATCCATCGTTTTTTTGCACTCCACACCACCCTGGGTTAGACACTGGCTATATGCAAATCAGCTCTGACCCTGTGCCTCATGGGAACAGTCCAGTCCGAACTACCAAGCCATGTCTTTCCCAGACCGGAATCAAGCATCCAAGGACCGGTTTCTGGCTATCAGCCTTCATCAGCCTGGATAGCTTGACTCCAGTGGTGTGGAGAGCCTGGGACTCACGTCTGAGCATACCCAGCCCACTCGGGGTGAAAATTACAAAAAACACAGTTGATGGACAGAATGTAGAACAATGTTATACATTCACCCCAGTACAAGGATCTGGGCCTAAATCCATCGTTTTTTTGCACTCCACACCACCCTGGGTTAGACACTGGCTATATGCAGAGTCTGCCCTCCTATCCCTTTGGGATGATCTAAATCTCATAGTGAACAAGCACGAAGTGACTGCCCTATTTGTTCCATATTTATCTGCTATATTTGACCTGGTCCACCACCACACAAAGACTGCATCTTCCCAAAGTATGTGAAAATGGTCTAAAATGGATTGCTTCGTATCTCCGAGATGGACAAAGCTTAGTTTATTTAAAAAAAGTTCCCTTCTTTTCTGCTCTCACACTCCACATTGCCTTCCCTCAAGAGTCCATCCTATACCCTCTGTTATTCAACATCTACCAACCTCGCCCAGCCGATTTTGGAGCCGGCGTCTGGCGGCGGTGGGCGCCATCTTAGGTGTGGCTGGGGGAGCGCTCTAGTCGCGCCGGCCTCCCACCCTCCTCACATCACTATATAATGTGTGTCATGGCCAGACGGCGCAGCGGGCTGGCGCAGCGGGCGCGCCGAAGCCACGCCAAAGCCAAGCCCGTCTGGGCCCGTCCGAGCCTGTACCGAGCCCAGGGCCACTCCCCCTGCCCCTACTGATCACTCACGTCTTATGTACACCTCTAGCGAACTATTGTCCCTAAATAAAACCTTACAGAAGGCCCACGATCCACCGATATGCGTATATGCAGACCCGATTGGAGGACCCTTCACCTGCACGCTTTGCACAAAAAAAACTCGGCAAATAATAACACATCAAAAACCTATACAAGCAGCGCTTGTCAACGTCCGCTCTCTTCCATGTCACAAAATAGATATATTAGAGCTAATTACCTCCTACGCTCTTGACCTCATGTTCCTCACGGAAACATGGGGAAATGAGGCATCAGGACCGGACTTTAAAGCTGCCATGCCAGAAGATTACTGCGTTTACAGGCAGGATCGTACATCAATTAAAAAAGGCGGCGGGATTGCGATAATCTACCGCAACAGCCTTCAAGTTAAAGCTATTGATCTACAGCACGCGCATTGCGAAGCACTTGCTTTTACGGTCACGCTTGCTGTTAACCAATCGCATACTGGCACTTTACTGTATCGCCCCCAAGCTCTCGCACTGCATTCCTGTCACAGCTACATCAACTAAGTGAACTAGCCGTGGAGAATAAATACTTCACCTTACTAGGAGATTTTAATTTCCATCTTGAATCCCTAACTGACAGAGACACCTCTCAGCTCATTAACGACCTACTATCGGTCGAACTTAAACAACTGGTTGCTACTCCTACACACAAAGCAGGACACACACTTGATGGTATCTTTACCAATAACCCTCACATCATTATAAATAAAATATTACCTTTAACATGGTCTGATCATTCAGCAATTTTATTTGACATTAAAACCAAAACTCCTACACATAAAAACTTATCTCCTAATCTTTATCAAACCACCAGAGATTGGAGAAACCTTATTTATTTTATTTATTTATTTATTTATTTTCGAGAGTTTTATTGCGCAAACAAATACCCGAAGGTGTCTCGGCGCATGTGGCGGATAGAAAGACCGAGCAGCAGGCTTACTGGTTGAACAACCATGTCTTTAAAAGCCTCCGAAAGCTCATCAAATTGGGGGCAGTTTTTATGGTGAGTGGCAGAAGGTTCCAAAGTTTGGGTGTGGCAACCAAGAAGCGCCTGTCTCCCCAATTGCCGTTCTCGTGCGAGGTACCGGAAGCAGGCAGGTGTTAGCGGATCTCAGCTGCCTCTTGGGGCTATACAACTGGAACGCTTCAATCAGAAACTTTGGACCGACGCCGTGCACTGCCTTATAGGCGATGCAGAGGGCCTTTTTTTTTTATTATTTTGTCCACCCTAAGCGTGGAAGGGTATACTCAGATGTGAGTCCCTTGCTCATTGCACCATCAGGATTCAAGCAAGCCGGGCCGAAGACGCCTGAAATGGCAGAAACCGGTCCCCGGAAGCTTGTTTCCTTCCCAGTGTAAGAATTGGCTTTTGTAGTCTGGTCTGCCCTGTTCCCATGATGCACTGGGCCAGGGACAGACTAATTTGCTTAATTCAGAGACTCTGTCCATCACCACCCCTTGTTGTAAATTGAAGTGGTTGGGTGGCGGCGGGGGATGTCAAGAAGAATTCTTGCAGCCGCATTCTGTATGGACTGCAACTTAGAGCGAGTTTCTGAGTATTAAGGAAGAGGGCATTCCCGTAGTCAATTTTGGAAAACACTAGGGTGGAGACCAGGGTCTTCCCAGCTGAGGTGGGGAGGTAAGGCAGTATTTTCCTAATTTTCTTTAGAATAAAGAACGCAGAAGACACAACCTTGTTGACATGAAGGTTAAATGACAGCTTGCTGTCAAAGATAACTCCCAGGTTTCTAGCCTTTTCAACTGGGACAGGTGGAGAGCCCAGCTGGTTAGGCCACCAAGTGGAAGACCAGTCCGGGGAGAGTTTACCAAAGGTCATGACCTCGGTTTTGTCTGAGTTAAGCCTCAGACAATTGGAGGACATCCAGGTACTGACAGCAAGCATGGCCCTTTGAAAATTAGCTGCCACCGCTAGGCCGTCCTTGTGGATCGCCAGAACCAGTTGAGTGTCATCTGCGTAGGATGTAAGTCGCAACCCATGGGCCTTTATTACCCTCGCTAAGTCTGCTACATAGATATTAAATAGCGTTGGACTTAGCGAGGAACCTTGATCAGACACATCTTATACAGATCCTTACTAATGCATTTTCCTGTGCAGATATAGAAACAGACCCAAATATCGCAGCCAACAACTATACCTCAACTCTGGAAGAAGCATTTACAATACTAGTACCACCCAGAACCTCTAAATACAATAGGAAAACCCCCTCGGCCCCTTGGTTCTCCGAACAATTAAGATTACAAAGACAACACTGCCGAAATTTAGAACGCCATTGGCGCAAACAATATCATTCGGCAGATAAAACAGCATATAAATCCGCTCTTTACAATTACAAGCAGATGATATCCATAGAAAAAAAACAATTACTACACCACCCAGATAGATCAGGCCAAATGCACCATGAAAAAACTGTTCCAAGTGGTGAATCACCTTGCAGCACCCTCAAGCCCTCCCACTGAAACATCCCAAACTCTCTGTAATGCACTGGCGGACTTTTTCTCTGAAAAGGTCACGTCCATATTCAAGGACTTCACTCCAAAGTCTACCATCACCAAAACAATCAATACACAAATAAATTCGGACTCACCAAGCTTCATGGAATTCACTAACACACATCCCCAATACATCCATAAATTAATATCATCAATCAAATCTGGCTCCCCACTGGACCCCTGCCACCCTTCGATACTCAACACCATTCCAGACACCATCACACTACCTTTAACACACATCTGCAATTCCATGTTCTTAACGGGCTCATACCCAACAATATGGAAAAACACAATAATTAAACCTCTGCTCAAAAAACCATCACTTGATCCTTCATCACCTTCCAGTTACCGTCCTATAGCATCCCTTCCCTTCCCAGCTAAAATCTTTGAATCCATCATGAACAAACAGTTGTCTGAATATATTCATAATAACGAACTCCTGGATTACACCCAGTTCGGTTTCAAACATGGACACGGGACAGAAACCGCTCTGATAAAGGCTGCAGACGAAATACGAATTACTATGGACAACGGTGGAGAAGCTATACTCATCCTATTGGATCTATCGGCGGCCTTCGACACGGTCGATCATTCCATCTTGATCGACCGTGTCGAAGCCATCGGTATCAAACACAAAGCCAAGGACCTCATTACATCTTTTTTGGCAGACCGTAAACAGGCAGTTAAATTGGGCACATATACCTCCCCCATCTTCACCCTCCCTTGCGGAGTCCCACAGGGTTCCTCGCTAAGTCCGACCCTTTTCAATATATATGTTTCGGACTTAGCGAGAGTAATAAAAGCCTATAACATCAACTTAACGACATATGCCGATGATACCCAGTTGGTAATATCCATATATAGAGACGGCCCTACAATAGCAGCAAATTTTAAAGGGGGCATGAGGGCCATCAGCAGCTGGATGTCCTCCAACTGTTTAAAATTAAACTCCACAAAGACCGAAGTTATGCTGTTTGGCAAGATCCAGCCAACATGGTCCCCCCTTTGGTGGCCGGAGGAAATGGGCACTCCCCCTGAGCCAGTCAGTAAAGTTAGAAATTTAGGAGTCATTTTTGATGACATACTCCTCTTCCACCATCATGTGAATTCAGTAGTTTCCTCATCATTCAATACATTAAGGAAAATCAAGAAACTACTCCCATATCTCCCCAAAACGGCAGGAAAAACACTAATTTCAACACTTGTGTTCTCACGAACTGACTATTGTAATGCCCTCCTCCTGAACGCACAAGAAAAGATCATCTCTAAACTCCAGATGATACAAAATGCCTCAGCCAGAGTCTTACTGAGCATTTCAAAATTTAGTCCCGTCTCTAAACATTTAAAACAACTGCATTGGCTCCCCTTCAGAAGCCGTACAAAATTCAAATCCCTCTGTATCGTCTACAAGGCAATCAACAATGTTGGACCCAAATTCCTCAGGAACTCATTTAAACCTCATACCACTTTCAGAATGCTCCGTTCTAATACTGCCCACTTGCTCAACAAACCCAGAACTAGAAGAGTCAACTGGGGAGACAGATGCTTCACTATCGCCGCTGCAAAATTGTGGAATTCTCTTCCCCTTAACATAAAAACCAGTCCCACCCTTATCATCTTCAGGAAGCAATTAAAGACATGGCTGTTTTCTCACTAATCTATCATCTTCAGAAAGCACTTAAAGACAGGGTTGCCTTCTTAGTAATCTCATCTCAGTTGTATTAAACATAGCTTACAGCGCCGAGACACCCATGGGTAATTGCAGCGCTTTAAAAATCGCATAAATAAATAAATAAATAAATAAATCAATAAATCATTTAGCCTCATTTGGTACAACTGTGCAGATGACATTACAATCATTCTAAAAATAGATAGCTGGAAGATCTCCAACTCCAAATGTGGTGACTGCATTAGCACCATAAGCACATGGATTATGAAAAACCATGTAAAGCTCAACACAACTAAGCCATAGCTCATGACTTATGGACTATGGCAAAAATACCACCTACCAGCATATAGTCCAAGACACTCAAGTCTGCTCCATCAAAATCAAGAGGAATCTGATACCGGAGGGGCTTATCCTTAATGTCAGAAGAGTGCTTTCTTCTTAATGAGAACACTGTTGCATCTTCCCATACCTTGGAGACTAACAGAAACTTCAAGCTTACTTACACCCGTAATTCTAAAGTTTGAATATGCCAACATCCTATACCTTTGCACACCTAGATTCATCACAAGGAAATGCAGCTCATCCAAAATACTGCTGCAAGAACATTTCTCTGCTTTCACCAAGAGAACGAATGTCACCAGACTTGCAGTCACATCACTGGCTGCCTATAGATAGAAGGACATAGTTCAAGGCACTCTGCATTGTCCACAAAACCTTCCAAGGAAAAGGACTATTTTACCTACAATTAAAATTCAAGCAATACAAATAAAATTGGACAATGCGTTCCAGGCTTGCACCACTGGTCATCATACTACCTTACCATAAGTAACCTATAGGAAGCACTGCTTTTTCCGGTTGCCAAGCTTTGGAACCAGATTAGAATTGAAACCTTCAGGAGCATTTACCCTTGTGAAGAGATGAGGAAACCTGGCTATTTCCAAGACCGCTATATTATCTCATATCCCGGGCATAGAGCTCAGAATAATATTTTCTTTAAGTATAATCTTCAGTCTATAGTTCAGAGGATATGGAACAGCACATCAAGTACATAACTTTCCGCTTCCACATAAATTATGAAGGGCTGATATATGTCTAGCCAGGGTATGATCTAGTGATGTCAGTTCATATATAATCTTCCTCGCCCTCACTTATATTAATACCATAATACTCCAGCTCCTGCAGTGCTTTCTCCGTACATGGCACTGTTCTCAGGAGCTCACTACCAGCTAACACTTGAAGCATCCAGTGTCATATACACTTCAGAAGACAATTGAAAATATAGCTATTTCCAAGATCCTACACCAAACCATCACCCCACATTCCTGGGACAGAACTCTGAAAGACAGTTGCATCTTTCAATGTTTTGCCTCCAACCAATAGATGGGGAACAACCCAACCAGCAAACTACTTTCTACATAAAGGGTAAGCTAAAATGAGCTAACCTAGGGTTCACCTGGGTATTATAAATCTATGTCAATTCATATATAATGTTTCTGGCCCACACTATTACAGTAACATTCAGATGTCAGCAGCCAACTTTAACTTACCTCTTGTACACTCACATAAGGCGTATCTACCACAGGGCTTGTCCATCACTAGTACTGTACTGGCCAATAAACCAGCCACCACCAAATAAATACAGATGGAGTAAATAAAGAGGCCTGTCGCATACCTCTGGTTAATCAGATTACTTTAAATTAGTCCACCACTGCAGGTCCCAAAAGCTATACACTATGAGCATTTCTTTACATCTGACAATGACACTCTGGTATACAGTGATAGTATTAAAGCCCATTCCTTAAAGTTTCTTAATTTGTTTCCCCTCCAGATTCATCCAACTCTGAACCAAAATTATAAACCAGATTTCAGGATGGTCAACCCAGTGCAGTAACCAGCTGGGTATGATAATAAAAAATAGCATAAAGGGACCTTGAGAGTTTCTCAAAGCTGCCAGCTTACTGAAAACTTTAAACAGTGTTTGCGTCCCTCACACCTAATCATCCACCACACTGCCATGCACTGCTTCCTAGAACATGATAAATGAACTTCTGTGGTAATCAAGCACTACATGGAAACACTCCCCACATGGGATCACAAAACAGAGAAAACAACTTTCAAATCATACACCCTAAATGGCGTCGCTTACTCCCCATTTAGGTAAACGCCTCAGAACCTCATAGGGGTAGTAAGCCGTACTTTGCTTACTTTCTTTTTTTAAATGCACTTTTTATTTACATTTCATTTGATCATACAGCGAATACTGCAGGGATGTGAGATTCTTTTCTCCATAAACAATGTCATCTAGTCACATACTTTCTGGGCATGATTGGCACCATGCCCACTTTAAGGCTGCCTATCTTGATTGCTCATGACCTATGTGTACGCTTGGTTTATCTCATCCCAGAGCCCTGCAATAGCTTTTTTTTAATGCACCCTCTCCTTTTTCCTTCAGAGTACTCTGCTTTCTATGTCTGCCCTATGTAGTACCTCACGTTTCCAATTCTCCACCCTGGGAAGGCATAACTGCCCTCCATTTCATAATGATGGTCATTTTGGCCAACAACAACGCTAAATTTGCAAATTTTAAAGCCGCTTTGTTTTTCGTTGGCATCCTGTCTGTCCCCAGTACGCTACTCTCGAATCTCCCCATGTCTTTTCTCCCTGTTATATGTTCTTTATTGTCTACTACTGCAGTCCAATAATTGTTTGGAACGGGCAACCCCATAGTATGTGCTGGAAATTAGCTTCTTCCTACCTACTTAGAGGACAGACAGAGGGGGTGCAAGGGTATATCTGCCCTAGCTTTTCGCTGGGTGAGATTTTGCCTCACAAATTGGATACCCCTGAAGCAGGAATTAGAAGACCGTTTTAGTGGCCATTCTTGTGCAGTTTTCCATTCTTTATTATTGAACGTCTCCTTACTACGTGTCTTTTAGTGGTTCTAATGACACTCTGTGTGTTCTAGAATGGATGTGTATAGCCAGGATACACTCAGCCGTCTTCCCATTGTATATAATGTTTTGGATCGGTGCATGTGTGGCGGTTCTCTTGTTTCTATGTGCCACTGTTCAAGGGTATACAGTATCCTAATACATAACAGGAACTGGCTGCTTGGTAGTTCCTATGTAGTCCCCAAGATCTGGAAAACTACTATGGTACCATTTTGAAGTAAATGCCCAATAGTGTAAGCCCAGCCGCATCCCAGTATTGCCAGTCTTGATGCGTTAAGTGTCCCTTTGCAACTTGAAGGTCTTTTCAGGGTATTGATGGTATATTTGATAGTGACAGCTTTGCATATTCAATTCTATGCCTATGATGCGTCCTTTCCATTTAACAAATAGTGGACATTCTCTAGCAGTTTTGGGTGGTACTAATACTAATGCCTGATTCACTGTTTCCCATATTTGTCTATTTGTAAAGCCTGACTTATTTCAGTGTTGTTCCACTAGCCATAATGCTGTCCATTGAAGCTGGGCAGCTAAATGATATCCTTTTAAATCTGGGGTACCAATATTGCCCTTGACTGTGAGCAACTTTAATTTGGCCTGTGCTACACGTCGCCTAACCGACCCCCAGGTCAGTGTGCCTAGTAGTGTGTCTTGCTCTCTGAATATCTCTCCCAATAATTTCATAGCAAATTTTGCAGTGATGTTATCAATGATGTCATAGAGGCCATAATTGATGTAATATATGGAGTAATTAGCGTTGTATGGCATGGGCGCGAGTTATAGTAACCTTGGGGCACAAGTTATAGTTCCTTGAGATAACTATAACTGGTGAATGTCTGTGGTTTCTAGAGTTTAAAATATGTTGCGTTGTTACTGAAAATTGCACCTAACTATAATGTTACTTTAACCTTTTGTTTTTTCAGTGAATTTCTAGTTTTTTTAATGTAAAGTAATATTTTATTACCATACATGAAGTAGAACCCCTGCTGCGCTTCCCTCACAGGTAGCCAAACTTCCGCTCCCCCTCCATCCTCGGCATTCAACACACAACTTTTATGTAAAGCAGATATATTATTTTTCTCCAGAAACTACCTATAAATGTAATTAAAATGTATGTTTCGGTAATGACTTAAACATATTTAATAAAGTGTTTTTGAATTACATGTCTGTGACATCCTTTTTACACCGTTTTTATTATTACATTTAAGAAGTGAAGAATGTGGAAACAAATTGTCCGAAATATACAATTTTTTTCTATAAAAAAAATAAAACCAATATATCTCTGCACTACTTTTTAACACTTTACACCCATAAAATGCAATGGTAAAAACAACCACATCCAGGCGTTGTATTTTATAGGATACATCTGCAACACATAAAATGCACCCAGCCCTTCGGCGTCATTTCAATCACAGCTGTAGAGTAAAAGCTCCAGCTTGGGAAATGCCTTTTAAAAAATACAATGAGTTCTCTGAAAATGGATGATGTCTCGGGGGGTTGGGGACCGAGGGACAACGTTATTGAGTTGGAACCGCGGATGGGGTTCCCACGGCCATAGCATGGCTCAGGGAGGGTGGGCAGGCGGCCCCCTCCCCTTTGATAGAAAGATGGCCCTGGGGGATGGGGTCCTCAGGGCCTTGTGAAGGCTCAGGGCAGGGGCTGCACTCTCCCCTCCACCTAAAACATACCCCCCCTTTATTAGGCACTTTAATATATATCTTTTGGCCCCGGGGGAAGGGATGGCTGTGGCCCGACGCCAACCCTATGCAGCATTGACAAAGTTTGTGCGCAGTTTCGGGTTGGCTGTCTGCTGCCCTGTGGCCAACCGCCTGCTGGGCATCCGCGACTGCCTGTTTTTAGGAGGGGGTTGTGGGGATAGGACAACTGTATCTCACTGCCTCGCCATGCACTGCTAATAACCCCACATATTACATCATTCATGACATCTTCTGTGACATCATTGATAATATTAGTGCAAGATTTGCAATGAAATTGTTAATGAGAACAGTGTGAATATAAATAAAATCCATCCATTGAAAAAATTGAAGGTGCAAGTTCACATCCTAATGTCCGCCCTACTGAAGTTATGGACTGCTGCAGTTGTATTGGACGCAAGGAGAGCCCACATGATTTATTGTAATTTATCTTCAGTCCTGGTACCTTTCTATATTCTTCCATGATGAGCGCTATGGATGTTAGGTCTCCAATATCTTTCACGTAGAATAACAAGTCATCTGCTTGCACTGATATTATTCTATGTGTACTGTGGACAGTCATTTTGGTACCTGCATTCTCATTTTCTGAACCAGTGATTCTATTACTTGGGCGAGTAGGATGGGCAATAGAGGACACCCCAACCTCGTCCCACTAGCAATTCCATAATTGTCAGGTATCCGACAAGTCATCTTCACTCCGGCTGTGAGGGTTGTATAAATGAGTCTAATCCAGCAATCATTAATTCCTCATTGCCAAAGCATTTTAGAACTGTATATGTACTTTCATTTGACTCTGTCAAATTCCTGTTCCAGGTCTATCGACAGGCACGTTGAATTAGAGCCGATATCGGAGGCAGATATTTGGATTTTATAGAACCATCTGAAGATGGGGTGGTCCTGTGGAGAATAAACCCATTTTGCTCTTTATGTATATTTATGTGCTGGCATTAACGGGAGAAGACTCCCTTCAAACATTTTGCTCAATATTTTATAATATAAATTCAGTATAGACAAAGGCCTATAAGAGGCCATGTCTGTTGGATCTGTGACCTGTTTCAGCATGGATATAACCACTGCCTTTCTAGGTGTATCTGGTACTACTCTTCTATTTTTGGCTATGTTATATATTTTGGGCAGTTTAGGCACGAGTAATGATTCATAGACTGTGTAAAATTCATTAGGCTGCCCATCATGTCCTGGCATTTTCCCTCTGGCCAAGGAGCTGATCACCTGTATTATCTCCTGCATTATAATATGGGCTCCCAATATCTCCTGTTGCTCACTAGTGGGCTGACAGAGTTGTTTCACTTAAACACTATCCCATGGCTTCTTCAATCGGGGTAACAGTATCTGCATATAGCTCAGAGTAATAGTCAATAAACGCTCCATTGACGACTTCTTGTATTCTTACCAGATCTCCCTGTTGAGGGTGGATGGCAAGTTTTGAGGTGGGCGGGAGTTGGGGATTTATAAGTCTCCACAACTACCTCCCTGGTTTGTCCTCCTCTCTGGTGAAAGTTCTGCATGGTGTAAGCCGGTTAGCTGCTTGAGTTGCTCCAGCAGTTCTGTGTTAGTTTCTCGTTTCATTGTAAACTCCTTTGATATTGAAGGGTCTACTATCTCTGCTTTCCCCAGCTCTCCAAGCAGACGTTCTAATTAGTTCAGACTTAACTATATCAATCTCCATATCCCTATCGTGGTTCGAATGCACGCACTGTGTTTCGTAACTTTAAAGACTTCCTATTCCGTTACCAGGGAGGAAGCTGTACCCTTATTGGCATGGAAATAATTATGGATAGTCCATCTCAATTTTTCTCTCAGGACTGGAGCATCCTGCCATGCCCACTGTAATTTCCAGATGGGTAGGCTTATGAGTGTAGCAATTCTTTCATTTATGCCCTATTTCGAGGTGATTGTGGTCTGACAGGGTTTTGCTCAGGTATATATCTTGGTGTATAGCTGGCCAGAGTGCGTCTATGCACACCACCCTAGTTTGTGTGGGACCAAGTAGAAGGAATACTCTTCATGATCTACATTCTCACATTGTTCATACATCAAACTGACTCCAATCTGACCAGCACTTGCTTAGGACCTTGGTGTTGTGAATTTCCAGGGTACTCAGGATTTGGAGATGCAGGTGATCCATGTTCATGTCAATCTTTCCCCCGACCATGTCTACCCATGTATCTAATTTATTTGATATTTTCTTTAGGTTGATCAACGTTTGGGAAATACATACTACCCCGCACCACCAGGTTTCCATCCAGTCTACCCTCAATCAGAACATAACATAACTTGCGAAATGCTGTGTCTCGTCTCCTCAATTGAGCATTAAGTCTATAGAGGTTGTTCACTGTGCCCATGGCCCTGAATTCCAGGTTGTGTAAAAGTTCTCCTGCTGTCTCATTATTTGCTAGTGTGCTTCTCAGGCCTTCGTTCTGCACATTGCTCTGTTGCCAATGCCATGCGTTTTGAAGGGTGTACCGTGACCATTTTGTATTTCTCCCCATGGGTGTGTTGTTTCTACCTTCAGCTCCTGGTCAGTTGTGAAACCTGCTACCCGCCTATAGCACAGTAAACCTACAAATTTAAACTTAATTTGGTACAGGTGTACAAATGGAGTAGGACTATGTTGCTAGTGTAAGGGGAGGCATCACCATTTCTGTATTATTGTTTGGGTGGTTTTCAACTGCTTGATTAATCACTTGAGTATCACAAATGATTGTGCCCTGTGCTCTGAAAAGCTTTTTTTTTTTCTTTTTCTTAGTGAAAGCACCCCATCACATGCTTTCACTTTAATAGTGGCCACGCAAGTTACTTTAGAAGCTCTTCACTGTATTCAGGTCATAGCAAGCCACGTCTACACGGAGGGGTGCTGCAGCCATTAAACTGAAAGCACCGCATTGGGCGCTTTTACAAAAAAAAAACCATTTGTTTGTGAACTTCACAAACGTTTCTTTTTGTAACAGCGCCCCGTGCCGTGCTTCCACTTTAATGGTGGCCGCGCCCCTTTCTTTAGACGTGGCTCGCTGTAACCTGGATACAGCGAGCAGCATGTAAAACTAGCATTGGCATTGCCAATAGGTCTCGCTTGTGGGACCTTATAAGTATTTAGTTTTGCAGCACAATATCCTTGTTGCGTAATCGGATATTGTGCTGCAAAACTAAATACTTATAAGGTTCCACAAGCGAGACCTATTGGCAATGCCAATGCTTGTTTCTGTAGCTGTAGCTTCCTCTTTGATACTATTGTGTAAATGTCAGTTGCATCATGACGAGATACCGAACTTTAGATAAAGAAGAGTAGAGAACAGGAATGCAACTAAAGTCTATTTCTGAACTTCTGAAAATCACCTTCTGACAGATGTACTGCTTGAAGCACATTTCAAGCTCATTTCAAAGCTGACAGAGACACCCCGACACAAAGTCAGTTATAAATATATGAAAGGTGCACATCAATAAACCCCGACTTATGGAGATGCGGGAGAGCTGTGTTGTCTTCTGTGTCTTGTTTGTGTCAGTGTCACAGACCATGTTTTTCATGCGATAGGCACGGTGGCTTTGCGGATTCACACTCTGACGCCATAAAAATGCCCTTGCAGCTGGCCTGGTTCAGGAGCCATTCCAATTAGGCCCGGTAGGGAATTTATATTACGTTGTCATAATGCGCAAGATTTCGGGAGTTGTGTTAATTGCATGCCATTCGCAGTGAACATTTAACGCAAACACAAGGAAGCAACAGAGCAAGAGCAGTGTGTTTTTTTGCAGTGCTATTTTTACAAGCAAGTTACGTTTATGGAGAGGAGGGGGGCTGCAGATGTAGTTGTATTAGTATAATTGAAAGAAAAACCCGTCTGTAATTTAAATAAAACGTGAAAGAAATGCTCCCTGGTGGTTTTCCTCGTCAAATAAGTAGCAACATTTTAATGGGAACACTAGCGTCAGTAGGCAGCAAACCCGGACGACTCCGAAAATGTTTTAGTTGCAAGCAAATGGTGGGGGCCTGAAGGAGGAGGGGGTGCGAGGGATGAGGGAACACGGCCTGGGGGAAGCTGGCTGGGGAGGGGGAGGAGAAATGCAAGGAAGGCTGTGTGCGGCGTAATTAGGGGAGGAGAAGCCGAGAAGCCGCAGAGCGCACGCTGGGCGAAGCCCTTTGATGTGCTGTGCGGCAAATGGAGGGAGGCTGATGCGCGTTCATGTTTGAACACGTGGTTCACATGAACTGCATGAAAACGCCAGCAAAAAGCTGGTGGTTTCACGAGAATTTTCGCCACTTGAATTCTCGCTCCGCTCGATGCGCATGCGCGCATCGATAGGTCGCGAGACCTAAAAAGGGGCGTGGCCACCATTTAAAGTGGCCTCGCATTTGCGATGCTCTGAGCTATTGGCATTAGAAATAACAATGCCTTTTATATATGTGTTGGTTTGCAAAACGTATAAATAAAAGGCATCGCCATTTACAATGCCATTAGCTTAAACTCTGGCAAATGCGAGACCTATTGCATTGCAAATACTTGTTTTATTTTGAAGCAACATCACAATATTAAAGTGGTTTGTTGTATGCACTGCTGCTGCTCCTAGAGAAAATGAGAGGGAGAGAGCAAATGGCAGGAAAAGAAGTGTGACTGGATAAAGACCTTGAGGAAAAGGAAGGAGAAGAGAGAGAGGAAGGAGAAAAAAGAAGGTAAAGTGAACCTGACTGTGAAAGAGAGACATGAGAAGACCACTTACCCCAATTGTCTTCTCGTCTGGTTGGTGTCGCAGATTGGGGCACTGTGAACCAACAATATTTGTATGGGCAGTATACCCGTTTGGAGCATGCAGCACGGAGCCCTGAGTTTAGTTTAATGGCCGTCTTGCAAAGGCTGCAACCCATTCTCTTCTCGTCACCCTGTGACAACTTGGGAAAGGGAGGGGCGGTGACATGGTGCTCTAAACAGACAAGCAACCTTGGGAGTACAGGGCTGAAATTGTACATACGAGGGCTGCTTCAGAATGCAACCCTTCATTGTGTGTGGGCAGTAACTGGTGGCGCCAAGTATTGCAGAACTGGGCTGGCAGCTTGTCAGTCCGTAGTCTGCTTAACATTCACTGCTGCCAGCTGACACCTACACATTCGCACATGTGCCTAATTGGAACTTCCTAACTATTGCTTTTGAGAACGGACTAGGCATTGTAATGTAAATAAGAAGGATGTCAACCCCGGGGGTGGAAAAAAAGTACATATATGACCAATATTGAAGAAGGACCCATGCCCAAGGAGTTGCTCCCTGACATACATAAAGTAAAAAATATCCCTGATGTCTAGTGGTTTTCTGCACCCCCCAGGGGAAGATCGACCTAAAAAAGGTCTGATCTCCCCAGTGGGGAGGGTGGGAAAGGAAGCGGAAAAAAACAAAGGGCAATTGTGAGCCTTTATGGTAAGTGACATTACCCAAGGTGTTGCTTCCCGACAGACATACTGTAAAATATCCCCGATGTCTGATTGTTTTCTGCCTAGGAAAATGGCAGCTCTGCCCCCAGGGGTTGAAAAACAAACGAGATATGTGTCTCAATATGGGAAGCAACCCTTGCCCAAGGAGCCGCTTCCCCACCCAAAAAAAAATCCCTTGTGACCCAGTGAGGTTCATTCCTCCTGCGTGATCGCAGTTCCACCATTTCTCATCTCTTCTCCGTTTCTCTTCCTGCCAGATCCTTCGCCAAGTAAGGTACTCACCTACTAACGTCTTCTCGCCAAACTGTGCTGGAAGCAGATGGTTTCCGGTTCTTCCTTAGCTGGCAATGATGACGCCAGGGTGCCATGTGCGTGCTGCCGCCTCCATAGGGTGCATATGTTGGGGAGCCCACAGGGAAGGGGGGGGAGCGGCCCTTGTCCCGCTGGTGGGTACTAGGAAGAGCTAGACACACCCTCAGCACCCGAGCGGTAGTGCTAAGAAAGTGTCCAGCACATCCTTAGCACCCAAGGCGTAAAGTTTTTCTTTGTTTCTTTTTCTTCCTTTATCAATATCAATTTATTTTTTTGTCTTGGTTAATATTCTTATGCACACATGTAGCAATATGTGAAATTAGTTTTGGGGCTTTAAAATATCTGTTTTCTAATCCTTACCGAACTAGTCCTAAATTTCAACATTTCCATAACGGTAAATATGCATTCTCCAAGCACTGTGGCAGTCTTACTTTAATTGTTTCATCATTGCTCTCTTTCTAGCAACTAATATTCTTCAAGAAGACTGTTCAATGTCCTGAAGTAATGTTGCCCCCTATTGTGGGAAATGATGGCAACTATGATGTACGTTTTGCCCTCCAACATATCTGGCTGCACTTGAAATTGTGTATCTTTGCACAGTTTATTTATTCCACTCTCACTATATCTCAGCAACATTGGCATGAGATAATTCCATTTATCCTATTGTGTAATTTGTCCAGGCAGCACTTATGCAGACATCAAGCATAATTTTGTGCTTTGCGTCTTATGTTAGATATTCAAACTGCACTTCGTGTTCCTTTAGAACACTTGCGTAAAAAAAACTTTCCTTGCCGTGCATGTTTTCTTTTTACTGTACCCATAAACGGTATGTACCCTTGTAGCACAAGCAGAGTTCAGCTCAGAAATACTTTGCAGTTTAACTCCTTCCTCCTGCATCGAAAATACCCTTCATGTCTGGGAGGTCGTGTTGTGTTTTCAGACTGTTAAAGGTGTGCTGCAACCCCATGTCCTACAGCTGAGCTGGATGAGAGAACCTAGTTTTCTCCATGATTCTATGTCCAGGAGCTTCCCTCTATATTTAATCTTGGGGTTTGCCCTGAGTGTTTCCCAGTATGAGTTTTTGATTTGATGCTATACTCTAGCTTGCGGTCTACCCTGAGCAGCGAGTGCCTAGTGATCTTAAATATCCGGTTATTCTTTTGTGTTTGCTTGTTGGTGGTGAGGAGAGTTAAAGGGCCTGTGTTGTTTAGAATGGCCTTCTTCACTGAAAGCCATGTCGGAGTGTACTGCTGGTTTGGTAGTATCCAGTGCATTCCTTGTCTGGCTATGAAGGCGGTCTGGAAAGTTCTCAGGTCTGCCACGTTTAGTCCTCCTAGCTTTTTCTCTAGTCTCAGTTTTGGCAGACTTATTCTCGTTTTTTTTGTCTCGCCATATGAATTTGTTTAGCATTTGGTCTATCTTTCTGTGGAATTCGTCCGTGAAAGCCAGTGGGAGCATTCCTGATATATAGATCTAGATATAGATCTAGATATAGATATAGATTGATATAGATATATATACGGAGCATGCCCGAACGTCCGCGAACCTTGATATGTTACATGTCAAATCGTATTTTGTAATGTGTAAATACCAATAAAAGTAATTATAACAAAAAAAAAGAAAATACCGTTCATCATTTCTTGCATATAGTGTTGCTCTTGCATTCTGTATGGTTGCTTCTGACAGACTGCCGACGCTGCTTGTGACATGCATGTTGTGCTGTGCGCTGCATTTCTGCAATTTTCAGTTCTTTTCTCAACTTTATTAGTTCTCCAGTAAGTGGTTTGTCCTCCTTCTTCCAGGCATTGAGTGATTCTAAGGCAAACAGTTCATTCACTGTTACTTTGTGGAGGAGTTATCTCCACAGTTCTTTGAAATTCTAAATCCAATGTTCTCTTGAAGTCTTTTCTTTCCTGGCTTTTTATTATGTTTTCAGTTTCATTGTTTTTCTAGTCTCCTATATGGTATCTGTGTATGTTTTTATTGGAACCTGGTACTGTTCTAGATGGAGGAAATATAGATTTATTAGTCCGTTGTACTCCCCCAGGCATCTCAAATCTGCTGTCCCTTTGGTTTTCTTAATCGGGTACAAACCTGAGAGTGTTTTACTCTTCTCAATCCCTCACTTGAAAACTCTGTCTCCAGTGTCCATTATGGCTTCATGAAGAATGAGGCCTTGGATCTTGTGGAAAGTCACAGCATATGCAAATCGTAGTGGAAATTTCTATATTCACACATACACATCCTTAAACAGTGAGAACCTAGTGCTACATCTTGCTGCTTTCTGTGGTTCATCAACCAGAAAAAATTGTGCTATGATGATGTCAGCCCTATATGAGTATGTAATACTCTTCATTACGTCTGCCTTTGCTCAATTTACCACACCCTACTCTATGCTACAGTTTCTGTGTAAAATGATTCAATAGTTAATACACAGCTGGATCACTATTTCTAATCTTCTTTTGAAGACATTTATTTTTCCAGTCATCTTCTGTCTTTGCTCTTTTAATCTAGAGCAAATTTAAGCCATGATGTTCTAGTTGATCAACATCTTTGGTTTCTCAATTTGTTGAATTTATGGCTCTAGCAGGACATAGCTGAACTTCGCTCATTGTTGTAGTGTCTTCATTAGATTCACTAGCTTCTTCTTTTGTGTAATGAGTTTCTGCATCATTTTAATCCTGTCAACTTTTCTCCATATGTGGTCCTTGATGTTCAGTGCTCTGTTTGTTGCTTCACTGTAACTGGGTCCTCAAATCGAATTCAGCATTTTGTGTGCAACCTCAGCTTCTAACATTTTCACATACTTTTGAACATGTTATCTTTCAGTGCTTCAAAAGCTTTCTTTTGATGGTACTGTTTGTTTTCTTTCTGTATCTTTAAAAGCTGAAACGAAACCATGTAATTAAGCTCTCTTTTTTGCAGTCTAGCAAGATAATATTAAATGATTGATGAAGCTTGGTTTATTATGCCTTAGCAAGCTCTCTTCACAACCAGCCATGGCACCCTGCCCAGGTGCCTCATTTAGTGCTACACTTCCTCTGGTATGTGTGGTATTTTAATAGTCCTTACACACGGGCATTCCATGATGCTGTACTCCATCTTTAAACTTAAATGCCTAGCTTGTTTGTCTTGACATTTTCTGTATTTTTGGTTCCAATATAGCCATTATTTCTATCACAATAAAAGACTCCAGAACTATCCTACGTGATGATTTTTTTCCTGCAATAAGTGAAACCATGCGTTGGGACTTCCCGTAAAATGGACTCTCACCAATGTAATTGCGGTCCACATACACCCGCATTCCCAATGAAACAGCAGGCAAATACCATAACTGTACAGCTACTGAGAGAGTTTTTCTAGAAGAATTGTATCACAGTACATTTATCTATTTTCTCTGACTTAGTTGTGCATGAAGTTACATACCTAGCTACTGCAGTTGAGTTGTTTGCAAGAAACTGCACTCCTCATTTCACTTGGTCAAGTCAACTGAGAAGCAATCATTTATGAAGTTTGTAGGAGTTCTTTGGTGACTACTTAGTCACTGCTTGTCCGACTACATAAATGTAGCCGTTGACCTTTGCTTTCTTTCATACTGGTCCCTGGAAACCATGCAACTCAATATATTACAAAGCACGTAGAGAAAATCTAAAAATTTACAAAGTAGCATACTACTTATTATAACAGTCTACAGAAGAACCATCAGAAACCACCAAAACACAATTCTACTCCAAACGCGTAACTGAAGCCAACTACCCTTCAAAAGAATGAAACAAAATTCCAGCAGATTTCTGCAATACATAGTGTCAAAACACAGCAGTTACAAGGCAAAACGTCCATGGGATTGATTTTAAAAAAGTCAAAACATAGAAAATAACTTAATGTAGAACACAAACATCATTTCAACCCATGACTCAACCAACATAGAAAGACAAAATACATTTTCCATCTCTACATGCTTTCAATACTCTCGCAGAAAAAATAAATCCTTAATATTCTCACCCCAAGCAGAACACCAGGATCATTATGGACCTGGCACCTCCAAGAACCTTTACAAATATCCCTGCACAACCTGTGCAAAAGAGGTAGCTAGATGTTTACAAGTCCCTGGAACTAGGTTGATTTCTACCGGAGTTAAAAACTTTCTACCATTCCTCACACAACAAAACCTCGACCCAACTGACCCAGCAAACCACAGGCTGTGTCCAATGGACCATTCTTAAAAAAAAATATTTGAAAGAGCAGTGTTTACCCAATTTTCACATTTTATGGAAGATAATAACTTAATATCAGACCAGTGGTACAGCTTTAGACTAGGCTGAGGTGCAGAGTCTGCCCTCCTATCCCTTTGGGATGATCTAAATCTCATAGTGAACAAGAACGAAGTGACTGCTGTGAGAAGTTGGCCTGATATATGATGCTCACTAGTTCTAGTGATCACCTTGTATCAGTCCAAACAACCCTTATGGTGATTGGTTGTAAGTGAATCTTATAGACTAGCTATCCTAATGGTAACATGGACAAAGCAGTCTTAGGCTAAACTCTTTTGGCATGTGAAGCCAGCTGTTTTACCACAATATAACCCCTTGAATACCAGATGAAAGGACACCACACAGGTTGTTATGAAAATAAACAGTATATTTATTAATAACAACACCTCTGAACTCTTTGAGGTCAGAGGGCTAAGCACATGACAATCTCTTACGAAAAATACGACAAGTTGCACAAAATTACAATGGTGCCCTAGGGGCACGACAAACCAAATACTAAGTAAGTGGAATGTGAAAGTCGATAGAAGGAATGGAGCTGTCCAGAGGCTATTGGATCGATGGGACCACGCTACACTAACACTAGGTAAGTAATAGGAGGCCCACGGAACACGTGTGCAGAGTGTGAACTCGCACGCGAGATGCGTAACAACGTCTATGGACAGTACAGTTCAAGTTAAAGGTGAGTACGGACAATCCTGACTAGGTAGGACAACAACGACTGTGGAACTGGACACTAGGACAGTTAAACTACCCTTGAGCACCGAAATGCTCTCGTTACCTCACCCACGGGCTGCGGGTGCATAGGTGCCAAAGTGTGTCTGGTTCTCGCGTTGAAGTCAATGGAGCCTGAAAGAAAAGATGCTGCAGGCGACCAGGAGGAAGATGTCCGGTGCGATCCAAGGGTGGATCGGTGAAGAAGAGGACCTGAAAGCAGAGGGGACAGTGTTCAAAGTCCCTAGCCAGTGACTGGAGTGGAACCAGGAAGGAACCAGATGTCGTCGTCGCGATCAGGTGAAGAGTGGACGCTTGACTCTGCAGCCACGTGGACCAGGAGGTGTCTTCGACGACCAGGATGGAGGCACGAGCTGTCCCATGCAGGCTCTCGCTGTCGGCGGTGTTGGATCCGGAATCGGCGTCAACAGGCCTTGGCAAAGGCAACCCACGCGGTGAGTGGAGAAAGCGTCAGGTGCGGACTAGGAGAGTCCGGGGTGCCCCTCTTATGGAAGGGAGCAAGGGCCAGTCTGGAGCAATCAGACCAGCAGCAAAGATTCAAAGGGTCGTCGTCTAGGAGGCCACTAGCCAGCCGGCAAGTGGCCAGACAACGCGTCGAGCAGCAAACAAGCAGAAGGGCCCCACGCAGATCTCGTGGATGCTGGAGGGCTGATCTTCGGTGCAGGGGCTGCTCGGGGCTGGGGCTTCTCAGTCCCCAAAGCACTTGGTCGAGTTTACCTCGGGAGTCGTGCTGGAAGCGAAGTGCAGGTTCGTTCAAGATGGCCGGTCCCACGTGTCTCGTCACACCCACGGGTCTCAGCTGTGCTGCAGATGTAGGTAGAGGTCGGAGAGGTCTGGGAATCCGGGTCTCGTCGGGCTCTGAAGTATGGATCCTCGAGGGAAGACGACAAAGTGAAGCCGCTGGACGCTTGATGGTGCCTGCAGTTGCAGGGTGGACACTCCTTGCCCACAAGGGAGATTTTCTTCAGTCTTCTGTGGAGCAGAACGTCGAAGTCCAGAGATTCTTCTTGTAGAGTAGTTCAGGATTAATCTAATTTGGAATGGGACCAGCTCCTACCTTTATCCTGCTAAAGGGGGATGCACTACTGACTAGGTCCCTACCCTGGGTGGGACCAGGAAGGGGGGTGGCTACACCCCCTATCCTTTGTCCGGCTTCCCGCCAGAGCTGGGGCTGGGATGCCCCAGCAACTGGTTTGAACCGGTGTATGCACAGGACACCTTGTGTGCCCCAGGCATGTCTCATTCCTTTCAGGCCTCCCTACCTCAATACACAAAATCCTGTCTGGGGTGGTGCTAGCACCTCCCAAGGCAGGAAACCCTTTGTCCAAGCCCCCCTTGCTGGAAGGACTCCCAGCAGCAGGAGGTCAGACTTGTGTCTGTGGTGGCAGCATCCATTTTGTGATGCTGAGGCTCGAGTTAACTTTAACCGGGGTTCACAGTTACATACATGTCGTGTCCCTCTAGAAGGGTGGAATGCTACCCCCGTCGCCAGAATTGGCGAGGGGGTAGTATTCCAATTCGTATGACACCTTACTCGACATGTTTTGATAATGTTATACCAGAGTTAGCATTTAACCGCGAGGTTGATAATGCACTTAAGAGTATATGGTATAGCGTTATCATGGAACAGCTATTAGGACTTGGTTCCGCAAGCTGCAAACGGGCTCGGCTCATGCCAGAGCACCATCTCACATAATTCCAAGCACTCTGCCTTCAGGATTGATAAGGCCTGGCTTAGGAGTGACTGATAGGAGTATATGTGTCCATTTTAGGGTTAGATATAGGTATACTATATCTATAGCAAAGGGTGATTACACCACCTTGCCCCAGCTGTCGTGCAGCCAGTTGTGTCAGTTTTAGATGGCCAGCCAGGGGTGGCATAATACATGCTTCAGGCCCTGGGTACACCTATGCCCTAGATACCTAAGGTACACTGTACAGGGACTGATAAGGTGGCCCAGTACCAATTGGTAAATGCACCTAAAGTACATGGTTGTCAATTTAGAGAGAGAACAGCTAGGCTGTGGGTCTGATTAGCAGGCCCACAGCCAGGGAAAGTCGTAAACCAGTGAAGCAAAAATCTGGGGTGACCATAGGATTGCAGACCCCACTCTCCTACCACTGCCCTATTTGTTCCATATTTATCTGCTATATTTGACCTGGTCCACCACCACACAAAGACTGCATCTTCTCAAAGTATGTGAAAATGGTCTAAAATGGATTGCTTCGTATCTCTGAGATGGACAAAGCTTAGTTTATTTAAAAAAGTTCCCTTTTTTTCTGCTCTCACACTCCACATTGCCTTCCCTCAAGAGTCCATCCTATACCCTCTATTATTCAACATCTACCAACCACGCATAATTAAATCGTTTAGCCTCACCTGGTACAACTGTGCAGATAACATTACAATCATTCTAAAAATAGATTGCTGGAAGATCTCTTCAACTCCAAATGTGATGACTGCATTAGCACCATAAGCACATGGATTATGAAAAACCATGTAAAGCTCAACACAACTAAGTCCTAGCTCATGACTTTTGGACTATGGCAAACATACCACCTACCAGCATATAGTCCAAGACACTCAAGGCTGCTCCATCAAAATCAAGAGAAATCAGATACCGGAGGGGCTTATCCTTAATGTCAGAAGAGTGCTTTCTTCTTAATGAGAACACTGTTGCATCTTCCCATACCTTGGATACCAACAGAAACTTCAAGCTTACTTACACCCGTAATTCTAGAGGTTGAATATGCCAACATCCTATACCTTTGCACACCTAGATTCATCACAAGGAAATGCAGCTCATCCAAAATACTGCTGCAAGAACATTTCTCTGCTTTCACCAAGAGAACGAATGACACCAGACTTGCAGTCACATCACTGGCTGCCTATAGATAGGACATAGTTCAAGGCACTCTGCATTGTCCACAAAAGCTTCCAAGGAAAAGGACCATTTTACCTACAATTAAAATTCAAGCAATACAAATAAAATCCGACAATGCGTTCCAGGCTTGCACCATTGGTCATCATACTACCTTACCATAAGTAACCTATAGGAAGCACTGCTTTTTTCGGTTGCCAAGCTTTGGAACCAGATTAGAATTGAAACCTTCAGGAGCATTTACCCTTGTGAAGAGATGAGGAAACCTGGCTATTTCCAACACAGCTATATCATCTCATAACCCCGGCATAGAGCTCAGAATAATATTTTCTCCAAGTATAATCTTCAGTCTATAGTTCAGAGGATATGGAACAGCACATCAAGTACATAACTTTCTACATCCACATAAATTATGAAGGGCTGATATATGTCTAGCCTGGGTATGATCTAGTGATGTCAGTTCATATATAATCTTCCTCGCCCTCACTTATATTAATACCATAACACTCCAGCAGCTGCAGTGCTTTCTCCGTACATGGCACTGTTCTCAGGAGCTCACTACCAGCTAACACTTGAAGCATCCAGTGTCATATACACTTCAGAAGACAATTGAAAACATAGCAATTTCCAAGATCCTACACCAAACCATCACCCCACTTTCCTGGGACAGAACTCTGAGACAGTTGCACCTTTTACATTTTTGCCTCCAACCAATAGATGGGGAACAACCCAACCAGCAAACTACTTTCTACATAAAGGGTAAGCTAAAATGAGCTAACCTAGGGTTCACCTGTGTATTATACATCTATGTCAATTCATATATAATGTTTCTGGCCCACACTATTACAGTAACATTCAGATGTCAGCAGCCAACTTTAACTTACCTCTTGTACACTCACATAAGGCGTATCTACCACAGGGCTTGTCCATCACTAGTACTGTACCGGCCAATAAACCAGCCACCACCAAATGAATACAGATGGAGTAAATAAAGAGGTCTGTCGCATACCTCTGGTCAATCAGATTACTTTAAATTAGTCCACCACTGCAGGTCCCAAAAGCTATACACTATGAGCATTTCTTTACATCTGACAATGACACTCTGGTATACAGTGATAGTATCAAAGCCCATTCCTTAAAGTTTCTTAATTGTTTTCCTCTCCAGATTCATCCAACTCTGAACCAAAATTATAAACCAGATTTCAGGATGGTCAACCCAGTGCAGTAACCAGCTGGGTATGATAATAAGAAATAGCATAAAGGGACCTTGAGAGTTTCTCAAAGCTGCCAGCTTACTGAAAACGTTAAACAGTGTTTGCGTCCGTCACACCTAATCATCCACCACACTGCCATGCGCTGCTTCCTAGAACATGATAAATGAACTTCTTCTTGTGTAATCAAGCACTACATGGAAACACTCCCCACATGGGATCACAAAACAGAGAAAACAACTTTCAAATCATACACCATAAATGGCGTAGCTTACTCCCCATTTAGGTAAACGCCTCAGAACCTCATAGGGGTAGTAAGCCATACTTTGCTTACTTAATTTTCTTTAAATCCACTTTTTATTTACATTTCATTTGATCATACAGCAAATACTGCAGAGATGTGAGATTCTTTTGTTCATAAACCATGTCATCTAGTCACATACTTTCTGGGCCGTTTGGTGTTTCCAAATGATTGGCACCATGGCCACTTTAAGGCTGCCTATCCTCATTGCCCATGACCTATGTGTACGCTTGGTTTATTTCATCCCAGAGCCCTGCAATAGCTTTTTTTTTAATGCACCCTCTCCTTTTTCCTTCAGAGTACTCTGCTTTCTATGTCTGCCCTATGTAGTACCTCACGTTTCCAATTGTCCACCCTGAGAAGGCATAACTGCTCTCCATTTCATAATGATGGTCATTTTGGGCAGCAACAAAGCTAAATTTGCAAATTTTAAAGCCACTTTGTTTTTTTTTGGCATCCTGTCTGTCCCCAGTACGCTACTCTCGAAGCTCCCCATGTCTTTTCTCCATGTTATATGTTCTTTATTGTCTACTACTGCAGTCCAATAATTGTTTGGAATGGGCATCCCCATAGCATGTGCTGGAAATTAGCTTCTTCCTACCTACTTAGAGGACAGACTGAGGGGGTGCCAGGGTATATCTGCCCTAGCTTTTCGCTGGGTGAGATTTTCCCTCACAAATTGGATACCCCTGAAGCAGGAATTAGATAACAGTTTGTGGGCATTCTTGTGCTGTTTTCCATTCTTTATTATTGAACGTCTCCTTACTACGTGTCTTTTAGTGGTTCTAATGACACTCTGTGTGTTCTAGAATGGATGTGTATAGCCAGGATACACTCAGCCGTCTTCCCATTGTATATATAATGTTTTGGATCGGTGCATGTGTGGCGGTTCTCTTGTTTCTATGTGCCACTGTTCAAGGGTATAGAGTATCCTAATACATATCAGGAACTGGCTGCTTGGTAGTCCCTATGTAGTCCCCAAGATCTGGAAAACTAGTATGGTACCATTTTGAAGTAAATGCCCAATAGTGTAAGCCCAGCCACATCCCAGTATTGCCAGTCTTGATGCGTTAAGTGTCCCTTTGCAACTTGAAGGTCTTTTAAGGGTATTGATGGTATATTTGATAGTGACAGCTTTGCATATTCAATTCTATGCCTATGATGCGTCCTTTCCATTTAACAAATAGTGGACATTCTCTAGCAGTTTTGGGTGGTAGTAATACTAATGCCTGATTCACTGTTTCCCATATTTGTCTATTTGTAAAGCCTGACTTATTTCAGTGATGTTCCACTAGCCATAATGCTGTCCATTGAAGCTGGGCAGCTAAATGATATCCTTTTAAATCTGGGGTACCAATACTGCCCTTGACTGTGAGCAACTTTAATTTGGCCTAACCGACCCCCAGGTCAGTGTGCCCAGTAGTGTGTCTTGCTCTCTGAATATCTCCCCCAATAATTTCATAGCAAATTTTGCAGTGATATTATCAATGATGTCATAGAGGCCATAATTGATGTAATATATGGAGTAATTAGCGTTGTATGGCATTGGCGCTAGTTATAGTAACCTTGGGGCACAAGGTATAGTTACTTGAGATAACTATAACTGGTGAATGTCTGTGGTTTTTAGAGTTTAAAATATGTTGCGTTGTTACTGAAAATTGCACCTAACTATAATGTTACTTTAACCTTTGTTTTTTCAGTGAATTTCTAGTTTTTTAAAAATGTAAAGTAATATTTTATTACCATACATGAAGTAGAACCCCTGCTGCGCTTCCCTCACAGGTAGCCAAACTTCCGCTCCCCCTCCATCCTTGGCATTCAACACACACCTTTTATGTAAAGCAAACATATTATTTTTCTCCAGAAACTACCTATAAATGTAATTAAAATGTATGTTTCGTTAATGACTTAAACATATTTAATAAAGTGTTTTTGAATTACATGTCTGTGACATCCTTTTTACACCGTTTTTATTATTACATTTAAGAAGTGAAGAATGTGGAAACAAATTGTCCGAAATATACAATTTTTTTCTATAAAAAAATAAAACAAATATATCTCTGCACTACTTTTTAACACTTTACACCCATAAAATGCAATGGTAAAAATAACCACATCAAGGCGTTGTATTTTATAGGATACATATGCAACACATAAAATGCACCCAGCCCTTCGGCGGCATTTCAATCACAGCTGTAGAGCAAAAGCTCCAGCTTGGGAAATGCCTTTTAAAAAATACAATGAGTTCTCTGGAGGTCATGGTTTCAGTGACCCCAGAGACCTACTTTTTTTTCTTAGTGCATCTGGGGGGCTGCAGAAGTCCCTATGGCACACACAACATTAAAAAAAACGTAGTAACAATGGCTACACGCCCCCCAGATGGACCCGGCATACAAGGCAGATAGGGCGCAGCTGGGAACAGACAATATGTTGGCGGCCCTGTATAACAGACGGCGAGCGCTGAAGCTGGAGGGTCCAACGAAACACACTGTCACACTATGGTACACAGCTCAGGCACAATTGGGGTGGAAGGAGGTCTTGACCAAACTCACCCCCCTGTGGGACGCGAAGCAGCTAGGGACCCTTAGAAACAGCAAGGGGTTTGATCACTGGGACAGCATTGGTATCTCCACTGTGGGTGACCTATGGGATAAAGGGACGATCATCTCGTTTGAATAGCTTAGACATCAATACGAGCTTGCGCCAAATGAGTCATTCCGTTACATGCAAATCAGACACGCACTCCTAGCAGCTGTGCCCCAGACCGAGACTATACCCGAGGCTACCCCACTGGAAGACAGGCTTCTCACTGATTTTATGCCTAGGCGTGCCATCTCCTTCACATACCGCAAAATAATTAATAATATGTCAGACCCCTCAGCAATCTTGAACGAGAGATGGACAGCAGATATTGGTGCCATGGATGAGGCAGACTGGCAGATGGCGCTAGAGAGGTGGGAATTTTGGCTAGGCTCAGACTTGTGCAGCTTAAAATCTTACATAGAGCCTACCTCACTAGAACCACACTTCACAGAATCGGTAAGGCGCAGCATCCATATTGCCTTAGGGGTTGTGGGAACGAGGACTCCTTTTTCCACACACTCTGGGATTGTCCTCCACTAGCGGATTATTGGCGCAAGATACTACGTACAATATCCCAGACACTGCATGTTTCACTGTTGCCTGAGCCGAGAAGATGTCTTCTCAATATTTGGGAGCCAAACGACTTATCTCGACATGGGCAAACCTTAGGCCTCATGGTAGCCAAGAGGAATGTGGCACAAACGTGGGGATCGGCTGAATCGCCCTCATTGGAGGCTTGGTGCAGAGACATGGACATCGCAATGATTACGGAAAGGGCTGTTTATGTAAATAGGAAATGCCCCCGCAAGTGGACAAAACTCTGGAATGGCTGGAATACTTACAGGGGGGACATCTGCGACCCTATCCCTGAGTCAGACAATGAAAGCTCAGATGATGATTCCGTGGATGATTGAAGGAGCGGGGAGGATGGGGTTCTACGTTGTAGGTAAAATGGCGACAAGGGGTGGAGCGGGGAAAGAGATGAGTCAATGTCTCAAACACTTCCTACTGATTTGTAACCTTGAATTTTACACATGCCTACTGTCTTTCTGATTTGTGTATTATAACAAATAAAAACATGTTTAAAAAAAAAACATAGTAACATTATGGGGCACTTCTTGAAGGAGGAGAGAAATGTATTTTTGAGTCTGTGCCCACGTGGGACTCGCCACAGCTTTAGCCACGTTGGGTGATGTGGGTGTAGGCCCAGGGTCTCTGCAGCCCTGCCAGCACCCTAAACCTGCAGGAGCCTGCATGTTTTATTTTTAAGTGGCGTGCCCTGATGCACACCCGGGGCACCCCAAAACTAGTTTTATCTGCTTTTATTTTTTTAACAGGGTGGCCTACATCTAATGCCATGTTGGGGGTTGTGGCGGGAGACCCAGGGCCCCCGCTGGCTCCCCTGCCAGCACCCATCCCAGGTGCTAGCAGGAGCAGGCATTGCTTTGACCTCGCAATAGCAGCTGTGTGCTCCCGCCCTGTGGCGGTGGTTTCCTACCTACGCTTACTGTCAAGAAAATAGATGATGTCTCGGGGGTTGGGGAACGCGGGACAACGTTATTGAGTCGGAACCGCGGATGGGATTCCCAGGGCCATAGCATGGCTCAGGGAGGGTGGGCAGGCGCCCCCTCCCCTTTGATAGAAAGATGGCCCTGGGGGATGGGGTCCCCAGGGCCTTGCGAAGTCTCAGGGCAGGGGCTGCACTCTCCCCTCCACCCAAAACATAGGCACTTTAATATATATCTTTTGGCCCTGGAGGAAGGGATGGCTGAGGCCCGACGCCAACCCTATGCAGCATTGCCAAAGTTCATGCGCAGTTTCGGGTTGGCTGTCTGCTGCCCTGTGGCCAACCGCCTGCTGCGCATCCGCGACTGCCTGTTTTTAGGAGGGGGGTTGTGGGGATAGGACAACTATATCTCACTCCCTCGCCATGCACTGCTAATAACCCCACATTACATCATTCATGACATCTTCTGTGACATCAATGATAATATTAGTGCAAGATTTGCAATGAAATTGTTAATGAGAACAGTTTGAATATAAATAAAATCCATCCATTGAAAAAATTGATGGTGCAAGTTCACATCCTAATGTCCGCCCTACTAAAGGTATGGACTGCTGCAGTTGTATTGGACGCAAGGAGAGCCCACATGATTTATTGTAATTTATCTTCAGTCCTGGTACCTTTCTATATTCTTCCATGATGAGCACTATGGATGTTAGGTCTCCAATATCTTTCACGTAGAATAACAAGTCATCTGCTTGCACTGATATTATTCTATGTGTACTGTGGACAGTATCCCCGATTTTGGTACCTGCATTCTCATTTTCTGAATCAGTCATTCTATTACTTGGGCGAATAGGATGGGCAATAGAGGACACCCCAACCTCGTCCCACTAGCAATTCCATAATTGTCAGGTATCCGACAAGTCATCTTCACTCCGGCTGTGAGGGTTGTATAAATGAGTCTAATCCAGAAATCATTAATTCCTCATTGCCAAAGCATTTTAGAACTGTATATGTACTTTCATTTGATCCTGTCAAATTCCTGTTCCAGGTCTATCGACAGGCACATTGAATTAGAGCCGATATCGGAGGCAGGTTTTTGGATTTTATAGAACCATCTGAAGATTGGGTGGTCCTGTGGAGAATAAACCCGTTTTGCTCTTTATGTATATTTATGTGCTGGCATTAACGGGAGAAGACTCCCTGCAAACATTTTGCTCAATATTTTATAATATAAATTCAGTATAGACAAAGGCCTATAAGAGGCCATGTCTGTTGGATCTGTGACCTGTTTCAGCATGGATATGACCACTGCCCCTCTAGGTGTATCTGGTACTCCTCTCCTATTTTTGGCTATGTCATATAACTTGGGTAGTTTAGGCACGAGTAATGATTCATAGACTGTGTAAAATTCATTAGGCTGCCCATCATGTCCTGGCATCTTCCCTCTGGCCAAGGAGCTGATCACCTGTATTATCTCCTGCATTATAATATGGGCTCCCAATATCTCCTGTTGCTCACTAGTGGGCTGACAGAGTTGTTTCTCTCAAACACTATCCCATGGCTTCTTCAATCGGGGTAACAGTATCTGCATATAGCTCAGAGTAATAGTCAATAAACGCTCCATTGACGACTTCTTGTATTCTTACCAGATCTCCCTGTTGAGGGTGGATGGCAAGTTTTGAGGTGGGTGGGAGTTGGGGATTTATAAGTCTCCTCAACTACCTCCCTGGTTTGTCCTCCTCTCTGGTGAAAGTTCTGCATGGTGTAAGCCGGTTAGCTGCTTGAGTTGCTCCAGCAGTTCTGTGTTAGTTTCTCGTTCCATTGTAAACTCCTTTGATATTGAAGGGTCTACTATCTCTTCTTTCCCCAGCTCTCCAAGCAGACGTTCTAATTAGTTCAGACTTAACTATATCAATCTCCATATCCCTATCGTGGTTCGAATGCACGCAGTGTGGTTCGTATCTTTAAAGACTTCCTATTCCGTTACCAGGGAGGAAGCTGTACCCTTATTGGCATGGAAGTAATTATGGATAGTCCATCTAAATTTTTCTCTAAGGACTGGAGCATCCGGCCATACCCACTGTAATTTCCAGATGGGTAGGCTTATGAGTGTAGCAATTCTTCTTTCATTTATGCCCTATTTCGAGGTGATTGTGGTCTGACAGGGTTTTGCTCAGGTATATTTCTTGGTGTATAGCTGGTCAGAGTGCGTCTATGCACACTACCCTAGTTTGTGTGGGACCAAGTAGAAGGAATACTCTTCATGATCTACATTCTCACATTGTTCATACATCAAACTGACTCAAATCTGACCAGCACTTGCTTAGGACCTTGGTGTTGTGAATTGCCAGGGTACTCGGGATTTGGGGATGCAGGCGATCCATGTTCATGTCAATATTTCCCCCGATCATGTCTACCCATGTTTCTAATTTATTTGATATTTTCTTTAGGTTGATCAACGTTTGGGAAATACATACTACCCCGCACCACCAGGTTTCCATCCAGTCTACCCTCAATCAGAACATAACATAACTTGTGAAATGCTGTGTCTCGTCTCCTCAATTGAGCATTAAGTCTATAGAGGTTGTTCACTGTGCCCATGCCCCTGAATTCAGGTTGTGTAAAAGTTCTCCTGCTGTCTCATTATTTGCTAGTGTGCTTCTCAGGCCTTTGTTCTGCACATTGCTCTGTTGCCAATGCCAATGCGTTTTGAAGGGTGTACCGTGACCATTTTGTATTTCTCCCCAAGGGTGTGTTGTTCCTACCTTCAGCTCCTGGTCAGTTGTGAAACCTGCTACCCGCCCATAGCACAGTAAACCTACGAATGTAAACTTAATTTGGTACAGGTGTACAAGTGGAGTAGGACTATGTTGCTTGGGTAAGGGGAGGCATCCCCATTTCTGTATTATTGTTTGGGTGGGTTTCAACTGCTTTATCAATCACTTTAGTATCACAAATGATTGTGCCCTGTGCTTGGGGCTCTTTGATGTAGTGCTATATTACCATGTTTGTAATGTTATCCACCATTTGTAACGCGCACAGATACTCGGAAGTGTCCCGGCGCGAAAGCCAATTCAAACGAGACAGGGTGGCGTATGCCATGGCTGGATGATTAATTAAAAAGCAAGGTTTTAATCTGCTTTTTAAACAGCCTAAGGTCAGGGTTGTTCCTGAGCTCAAAGGGCAGACTGTTCCAGGCCTTCGCCTCCCTGACCGAGAGGGAGCTACCTCCCATTCTAACGAGGCGGTGACGAGGAATAACAGCAAGGCATTGTCCTGTGGAGTGAAGGTGTCTGGGTGGTACATAGAAGTCAAAGCTTCTCCTCAGATACATGGGCCCTGATTTGTAAAGGGCGCCGTGAGCAATGGTAAGAGCCTTAAACAGAACACGCTGATCAACCGGAAGCCAGTGCAGGCCTCTGAGAAGCTGCTTAGTACTGGACCTACCCGGAATACCCAGTAGCATTCTAGCGGCTGAATTCTGGACGGGCTGTAGCTTTTTAAGCTGGTAGCCAGGAAGACTGATGTAGAGGGCATTGGTATAGTCTAACAGCAAGAGAATGAGAGCGAGGGTCACCATTTCTTTTGCAATTTTAGGCAGTAGTGGCAAAAACTTCTTGAGGAGTTTCGGTGTGCCGAAGCACACTCCCGCCAGTTTATTAATCTGCGTTAGGAATCTGAGGTCCTCATTGAACCAGAACCCCAAGTTTTTAACTGGACTTTCCATAGACTTCGGCATGGGGTAACCCTCGGGCCACAGGTCATCCCTAAAATGCAGTGGGAAAGACCCGTAGAAGAGTACCTCATACTTATCCTCATTGCATTTGAGTTGGGCCAGCGCTAACCATTTCCTTTCATTTAGTGCCCAGGCCTGGTCACCCCCACGCTCCTCCTGCTGCCTGCTTGATTGTTCCTGTGCTTCGCCTAGGGCGACCCAGCCGCCGCTGAGCCGCCCGCACCCGTCTTTCCCGCCGCTGCCTCCCTGCGGCCCGCCCCCCGCCAGCCCAATGGCCTCCCCGCTCCCGCCACCCAGCTGACCCTCCCTCCCGGCTACCTTCTTATGTCGCCCCCATGCACGTGCAGCGTTCAGGAGCAGCGGGTGCGCCGATTGTGCGCAGAAGGCGCGCCAAAGGCAAGCCCGTCTGCGCCCGTCCGCGCCTGGACCGCGCCCAGCGCCAGAACCCCTGGCCCCCGCAGAGGCCATCCCACCCGCCGGACGTACGACGCCGCCACACTCAACGCACTCCACACAGGCCGGATCCCTGGATGCTACCGAGCCACCCTGCGACGCTCCCACTGACCCTTCAGCTGCCAATCCTGTAACTTCTCCTGCATCCGGACCTGCACCGCACCCGCCAAGCCGAGCACCAGCAGCAACCACCTGAAGTGCTTCCTGCTCAACACCCGCTCCGTCCACAGGCACGCCGTGGAACTCTGGAACCTGCTCGATACCACATCTCCAGACGTCGCCTTCCTCACAGAGACATGGATGAACGCCTCCTCAGCGCCCGCCATCGCCATCCCGGACGGTTACAAGATCACCCGGAGGGACCGCGTCAACCAGACAGGAGGAGGCATCGCCATCGTCCACAAGAACACCATTCGCATCACGACCAATTCCGACGACACCCTCACAGCCGCCGAACATCTTCACTTCCAGATACACACCGACCCCAAGACGACCCTCAGAGGCACCCTCATCTACAGACCCCCAGGACCTCGCACACAATTCAGCGAAGACATCGCAGACTTCATCAGCCCGCACGCCCTCTCCTCCTCTGACTACATCCTCCTAGGGTACCTCAACTTCCACCTGGAGAACAACAATGACAGCAACACCACCACCCTGCTGGACAACCTCACCAACCTTGGACTCAAGCAGCTGGTGAACACCCCCACCCACTACGCCGGACACACGCTTGACCCCGTCTTCTCCTCCAGCAAGGACATCACCTTCAGCCACTCCACCGGACTCCACTGGACAGACCACAGCTGCGTCCACTTCAGCTTCAAAAGGACCACGACTCACCATCACCCGCAGCCGGTTCCCCGCAGGAGCTGGAACAAGATCACCTCCGACCAGCTCTCCACATCGCTCAACCAGAATCCTCCCGCCAGCTCATCGGACCCCAACCAAGCAGCCAACAACCTCACACAGTGGATCACCATCTGCGCTGACGACCTCGCACCCCTGCAAAACCATCCCAGCAGGCCCGGCAGCAAGAAGGCCTCCTGGTTCAACGACGATCTCAAGAACTCCAAAAAGAACTGCCGCACCCTCGAGAAAGCCTGGCGCAAAGACCCGACCACAGACAACATGACTGCCCTCAAGCTCGCCACCCGCACACACCACCAGCTGATCCACACCACCAAGAAGACAGCATTCAAGGAACGACTAGACAACAACGCACACAACAGCAAGAAACTCTTCAGCATCGTCAAAGAGCTCTCCAACCCCAGCGCCGAAACCAACGCCATCACCCCCTCGCAAGAACTCTGCGACTCACTCGCCTCGTTCTTCCACAGCAAGATCGCCGACATACACAACAGCTTCGGCACACAGCCCATGCACCCAACCACCGAACCAACGCACCCCACCACCACCCTCCGCGCCTGGACACCGGTCAGCACCGAAGACACCATCCACACCATGAACACCATCCACGCCGGATCACCAACAGACCCATGCCCCTACCACGTCTTCAACAAGGCCGCCTCCGTCATCGCACCCCAACTCCGGGACATCATCAACACCTCCTTCAACACCGCCACCTTCCCGGAGAGCTGGAAGCATGCCGAACTCAGCGCCCTCCTGAAGAAACCATCAGCAGACCCCACCGACCTCAAGAACTACCGCCCCATCTCGCTCCTCCCTTTTCCTGCCAAAGTCATCGAGAAGACCGTCAACCGACATCTTGCCGCCTTCCTCGAGTCTAACGGATCCCTCGACCCCTCGCAGTCCGGCTTCCGAGCCAACCACAGCACCGAGACCGCCTCATCGCAGCCACCGACGACATCCGAGCCTTGCTCGACAACGGGGAAACAGCGGCCCTCATCCTCCTGGATCTATCCGCAGCGTTCGACACGGTCTGCCACCGCACCCTAGTACAACGCCTCAGCAACGCCGGAATCCAAGAGCAGGCTCTGGAGTGGCTCATCTCGTTCCTCGCCGGAAGAACCCAGAGAGTCCGCCTCCCCCCCCGTTCAGATCCGAAGCCACCGAAGTCATCTGCGGCGTACCACAAGGATCTTCACTCAGCCCCACCCTCTTCAACATCTACATGAGCCCCCTCGCAGCCATCGCATGCCAACACAACCTCAATATCATCTCCTACGCCGACGACATCCAGCTGATCCTCTCCCTCACCAACGACCTCGCCACCGCCAGAACCAACCTACACGAAGGGATGAAAGACGTAGCCGAGTGGATGAAGAACAGCCGCCTGAAACTCAACTCAGACAAGACGGAAGTCCTCATCCTGGGACCATCGTCCTCCGCCTGGGATGACTCCTGGTGGCCCCCTGCCCTGGGCAGTGCACCCAAACCAACGGACCACGCACGCAACCTGGGCTTCATCCTGGACTCCTCCCTCTCGATGACCAGACAAGTCAACGTCGTCTCCTCGTCATGCTTCAACATCCTACGCATGCTCCGTAAGATCTTCCGATGGATCCCCACCGAAACCAGGAAGACGGTCACCCAGGCTCTCGTCACGAGCCGTCTGGACTACGGAAACACCCTCTACACCGGAACCACAGCCAAACTACAGAAGAGACTCCAACGCATCCAGAACGCCTCCGCACGACTCATCCTGGACATCCCCCGGCACAGCCACATCTCCGGGCACCTGAGAGACCTGCACTGGCTCCCCGTCAACAAGAGAATCACCTTCCGACTTCTCACCCACGCACACAAGGCTCTCCACGACCTGGGCCCCAGGTACCTCAACAACCGCCTGACCTTCTACACTCCCACCCGCCAGCTTCGATCAACCAGCCACGCCCTCGCCGCCGTTCCACGCATCCGAAGAGCCACCATGGGAGGAAGATCCTTCTCCTACCTGGCAGCCAAGACATGGAACACCCTCCCCCTCCCCATCCACCTCCCGACAGACCCAAGACCACCTCTCCTTCAGTAAGCAACTCAAGACCTGGCTGTTCGAGCAGTAGCAGACCCCCCCCCCCCCAATGCGCCTTGAGACCCTCCGGGTGAGTAGCGCGCTATATAAATTTCTTGATTGATTGAGTGTCGAAGGTGTTACCCATTGTGTCCATAGCTACCAGACCCTTCTCAAGCCTCTATTTAAATAGTGTCAATGTATTTCCATATTACTTTGATCCTAGTGTACATTCTAAGACTGGCCAATCTGTAGGTAAAACGTATCGGTAAATAAGAGGCCTGGCAGGTAGAGCTATTTACTCATCCTGTACAAGTTCATTTTGGTTAAAGGGATGTTACCAGGGGAGAATTTCAGATTCCTCGCTGAAATCTGAACTTCTAGAGTCCTCTTTATCCTATCTGCCCTCCTCAGGTGGTTAAGAGTCCATAGTGTGAAGAGTGGTTGTCATTTTAGTGAAATATCCTGACACATTGGCTAGGTTGATGGAACATAGTTCACATGTGGTTTTCACATTTATAACTGAATGCGAACTCGAGTGATAGTGTTCGACCCTCTGGGCACATTATCTATCTATCTCGCTGTATCGAGGTATTAACCAATAAAGTCTTTAAACATGAATAAAGTAATTCAAAAGTAAACAAAGTTTGTATTCCTTCTTTCTTCCAATTTTTTTATTTTATTTATATATATTTATATATGTTGTAAATCACATATATTTCTTCAAGAAGTGTTTCAAAATTTCATTAATATTTCACATTATTCCATCTTTCCCAATGCATTTCGTGCCATCATGGCACTTCGTCAGGGGAATCTAGCAAAAGTAATGCATATAATCAATGAGGGTACCTGATAAATTATGTACATAAATACTTTCAATATTGTGATCATTAAAAGAATGTGATTGTTTGCTGAATATCGGTAGTGTATGATAATAAAGTTAGTGAGTAAAATAAATCCAGAATGAGCTGCTCGTAAAGGTATTTTAATTCCTAATCTCGACCGTATTTAAAAAGGTGCTCGTGTGCAAGTAAATCAGTGAACTGGAAAAGTAAATCATGGCACAGCACTAAGGAAGTGTGAAGAACGAAATAAAATTTGTGGTGATTACAAGAAAAAAGAAGAAGGAAACAATTGTAGGCGTGCACTATTTTAGCGAACAAATAGATCAGTAGACCTTAAAGTCTGAATCGTGATATTGTGCAAAGGAAACAAGCAAAGGTATGTCATAGCGAGAGGGAAACGGACGCGCTGTCTCAAGTCTCCCAATAAACGCATAAGGAATAGTGTGACTGGTGTTTCCTTACCGGAATATACTGGTTCATCTGCTCTAATGTAGCTTCCTCCGTGATGTTCAATCGTTCGAGATTTGTAATTGACGCCGTTATGAGCGGCATCTAAATATAGTGGAAATCGAAAAAGGTTGGAAGGTTTCTGCATCACGTGGTGTCACTTGAGTTGTAGCCGCCATCTTAGAGTGGTGTAATCCTCAGTATACTGTCTATAGTACAAGAGAGTGAGTCGTAAACTGAACTAGTATCAGAAAAAACGCGGTTGGAGCAAATTAGTGAATGAATATTGCCTGTATAGTGACTAATCTATCTATTTGACTGTGTTAGTGTTATATGAAATGTGTATGTGAAGTGAAACAAATTTAATGATGATCACAAATTCAATATTAGCTCAAAAGTATTTTAGACATTAACAATAAATATCTTGAAATTGAAGAGTTCAATTTACAAATAATCACAGATAGCAAGAAAGTTCCAAGCGGTCATTTAGCCACAAGGGCTTCATGGTTTCCAGTCTGTATATCCATGTGTTCTCTTTTTTCAATAAAACTTTATTAATGTCTTGGCCTTCTATTTGTTTTATGGTTTCTAGAATGGTGAACTGGAGTTGTGATATGTTGTATCGTCTTTCATTGAAATAAACTGCTACTGCAGATTTTTCATTCCTGGTTCTGATGTGTTATGTTATGTTATGCGTTTTTATTAGGCGCACAGATGCTTCAGCCAAGGAGCGTCCTGGCGCCCGACAAGGCAGCTGCACAACACAACGAAACAATAATCAGACAAATTTAAACTAGGGGAATAACAAAGTTTTCACCGCACGGCGAAAGGAAAACAGATCCCCAAGGGCACGAATGGCCGGGGGGAGGGAGTTCCAAAGCACCGCCGCCCGAACTTGAAAGGAGCGCCCGCCAGCTCTGCTCCGCTTAAAGCGCGGGACGACAGCCAGTTCTAAATCAGCAGATCTTAAAGCTCGGGCTGGAATGTTGCTTTTATGTTCTGACAATCTTGTTTTGATTTTTCTGATTGTTTTGCCTATATAAACTAGACCACACGGGCATTTCAACATGTAAATAACATGAGATATATCGCACGTTGCATTAACTTTCAGTTTTATTGGTGTACCTTTTCTAGGATGCATAATGGTGTTGCCTTAAATGATGGAATGACAGTTATTGCAGTGGTGACAAGGTAATGTACCTTTATAAACAATTTGTTCCGATGGTCCTTTAGGTTTCAACATTTCTTGTATATTTTTGCTCCTCGAGTAGGCAAACATTGGTTTGCTCTGGGAGATGCCGTTGAAATCTGATTCATTTGTGAGAATTTGCCAGTGTTTTAATATTGATTGTTTGAATTGATAGCTCTTCGTTGAATATTTTGAAACAATCACTACGCGTGATTGGTTGGGTCTTACTGTACTTTTCAATAATTTGGTTCTTGTTTTTGAAGCACAGTTATCTTTAGCTTCTTGTAAGATCCTTTTTGGATAACTTCTTTCCTCAAAGCGGTTCAGCATATTTTCAATTTGTGTATCTGATTCAGTGGTGTCCGACACGATCCTTTTAACTCTGTACAGTTGTGATAGTGGTAGATGATTTTTAAGTGGTGTTTGATGGAAACTTCTATAATGAAGAAGGTTATTCCGGTCGGTTGGTTTTTTGAAAAGGGAAGTTTCAATTTTGTTTTCTTTAATGTTCAATAAAACATCAAGATACGGTATAGATTTGTTATCAATTTGGTAGGTGAATTGTATCCGATCGTTTATTGTATTCAATTTTTCCAGAGCTTGAATAATTGTGGTTTGTGGACCTAACCATAGTACGAAAATGTCGTCTATATAACGTAGAAAGATTTTGGCATATCATTTCCACGTTTCTTGACTCAGGATGTATGTATTTTCAAATCTGTTCATAAAGATATTCACGTAGCAAGGTGCTGCCGAATTGCCCATAGATGTTCCTGTGAGCTGTAAGTAGTATTCATTCTCCCACTTGAAATAGCTCTGGTATAGAGTGAAGGTTAAAAGTTCCATCAGGAATATTTGAAGTTGAGATCTAGCTTAGATTGTAACAGTGTTTCTTCAATTGCCTCTATCCCCAAATTGTGAGGGATAGAAATATAAAGTGCTTTTACATCGTTAGTGCACATCCATACTTCATCCTTGTCCGGTAATGTGATCTGTTGGATTTTGTTTAAAAAATCAATGGTATCTTTTACATAGGTTTGAGATGTTAACTCAAAATTCTGTAAATGTACACCCAGAAATTATCAGATTGGTTCATGGATGCTTCCTCTGGTGTTTACAATAGGGCGAAAAGGTGAGTGTTTTAGGTCGTTGTGAATTTTAGGAAGCATATAAATTATTGGAGATTTTGGGAATTCTTTAGTTAAAAATCTTTTTGTTTTTATCAGAGATTATGTTGTCATCCGCTGCTTTAGTTAGAATTTGCATGAGTTGATCTTGAAATTTAATAGTAGGATTGTATCCCAATGAGATGTAGATTTCTTTGTCTTCTACATGTACATTAACTTGAGATAAATAGAAACTAGAATCCATTAGGACAAGGGCTCCCCCCTTGTCTGCCCTTTGGCAAATGATGTCAGAATTCTGTGCTATTTTTTCCAATACATTCAATTCTTTTTTGGATACATTTTGAAATCTGGATTGTTTTCTGAAATTCAATTTTGTGATGTCATTACTCACTAATGTCTCGAAAGTATCCAAAGTCTTATGACTAATTGGTGCTTGGTAGTTGCTCTTGACTCTTAAATGTTTAAGTTGTTGATTGGTGTCTTTGTCTTTCTGTATGATGTTGTCAAAAAATGGCATAGTCTCAGGTATCGCATGAGTTTAAATAGACTTACATCCAGTTCTAATTTATTTTTATTTTTTGTCAAATCTGTTTTATTAGCATTTTCAAATTACAGTACATATTACGTAGAGAGTGTCAATAAAACAATCACATTTACATATGCACATCAGTTGTATAGGCACGGCCACAGCAAGATATTGTGCCACGGTTACCATGGCTAACACGTGCATGAAGTGATACATGAGTTATTCGCCTACGATCAATCAGACCATGTTGCTTGCGACCAGTTGCAAACTCCTGGGCTTGTCATGAGAGCCAGCACGCTGGGTACACACGCCGCATGAGCCAGGAGGAACTCTCCAACTTGAGCGTACTATTAGATAACATGCGTCATGAAACAGAAAAGGAAAGAAAAAAACTTTAACTACAGCGGCAAGACCACGCTCTCACTTCACTCCTCCTATCCCCTCCCCTCCCGGTCCTCACTCACTCCCCCCCATCTCCCCTCCCGGACCGCCAACCCCCAACCACACTCGCAACATGCACGCACCCACTGGCCACTACTAAAGCTGCGTGACCATCATGTCTCATCAGAGCAGGAACTATATGTGGCAAGTGAAATTCAATGGGGAGGTACAGCCTATAGTGTGCTCTCATCCTCATTCGTGCTCTCCCGTGCCACCCATGCCACCCATGCCACCCTCCCTATTCAGCCGCTGCAGTGTATGAAGCATGTGTTCCCAGCGGTCCGCTATGGGCTCCTTCCGGAGCCCGAGGGTTTCCTCCCGGCATATGGAGGTCCATTCTGCTCGGGCCCACGCCTGGAGGGAGAAAATCCATGCCCGTATGCACGGTGGGTCACGAGCTTTCCACCTTTTCGTAATGAGGCGCTTCGCCACCACGAGCCCCAAGTCGAGAAATCTGGATGACACCTTGTCCTTGGGGGGTCTCGTAAAGTGATGTAAAATGTATACAGGCCAGGTAAGGGGGATAATGCGGCCAGTGCATCTTCTCAACAGCTCACCAATGGCGCTCCAGTAAGCGCCCAACACAGTACAGCTCCACAGTGCATGCAGGAGTCCCGCTCCTAGCTCGTTACACCAAGGGCAGCATGCGTCTGTGCGACAGAAGTACTTGTTAATCAGCTCAGGTGTGAGGTAGGCCCTGTGGACAATAAAAAGCTGAATCTGGCGGAACCGCATATTTCTGGGGATGCGCACCGGACTCTTAAGGACTCTTTCCCATTCTTTGTCAGCTAGCGCCTTCCCAGGTCCAGCTCCCACTTGTCACGGAGGGGGCCCAGATTAGCTGCTGTGTGTTCCCGCAGCGATGCCGCGAACCAGCGAACCAAATGCCTGCCCCGCCCCATGACATGGAGATACTGCAAAGTTAAGTGCTGTCCAGGTTCCGTCGCCACATTCCCCCAGCTGGCAGACAGCTTCGCTATCACAGAGTGGTGCATTAAGAACCCCCCAGGCGGGAGTCCCTCCTCCTCTACCAGTACCTTGTACGCCACAAGCGCCCCATCTCTATAAAGGTCTCTCAGCGAGCATGGTATGTGTAAGCACTCCCCCGCCACATGGAGAGCCCTCCAACGGTATAGCGGGCGCGTAGGGGACCGTGCCACGAGTAAGACGCAAGACTCGTCGGTAGCACTTGTATGCCACTGCCAGCAGAAGCGGGGTATGGCGCTCTATCTCTGCTAACGGATGAAAAAGCTTGGTTAGGTGCGCTAGGGAGTACGGTGGCATCAGTGTGGCTGTGTCTTCCCTACCTTTATCTGCTAACCAGCGGACGACCCATTGGAGCTGCGCAGCTAGATAGTAGTGCTCAAAACAGGGGCTTTCAGCTCGCTTTATCAGTGGGGAGGAAGAGTTTCGCGAGTACCAGCCTGTGCCTGGAGGTGCCCCAGATGAAGTCCCGTAATAGCTTATTTAGCATGAAGAAGAAGGAGGCCGGAATATATAGAGGCAGATTGACAAAATAGTACAGGAGTCGGGGAAGCATGACCATTTTAGCAAGGGCCACTCTGCCTGAGGTTGTTTGCGGAAGCGTGGCCCAGAAGCGTATCTGACACCTGAGTGCTGCAACCGCCCTCCCTAGATTTCCGTCAAAGAGGTCGACCGGCTGGCGGTATATCTGGATCCCCAGGTACCGAAAGGTGTCCGCTTTCCATTGGACCAGCGTGCCCCCAAGGTGGTATCCCGGATCTACAGTTCCTTCGCTGAACGCGTACAGACATGATTTGCCAGCATTTACGCGGAGTCCCGAGACATTCGCGAACGTGTGCAGCAGCTGTGCCAACTGCTCCGGGATACATTCCACATCCCTTACAAAAACCAGTAGGTCATCTGCATACAGCGATACCTGGTGGACTGCATCTCCCAGCGGGATGCCAATATCCCAACGTCTGCCGGAGGGCCACAGCTAGGGGCTCGATGGCCAGTGCGAACAGTAGCGGGGACAGGGGACATCCTTGACGGGTGCCTCGGCCCACCGCCACCGCTACCGCCTCTGAGATGTAGTGACCCAGGCGCACCCTGACGACAGGATCCTTGTATAAGAGATCAACCATTTGCAGGAACTCGGGGTCGAGTCCATAGCGCATCAGTACTGCGGATAGGTACCTCCACTCTAGACAGTCGAACGCCTTCTCCAGGTCTAAAATAAGGCACCCTGCCCTGGGCCATTCCCTCGAAGCTTCAGCTACTACCCTGAAGTATCTCCTAAGGTTCAAGGACATGGACCTTGCAGGCACAAACCCGTTCTGATCGGTGTGAACTAGGTGGGGAACCACTGGCGCTAACCGCTCCGCGAGCATCTTGGCGAAGACCTTGTAGTCCACGTTGAGCATCGCCAGCGGGCGATAGGAGCCCAAGACTGCAGGATCTCTGTCCGGCTTAGGTAGGGAAACCAGAAACGCCTCCCGCATAGAGGGGGGGAGTGAGCCTTCATCTATCGCCATGTCATATACTTTGAGGAGTAGCGGCGCCAGGATTTCCCGGTGTGCCTTATAGTATTCGGCGGTACAAAAGGGGGTGGTGATGGACGGAGCATCTGAACCAATCAAACACTTGCACCCAGTCAAAAGATCTGGGTTTGATCCATCACCGTTCTTTAGACCACTCTGCCACCCCAGTTCAGACATGGCTATATGCAAATCAGTCTGACCCTGTGCCTCATGGGAACAGTCCAGCCCGAACTGCCAAGCCATGACTTCCCTGGACCGGAAACAAGCTTCCGAGGACCGCTTTCTGCCATTCCAGCCGTCTTCAGCCCTGCTTGCTTGAATCCAGTGGCAAAGTGAGCAAGAGACTCACGTCTGAGCATACCCTGCCACACTTATGGGGGCCAAAGCGGTACAAAAGGGGGTGGTGAGGGACGGAGCATCTGAACCAATCAAACACTCACACCCAGTCAAAAGATCTGGGTTTGATCCATCACCGTTCTTTAGCCCACTCTGCCACCCTAGTTCAGACATGGCTATATGCAAATCAGTCTGACCCTGTGCCTCATGGGAACAGTCCAGCGGCGGGCAGGCCATGGTGTTTTTCCAGATGCCATAGACCTTATTGCCTCTCCTACCTCTTCCAGCGTGAGAGGTGCTCCAAGCGCACCACCCTCCTCCTCAGGAACTACAGGTAATTGTATAGAGGCCAAGAAGTCCTCCAGTTCATGCCTGGGGCCAACACCCTGCGCCTTATACAACTGTGTGTAGTGCTCGGTCAAAGCATAGTGGATTTCGCGTTGCGTGTACACCATCTCTCCCCTTAATGTACGCAAGGCACCAATCGGGGCACCACGTCCTTCCTGTTGTATCAGCCAGGCCAGTAGCCGACCCGCTCTATCCACTTTAGCATGGGTTCTGGCTGTGTGTGCTGCATAGTTGTGGCATCTTAACCTTTCCAGGAGCGCCGAGTGCGGAGGTCCCCCCAGCCTACCCGATTGCTCACCCCCACCCTCCCCCTCCCGCTTGCAATCCAGGAGGACCCCTTCGAGGCGCGCCAGCGAGGTGGATAGTGTTTTGCGTATATTCCACCTGGCTCCCATGCAGTGCCCCCTGACAGCTACCTTGTGTGCCTCCCACTCCACCAGGCATTGGCATTACTCGCAGTCCCTCATTAATATCAAAATAAGTGAGAATGGCGGTGCCTAGTGAGGAGCGGGATTCCGCGTCTTCCAATGCCGAGGGTTGTAGCCGCCATGTGGGGACCGGTGGGCCATCAGCCTCCCAGCTTATCTGAAACCACAGGGGGTTATGATCGGAATGTGTCCTCCCTAGGTATTCTGATTTTACTATAAGGGGAAGCAGGGACTGGGTAGCCACCATTCTGTCCAGCCTGACCTGAAAATCGTGGACCGCTGAGTAGTAGGAATAGACCTTGTCCAAGGGGTGCTGCACGCGCCATATGTCGTTGAGCTCCCAATGAGACAGCCAGTTCTGGAGCGCTTGCGCATTGGATGCCACTACTGCAGCTCGAAGGGGAGGGAAGGATTGGTCCAGGTGTACATCCAGCACCATGTTGAAGTCCCCGCCAAGCAGCCAGGGAATGCCGGCGTACAGATCGAGAACCTGGTTCAAGTGTGCCAGGAATGATGGTTGGTCCGTGTTCGGAGCGTAAATGGATCCTAAAATGATCTCCTGACCATTCAGTTGCCCCTGCATTAGGGAGTACCTGCCCTCTGGGTCCACCATCACCTCCTTACAAGTGAAGGGGACACCCGCTCTAATCCATATCAGGGTGCCCCGCGCAGGTGCAGAAAAGACCGTACCATGCACCTGTCCCCTCCATCGCCTGCGGAGCTTATCCAGCTCTACGTGGGTCATGTGGGTCTCTTGTAAGAGTGCAATCCCAACCCCGTGCCTCTGTAAGTACGAAAAGATAGAGTATCGTTTCGACGGTGTGTGCATGCCACGTATGTTCCAGGTCACTGTTTGTGTGCGTCATGTGTGCGGAGGCGCCGCACCAACGAGGGGCCCGGGGAGCCGCCCACAGGAGGGGGTTGCAAATTTGCCTTCCAGGAAGTGGAATGTCTGTGTGCCGCGCTTGGAACAGAACAACAACGGTAAACAGTACAACTAGTGGGACGTATTCCCAACAGGGCAGCAGCTGTGGAAGCCCGCGGGTGCAACAAGTGCGCAGTGCACTATGCCCTTCGGATAGCAAGTCAAACCCCAGAGATGTCCGCATAGTGCCCCAGACATTAGATAACACACTCAGCTCGTGACACATTGCAACAGCACGCACAGGGATGTAGTAGAAAATACTGTGCACATAGTTCTCAGGGGACTAGTCCTGCGTGGACGCCGACCGGCATTGCTTAATCACATGAGTTGGTCTGCTGTTTGGGGCGTCACATCAGGCATATTCAAGTCTTCAGAGAGGCCAGTGTAGGGGGACGACGATTTCCATTTTACTAAGATTGTAAGATGAGATGTTTATGACCAGTTGACAAGTGTTTATGTTCTCTTCCTCATTTATGCCATGAATGTTGTGATTGTCCTTGTAAAATTCAGAAGCCCTTCCCGGTTGCCCTCTGCGCAACTGAGATTGACAAGTCATGTGGGTTGATCCATGTTTCGGAGCATGGACTATATTTCCATGAATTTGGGACAAATGCTCTTTGGTCCCTCAGTGAGTGACACAATGTTACTTGTGTTCGAACCAAGATTATTTTCTTTGCTATGTATCACTTGAAGCAGCTCACTGGTACGTATTTCAAGTATGCGTTCCTAGGTTTAATATATGTGTGGTAAAGTACCTAAGGGTAGCTATCTCACACTCTTACGGAAGATAAAAAACATGTCCCATGTTCTGTCTGTAACATGGGTCTTCAGAGTACTTTCGGCTTGCATGACATCATATTGGCATTCAGTTTCATTAGATAGTATTTGCAGAATACTGTGACTCCATCAAATCTATCCTGTGCCATAAGGTAGAAGGCTAATATAAACCTATGTTATTCAAGTTTGCTCTTTGTGCTAAATGCTATTGCAGCCAGCTCACACATGCATTGGCGTTCAACACTTTTTGTTATGAACTTTTCTTTTAATTTTCAGAAAGGGATTGCTACATAATGCACACTATATCTTGTGCTTTGTTCCTAAATCTTTTCACCTTTTTTACCCCCCTCTTGTTGTCGTCTTCCAAAGTATTTGCCTCAAATGTATAAATCGGATTCTCAATTTGTCTGTCAGTACATGTTTCTATTGGACGTATTATAGTACCTGTTAGCACTATCATTTAAAGGTTGAAAAGATAGTGCTGCCATTCACACTAGTTTTTGCATCAAGTTGTGTCTGCAAGTGTCGTGGACAGATAACATTCTGATATTTTGTAATGTATTGTCAAATACTTTTTCAAACAACATGCAGTCGAGTGTCCCTGAAGTTTACTCGGTTTGCTCACTTATCATGAACCAAGCTTTTGTATAATTTAAATTTTCTGCTTGATATGATTTCTATTTGAGTAATGTTATTTATCAGTTTTTGTTATAGATATTTTTCATATATTGCCCAATGCAAAATACGTTCATTGATACACAGGCTTAGGCGGCAGCCTTTGGTCCATCACTGACAGACCTTCATCAACATTTTTTGCAGGAACTGGCTTCTCTTTTTTCACTGCTTTACTATCTACTATTTGTTACCGATAATGGTATTCTCCAGTAACAATGGCATATTGCAGCCTTCTTCCTTCCTCTCCACCAAAAGTGATGATGAGATATCAGCAAGATGATCAGGTATACTGAGCTTGATGACTTTGTAAATTTTCAGCTGGTTTTGAAGGTGGTATGACTTCGGCAACAGGAGTGACTGGAGTTCCATCAGGGTACAGGTGATGTGATTGTATTTCTTTAGGCCCTGCATGAGACCTGCTGCTCAATGTAGAATGCATTTAAGGAGTGCCTATGTGGAGACTGAGAGGCCATGGAGCAGAGAGTTACTACTATCTAGATGCGAAAGTGGGTGCGCTTGAACAACAGTTCTGCAGATGCTTTCTGGAGGAAACAGTTTCCCTTTATGTAGAAAGGAGAGCTGGCACTTGGCTGCCTTTTGTTTTTCATTTTTTGGAGGGGTAGGGGAGGAAGAGAGTTCTTTGTGGTTAGTGTCGGTGGTGCATCCAAGTGACTTTGCAGTTTGGGTTTAAAGATTTTAGGGTTCATATCATTCAGCCACGCTCATACTTGTTGACATTGTTTGTTCTTGGCAAATATAACACAAATTCTGTCTCGGTTGGGATGACCTTCAGCTGGAGTTCCAGGTCTGGATGAAGTGTAGACTGTGTTTGAGGTATTGGATGTCTGAGGCAGTCGAGACTTCTAGTTGAGAGTAGTGTATCGGCAGTATATTGGTGAATCTTGATGCTGCTATCTCTGCGTAGAGCTCCAATGGACTCAGTGTCGATTTTGAAGGTGACAGGAGGCAGTATGGAACCCACAGGAACTCTGAAGATCATAGAGATATTTGGGGACCTGTAGGTGCCCATGTGAACAAACTGGTGTCTCTTTGAAAGATGGGATAAGACCCAGTGAAGGGCATTGCCAACAAAACCTATTTTAGACTTGAGGATGGGATTGTCAACTGTGTCGATTGCAGCAAAGAGATCGCTCAATTTCAGGCCACAGCGTTAAACTTCATTTGTGGTCAGCAGCCTACAATGTGTAGATAGTGCTGCAGCGTGATTTGAAGCCAGATTGGTAGTCAAGCAATAGATGGTAAGACTTAATATGATCTTGGAGTTGACCATATGCTGCTTTTCAATGAGCTTTCTGATGAATAGCAAGTGATGGGCCAGTAGTTTGTGAAATCATTAGGGTCTCATTTTGGATTCTTTAGCCTTGGGGGGGGGTGGGGAGCAGGCGCTAAAGCAGGCAAGGTAAGGGCAGGAGCCTGGCAGCACTGAAGGGTTGTTGTGTCTTGCGAGGTGACCTCGCAGTGCCCCAGAGGAGGCCCAGCCAGTCCTGAGATGTCTTATCCACGAGCACAGACATGTTCCGCGCCTTATATCCGATGTACGTATGGAAACGCATGCATGTCAGCACTCTCATTCAGTGGTCCATGGTGCTCTTTGTGGGGGGGTTCCAATAGGACTAAAGCGGTCAGTGTGCATTTACATTCCGAACATGTTTTCCTGCAGAATTATCACTTCTATTAGAGCGCTTGTATAGTGCCCTGTACCTTTAAGGAGATGGAGCTCTCCCAGTAAGCGAATGGATTCAGAAAATATCTGTGGGCTCTTTTAATTGGGCGGTGTCGACGGGCTCTTTAAATCAAGGGCGATTTAAATGTCCCGACCAGCCAAGATAGTGCAGGATCGAAGCACCCAACCAGCGGTGCACTGTTCAGCTGATCCAGCACCGTATGGGATGGGATCAGCACTGTTATCGGTTGCCTTAGCCTGGGTAACAGGGTCCGGGAAAGCCGCTCTCTGCACTGGACCAAATGAGCATGAATGGTACAGTGTGGCATTGCTGCATGTTTCTTCTGTCTGTGTGGGTCACAATGTTGGACCGTGGCAAGCAACGGACGTCGGACCGCAAGATGGAATGCGTGACGTATAGCAATTACAAGGAAGTCCTGTTCGAGATTTCTTCCACGTTGAGATCTGTTTGTAGAGAAAGGAGCGTGCTCTTAAAGAAATATAAAAGTAGTCCCGAAACAATGCCCTACAATGCCCGCTGCGTGTTTAAAAGTAGTTGGGCGGTGTGATCGGGGAAGGCTAAACACTGGAAGAGGCATGACGTATGCATGTCCTTAACAAATGGAGAGAACAAAAAATAGAGCAATGATGGTGCCAGCAAATGGGAAGCCTATGGACCGGCTGCGAACCCACATAGTAGCTACAGCATGTCTCGTTTGGAGACAGCACATGCGTATCGTCTAGAGTCGAGACCTAAAAACTAGACCTTTTGGACTTGTCAATGCTTTTTATTAATGACATAATTTGGTTCTTTTCTCAGGTAACTACCGGGTAAATTACAAATTCTGGTTAATCATTTACAATCAAATGCTAATCAGGAAGGATGAAATGCTCTCATCAGGAATTTTGAGAGTTGAACAAAAGGTGGGTCCCACATCCCAGCACTCAGTTTATTCCAATGCATTATGGTAAATGCAGTTCAAGATAACACTTACTTCAGTGACCATATTTAGTTTTTCACCCTTGTTGGTGCAGCCAGTGCTATCTTTCTCTAGAAAAGTAAAATAAATGTCCTTCATCGGTAGAGAGTAACAAGTCACTGGAAATGTTGCCCAAAGTCTTCTCAGGTCTCTGTACCACTCACTAAGTGCAGCTGCATCAACCAGAGCTTGTTAGCTCATTAGGTCAAGGGAGCCTTTCCAAACAAAAGGAGTGTGGGAGTACATTGCTTAGTATACATTTTACATTTCCCAACATGTGGCGGAAAAAAGGACACACATTTTGGCCTGATTATAATTTGTGGAAAAAGGGCAAAGGTCTAAGCATCAAAGTGGTTAAATCTAGGTCCATTGTTTTGGATGATTGTGTGCACTTGTATACACCACAGTGATAGTGCCCCTGTACTCTTGGACACCCCTGAAAGTTTGTTGGTGATAGTGCTGTATTTGGGTCAGTGATTGCAGGTGTGGTCCCAGTGGCACTTATTTTTTTATTCAACATCACACATTGACCCAGAGCAAAAGGGAGAAAAAACTCTGAAGAAGGAAAAAAGAGGATGAGAAAGACAGAAAAACAGGAACAGAGAAAATAAGCAGGGTGAACAAAACCTGAAAGGGTATCCGAGTGTATCTGGTAGTGGATGAAAGAGGTATGGATGTGGAACCAATGCTACTCAGCCTTGGAATTTGCCACCCCTAATGTGCTAGCTGTTTGCTTATGAGAAAAACTTTTGCCACATATCCATTTACAGATTAAACACTGCTGACATATCACATTATTCCTTGTGGTTCAATGAGGACTACCTGGCCCTGCAAGTTCTGGCTTCTCTTGAAAGTCTATAGGGGTTGGGTATGATCATACGTGCTATGGTTTCTTTTATGTAACAATTGTTTTAGAGTAGAGATATCATCAATTCGCCACTGCGAAGCAACAAATAGAATGACTAGAATATATAGTCCTATATCATGGCAACATGACAATAGCATAAAGAATCCATTATAATTCTCTAGGCACGCTCCTGATTTATTATGTTTATGTGGGCAACCCTGTGCTTTGTAGATCATTAATTCATTTGGGTATCTTCTGATCATTCCCTTCAACCACTTTCGTAAAGGGGATGCCGTTGTGGACCTCCAATATTGATGTCTTGTTTGGCTTACAGGAGCTCATATCCCATAAGTGTATGTTGCCCTCTTGTAAATCCAGCACACTCCATAACTGTGAGAAGTCGACCTGGATTATGATGTCCACTAATTAAAGTGGGCACCTTGCACCAGTCCAAACGACCCTTATGATGTATGAGGTCAAAGAAACTTTAGAACGCTATCCTAGTGGTAGCTGTGGAGAGCAGCCTTCAGGCTTGATCTTGAAGGAATGTAAAGCAGCTTGTTTTACCAGAATATCACCTCCTGAATCAATTAAATGAAGGAGAACCACACAGTAGTTATATAAAAAGATGTATTTATTAATATAACACTCTCTAGTATCCTCTAAACGAGGATAGAACACAAAGCACACAATACAAGATCAATAGAACAGTTGTAAGTAGCACAATACACAGTGGGCTCCATAGGGAGACCATACCATATACTAAAATAGTGGTATAACAATCACAACTGAGATCAAGACGAGGCCTGGAGCACGTACAATCTCTGGGACCCCAAGGAACCACCCAAGATGAGTAGATAGGGACCCCACGGAGGATGGGTGCAGTGTGCCAACACGACCACGGGCTCCATACAATTCTATGGGGAAGTCGCGGTTGCAATTTTAAAGTTTAAGGACGTTCTAGGAGGACTTCGATCAAACCCTTTGGAGCTTAAGAGGTTAGAGTGTAGTGTAGTTTTTATATTCCCAATAGGCTCTGCGCATTGGAATAATATATCCTATAAATGACGTAGGACTTAGGCCAGTAGGTCTCTATCAAATATACTAAACTTAATTGTGAGTGCCAGCTAGCTAAGAGGTCACTAGAAACTTTCTCGAATTCACAAGAAGGGATTAGTTTGTGACAACCGCATAAACATGACAACTTTGTTTCCCTAGGACTGGAATAACTATCTTCAGAGTCGTGGAAACAATAGATAAGTATTTCACTCAGCCAATTGTACATGCTTCGTTTCTACAGAGTTGCAGAGAAATAGAGAGACAGGCGTTTTCAATAAAAGGTTTATTGAACAGTCTTCTTTCTCATGCAAGAGAGGTGAACTGCTACAATCGTTAGGCAGAATGCAAAGTATAATGCGTACAGCGAGAATAGTATTATAAAATAATACTGTAATAGCATTGTATGGTTTCTAAGCCATATAACAATACATATATAAATAACACAGGCTAAAATACTCAACTGGTGCTTCTAAAATACGCCTATCTCAATGTACCCAACCTAGGTCTAGTACGAGGGACGAAGTAATTATGGTATGGAGCATAGGTTTAGTTTTTGCCAAGAATCTACCAAAGGTTCCTCTAGGTTCAAATCAGCTCCATACCTTAGAATGAAAGAGGTCTGGTATCTCTGTCTCGGGACTCGATTTCCCAACACCCCGCAAGGGGAGTCAGAAACACTGGAGCTGGATTCTCGGCAGAGGAGGGCAGCTTCCTGATTAGTGCGTCAGCTGGAGAGTCGGCTTCCTTCGGCACTTGCTGTAGCGAGCTGCGTCGGGCAAGTAGGTCGTCTAACTGCTCCGAACCTCCGTGCTTTTCCATAGAAAGTGAAGGTATATTTATACCTTGAAGGTGTTTAGGAATGCCATGTTTGACGTAAAGTCATGAATGAACCCCTAAGGAATAGATGTTCATTGTAAAACTAACTGAGTTCTTGGAGAAATCAATATTCAAGCAAGAGGAAGTCCCTAACGGCTTAAGCTGGTTTTCCAAGAAATCGTTGACGTTTGGTGAACGGATGGAAGTAGCCATGCCTGTATTTGGGTTGCGTGGGCTATGCCTAATATGGGCTTGATTTCTATGCCTATATAAGGGCAATGTGAATTGTACCTATATAAAGCATTAATCGGGAAAACCCATTTGGAATCTAAAACGCCATATAACAAAAGAGCCACCCAACCCGTGGATACCGTAGTACCAGAGTTACCTATCCCAGAGAAACCGGGTGCATAGGTCTGGAATGGTGTTGGAAACCGCTGTCGTTCTTAATGGAGGGCTGTGAAGAAGTACTGCTGCTGTGAAGGTGAAAAGAGTCCAGAGGAATCCAAGCCTGGATTCGGGAAGGAAGGAACCTGAAAGCAGAGAGGACAGAGTCTGAGTCACTTCCGAGTGGCCAGGGGCTCGGTAGACGAATGCCCACGAATGTCTGCTGATTCCGGTGCGAAGAAGGGATACTTGGCTCTGCAGTCACGAGGACCAGGAGACGTCGAGGACGACCAGGGGCCAGATGCAAGCTGTCCCACGAAAGATGTTGAGTGCTGAGGGGTTGGTGTCCGGCTGGTAAACCAACAAGCCTTGGCAAAGGCAACCCACGCAAAAAGGTCAAGCAGGTTACTGTGTCGACCAGCAAGGTCCAGGGGACTCACCAAGCAATGGGCAGTCGGGGCACGTCTGGAGCAACCAGAAAAGCCATCCAGAAATCAAGATGACCCTCAGGAGGAACCACAGACCGAATGACCATGAGTCGCAAGGGGACCTCGAGCAAGATTGCAAAGTACCAGCCCATGGAGCGCTCGGTGCGAGGAGGCCAGAATTATTTGGTGCAAATACTGCTCAGGTTCAGGACTACACTGAGTCCAATGCACAAGCTCGGGAATCACCAACAAGCATATGCAACTGCAAATGGACGCTGTGCATAGGGGTTCACGTTATGCAGTCCCCACGAGGGATACTGGCCTCAAACTGCTGAGAGGGTAGATCGACATCAGGGACCTTAAAAAACCCACCTCTTGTGTTGCTGAAATCTTTGGAGTTCCCTGGAGCTCGGGAACAGCAGACTGGTCCGTTGTATTGAGGTGTCTGCTAGTGCAGGGGAGTGACTTCTTCACTCCAAGGGAGATTCTTCAGTTGTCCTCAGTGCACCATAGGTCCTGCACGGAGCCTTTATGGAGCAAGGGCACAGACAAAGCTTTGGACGGAGAGGGGGACGAAGTCGGGCCCAGTCGAAGTCCAGAGTGTCCAGACTGTTGAAGGTCAGTGGTTTCTTCTTGTAGAATCTTGTCCACGTAAAATCTCAGGGGACCCTCATAGGGGAGGCGCACAACAGAGGTGTGGTTACTCCCATGTCCTTAGTCCAGTTTTGCACCAGAGCAGGAGCCAATGGCCCCAGAACTGGTTTGAGCTGGACTATGTACAGGGATAACAAATGTGCCCCAGGTGCAGACTTTCAGGCACTCTCAGAGTGCACCCACCCAGCCCCAATACACTAAATCCTGCCTGGGAGGTGGTCACACCTTCCTGTGACAGGATGCCTATTGTACTGCCTTCCTCTGCTCGAGCTTGGCTCAGCAGCAGGAGGGTAGAAATGTGTCTCTGGTCGGCAGCATCCATTTTGTGCTGTCTGGGTCAAGAAGGCTGGCACCGGATAGAACAGTGACCCCACGAAGCTTGCTTCAGAAGGGTGGAATCATACCTCCTACACCAGTTACCGGTATGGAGGTATGATTCCAAGGTGTTTGATACCAAACACAATATGTTTCTATGCAGCCGTGTTTGAGATGGCATTTACCGCAAGTTTATAATGCACCCCTACCTATATGTCCAACTGAGTCACAGACAACCCGGGAGAATGGTCTCCGAAGGCTGCAGTGAGGCTCTTCTCATGCAGGGCCACCCTCTTAAATAAAATTAAAATGCCAACATTTGTAAAGTGCTCAGCTACCTCCAGAGAGGTGTCCCGGCGCTGGGGGCCGTCGGGAAGATTAAGCAAGCTATTGCCCAGAGTCACATGGTGCTGGACTAACCTGCTACCGAAGCCAGGGATCGAACCATGAACCCTGGGGTCTGGAGTCAGGCACCCTGGCTGCTGCACCACACCTCTTAAAACCCAGCACCCTGCCTTCAGGATTGATAAGGCCTGTTATAGGGGTGACTTATAAGTTTTAAGTGTAGTGACCAATAGATATAGTGGACCTATATCTAAGTAAGTGGTGCAAGCACCAGCTTACACAGGTTGCTATGGCAGACCTTTAGTTCCATTTTGCATGGCCTCTCATGGGTGGCATAATGCATGCTTCAGCCCATGGGAGGCCTCTAGAGTGCCTATGCCCTGGGTACATGTGTACCATATTCTAGGGACGTATAAGGGTACCCCAGTATCCAATCTGGAGTGTACCAAAGTATATGTATGTAAATTTAAAGGAGAAAGCAGATAGACTGGGGTCATGATTAGCAGAATCCCAGTCAGACTAGTCAAAAACAGCATCAAGCAAAAAGTGGGGGTAACCATGAGAAGCAGATCCTACTTTCCTACAATAATGCCTAGCAACATTAGCCTTTAGGATTAGGGGAGAGTGTGACCTGCCATCCCAGAATGTTTACAATCCTATTTAATTATTTCAAATAGTTACTTATCACTTTCGCATTGAAATGTAAGGGTTTGAAATATGGCAGGTGCTTTAATAATAAGTGTATGCTATACAAATGACACTTCTTTTATTTTCTAGATTGTCAACTCAGTTTGGCATCTAAGGGACTAAATTCAGGATGCGGGTTCGAGACTAGTTTATGGACCTCAAGGGCATGGCATAACTGTACTTGACTTCCGTCCCATACTCCACACAACAGTGTGGTCACAATATTAAAATCCTGATAGACAGCCAGTGTGTTAGCCTATCTCCCCACACACAGTATCTTGTGACTGCGTATGGTCTCATTCTGTCCAAACATGTGATGCATGCCAGCATTCAGTGACCACACGAGTAACTCAGGGTTGATATGTAGGTATCCGGACACCATATAGCAAGGATTAATCTCTAATTGGCCATGCAGTTCCAGTTGGTATGCTGGGTCGACCTGTTGCCCAAAAATGCGTTTGTTAATCATGAAGATCTGAGATGTCCAATAGTATGATAAGATATCTGCCATGGAAAGCACCCCGTCCAATGTGGATTGAAGGCAATTCTGAAATGCTACTCATGGTTTCTTTTCTCGCTCATCTGAGTGTGTGAGGGCATTCTTTCTTCTTTTTGAAGAAGAGTATGGAAATCTGATATGGGTAGTTTTGAATTACAGTAGATGGGGAAGAGCAATCATTTTAAAAAGTGATAATTCTACCAAGGATCAACAGGAGAGCGAGTTTCAGTTTAAGGACAGGTGTAGTTTTCTTAACGGAGATCAAGGTTGCGGTCAAAGCACCGCTGGAAGTAGATTGTAAAATGCATTCTTCAGTATTGGAAACTATCTGTGGCTATTTTTAGATGGGATTTCCAGGAAGTCTCTGAGTTGCATCCTAACAAGGTAGATCATGGAATGTCCAAATTGACTATCCATCTTAAGGCCTGCTCAGATATGTCCAGTATGTTCAAAAGTATCTGGCCAGTCCATCATGGGTTTTCAGTAAAAAGGACAGAACATATGCATACAGGGGGACTCTATCATCTATGCCAGAACCCCAATCCAATCCTTGAATCAGTCCATCACAACGTATCAGTGCTACAATGGATTATTTTGCTAGGGTGAATAGCAAGTACAACAAAGTGCACCTCTGTTGTTCCCATTTCTATCTTGGAAGGCTGGTTCTGCGCTCCATTAACCTTCATTCTAGCCAGTGGACTGTTTTAGTATTAAATCTGTTTAAAAGAATAGAACAAGATCCGCCTACAACCCATCGGGCCGGCTCAACAACGTACTTCCGTGCTGGCCGTAGCAAGGTACTGGAGGCATAGGAAATGTTGAACACAGCATGCCGCCTACAACCCCTGGGGCCGGACGCGTGGCAACTAGGAGAGGGAGAATAAGGAGGGGAAGGGGGGGGGGGGGACAGTGCATGCGATGCAATACTCCAGCAACATGCAAGTCAATAGCAAGTGAATCCACCTCAGCTGTAATCTCAGTCTTCGTGTCCAACATTCTCTCCCCCCCACCCGACTGGAAGAAACGGCATGGGGTAGAGCATGCACAATGCAAGTGACCCGTTGTTCCAAAGTTGCTGTGTGTGTGTCCCGTAGGACCTGCCCATGGCCAGGCCCACCCCAGGTATCACTAGCGCTGCTAGCACGGAGTAAAGAACGTAACCCCTTGACCACGCACGGAGCAATGAAAGGCGGACAAGAATAAAAAGAAGGAAGAGTAGAAAAGAAAGAGGAAGAACCCCCCCTCCCTTACCACCCCAAACCCCGTCCCCAACTCGCCCCACTCCCTCTTCCCACTCCCCCTCCCCAGGTCCAGGTCCGAGTCCTACCATCGTTTCGGGAGCTCCCCCCTCTCCAATTCAGCAAGTGTCCGTGTGTGACAGACATAGTAAGCGTAAGTATCTAGGGCACGTGATTTCTCTGAACTCCGTGGACAGTATGGAGAGGAATGGTTGCCACAGCTCCACGTATTCTGACCCCTTCCCTGCTTTGATCAGTGATAATTTCTCCATGCCTAACACCGCCCATAGATGTGAAAGCCACCCCTGGAATGAGGTAACATGTGTGGTGCGCCAGAGTGTCAGGATATTCTGCACTGCGGAGCCGATGGCTATGGTAATCAGTCTGACCCTCCGCGATCTCAGAGGGTATGTGATGGGATTGGGAAGGCCCAGTTAAGACATATGCAGGGAATCGTGGAATTTCAGTGTCAAAGTGTTTGTCAACCTCATCTAAGACTAACTTCCAGTATGTCTGAAGGTGCACGCAGTCCCATAGGAGATGTACTAAGGTCCCCGCCTCCCCGCAGCCACGCCAGCAGGTCGCCTCTTTAGAGTGGTCCATGTCATGTAGGCGCACCGGCGTGTAGTACCAATATGTGACTAGCTTGGTGAGGGTGTCTGTTAAGCCCATGTGATAGGCAGAGTGGCGCGCACGGTAGTATATACCCTCCCATTCCTTGGAGCTAAGCGTGCGCCCTAGCTCCCTTTCCCAGCGGGCTTTACCGGGATTATAGACAAAGGAGTAGCGATCCAGCAGCATGCGATAAAGATCTGAGATAAGATGTTTATCTGTTTTCCGCGTGAGCAGCCAGTATTCATAGGGTCGCAATTGCCTGTCCGCCGTCTCCCGAACTTGACCATTAAGCGCCCAGTGGCGCACCTGTAAGTAACGTAAGCGTCTCTGGCAGGCTATAGCACTGTTTAAATGCTTCGAAAGACATGACCCCCTCGGTGTCGTACATGTGGGACAAAACTCTGCAGCCCGGCGGGCGCCACCGCACAAAAGCGACGATGTCCTGTCCGGGGGAGAAGTCTGGGTTCTCCATTATGGGTGTAAGTGGGGAGGGAAAAGTGGTCAGCTCGTGTTTAGAATTAGTGCTATCCCATACCTCCAAGGGCACCCTGGTAATGAAGGAGGCATAAAGATTAGAGGGCCGATGCTGCCTACGGAGAAAATGAATCTCCTGGAGCGGGCGACCCGCTATGGCCTGATCCTGAAACAGCCAGTGTTTCTCTGATTCCCATCGGCTCCATTCGACCAGAGTTCTCAGTTGCGCCGCTTGATAATACAAGAGGAGGTCCGGCAGTCCCACTCCTCCTTTTTCCGGTGGCAGCATAGCTAATCGGAGTTTCAGTCTAGGTTTCCTGCCATTCCAAACAAAAAGTGCTAGCTCGGATTGCGTCTGCCGGAGCCAACCCTCCGGAGGTCGAAGCGGAATAGCCTTAAATAAGTAAAGGATCTGGGGCAGAACCGTAATTTTAACGGCCGCTACCTTACCCAGCCACGACATTGGCAGGTGCTTCCAGCGGCGCAGCTCCGTGCGAATGAGAGTGCTCAATCGCGCGTTATTAATCCGGACAGTGTCTCGCAAAGTGGGGGCGAGTTGAATTCCCAGATATGGGACTGCCGAATTTGACCACCTGAAAGGGAAGCTAGTATGGAGGTAAGAGCGGGTGTGTGCGTCCAAGGAGAGGTCCAACGCTTCCGACTTGGCCATATTGACTTTGAAGCCTGAAGCTCTAGCAAAGGCGTCAAGACCTGCCACACACGCTGGTAACGATGTTTTGGGAAAGGAGAGTGCCAAGAGAATGTCATCGGCATAAAGACTGATGGTATAAGTATAGGCCCGATCTTAATTCCCCGCACATCTGGATCGAGCCGCAACCGCTGGGCAAGCGGCTCCATATATAAGGCAAAGAGCAGGGGTGACAGAGGGCACCCCTGTCTTGTGCCCCGTTCGATTGGAAAACGGGAGGAGGAGCGGCCGTTGACTTTGACCGTTGCGGTGGGAAACGAATAGCAATTCAGAACCCACGTGCGGAATTTGATACCTAGCCCCGCTTTCACCAGCACTTGTTCCAGGTAAGGCCAATGGACGCGATCAAAAGCCTTCTCGGCGTCTATCGCTAAGAGCATATACTCTCCATTCTTCCTCGTGGCCTTCTCAATAAGGTGTAAAGCCCTCTTCGTGTTGTCTACCGTTTGGCGGCCCGGGATGAAGCCCGTTTGATCCGGGTCAACCAGGCAGGGCAGAAGCGGTGCCAACCGGGACGCTAAGATACTAGTGTAGAGTTTGATGTCAACGTTTAGCAAAGAAATAGGCCTATAGGCCTCGCACCGCATTCGGTCCTTCCCTGGTTTGGGGATAACCGAAATTGTAGCGTCTAGCAGATCCCTCGAGATCGCCCCTGGCTCAGCAAACAAGTTGAAAAGAGTGGTCAGCAGTGGTGCGATCTGCGCGCAAAATGTTTTATAAAATATTGCGGAAAATATTGCGGAAAATCCGTCCGGGCCGGGTGCCTTGGCTAATTTGAGGGGCGATATGGCCGCGATGACCTCTTCCGGCCGTATCGGTCGATCTAGAGACTCCGCCTGCTCAGTAGTCGGGGACGGTAGAGGAATGGCATCCAGGAAGCTCGTTCCCTCAGCCGGGTCCAAGGAAGATCCTGCGAAGGGAAGCGTAGAAAGCGCTAAAAGCCTCTGCAATGTCCGCGTCTTCCGTAACCACCCCCCCGGTCTGATGTAGAAATCTCCTGAACCGCTTGGCGTTGCTGCATCTCCCTCAGAGCCGGCCCCAGCAGTCTCCTGCACCGGTCCCCCCCTGTGTAGTATAGGTGTTTCACCCTTAACGCAGCATATTCTGCCCTGTCCTGGTCTAACGCAGCCAGCTGCTGTCGCACCTGCTTTAACTGTCTCCACACCCGTGGAGCCTCGGTACGTTGGTGCATGTGTTCCAGCTCGCGCGTTTTCTGTGACAACTCTGTTTGTTTGCGCGCTCGCTCCAAGTTTTCAGCAGCGAGATTGCAATCAGTTCCCCCCGAAGGACTGCCTTGAGCGACGCCCAGCGTGTAGCCAATGAGGTGTCAGTGGAGTTATTATGTGTTAAAAAATCGGTAATGGACCCCCTATGCTTGTTCACCACCTCAGCCCTGTGCAAAAGCGTGTCGCGCAGTTTCCAGGTGCGGGGTATGCGAGATGCCTGGGAAAGGGCGAACACTGCCACTACAGGCGAGTGGTCAGACAAGGACGCAGCTTCAATCTCAGCTCCTGTAACAAGCGCGCGCAGAGGGGTGGAGACCAAAAGGGGATAGAGGCGGGCATAGGTCTTGTGAGTATGTGAGTAATACGTGTATCACCTCTCGCCTGGGTGAAGGCTACGCCATAGGTCCAGAAGGCCCATCTCCCCCAGCCTGGCTACCCCCTCCGCTGATAGCGCCCCAGTCTGTGAGTGCCTCTGCCCCGACCTGTCCTGTAAAGTGTCCATCACTAAGCTTAGGTCCCCTCCCACCAGAATATGTCGGTCGGGTGTCGTGTCGATGTCTGTAAGGGCTGTGTTGAGGAACTTTTCTTGGCATTCATTCGGGGCATAAATGGAGCACAACGTGAAGGTGGAGTCTCCCAAAGAGAATCTGTATGCGAGCAGCCGCCCTTTCATTTCCGCCCCCTTCTGCAACACTTTCCCCTTGAACCTTTGAGCCACCAGAATCGCCACTCCTGCGGTCTTGGTAGAGGAGGAGGAGTAGAATTGGTGTGGGAAGCAACGGGACCGCATCCTAGAACAGTCTTTTGCCAACAGGTGGGTTTCCTGCAAGAGACATATGTCTGCTTCGGAGGCCTCCAGAAGGGAGAGTATCGCCTTCCGTTTCACCGGGTTATTAAGTCCCCGCACATTTAGTGTGAGGATTCGCAATTCAGCTGGGGTCATGGGACAATTCACGGGGCCGAGGCCCCTTCACCCTGCCAGTGTAGGTGGGAGTCTCCCTGCTCACTAATAAGCACATCACTAGACCTGGAACTTGTTCCCCCCCGTGTACCCTCCCTCCCTCCCAAAAGGAACCCCAGAACGGAAAGAAGAGAAAGAGAAAGAACAGAGTAATCCCAACAGATCAAAACATATGTATTGTCCATCATCCGAGGATGATTGGTGAATAGGGTAGGAGGACGCACTAAGATGGAGCAAGCGATCATCCTCCTGTCACTCTCGACGTCCGTCGGGGTCATGTCTTGGAGCGACGGGTAGGTGGTCCCCTCCGGCACCAGCCGAGGCGCCCAAGGGTGTATATCCAAAACAGAAGGCTCAATCCTCCTTCGTAGCCTCCGTCACACGGGCCACTGAGGCAACCGCCGCCCCTCGTTCGCGCTGAGTGAGCGTGGGATCCGGTCTCGGCGAGGCCGAAGGTTTGCCAACCCTTTGCCACTCCTGGAGACCCCCCAGGAGGCTCCAGATCCAGAAGCTCGCAAGCCGCCTCCAGCGACCGAACCTGAATGAGCTTCGAGTTCCATTTAAAGATAAGTCTGAACGGGTGACCCCAAGAGTAGGCCACCCCTTGTTCCCGAAGGAAGGTAGTGACGGGTCGAAACCTCTGTCGCTTGGCCAGTGTGGAGGCAGCAAGATCCTGGTACAATACGGGCCGATGGTCTCGAAATGTCACGGGGGAGATGTTCCGCGCCATCCGTAGGATTCGTTCCTTGAGCTGAAAGTCGTGGACGCAAGTCAGAATGTCCGGAGGCGGGGCCTTAGCGCTGTGCGGTAGGCTCACACGGTGAACTCTGTCCAATTTGATCTCCGGGGTTGCTGTGTCGCCCAAGATAGATCGGAAGAGCGCGTCCACATACTCCTGTAGGTCCGTACCCTCGCCTTTTCATGGCACCGCCCGTATTCAGATGTTATTCCGGCGAGACCGGTTTTTCAGGTCCTCCGTATGCGCCTGGAGATCCAGGTTCTGCTCTGTGAGGCGTAGAACATCTTTCTGCAACCTATGGACATCTTCCGCCGTGCTCAGGTCATGGTCCTCCAGCGTCGCGACCCTACTGCATCTACATCTCGTCGCATCTCCCTTAGGTCGGACGCCAGCTGGGAGCGCAGCTCCGTGATGTCCTCTTTGATTGCTGCAAAAAGCTCCAGCATGAAAGCTTTAGTCGCTGGGCCCTCCGGGTCATCGTGGTGTGGGGATTTCCCGGCACTTGGCAAATGCCACTTGGTCCTTGCCTTTCTGCTCAGTGTCTTTCGGCAGCTTGTCTTTTTTCAGTCTGGGCGCCATGTCTCGACTGACCTTTTAGCGGCTGGCGCAGTCGCTACCTCCTCGGCATCAGGACCCCTCCAAGCGTTGAGCTGGCGCACACCGAAGTATTCGGGTGGGACACTCCCGCGTTTATTGTTCACCTCAATTTCGTGCAACCAGGTTGTCACAGTCCACCACAGCGCAACTGCGGCCAAGGTTCAGGGAAGAGTAGGCACAAAATGCAGGTCACTCTGCCTCCAACAGCGCGTTGGAACGCGCCGTAACGTTCGACCTCAGAGCATCTGAACCAATCAAACACTCACACTCAGTCAAAAGATCTGGGTTTAATCCATCACCGTTCTTTAGCCCACTCTGCCACTTCAGAAGCTTCGTCCGTCACCAGCCCCTTTTGTACCGCTTTGTTCGCCATAAGTAGGCAGGGTATGCTCAGACGTGAGTCCCTTGCTCACTTTGCCACTGGATTCAAGCAAGCCTGGCTAAAGACTGCTGAAATGCCAGAAACCGGTCCTAGGAAGCTTGTTTCCGGTCCAGGGAAGGCATGGCTTGGCAGTTCGGGCTGGACTGTTCCCATGAGGCACAGGGTCAGAATGATTTGCATATAGCCATGTCTGAACTGGGGTGACAGAGTGGGCTAAAGAACAGTGATGGATTAAACCCAGATCTTTTGACTGGGTGTGAGTGTTTGATTTTTTCAGATGCTCCGTCCGTCACCACCCCCTTTTGTACCGGAATCATTATACTGTCATTCCCATGCATTGTGAGTCAACTTAGCATTTTGCCGGCTTTGTCACCAGATTTGTTTATATGGTATTGTGCTGCCATCCAGTTGGCTCTAGCAGCATCCGCAGTCCTGTATTTTATTGCCAAATCTCAATCGCTTCTCTAAAATAGATCGTAAAGTTTGGGTCTGTTAACCACCAGGCATTGAGGTGCCACAGTCTTAAATGCATTTCTGACGACTTGGTTGACGTAGCTCTCAAGGGTTTAAGTGTGCGTAACACATCAAGTTATGTTGCCCAGTCAGCCAATAGGGAGGACATATGTGAACCCACCCTTTACTTATTGAATCAGTCTGCTTTGTTTTTCATCACAGTATTGAAGTTCCATCCAATAATTGTGACCCACTGAGGGGTGTCTGCTATTTTGGAGCTCCGAGCAATCTGTTTAGTCTGTGTGCTTAAAAGAGGGGGGAAGGATGGAAACATAGACAGACGTTAGTGAAAGTCTAGGGCCTATCCTGTAGCATGCCATAACATATTTGACACAGCCTTCCGAGTAATATTTTGTGACAATGAATGGAAATGTTTTGTGAAGTAAAATAGTTAGCCCCCTGTGGCCTTTGGTGAAACCATTATGTAAGACATATGAATGCTTTGGGTGTCTAATAGGTGTGTCTCCTGCAGCACTAAGTCTGCAGTAGAATAATGATTAGCAGTTTTCAGCAAGCCCAGTCTTAATCTTATCACTGAATTCAATAACATATGAGGAAGTCATGCAAAATCTTCAACTGTTGAAGATTTTGCATGACTTCCTCATATGTTATTCCTCATATGTTATTGACTCATATGAATATAGACCGTGGGTTGTCCTTTAGCCTAATGTTGTGTAAAAGACTTCACAATCCAAGATGATTTAAAGGATTTATTTCATGAAATAGGCATCGATGGAGCACACCATCTTCAGTTCCTCTCCCTGGCTAACCGCAGATCAGAATCCGAGTTGTCAGGAAGAACGACTGAAGCATGGAACATATATTCAAAAGCTAACATGAGAATTAACTGGAAGACATTCCTCGCGCGAAGGCAGGAGGTAACAACTAACTTAAAGAGAAACACAACACATCTTCCCCCTTAATAAATATACAAAGAAATATAATACAATGAAGTTAAAAGTAATCACAAAAAAATAAAAAAATAAAAAATACAATTCAGTTAGATTGGTCATCACAGATATAATCTTCTAACCATTTCGGTTTAGTGCGAGTGCGTACAGAGCAATCACTAACATCATCAATACAAATATTAGTAACTGCTGCTGCACTGTTATCATCGTCAGTAACATTAGTTTCACCTGCTGTAATGGCTGTTGCACCATCCACATCATCAGTAACATTGGTTGTATATGTAATTGCTGTTGCACTATCCACATAATCAGTAACATTAGTTGCATCAACTGAGATACCAGCATCAACCACTGTTCCAGCGTTAACCACTGTTCCAGATGCTTCAGCACTAACACTAGTATCAACCATGCTGCTCTCCACAAAAGAAGATTCTAAAGCAGAGTAACAACCAGTGCCAGCAATAGAAGATTCTTCAGCAGCATGACAATTAACATTGATATCAGCATGAACAACAGACTGAGTGATATTGGTACCATTAGAATCATTGCAAATAAGATCATCATTAATAATAAAATACTGAGATGCTTTCCTTGACAAAGCTGGAACTTCACTTTTCTTGTATAATTGAATTTCACTTTTAAGAATTGCAATGCATTTCAAATTCCATACCTTTCCATCATTTAATTGCACAGCATTGCAAACCTTTTTAATCCTCTTCATGGGTTCAGAATATTGACTTTCCCCTTTCTTCACCTTCCAAGGTTTTTTAACTTTAACCCAAGTACCCAAACTAATGTCACATGATTTGACATTATGTTTAAGGTCATACACCTCCTTGTTTTTAAGGTGCTTGTTCTCAATGGATACACAAGATTTGTGAACATCATACATCCATTCTAGATTACAATTAGTACGAACTGTTCTCCCTCTAATTACCTCAAATGGTGGCACCCCTAAAACATCATGGGGGAGGTTCTATACGTCCAAACAGCCTTGAACAATTGCAACTCCCAATCACTATTGTTATTAATGGCAGATTGTATGGCATTTTTTAATACTCAAAGCGTTCAATCATGCCGTTTCTACTTGGGTTGTACAATGATGTGGTTCAATGTCTTATGCCAACTCTATCAAAATAATTTTTTCCAATTTTAGAAGTAAATTGGACACCATTGTCACTAACAAGTAGTCCCTCACCAACAAAAACGCAGTCCAGAAACCTAATAACTTCTTCAGAATCAACTTTATCAACAATTTTTAAGACTGGCCACCTTGAGAAAAGGTTAATCTGAGCTAACACATATTTGTTCTGTGTACCAATGGGTCCCATTATATCAATGGGTACAGTATGCCATGGTGATTTAGGAATTATTGGTACAGCCATAGGCGGTTTAAGGGTAACGAGAGTTGTATCTGGGTTTGCACATCATACACAATTTCTGATGGACCTCTCAATAGCTAAATTCATTCCTGGCCACCAGTACCATTGCTTTATTCTTTGCTTAATTTGAACTACACCGCCATGTCCTTCATGACACAATTTTATAATATCATCTCTAAATTGTGAAGGAGGAATAACTGTCTCCCCTCATGATATTCCCATGCGACATAGAAAGTTCATCACAAACCTCCCACAACTGTCTAAGTTCTTCTGGCGAATTACTTTTAGGTGGCCAACCGTTAGTTACTTTCCTGTAATCTATTGTCTTTCTCATAAAACTTTTCCCATTTATTTTTGTCATTGTTAGGTAAACCTTGATCGTGAACCAATGCAACTTGGATATTTTCTCATTCATGGTCTGAACTGTCTAACAAATTAGTGGGCATACGTGACAGAAAATCTGCCACTACATTCTCCTTACCAGGAACACAGTCAATTTTATAGATGTAGTCTTGCAACCTTAGTGACATCCTAGCAATCCTAGGAGAAGCATTAAATAATCCTTCTGTGGTCTAAAGTTTCACCACTGGTTTGTGATCTGTGCGAAGAATGCATGGCCTACCCCATACAAATGCCCTGAAGTGTTCAAGAGACCAGACGAAGGCCAAGGTCTCTTTTTCTATTACTGAAAAAAAATTCTCTTCAGTTGGTGAAAGAGCACGAGAAGCATAAGCAATGATGAATTCCTTTCCCTCCTGGTTGACTTGGGAAAGTACACCACCTAAACCTTTGTTAATTGCGTCAACAGTGATATAGTTCTTGAGTTCGGGATCAAAAGCACTTAAGGCTGGTGCATTAGAAATCGATTTTTTAATATCCTTAAATTCTTTATCAAAATCTACAGACCAATTGAACTTATTTTTGTGTTTGAGTAATTGGCGGATAAGCCTTTCTGTTCTAAAACACTTAAAACTTCCTTAAGCGTACAATCATGTTCCTGTCTATCCTTTCCAAAAACTAAAATGTCATTTTGGAAACATCGTACTTTGTTAAACTTACTGAAAAGATGATGCATCAATCTTTAGAAAAATTGCTGCAGCAGAGGCAAGGCCAAAGGGTAAACATTTATACTGCAAGCACCCTGAAGGCGTTATGAAAGCAGTTAAGGGTTTACTGTCATTAGTAAGGGGAATCTGATGATAAGCAGCAGATAAGTCTATAGTAGAAACCCGATTGGTATCTTTAATTAAACTAAGCATTTCAGACATTTTTGTCGGGGGAAACTTATCCACTACAATATTGTTGTTCAAATGTCTCAAATCGATATAAAGCCTCAATTTTCTATTACTGCGTCGTGCGACAACAATCAGAGAAATCCATTACGAGGACAAAATAGGTTCTATTATATCCGCCTTAACAAGTTTTTCAAGTTCCAAATTCACCTCCTTTCTCAGTAAAATAGGTATGTGCCTAACTTTGTGGACTTTTGGGCAAGCATCAGGTTTCAAAACCATCTGATGTTCAAAATCAGTAATCCTACCAATTTCCTTACTGAATTCTTTTGGGAACAAATTCAAAATATCCTTGCACAATTCTGTATTGTCATCTAATAACATTACAGTATCTTCACTGTTAGGGTTACGTATTGTACCAAGGTTTCATTGATCCTTCCAGCCAAGTACGGAAGGGCCCTTTTTTGACACATACAGCTTACAATATGATTCTCTTCCTTTAAATCTAAACAAAAGAGAACGATAACCCAGCATATCAATTGTCTCTCCTGAGAAACCTTCAGGATAGATATCCGGTGGAAGTAAATCATTTCCTAATGTGTCTACAAATTTACTTACCCAAACATCTTCGTTGACTATAGTGTATGGAGATCCAGAATCTGCATAAAGCTGAACATTAACACCACCAAAAGGTATTAGGAATAATCGTTTCTTTTTGTTATCTGCTTTCTTATCAATAATATTTAGTAAAAATAACTCTCTAGATCCATAATCACTGCTACTAGTATTGTCAGTATCCGTGATTATATGAGAAGAGAGTTTTTTGACCAAATGTTCTTCATCATCAGAACTAGTCTCATCACCATCAACACATTTCTCTTTTGCAGACTTTTTCCTGTGACATACTTTAGCATAATGTCCTACAATATTACAATTTGAGCATCTTTGTTTCAATGCAGGACAAAATTTGGTAGAAGCTAAATGTGAACTATCACAATGATAACATTTAAAGTTTTCATTCTTTTTAAACAAATCATATTTTAACGACTTAGCATTAAATTTTCTGTTCTTGTCAGTAGGCTTTTCTCTGATTTTGCTGACAGCAACTTCAGTTTGATCTTCCAATTTAGATTCATTTTCAAGTACTTTCGCACTCCTGCTGGATAACTCTGCTTTTCTCACAAGAGCCAAAATATCTTTTAATTCCGCATCACCATTTATCCACAAACAGTCTTGAATGGAAGGATCTCTGGTGTGCATAACTACTTGGTCTCTTATGAATTGATCTTGTAGGTGATCAAATTTGCAATCATCTGCAATGAGCCTGAGGGCAGATACATAGTCATCAATAGTTTCATTAGGTTCTTGTTTTCTATGAAAAAATGTGTATCTTGTTATACCAATGCAGACCTTGGGAGCAAGATGATTGTCAAAATCTTTCAAAATAGACATAAATTCAATAGTATCTCCACTTACTCCTTTTTGCATTCGATCATAAGCTTTTAACCCTCTGGGGCCAAAAGAATATAAAAAAAGTTTTTTTTCTGTCTGCTGACATTTTGTTATCTTCTTCAATAGTCTTGATGAAATTTAAAAAATAAGCCTTCCATTCTAACCATTTCATGCAAGGCGCAGTTCCTGCTGGTCAGAAAGGTTGAGGGGGCTGAATAGTGAAATTCTGTGAAGCCATGACGAAGAGAGTAAAATATATATATATATTTTCCCAAGGTACAATGAAATAGAATATAATAAAAGAAAGAATACTCAATAAATGAGTTAAAAGTACAGTACCAGTAGTGGCGTGCAGTGAATAGATAATTTGACAATTGCAATCCTGAACGTTGAATCATCAACTTTGCGATAATTCAAAATTGGCGTGAAGTAACTACTCTTGTACGTGACTTCTAATGACGAGGAGACGTTGACGACTGACGTGATGCGGTAGCGTAATGATGCGTGCTGTGTAAGCAAATTGGCTCTGCCGTTCATTCAAACAAGGCTTACGCTACCAACTCGCGCGTGGTTTACGCTTTAAGAGTGCCTTGTTCAAACTTGACGAAATTTCCAAAACAAACTCTCCTGAGAGGAGACTCTGCGCTAAAAACCATTTCCAAAGCTCTGTCCACTAGTGTGTGGCATCCGATTCGACAAATGCTCTGCCCAAGAAGCACGTCGATAAAACTCTCAAAATGAGTTCTCCGCAAGGAAAATCCAGCACAGAAAGTAATCCTCGAGGTGTAGAATCAACACAGGTTTGTAGAAGATTGTTCACCATATATCCAGAAATTAGAATTAAATGGAAAATTCAGCTGAAAATGTGGGTTCTGTATGTCAATGCCTTTAGGAGATCATCGCCAATTTTGTTGTGTAAAGGACTTCACAATCCAAGATGATTTAAAGGATTTATTTCATGAAATCATCATCGACGTAGCACACCATCTTCAGTTCCTCTCCCTGGCTAACTGCAGATCAGAATCCCGGTTGTGAGGAAGAATGACTGAAGCATCGAAGATATATTCAAAAGCTAACATGAGAATTAACTGGAAGACATTTATCGCGCATAGGCATGAGGCAACAACTAACTTAAAGAGAAACACAACACCTAAACACATAATAACCGGTTATGGGTCGCAACAGATGTCTTGTCAGTCCATTCCTTAATCCCTTCCCCGCGGGGCTAATTCCCCCGTGATGCGGGGGAGGGGGCCACGCTCGGCGTCACGGTGCTTGTAACAAGCTCAGCTCATCACGCTGCACAGTGGAGCTGTGCTCATGATGAGCTGAGCTTGTCACAACTCCACCCACTTAATGGAACGCCCAGCACAGCAGGGGAATTATCCCCGCGTGGGCGTTCCACAGCTGTTATGACGAGCTCAGCTCGTCATGAGCACAGCTCCACTGTGCCTCATGACAAGCTTAGCTCGTCATGTGCGCCGAAGGTGTTAACATTCCAGTGACGTCTGAATCAACTGCACCTCCCACTTGCAACCTCACAATTCCTCCACAGAAATCTGTCACCTGCGGAAAACACCATAAAACACATTGGATATCACAAAATTAAAAAGTTATAGCGTGTCCCTTACTTTTGCTGTGTCTCTGATATAAGTGCTACAAGAATATTTTATATCTCCTTATTTTGTAAGTCCATGCCCAGTGTCTTACCAATACTTATTAGAACACATCACAGGTGTAGGAAAGTTCCACTTTTTGGCATGATAAACCCCCACTTTTTTCCGGATATCTGATGCAACTTTGAAAGTGTACTGGGTTCCTGCTAACCAGGTCCCCAGTACCAGTTTCCTTTGCCTAAACTGTACCATTGTTCCACAATTGGCACCACTAAAGACTCCATGTAAGCCCCTAGTAAATGGTAACCCAGTTATGTAGGGCATTGGGTCTAAAGAAGGTCCCTAAGGGGTACAGCGCGAATAGTGCCACCTTAGGGGACCCTCACCAAGCTGATGCAAACTGCTATTGCAGCCTGAATGTCTTGGTGGAGAAAAAAAGTGAAGAGTCTACATGGCACACATCCCTGTGGGGTAACAGCAATCACAACGCAGATTTTACCACGCAATACCATTACATTACATGCGTTACAATGCATGCGATGTATCAACGCGTAGCCATTACTGCGCATACCATTACATCGCATGCACTTTTACAACGCATGCAATGTAATGGCTATCCACGTGGTCGTGAGGAAACTGAGGCTGTTTCCTCACGACGACATGCACCGCCCCTCAGACGACGCTGGAAGCAGGAGAGAGGAACCACGAGGAGCGTGAGGTAAGAGGGATTGCGCTTGGGGTACTTTTTTTTTTTTAACTTTGTTTATTGATTTTTTTCAACAAGGAAAAAACAAAACAATACAAGGGCTTGTGTTAGTCAATGAGGCAGCATCCGAAACATTCGCTTTTACAATATATCACAATACAACAGCATGAATATAGCGGTGTTGGGTTGTCATAGGGAGCAAACTGTTCGTCAATCAGAGGCAATGTCATAGTGTTAGCATACATCAGAGGGGAGCCATGCTATAGCATATCACAAGGAAATGTAAGGGACATCAGCAGCAGTACATAAGTGTTACAACAGTGGGTAGTGGCTGGCCACGGTGGATAGCAAGGTGAACAGTCACATACAATGCAGATGATCATACTCTGGAGCCTCACAATGGCGGTTTCATCTAAATGGACAGACATGCTACGTACAGACATCGCCGCTATCCCGGAGATCGCCCCCATCCGGGTCTCCATCTCCGGCCGCCTGGGCCAGAAGATAGCCGACCAAGGGCCCCCAGATGTCTTTCGGTCTGCTAGAGAGCGGGAGCAATTCAGCAAAGACTGTATGTTGCTCCTGACTATGTGTCATATCTGCGAGCCACTCCTTAAACTTCGGGGCCCTGCCACGACCCCATCTGCATGCCACCTGCCGTTTCGCTAGGAGTAATGCAATATCTAAGAATTTCCTGCATGTCTTGGGGATGTGTGGTGTGTGTCCCAAAAGCATCAATAACAGGTTAGGATTTATGGATTCCCCAGTCATGGATTCCAGGGCGCTATGTACCTGTTGCCAGTAGGTCTGAACAGAGGGGCACTCCCAGGCAAGATGTAAGAAACCTGCATGTTCTGCACGGCAACGCTCGCATCTGTCGTTATCAGACAATTGAAACCTGTATTTTTTCACCGGGTTGTAGTATAAGCGCTGTAAGAATTTGTAGTGGAGCATCTTGAGCCTGCTACTGGCTGATATACGGGCCGTGAGGGTCCAGCAGTATAACCACTGTTCGTCAGTGATTTCAATGGCCAGTTCAGTAGCCCAGTGTAATCGGGCCGAGGACTCCGATACATGCCCGACACCAGATGCGAGCCATCTTGTGAGCAGAGCATAAAGTGGAGCGGGGACATGATCTCGGGCTCACTGGGGAAGTCAGGGAGGATGTCCCTCATCCCTTGGCGAAATCGTAGATAGTAAAATAATCAAGCGGAGTGCGGTTGTGTGCCGCAAAGAAGAGTTCCGTGGTTTTAAAGCGGCCTGCGGAGAAGAGATCACCCCAGCAGGTGATTCGTAGATTCCCACAGAGCACTCAGAAGCCACGTTCCTGCAGGAGCTCAAGCTCAGGGTGATATGCCAGCGGCATCCGAGGGGAGTACAGCAGACCGCAGCCCAGCTTTTTAGCCATACGGTACCAGGCATCGATGGTGCCTGTGACGGAGGTATATGGTGGTGTTATGAACAATGCTGGACAATGGAGGAGGCCATTGAGGGGCAGAGGGTTCGCAATCCAGTCCTCCACCGCCAACTGAGGCATAAAAGGAGTGGGGATCATCCAGTGATAAGCATAATGTGCCTGAGCACACAGATAGTTGACCTCAAAGTCTGGGATATCGGAACTCCCTTATAGTACGGCTGGATCAGCATGGACCATTTCAGCCGCGGGTTTTTACCCCCCCCCCCCCCCCAAAAACAAGCGACAGAGCTCCGACTTCAATGTTTTAAAGAAGTAGGCGCCCGGGTAGTAGGGGATATTAAGGAAAAGGTAAAGAAAGCGGGGGAGCACCACCATTTTGATAAGTGACGCCCTGCCTGCCATGGAGAGAGGAAGGGAGATCCACCGATCCACCAGTGCGGTGAGTTTAGTGACTGCTACTCCATAGTTGGAGAGTATCGTTTCGTCTTTGTCACGCAAGACTTGGATACCCAGGTATCGGAGGTCTGAACGGCACCACTCTAAGGGGTAGTCAAGGGGGAAGTCAGCGACCGCATCCGTGAGCGGGTAAAATAGTGACTTGGCCCAGTTGATATGTACACCAGACATTCTGCCGAAGACAACAAACTCCCTAAGTAAGGGATTCAGGTTGCGTACCGGATCTTTGACGAACAGCGTCATATCGTCCGCATATAACGATACATCTATCTGGCGCTGAAAACAGCGAATCGCGCCTTCACGATGAAGCTGAAGGAGCCTACAGGCAAGTGGTTCAACGGCGATTGCGAACAAAAGAGGGGATAACGGGCACCCCTGTCGGGTGCCCCTAGAAATGGTCATTGAGGTGGAAAGGCGGCCATTAATCAGGACATTTGCTGTGGGTTGCGTATATAGCAACTGGACCCAGGAGATGAATAATTTAGGGAATCCCATACGTGCTAGGACAGTGAACAAGTATGGCCACTCGACCGAGTCGAAAGCCTTGTGGCGTCCAGGAAGACTGCTGCAACAGGGAGGTCAGGGTGCACCGTGCAGAGTATGTAGGTTATGAGAGGTGGATCGGCCCGGGACAAATCCAGACTGATCAGGCAATACAATCCGGGTCATAAAAAGAGAAAGTCTGGTAGCCAACACCTTTGCCAATATTTTAACGTCACAATTCAAGAGTGGAAGTGGTCGATGAGAATCACAGGCATTAGGATTCTTGCCAGGCTTCAATAATGAAGTGATGACGACTTCGCGCATTGAGCTAGGGAGGATTCCATCAGTTAGGGATTCCTCAAAGACCTCGCGGAGGACAGGAGCCATGATGTCTACATATGTTTTGTAAAACTCGGCGGGTATCCCGTCCAGGCTGGGCGCCTTCCCATTTTGGAGTGACATAATGGCATCTCGGATTTCGTCTAACTCGAAAGGGGCAGCGAGGAAGGCCCTGTCACCATCACTAAGCCAGCAGAGAGCTATATCACCCAGAAAGTCATCATACGGTACATCAGTGGCCGTGGCTGTGGTGTAGAGTGTACGATAATGAGAGACGAAAGCGGCGAGCAAGTCATCAGAGTCTCTGACAGTGCGTCCCTGGTCGGTTATCACCTCTAGAATCGTGTTATTGGTGTGCGGTGCACGCGTCAGCATTGCCAGTGCTTTGCCCGGTCTGTCTCCCTCACAATATTTCCTCGCCTGCCAGTGCTTCCCTCTAAACTGCTTCCCTGTTTGCCTCATCCTCGTATCGTGTCAGTTTGTCTCTAAACTCTGCGTGGGCGTCAGCAATATCTCCCTCCACCATCCGAACCTCCAAGGCCTTCAGTTCATTATCGAGTGTGCGGATCGTGCGTTGAATGTCGCGCAGGACCCCGAAGCAGTTCGCTATGCAGTGTCCCCTGATCGTCACTTTGGATGCCTCCCAAATGTGTTCGACCGAGTCAACGGAACCCTTATTTTTGGGAAAGAAGGCGGCAATCTCCTCGCCAAGTTCAGTACGGAACACGGCGTCGAGTAGGGCCGCTGGTCGTAACCTCCAGTGTGGTCTGGGATTGTCCCATCCAGGCACCAGCAGGTGCAGTAGGACCGGACTATGGTCCGAGTATGTTCTCGGAAGGTGCATCACCTCAGTCACCCCTGCACAAATCTCTCTAGTCGTGAAAAAGTAGTCCAGTCGCGCCCACGTGCCTGTCAGTGAAGTAAAATGTGTGCCTTCTGTACGGAGAGGATGCAGGTAGCACCAGGCGTCCACTAGGTCTCCCTCCGAGATCACGCCTCCCAGAGCTTCCCTGGACCTGGGTTTGTAATGTGTCACTCCGTCTGCCCTAGCCAATTGAGGCACCAGAGTCAAGTTAAAGTCTCCACCCCCCAAATGACATGTCGGGACCCTACGTCTAAGATCTTACCCCAGAGCGTGGTAAAAAATAAGGGCATGTCCGAGTTGGGTGCATAGCAATTTACTAAGGTGATAGTGTCGCGGCCCAACCGGCCCCACATCAAGGCAAAGCGGCCTTCTGCATCCGTCAGCTCTCCAACTGCTTGAAAGGGCACAGTGCGTTTGATTAGGATAGCAACTCCTCTCGCATAAGTAGAGTAAGAGGAGAAAGCGCGAGCATTAGCCCATTTGTAACCAAAGGTAGGGCGTGTTTGCGGTGAAATGTGCGTTTCCTGCAACATGGCAACTTGAACATGGTGGCGATCTAAGTATGCAACTACATTTCAACATTTTTTAGCATTGTTAAGGCCACGTATGTTCCATGACAAACACCTCAATCGTGCATCAAACCCCGGACCCGCCATAACATAGGATATGACAGATAAATGTAAAATACCACAGTGGATGCTAAAAAATCATCTGCTCTTAGGTGATGCAAGACACCACATCGACCAACCAGTTGCCCGTTCTCCCCACCAAGCCAAACCCCCAACCCCCCTCCCACTACTGCATCCCAATCATGCCAGCAGCCACCCGTCCCCACACCTTCCCACACGTCTTCCCACAACTCCCACAACTTATGCCCACGAGCGGGGTATACCCGTAGGGGAAACATAAAGGGCGCACAGCCACTTCTCCCACCGGTAGCCACCCGTGCTGCACCACCCTCGGTGGAGGCTAGGGCAGGGAGAGTGGTCCCTGCAATTCTTTACCACTGGAGATGTCAGGCAGTCCCATACTGCAATAAGATGCCCGCACCATCCGAGTCATTGTCTTTAGGGCAAGCTCAACAGAACAGAACCTGACCAGCCTGGGCCGTGAGGAACATTGCGCATCAATTGTCATCTTCTGCCAGAGGTGGGTCGTCCTCGAGGTACGCATTGCCATCCCGTCCTCCCTTCTGTGCTTTGCGGAGCGCTTTCAAGTAATCTTCTGCCTTTTGCAGGTTAGTGAAAAAGTGCTGTTTGCCCTGGTGTGTCACCCGTAACTTCGCCGGGTAAAGCAGGGCATAGTCCAGCTGGGCTTCTCTCAGTTTTTTTTTTAACAGCCAGGAATTTGTGTCGTTCCTCCTGCACTAGGGGAGTGAAATCAGGGTAGAGAGAGAATGTGACGCCATTGTAGTGCAGGTTTTGTTTGGCCTGAGCTGCTCTCAGAGCGACGTCCCGGTCGCGATAATTCAGCAGACGAGCGATAATTGGTCTAGGCGGCATTCCGGGTTTAGGGACAGGGGCCAATGACCTATGCGCCCTTTCTACGATGAACTGAGGTGAGAAGGCATCCTCTCCCACCGACGCTGGGAGGAGTTTCTCCACATATAGTTCCATCCTGCCAGTGTCTGTGGACTACGGAACGCCCGTAACGCGGATGTTGTTGCGTCTGCTCCGGGCTTCCAAGTCCTCGTTCTTGGCTGCTATAACACGGAGTAGGTTGTCCATGCGGGCGAGTTGAGATGTATGAGAGACGGTGATGTCGTCGTTATCCGATATCCGTTGCTTCGTCGCGATTATTCTCTCCTCGTGCTGATCTACCTTATGCACTAGGGCGTCCATCCTGGAGGACATCCTGTCCACTTTCTCCACCACTGTGGCGAAACCCTGTCGCATCTCCTGAAGCAGACTGTGCATATCCAGTTCTTTCGAGGGAGAGGATGCAGCAGTAAGGCCCGTGCCACTAGGCCCCGGCTCGGCTGACCCCAGCTTCGACCCCTTCCTTGCGCCTTCAAAGTTAATTTTCGTCTGGCGGTTCTCTGGGCGCACCATCGTGCTTTTGCGCCTCTCGCGGTCCACCGTCCTGGGGTACACTGCGGTAATGGGAGGCGCCCCCCGGTCGAGGAAGGCGTCAGCACACCCTCTAGCCTGTCCCCGTGCAAAGAGCTGTTCTAGTGGTACGCCTCGTGACTCCCCTCACCAACGAACCCTCGCTAATGGAGGAGTTGCACAACAAGATATCAGGTCAAATCATAGTTCCAGAGGAAGCAACACTTAGTAAGGCTTGGGCCTTAGGTAAAGTCAACCAGGGGTCACGTGTAATGTCGGACAGGCAGGCACAGCATGGGGGTGAAGACGTTGAAGGTACTGCGTGCCGACAGAACCCCCACGGTCGGCTCCTCTGTGTTCAGCACCCCAGGGGCCCTCAGTCGCTTCAGATCTATGGGCCTCCGCCCCACCAGAGGCCGGCCCAACAGCGTCACGCAAAGCAGTTCCGCGGCCAGGGACGGCCGTCCGCACAGCTCCCCCGGTGTCCCCAACAGCGCCGGGTAGGGCAAACGCAATATGTCTCCGGGGGGACGGAGGATCCACACCCTCTGCGATCTCCGCGGCGCAGCCCCCACCGCCACAGCACTCCGCGCACAGGTCCCGGTAAAGGCTGGAGATTCCTCTCAGCGGGGCCGCCCCTTGCGGCTCTCAATCGCGATCAGTCCAAGCTGCCACCCTGCCGTGGGTGACGAGGATTATTTTCCTGCCCCTCGCTATGCCCAGTACCTTCGAGCCTCCGATGGGGGGGGCTAGGTCCGCAGGGGCGACGTTCCAGCGGCGGCCGCCGCGCTCCCAGCAGGATTTTGCCGTTCAGCTTCGGTTCTCCTGCCGGGTGCGGGCCTCAGTCTCCGTCGGAGCTCCGGAGAGAACCCCTGTGCGCAGGGGCAGGGACCGGCCGCCAGGGCCACCGTCAGGAGCACAGCGGTTTCCGCAGCCGGGCCCGAGCTTGGGGCCTTCCGCCTCGTGGCGAGCACCGGACTTGCGTGTCTGCCGGCGTCCGAGTCCTCCGTCACACCGGCTCCAGGGGCAACGCCGGCAAATCTTGCAAAGCTGTTTTCTCACTTCTGGCACCCTCCAGCGGTCCGGGATTCGGACCAAGCGTAGGTGATCCCTCACGGCACCAAAGCAGCTACTGTTGAGAGAGTCGACTCTCCAGTTGGTCAGGATCAGTGGAGGATCAATGCTACAGGGAACGGGAGCCACGCAGTCAGGCGGCCATTCCGTATGTGCGCCCTCTAGCGCCCCCGCGCTTGGGGTACTTTTGTTGTAGTGTTGTAATGTTTGTGTAGTGTAGTGTTTTAGGGTTTAGGGTAGTGTTGGGGGGTCGTACAGGGTAGTGTTTCAGTGTAGGGACCAGACTGGGGTTAGGGGCAGGGTCGTGCTGAGGGTAGTGTTTTAGGGTTTAGGGTAATGTGTTTTTGTAGTGTTTTAGGGTTTAGGGTAGTGTTGTAGTAGTTTGTAGTATAGTGTTTTAGGGTTTAGGGTAGTGTTGTAGTGTTTGTGTAGTGTTGTAGTGTAGGGGTTTAGGGTAGTGTTTGTGTAGTATAGTGTTTTAGGGTAGTGTTGCAGTGTTTGTGTAGTGCAGAGTTTTAGGGTAGTGTCGGAGGGGGGTCGTGCAGGGTAGTGTAGTGTTATTGCAGGGAGAGGACTGGGGGTCGGGGAAGGTTGTGCAGGGGTATAATATTAGTGTTTAGTGTAGGGTAGCGTCGAGTCACTTACCTTGCAAACTTTTACCACGAGTATAGCTTTACCACTCATGCCTTTGCGTTGTGATGGCACGCGTGGTATTGGTATAAGATGTAATGACATACATCCATCCCTCTGTACCATGCCTACACTGCACATGATATAGGTAAGTCTATAGCACTACAACAGGCCATCTAGCCGTAAACAGGGTGCACTGTACCCATATGTGGGCATATCTGCATGAGTGGATGTGTCCCTGTGATACTTAAGCGCACCCTTAGATACCACAAGTTCTCTGGAAAGCCATGCTGAGTACATGGGCTGGACACTACCCTCTGATAAGCCTAACTGCTCTCCTACACTCCCACAAAAGAGTATTTTTAGTGCACTATACTGAGAGGCAGCTTCCTATACCAGGTCTGTCTCGGATTTGTAGGTTGACCTGTGTTCCAGCCCGACACAAATATATCACTTAATCATAGGAAACGTAGAATTGTCCATTTCTCCTACGGTGCTATAGAGCCCAAATACCAATTCAGTCTTCAAGGCCCTTACTCGTTTTGAAAATTAAGTGAATTTCTAGCAATGCATATAGTTACACATTGCAGTACTCAAAAACGTAAGGAAACGTAATGTACATTTAAAGTTCCCTATTGTCCTTGGTTGTGGTTTCAGGTGGTTTGCTGGGACCTGCTGATGCCTCGTCTTCCAACTCTGATCACTTTAACAGGCCGGTGCCCCCGTGTGCAGGTAGTGCCAGCAAAAAACCAGGGAGGTACCATCTTCTGCCACTCCCTGTGAGTCTTAAGAGTTGCCACCACCTGGTTCAGTCTATCTACTTTCTTACCCCTCGTGGACTATTCCTTTAGGGTTGTTAAAGAAGTTGTGATTTTCCCTCAAGGCTTCACTGGATAGGATAGGATAGGCACATTGCTCAGAGTCTTTGCCTAACAGCTGTAGAGCCTTTGTGCTGTTGCTGGACCAAGTTTGTGTTGCCTGGTAATATTAGCACTCTTATAGCAGTTCCCTTTTCTATAAGCTGTATGGCAACATGTAATAGTTCAGGGGAAGGAGGGGCTACCTTTGTTATGTGCACAATCTGTAGGTTATTGCGACATGCCATTTCTTTGGCATCTTCTGATCTGTGTTATACCTGTTTGGCAGAAGAGTCCAGCAGCTTGGTCATTTTGCTCTGTAGAGTAGATAGTATGTCTTCCTTTTCTTCAGGGACTCTGCTTACTAAATTACAGAGATCTTAGCGAAGTAGTGTTATGTCTATGCCTACTTCACAAATATAACCCCTCAAAGGAGGGGTGGATTTCACGGATTATTAGGAGAAAAGTGTCAGTATGGCACATTCTAGTGTCATATAATTGTGGTAGGAGGTTCAGTTTAAGTGTACCCTGAAGTCATTTTGGAGAATTTATATATCTTCGACTGTTGTATATGCCCACCTCCTTTGTCTTTCCTCATCTCGGTGATCTGTGGTTAGGTAGCAGGATCCAATATCCTCGGAGAATAACTTGGGTGTGCATCTCTCACCCTTGCCTAGTCTAAGTTATTAGGGTTTTCAATTTCTTTGTAGTTTCATGCCTCAGTTGCCACTCAAGCTACCCTTATCTGCACGTTCTGCCTAGCTAGGGTGTGCTCATCTCGCGGGTGGGTAAAGATGGAGGGAAGAAGAATGCAACATGCCTATCTTTAAGACCTGCAGACTTTTGCATTAACAACGATTCACTGGTCTTCCACCATGTTTCTGAACCAGTCTAGGATTATGCCGCGTTGGGCAATAGAACCCTTAAACGGAGTGAAAGGCAGTGCCCAGGGATGACCCCACACCCACTCCTCTTGCTCAGCCGACGCCCACCGTGAGATAACCTTAAATGCGTGCATGCGGGGAGGGCCTGTCTTTTTCTGGCTTCTGCACTGCATTTACTATGATTAATCGGGGCAAACTGAGTGCTGGGAGGTGAGGCGGTATACACCCATCCTCCTCCTGTTTGAAAAGTTTCCCATGAGCTAATGAGCTGACGAGCTCTGGTTGATGCACCAGCGAGAGGGAAAAGAGACATGAGAAGACTTTGGGCAGCATTTCCAGCACCCCCAAAAAGAATGTGTTGCTCTCTACTGAAGGCCAACTATCCTGAAACAAGTGTCTAGAGATACACAGCACTGGATGCACCAACAAGGGTGAAAAACTAAAGCAAACGGAGTCATGGGATGTGAGGTAGGGTGCGCCCACCCTCCTTTTCTGGCTTATCTCCCCCTATCCTCCAGCGACGCAGCTCTCTCTGCTAGTATAAAGGGGTGGGGCAAAGAAAAACAAACCTTACTCAACACTGCTTTGTGTCCCCAGGCTCCACACACCACCATCGCAGACATTGTGGGTACCAACAACCTCTGTGCAAGGGAGGTAAACCGCTCTGGGTTGGTCACTGGGCTGCCGCAAGGCTCATCAACCACATCCTCCGATGCCACCTGGCTTCCTTGTTAGTCCCCAAGCTTGTGTTGAGCATGGATGGCTTGCGTTGTGGAGGATATTGCAGGATCTCTTTATGCAGTTGCTCTGCTAGACAGTTACCGTTGTGTTTCTTGTCAGACCACCTCCCCATATGTTCTACAATTGAGGGTTTACTAATTATTATTAATCGCTTTTTTATTCTTGCTTGCTCTGGCTCTGAAATTGGTCATGCAGGTTATTCTTTCCTGTGTGTTGTTTTCTGTTCTTTCCAGAACTGATCGCTTGTTGCCATTGGGGACGCTCTTTAATAAACCAAGGTAGACAATCAAAACTGAGGGACAGGGTAGTGTTATAATATACCCCTTGTTTTTGGTTTGTTTACCTGGAAAGCAGTAATTGAAGACGCTTCTTAAATGTTATTTACTGGAAGTGTGAACTTTCCTCTATTCGTTCGTTTCTTACATACATTTGCTACTCTGGATGCCTAATATTTTTTTTCCTTTTGTTGTGTAATTTCATATACAAATGCATATCTGTGTGACTACAGGTTCTATGACGTTTAATGATCAGGACCTTAATTATTGCAGAATATCACTTGCTTCATCTCTATGTATGTTTGAAAATTAATAAATAATTACAGCAAAAAAAGAAATGCATGGATCATCCACATTTCAAGATTTCTGTGCACCCTGTCATACCTCCTTTATGCTGAAGTTAAAATGCAAGTAAGCTAGTCTTTGCTTGCATACACCTTTGGTGGAGCAAATGGATGTGTATTGCCCTGATGGTAAGTGAAAGCTTGGGTTGGAGAATATGCTGGTGAGAGATGGATAAGCGTCGCCCCCTAAACTAACCTTGCTTGTTGGATAACCTATCTGTTTCACTCATGACAGCACATGTGGACACAAACATTGATTCTCTCTTATAAAGACACAAACACCTTTTCAAAATAAAGCCCTTTGTTCTTAGGCCAATAAAAAAAATTGATGAGCTATTGGAAATGCTTTTCCTCTCTAAGGTATAGAAGTCTACTTGTGGCTATTATTGATTTAAGCTGTAGAATTTACTTCTTTCTTGGAATTCTCCTTTTTCTGTCAGCTAATGCACCGGCTCAGAAGCTCAGTGCTCTCTAAGACCTATTGACTTTTAGTGCTACATTGTTTTCATGCATATAAATGAGTATTTCCAACAAATTAATCACTTATTCCGAAGAGTTCTGCTTTGTGTAGGCATAGGCGATTTTGTTAGGATGCGAAATTCTGAATGGACGGTACCAAGGACACGAGCATGTCTATTTTCCTGCAGTAGGAATACATGGAGGCAACCTGTTGGATAGTATTTTATAGAACACTCTCTCTCTTATTAAATCATGAGTGTCGTTAAGCGTTATTCCAAGAGCGGAGCATCAGTGGCTTTTCAATGAAGCCTTGGTTACAAGAAGTTAGTTATGCAGTGACCTAGAGGGCTGTCTTTACCTTTTGTAAGCACTGCTGTCTGGGTGTGTTTTTAGAGATGCTTTACAGTTAGGTCATGCTATTCTTTGTAGTTAGTTTGTATGAAGCACATCGGTGCTGTTTTCGCCTGTCTGGCGTACCTGCCAGGAACTTACGGGAGGGAGCAAGGCCGGGACTTTGAACGGCTGCACATCTGCTGTAACTCTTTCGAATTTCATCTGGTGCTTGAAATCTACACCTGTCAATGCATTGAGGGTCTCCAGTCATTAAACTACTTACGTATTGTTTATATTTCCTAGGAAGAGGAACTGCAGCCAGGATGTCTGACTCAGACTCTGATAACCCTCCAAATGCAAGCTGCAAAATAATGACATTCAGCCCTACAATGGAGGAATTCAAAGATTTCAACAAATATTTGGTATACATGGAATCGCAAGGTGCCCATCGAGCGGGACTTGCAAAGGTAAATGTTTTTGGCTTTTGCAGAATTTTTTAATTTAAAGAGATTTGATATCTTCAGTACCTTGTCTCTACTAAGAGTTGAGACCTTTTTAGAGGTTACTTTAATGTTCAGAATTGGTTATTTTTTATTTTTTTTATTCATTTTTATTGAACAAACAGAAGTGTGATACAGCAGTACTTGACCCTATGATATTGTCTCCGGATATACATAGCATAGCGATTGACACATCGTGCTACTGATAAGCAGTTAGTAGCTGGGCTTTCCCCCAACTCAACCCCCAGCAGCTTACAAAGAGAGACGCCCAGCCCCGCTGCAAATGACTGTACAGAGATAAAACAATATGTGCATACCTAACACAAACACAGACGAATATCTTAGCATCTTAATTCAGCTTTCAGCCCTGTGTAGAATTCTCATTGTCAGATGTCACGAATGTGTAGGTTTTATACAACTCCCAGAAATGATTTGGTTTATAGCAGGGAGGTAGAAGTTCGCTAAACAGTTCAGTCTGCGTGCAACAGAAAGTCATATCACGGGACCATTGTGTTTTTGTTGGTACTGGACCTTGGAACCAGTAAAGGGCAACCCTACATTTAGCCATCAACAGACCTATATCTACCAACTGCCTAGCCCCCTTTTTGTTCTGTTTGGAATAACCCAGTAGAGCTAGCAGAGGGTCTGCTTCCAATGGTAGTTTGATGATTTGCCAGAGTTCCTTAAAAACAGTTGCCCAAAAATCTGAGACTCCCGGGCAAGTCCACGCCAAATGGAGAAAGTCTGCCGTCTGCTCCAAGCAACAGTCACAACTAGAGTCCCCGCTTAGCCCAGATCTATGAAGCCTCTCGGGGTATAATATACCCTGTTAAGGTATTTGAAGTGTATGAGCCTGTGCCGCCCATTAAGTGAAATACGTTTGGTGCTAGAACAATAGTTCCACATATCATCTGTAATGTCTTTATTGAGGTCACGCTGCCAAGCGTGCTTTGGTGTAGTGATTTGCTCTGCATGCCATGGATGAGTTGTTTATTGTGGACACTAAGTTTTGGGGATGTAGCACTAATAATTTGGGTTAATGCCAACAGTTCTGGGGGTTCCAGGTAGTCGTCTCCAGATTCTCCCTCAGCGCACGTCTCACTCTGTGAAATTGGAACGTACTTAGTCGTGTGGGTTCTGTGTCAGGCAGGGTGAGATCCTCCCACTTTTTTGCTGTGCCTTCTACAAACAAGTCTCCTATATGCCCAATGAGTGTAGCGCCTGTAATACCCCCTTATCCCTTCACGGTTGCAGCCATAAGCACCAGTCGATTGGGGCCTGTGGCGAATATAGTATCACATACGCCTGTTGTTGCAACAGGCAGTTCCAAGCATGTACCGTGGAGGTAATCAAGTCCAAAATGCACGTCCTCCTATCCGCCTCCTTAAACAATAATGCGGGCAATGGAAGTGGTGAGGCTTCCTCTTTCTCTATGCGGAGGTGGGGGATATCAGGAGAACCATGCATCCATAAATAAGCATGCGCACACTGTGCCGCCCTGTAGTACAACTCAAAGCCTGGCGCCCCCAGTCCTCCCATATGATAAGGTAAAACCAATATCTGCCACTGAACCTGTGGCTGTTTACCTGCCTAGGCTAATCTGATCATCAGTGTGGTGAGGCGTTCAAAGAAAACCCTAGGGAGTACCATAGGGATGTTGGAAAACAAAAACAGCAGCCGAGGTAGCACCACCATCTTCATAATATAGATTCTTCCTAGCAGGGACAATGGGAGTTGTATCCATCTTTCCACATCGTCTTCAAGTTTACTGTAGTTTACTCCATAGTTCTCTCTGAATAATATATCCGAATATGTGTGTACCCTTATTCCCAAATACCTCACCCCTTCTGTGGTCCACTGCAGTGGATACTCTGGATCGACACGGGGAGTGCTAGGTGTTATTGGGAAAATGATGGATTTTGGCCAATTAACTTGAAGGCCAGATAGAGCGCCAAAGCGCACCACCTCGCGCAGGACTGTTGCCAAAATAATTTCAGGATATCCAACGTATAATAGGGTGTCAACCGCATATGCAGAAAGTATGATTTTATAATGCAGATCACTAATACCTCTCTGCTAGTGATACTCCCTAAGCGCACATGCAAGAAATGAATGAATGAAATGAATTTGTACTTGTAAAGCGCACGTATACCCCATGGGGTTTCTTGGCGCTGTACGCATACCGCTGTGGAACCCTTCCTGGCTTTTCCCTGTGAAATGCCCACTCCTGGGCACCCCCAAGGTGAAGCCGTGCATCCCAGCGCTGTTGGGGCCATTGTGGAGATTAAGCAAGCTATTGCCCAGAGTTGCAGAGTGGGACCCATGATTATAATAGGCACCGAGGCGAGAATTATCAGGTCTGAGGAAATTGAGCCCAAGACGTGCCGAGGCGGGAACTGAACCCTGGTCCCGGGCCAGACTTCTGCATCGGGGTCTGCCGCTCTAACCATTGAGCCACAACTCTCCACGAGGCTCTGCAACTATTGCATATAGCAATGGGGATAGGGGGCACCCCTGGCGCGTACCTCTAGTGATAATTATGGGCTCAGTGACTATGTTGCCTATTTTAATCCTGGCATTTGGTTTGTTGTAAAGCGTGCCGAGTAATTGTAAAAATGTTGAACCTACCCCCATCCTAGTTAATACCTACGTCATGAACGGCCACTCCACCGAGTCGAATGCCTACTCAATATCAAGGAAGACTGCCACGGCAGATGTCTCTGGTTTTGCGTGTTGTAATGCCCCAAAAATCGTGCGCAAGTTATATGTGAGGTTCCTACCCGGGACAAATCCTTCTTGCTCCGGCGCAACCAGAGGTGGGACCAGGGGGACTAAACGGTTGGCTAAGAGGTTTGCAAACATTTTTGTATTGACATTGAGCAATGACAATGGGCGATAGGAGGCACATTCCTCTGGTGGTTTACCTGGTTTAAGTAATGCTACGATGACCGCCTCCGTCATTGAGGGTGGTGTTGTACCTTTGACACACATGTCGTCAAATAGGGTGGTCAATGGTGGCAGACGTTGGTCCAGAAAGGTCCTGTAAAAGGAAACTGTCAGTCCGTCTGACCCAGGGGCGCTCCCGCATTCATGCCTGAGAGGGCAAGCAGAATTTTGTCACGCTCGATAGGTCTCATGAGAAACTTCCTATGTGTATCTGTGAGCCACGGCAGTTGTATATGCGATAAATAATCAAGAATCTCATCTTCCGAAACAGCGCTGCGAGTAGAATGTAGCTCTGCATTGTATTGGCGGAATCTGTCCGCCACATCGGCTTCGTCCGTTAAAGACTCCTTCAGCCGATCTAACCTCAGCCACCACCACTTTGTCCCTCCTTTTCTTTATCAATTGGGCCAGGACAGACCCCGGTCTTTCGCCCTCGCCGTACATACGGGCAGTGGCATAATTACCCATATGTTTAACTTCCTCTGCTGTCGTGTGGTATGTCTCTAACAGGTCAGCGAGTTCTCTCTTAACAGAATCATCCGATTCCGTCAATTGTCCCTTCTCTAATGTTTTAATCTTCTCTTCTAAATCAGACAATAGGTACTGTATAGAACGCAGGACCCTCGAGTGTTTAGATATGGTAACCCCTCTGATGTAGACATTAAAGGTTTCCCAGACAACTTGGTAGTCCTCGACTGAACCCACGTTTACATCAAAAAACCTATCAATAGCCTCAGCCAATTCCTCTTTAAACACTGTATCTAACAGAGTATGGCAGAAATCTCCATGGGGGGTGTCTATGACTAATAGGTTTGGCTAATGATCTGACAATGTGCGGGCAGCACCTGACATCTGCGCACTCTGTCGCCAGAGTAGTGACCGCTAACCAATAATCGATTCGAATATGTAGAGTGATAAGCTGAGTAATGTGTAAAGCCGCCTTGGCGAGGGTATTTCGTTCGCCAGGCATCTCTAAGACCTAACCTGACCATCACAGATTCTAGCATCTTGGCCGCTGCCATCACATGTCTTTCTGGCCCGCCTGATATATCAAGTTTGGGGTTCAGTACTAAATTAAAATCCTCCCCCCCCCCCCAGAGCTGCTCACACAGTTCAAGTCCACCAAGAATATCTGACAGTGTACTAAAAAAAACTGGTTATCGAAGTTGGGACCATAAACATTAACTATGAGTATGTCCAAACCCTTCCCACGGCACCGAGAAATAGCATATCTACCAACTGTGTCAATAGGGCTTAGGGTGAGAGAGGACTTGGGGTTAACCCAAGTGAGAACACCCCTCGCATGTGTGGTGAATCCTGCATCATGTACGTTCCCGTGCAACCCCCTGCATCGCAGTATGGGTGAGTTGGGTGGGAGAGGAGTCTCCTGCAGCAACGCGATATCTATTGCGTGCCTCGCCAGATATGAAAGAATTTTACGTACTTTTCTATGGTCATTAAATCCACTAACATTCCAGGTAAAGGTTCTAATGGCGTCCACCTTAACATCCCTGAAGACTTCAGTAAGTTGTGTCAATGTGTCTGTTAGTGTAGCTCTACCACTATCGCATATCTCTAGTGCACCACTACGTACAATCGTCACACTGCTTCCATTTCTCAATACCCAACCACCCCCCACCCACATCAGGTAGCCCCCGAACTTGTCCTTATGGAACAGACCCTCAACATTTCCCCAAAGAACATTCAAGCGATGTAGACCAGAACGAGTCAAACCCATCCCAACAACCATATCATTCACATTACTAGTACCCCAACAAGAAAGAATCCTCACCTGTGTGCTTCACGCAAGGGTGGATGTAGCTCGCAACAACAGAAATAAAGGTGTGGCCCATATAAGGTCGCTCTCCGAACACAGTCTAGTGCATAGTTCGCAACTGCTTATCAGTTTTTTACCTCCTGAACCAGAAACCATCCCAAGAGCGTAGCAATAAGCGGGACCCAACACATTGTTATGCCCTATCAAAAGTTGGATCTAAGGTGTCACTTTAGTTCTGTGTAGACCCCATATGCATGCATGGGGGCTCGGGCTCCCACTGGGTGATAATCATGAACAACCCCACAACTGCCCCCTCCCAGGAGAGAATGGACCCAGCGTACCCCCCCCCCCCCCCCGTTAGGCAGTGGAGTCTACCAAGAAGTGAGTCAGGCAATCTGAGGCAATAGAAGAAATATAACAACGAGCCTCAACAGTGGCGTCACTAGGGTTGGTGTCACCCGGTGCGGGTAACTCATGGTGTCACCTCCTCACGACTTACCGCATGGGCTCGAGTCTCAGCAATGACGCTGAACATCCTGTGATTCTACGCAAATAACTTAATCTCCCCGTGCCTTACAAAAAATTAATGTATCTTCATGTAATGCAACTGGTGCTATGTAAAGCACTCTGACACCCGATTCGGGTCAAGTTTGCGCTATATAAAACTCTGTAAAATAAAAAAATAAAATGTAATATTACTTTACCCGTAGTCTGTCGGCTTCCACCACCCGGCCCCCCTGCTCATACCTGTGCAAGCCGGTACTGGGTCTAACTCGTGAATGCACAGTACGTCCACATCTGGCAAACCGCTGCAGGAGTCCTACTACTCTTGTACGTTGAGCCTGTGAATAATTCTTATTTTGGCCTGATTTCCCTCTCTTTTGGATTTCCAGGAAAAGTGACATTTTTGCTAGAGCAGTAACGAAGGTGTCCTCGACGAGCGGCCTCATCTATCAGACTTTGCTCCTCCATCTTGGACAAGTATATTTATAAGATTTGGATAGTTGCTTCCAGAACATGTTCTTTGTTTTGTCCCACCTTAGATCTCCACTTGCCGCTGACGTATGCACATAGCAAGAAAAACACAAGAAGCTTGTGAACCTCACATCGACGGTGCTTATGTCATGCACAGAATAGTAGACAGTCTGTCCCTACCACAAAGGTGACCCCGACGGACATTACAAACATTGAGGACTGGCAAGGGGACCAGTCACCAGCGTCCATTTGAAAAACTAATTACAATCAATGATATGCGGAGGTACGTAATTTTAGCGTGATATTATGTAGATTAGCTCAGAGCAGGCACTCTTCCAATGTGGCAACTCAGGCATACTTTGGAAAACAGTTAAGGACGCATTTACTATTTTTTTACACAACGTGGCGCAGCAACAGAACTTGCTGTGCCATTCTGCCTGAAAGGAAGAAATCAAAATTTCTACATATTTACACAGATATGCAGCATTTATGCTCTCTTCTTGCTCTGGCTCACTGTGAGCTGCCTAACTCCTCTGCAGGCACCTTTGCCCATAGAATAAGTGTGCCTGTGTTACAGGCAGGATTGTCCTTGTGTAGGAATGGACCCCTTCCTACACAAAAACAATCTACACATGGAAAGAGCAATTAAGAAGGAGAAAAAGATATTTCTGCTAGTTACATCTGTTGGGTAGGCGAACCATTTTGCCGCAAAGTCTTTGCAATTCTGGGTTTGTGTCAAAATACATGGGTGGATGCAAGCGAACACCCATGCTGCACCCATGTAATGCCTACAAGACAAAGTAGCGCAAGGCTTTGCGCTGCCTTGCATTACTTTGTATTTACTAAAGTACTCAACCACGAATCTGATGTAAATTCGGGGCTAGATGCAGTTAACTGTTGCAATTCACACATAATACTATCCAGAAAACTAGCAATTGAGGGGACATTTGAAACTCAGGATGCTCTCTGTTTTGCACAGCAGTTATTCTGATCTCAGATGGTCAACAAAGGGATCTGCCAGAGAAGGAGAGGCAGATTGGCAGGGGTGGGAGATGCATGCCAGACAGAGCCTTGTGTGGTGGACACGTTGTGTGGTGGGCAAGAGTTCAAATAAAGCTGGCATCTGCTGTAATTGCTCTGAAATGCGCCCAGCGCTGATGATCTGAATGCGTTGTCCTTGTATTTTGGCACACAATAATGCTGTCTAATAAAGATAATTAAGAAAACTGTTTTTCTACATCAGTCCCTTTGGAAAAGGCATTATTTGATCCAGACCAACCCCTGTATCGTCGGTCCTTTTGGTATTAAATTAAAAAAGGCACCTTAGGATATGTTTTTAATGTATAATTGTAGAATCAGGTCATGCATTGTTACCTTTTCAATTTACAAGTGCTTTTATTTTTGTATTGTTGACGAAGATTTGAAAACTTTTATGCCATGTATGCCGAAATAAATGTATTTACTACTAAAAAAAAACAAAAATGAGCACAGTTGACCAGCTATGTCCTGCACCAGGAAAGGATTATTAACTCGGTGTAGCACAGGACACACGTCATGAATGTAAAAAAGACGGGCCTATTGTTATAACAGGTTACAGATGCGATGCTTAAACTAATGGCAGTAAAGTGCTGTCTAGCATGGAGGCCCCGTCAAGTGGACTTGTCTGGTGGCGCTGCGGAAAGCCCTCCTCGTGTGCCATGGGACATTTACCAAAGAGAATGAAATCCCCTCAATACTGGCTGCCAGTCAAACAATTCCATTTATTAGAATGAATGACTCTACAAAAACTGCATTGTGTCTGTCATTCCTTTTACAAAATAGCTGTTTTCCCTACCTCGAGAATGCTCCATTTTCTGAACCAGAAAGGATATGGAAGAAATGTTGACTCAGTCCGCCTAGGAGTAAAACTAGAGGCATCCATTTAACTGAACGTTACATTACGGACGTAATTTAATAAAGTTTAAAATATTTTTGTAAAGTGAAAAACATACCAAAAGGTACTTACTGGAGGTAACATGCGCAATTTATTCTAGTAGCGCTGCGCACGCACTGCCTGCCGAGACTGTCTCTCCACAGACGTGGTGCTGACGTCAGAGGAACACAGCGCGCGGGGGCTGTCCCAGGGCCGCCATTGGTAGCGCTAAAGATTGACGGCCCTGGGACCCACAAACTGGCTACGCCGGGCACATCACCACTCTATAGTAGGAGGTGCGTGCGTGGCAACGTGCACTGTCTGCACTGACTGCAGTATTTTAGTACCTTGCGTGCGCTGCACACCGTGCTCTTTATTTATTTATTTGCGGGTTTATAACGCGCAGGGATCACCTCCCAAAGGAGTATCTCCGCGCCTTTGGCAACCTTCCAGCGCATAGCAGTAGGTATATAAAATTTACACTAGTTTTGGAATAAGAAGGTTTTTAACTGTTTTCTGAACGGGAGATACTCCTTGCAAAGTCTCAAGGAAAGTGGGAGGCTGTTCCACAGCGTTGGGCCAGCAATTGAGAGGGCTCTACCACCCTGTCTAGCCTTTTTTGCTCTCGGAACCTGCAGCAGGGCTTGTTCACTAGATCTCAAGGATCTCAAAGGTTTATAGGGGAAAAATCTGTTAGACAAATACACAGGGCCTTTCTTCTGGAGACACTTGTGTATAATGCAACAAGTCTTGTACTTCACCCTTTGTTTAATGGGAAGCCAATGCAGGGTGTTCAAGAGGGGGTGCGAGAGGGCTGATTTAGAACAAGACGGGCCGCGGTATTCTGGACTACCTGCAATCTGGCAGTTACTCCCTCATTTGCTGATAGAAGCAACCCATTGCAATAGTCCAAGCGACTCAACACTAAGGCCTGCACTAACGTCCTCCTGGTTGAGTCAGGGAGCAAGGGAAAAACTTTCCTCAGCATTCCGATGACATGGAAGCAGGACCCCACCACTTGGTTGCCATGTTGCTTCAGGGACAGCTCCTGGTCTAGACGCACACCGAGATTTTTAACCACCTGCTTGGGCTCTGGGACTGGGCCAAGATCTTGCGGCCACCAGTCGGGGGACCACAGGAGTTTGGCCTCACCGAACAGCATCACCTCCGTTTTTGCAACATTGCATTGCAGGAAGTTAGACGCCATCCAGTGGGCCACTGCCTTCATCCCCTGGGAGAAGGAGTTCCTGACCTCATCCGTGAAGTATTTAAAAGGAAAGAGGAGTTGGGTGTCATCCGCATATGACACAGGGATAAACCCATGGGACCTCATGATGTTCGCTAGGGGGGCCACATAGATATTAGAAAGGGTAGGGCTCAAACAAGAGCCCTGTGGTACCCCCTTCGAGATCCCCAACTCCTCTGACCGATAAGCACCCAAGGTGACTGTTTGGGTGCGATCTGTCAGGAAACTCCTTAGCCACACTAGAGCCCCACCTTCCAGGCCGATGTTAACAAGCCTGGTGGTCATGATGTCATATGACACGGTGTCAAACGCCGCAGACAGATCCAACAGAACCAGGATAACAGAATAACCTTTATCCTGGAACATGCGTAGATCGTCTGCGACTGACAGCAAGGTGGTCTCGGTGCTATGTCTCGGCCTGAAACCCGACTGGGATGGATCCAGTCCATTTGTCTCCTCGATGTATCTAGACAAATGCCTATTAACAAATTTCTCTATCACTTTACCCATAAAGGGAAGGAGAGAAATAGGTCTCGAGTTGGTAAGTTCCGTCCAAGGAACGGTGGTATTCTTTCTCAACGGTCTCACTAATGCCCTTTTCCAATCCCTCGGAACCTCTCCCGTGCTTAGTGACAGGTTAATTAGCTGCTGGATTTCTGGGCCCAGGACTTCAGCCAGCATGGGCATAATGCGGGCAGGGATGATGTCCTGAGGGCTACCACTCTTAATCTCGGTCACTAAAGCAGTAACTTCCTCTAAGGAGATAGGGGGAAAGCTTCTTAGGCAGTTAGCTTGTGACTTCTGTTGTGTGTTGGTGTGAGAAAGGTTGTTGGGATCAACCACCTCAGTTGTCTTTGAGGCCATTATCTTTCCGTAGATCGCATCTATCTTCCTCATGAAGAATTGTGAGATCCCGTCACATAGATCTTGAGATGCAACCTCTACCGTCTCGCATGCCGCAGGCTTAGTGAAAGTTTGTAAGATTTTAAATGAAACTTTAGAGTCTTTCCCTGCCTCTGTGAGTTGCATTGCGATGTGGCTTTTACGAGCTGTCCTTATGGCCTTATGATATGACCTAAGTGAGGTTGTATGATGTTGCTTGTCCTCCGGCCTCCAAGACTGTCTCCATACTTTTTCCAGCTTTCTGGTTTTTTGTTTCATCAGTCTCAGATCCTCGGAATACCAAATTTCTTGCTTGACTGTCTGGCGGGGTTTATATTTTTTCAGCGGGATGGTGTAATTAATCGCTTCGCTAACTGCATTTTCAAACCGCTTAAGTTCAGTTGACATTATTCCCGTATAATCATTAATCAGGGGAGCTTGATAGGCTTCTCGGAAAATGTCCACCGTTAATTTGTGCCAGGGTCTTCTTTTAGTGGCCAAGGAGGTCTGTATGCGTGGCTTATCCATAGCATCAGTATAGAACTTTAAAATAAAATGATCAGTCCATTCTACCTGGGTGGGGGATATACACGTGGTTAGAGGTGAGTTGGAAAACACCAAATCCAAAGTGTGGCCTGCCTCATGTGTAGGTCCCTGGTTAATCTTTTTAATACCTAAATAGTCCATGTCCATTAAGAGGGTTCTAGCCTCCATGCATTTCTCTGAGTCGCTATGCATATTGAAGTCCCCTACTAGTAGGAAATTCTGATTTTCTTCTATAAATGGTGCTAAAGCCTCCATAAGGGAGATGGAAAAATTTCCACTCGAAACTTGCACTATATAATAAAGCAGCAGGAACCGAACTGACTTGAGGCTGCACTGCAGTGCAGAGCTGTGTTTGCAGTGTTACATAGCGAGCCAGCAGTGTAACCAGATTGGTGTCACCCCATGATGGGGTGGCACCGGTGCGGTCCGCACCCACCGCACCCCCCTAGTGACGCCACACTACGGCTGCAGCAGCCTCACTCCCTCCCGCCCAGGGACTTTCAGATAATGTCACCAAAGCGGGATTAGTCCTGCTCATCCAGCAGGCCGTTCTTTGCTTCATCGAGCCATTGCTTCTCCGGGCTGCGTCGCCTCTCCGTTGTCCAGTCTTTCAGCGTCTTCTGTAGTGCTTTCGGGTCGGTGAAGATGTGGGAGCTGCCCTGCCTATTCACTCATAATTTTGCCGGATATAGCATGGCATAGTCCACTCCCCGGTCGCGGAGATGTCTCTTCATGGGGGCAAACATGCGCTGCGCTTCTTGGACCCGGAACATGAAGTCTGGAAACAGAGATATTGTGCAACCTTCAAATCATAGTAGTTGTTTCTCGCGGGCCAGCTTCAGCGTGACGTCTCGATCTCGGTAGTTGAGCAACTTCGCTATGATCGGCCTAGGGGCAGCTCCTGGCGCTGGCCTCGGGCCCACAGAGCGATGCGCCCTCTCCACCACAAACATATTGGAGAATGAGTCCTCGCCAAGCAGGGTTTTTAGGAGCCTCTCCATGAAGTGTTCCATATTGCCCATCTGGGTAGTTTCCGGGAGGCCCGTGATGCAGAGGTTACAGCGCCTAGAACGCGCCTCCAAGTCCTCTGTTTTGTCCTGCAGGACTTTTAGGACCCTGCCCAGCTGCTTATTCTCAGTGTCCAGGGCAGTCTGTGCTTCCTCCGTTTCCGTTAGTCTGCGCTCCGACATGTCGAGCCATTCAGCGTGCTTGTCCAGCCGTTCAGCCATGCGGTCCATCCTATAGGACAGCGCGTACATCTTGGTGCCAAGAGATGTGATACCTCCTTGTAGGTTCTTCTCCATGGCTAAGAGCAGGCCGCGGATGTCCTGGCGTGGGTCCATTGTAGGCTGATCCTGCTCCCTAGCCCCCTCCTCGAAGGCAGCATCACTAGACTTGGACCTCTTCTGGTCAAACGTCAGCTTAGGTTGTGCTCTATCCACTTGCCCCTCCGTGGATGACCTTTCATTAGCGACACCGCGTGTGATGGCAGTCGCTGCTTCAATGCCTCGCCTCGACAACGGGGATAGAGCGGTCCCTTGGTGGCGATGTCTCCGGGCTCTACCCCTACCAGGGCAGTCTCCACCAGGATGTCTATTCACCCACCTCCTGCAGTGAGTGTCCCAACTCGTCCGTCCAAATACGGATATCGCAATGCAGCGTGACAGCACCAGTCGAGCTCCTGTAAGTGAGCGCCCGCACTGCGGGGGCTCTGTAGAGCAGCATCTTCTCACTCTTCTGGTCAGGCAATATTGCAGCCTCCCAGGAAGTGCAGCTCCGCCACTATCCGGCTGGTCAGTTCCAGCTGCAACAATCACCAGGGTTCAAGGGCCAGTGGGCAGCAAGTGCCGGCTCAGCTCCAGTATCTCAGCAGGTGAGCGACCAGAGGTTCCCCGATACCTTTGCCGTGTATCCACCGGGCAGTGGGAAGGAGGGGGGGGGGACAGCAGACTGCGTCCAAGCAGGTCTTCCGCCTCCAGGAGGAACGCTGCACAGGACCTTTAGCACATACCTCACAAAATGGTGGCCACCTTCCGATCAACTCGCCAGGGGTCGCAAGGCTCAGCAGATCAGTGTGAGTGGAGTACAGCACTAGCAACGCGTGTCCTGATGCCCCCGATTAACCCAGGACACCGGTCGTACAGCAATGTCCCAGACAACCTCCAGGCAACATCCTAACCGCAGCAACCAGTCCTCTTTATTACAGCATCCAAAGAGGCGTCTAATGTGCGGGCCGACAACCAGGGGGAAATGCCAACTTCCCAGGGTGATGAAGCCCCCATAGCTCCCCAGCTCTCCGGGATGCTGTGAGGCCACGTGGGGTCCGAAGCCGCTTGCCTGTGTTCGCTCCATATTGTTACATCATTAGGTTGGGCAGCGCTCACAGTCAGCGTGCCTCAGGCATTCAGGAACCGCCGGTCCCTCAATCACAGCGCTCCGCAGGTTCCGCTCTCAGCAGGCGCCAGCAGCACAGGTCATCGGCGGGCAGAAGCTCCAATGATCGGGGGCCCAACTCGCCCAGCAGGACTCCGCGCCAGCAGCCCCCGCAGAACTGCACAGCAGCCGGAACTAAAGGCCACCCCCACAGTCGCAGCAGTCTCGCCGCGGGTTATCCGAGCACTCGCCGTAGCGTGGCTCCGGTGCCCAGGGCTCGCACAGTCCAGCTCTATCGGAGGTGCGTTCTCCGCACATGGGACCGCTAGAGCAACGGTGCTTCACACTTTCGAGTCAGCACGTCTTCAGTAGGCAGAAGATCGCCACAGCGCACCACAATATTGGATTTTGGCGGATATTGTAGATGGGTTATCTGAACTCTCAGCTCAAGCGGCCATCTTGGACGCAAGCTAGCTCCGCCCCCCGCCCTCCCCCCCAGAGTGGGTTATTTATATGATGACTGCTGGGTGATGTTTTGATTCTTGTAACATGCAGACTTTTGACAAACTCTTCTGAAGCAAAGTTTGCTTAAAGTACAGATCCTTTTTTCCTTAATTTATAAACTGTTTTTTTTATTGAGCAGTGACGCATCGCAATGCACAATTCAACAAAGATAAAACTTAAAACAGCATAATACCCTTGGACAAATGTATCCTCAGAGAACTTGGACCCAAAGCAGATAATATTGCACCTGATAATCCAGCGTAATGTAAAGAAAGCTAGATATAGAGGTGGAAAGAGTGCAGTGATTCAGTTGAAGCCTGAAAAGAGGGTAATGCATAAGTGTATATGCAGGGACATTAATCAGAACCAAACCTTAAGAAACTAGGGTCTAAATGTAGGTTGAGAATTGAAGAGTAGCCCTATACTCAAATTCAAATTCCAAAGCTTTATTCGACATTCGTCATAAAAGCAGTTCCTCCCTAATACTATACAAATAAATACTATATCTAAAAATACTCACAATAAAATACATATTAAACAATTGACAGTCGAATACAATGCACAGTTAAAACATTTACTTGATTCATAAATTTGATAAAAACAATTCTATCCTAAAAACCGTATTTTTAATCAGGTACAATAGCTAATAAAGTGCGAGTGCGGATCACCCAAGCCCAACCAAGAAATTTAGCTACGGCAGTTGCAAAGAGCGGCGAACAATCTGTTTCTAATATTCTCAGTGCAGTCGCTTGGCTACGAGTGCCCAGATTTAAACAAACTGGTCTTAGCCATTTGCGCCTTGGACTAGCATATAGTGGGCAGCAAAACAACAAGTGGGAGATATGCTCTATTTGGTCTTTGCAATGATAACAGGTCTCATCCCGCGGTGGAAACCAATGTTTTTTAAAAGCATTTACTGGGAGTGTTCCGACTCTGAATTGGAAGTATAACTTCCTGTCACGCGGCCTTTCAATTATATCCCAATAAGCTTCGCAGGATGGAACCATTTTAATATCCAAAAAGCGGCCAGATAGATTAGCTCTTGACCCAGCACAATAGATTGAAAAATACACCATCTCCCAATATATTTCTTTCAGTTTTGCTTTAGTTGGAAACTTTGTCACATCCATATTACCCCAAAGATGGTCCAGCTTTAACTTTGCCAGTAGACCCCTCAGATCTTTCAGCCAAACTATGCAATGAAATTGGTCAAACTTGACAACATCTAACAATGCCAATGCATAGTGGGCTAGTTCCGGCGTCACCATCATGCGCCTCCAATACAACAATGGGCGCAATCGCGCTATGTCCTCAATGCTTCTCAGACCAAGGTCCAGTTTCAATGGGATTGTGGGTGTACTTTACGGGACCGTTACCAGCCGACGCAAGAACCCATTTTCCGCTAAACCCAGGTCTGCTAGCTTTGAGAAACCCCAAAGTTCTGAGCCATACATACAAGCACTCAGGACTTTCATTTTGTAGATTTCGAGGGCACAATTTATTGGCTTTGTCAGCGAGGCTCTATGTTTAAGTGCAACTGCTCCTGCAAGCTGGCTTAACTTTAGTACTGCCATGTTAATGTGAGACTTCAATTTCATATTATCCTGTATCATTATTCCTAAATAGGAAAAAGCATCAACTTTCTCTAGAGGAGTGCCCTTATAAGTAATTGCACCTTTAAATGTGGACTGGCGGTTCAAACACATAAACTTTGTCTTAGTAGTGTTCAGCTCAAGGCCCCGACTATCACAAAAATCGCCAAATGCATTTACAGACTTTTGGAGACCGCTTGGAGTGCGTGACAATATAAGCGTATCATCCGCGAACATGAGGACGGGGACATATGAGCCTGCAATTTTGGGGGCATCACTTGGAGATTTGTTCAGATAATCCACAATACCGTTCATATAAATGGAAAATAGTGTTGGGGCCAGGACACACCCATGCCGCACTCCCCGCTCTATTGGGAATGGCTCCGTCACTTCTCCCTGCGCCCCCCACCTAATTTTAGCATAATTATTTTCATGCAGGCGCACAAGGAGAGTGAGAAGTTCTGGGCTTATTCCTGCTTCGGCCAAAGTCCTCCACAGCTTTTGCCTAGGCACTAGATCAAATGCGGCTCTTAGGTCCACAAAGACGGCATAGAGGGTACCCTTATTTAATGTTACATTTCTCCAGTAAATGGCCATGAAATAGAAGACCTGATCTATAGAACTAGTCAAGGGGCGAAAACCCGCTTGGTAGGGCGACAAGATGTTATTATCCTCTATCCAAATTTGCAGCTTGTTCTGCACTAATCGGCCCATCAGTTTCTGAGCTGTATCTATGAGACTGATGGGTCGATAGTTGTTGGGTAGGGATTTGTCACCTTTTTTGAATACGGGGATAATTTCCGCACCCTTCCAGGATGAAGGCACTTCCCCTCCCATGGCCACTGCATTGGCTAACCATGAGAAATACGTGCACCATGACTTCCGATCGCTTAGGAAGACGTCTGCTGGTATACCGTCCATGCCCGGGGCTCTTCCCCCCCGTTACACACTCCAAAGCGATACTAACATCCTTTTCATTAAACACTTCGTGATTATAGTACACAGTTGGAAGTGTAATGTCAATGACTTGCGTTAGGCTAAGGGCGTATTGAGGTTTAAAGAACTCGGTCCACTTGTTTTTGGGGACATGGTTTTGTGGTTGGGCGGCTATACCTCCCCTATCCCATTTTACAGTTGACCAGAATAACTTTGAATCTTTGGCTGCGCAGGCATGCTTGAGTTCACACCAGTGCTCCTCGTCCCATCTTTTCTTAGCTTGTTTTTGTGTTAATCTATATATGTCCCTAGCCATCCTAACTGCAACAGTGTTTCCCCTTCTTAGTTCAATACTCGAGCTTTGGCGTGCCAATCTGCAGCTTTTGTCGTACCAACCCAGTCTGGGGAGATGTTTTTTACCCTTACTAAGGTTAACCGTTTTTATGAAAAAGGCCTGTAATCTGTGGAAGAATTTAGTGTGGGCCGCCATCATGTGATCTTGGAAGTTTACCTTCCCAACATGGGGTTTTATCTCATTTATTTCCTCAATCACTGCTCTCTTCAGGTCAACTATTTTCTCTACATCTTCTACAAGCCTATTCCATTTCAGGTGGCGCTGATTGTTTGTGCAGACTATGTCCTGGGTGACCCTTTCCACATAGGTACTATGCCCCACAGCCCCTTGATATGGATGGAAAGTCATACACAAAGGATTGTGGTCACTTTCTATTCTTGTTTCCACAACCATATCTATCAGTTTGCTCCAGTCCCTCACATCTACCAAGAAATAGTCAATTCTGCTAGTTGCCCGGCCGTTGTTAAACGTACTGGACCCGTTGCGGTCAGAGGGCGTGCGCCCATTGGCCGCTCTTAGGCCTCTTGCCAGGCAAAGACTTTTCATTTGGATGGCCACTGCACTCCATCTCTTAATGGCAGGCACCTCAAGCTGGGGTATTCCCCATTTATTATCCTCCTCCTCTGTCATAGTCCTATCCTCCTCACCCAAGGGTTCAAAGGTAGAATTTATGTCCCCCCTACCATGATATGTTGTTCCAGGGGTAGGAGCTCCAGCTCCTGTTCTAGGACAGATACTACTTCTGAGGTTTTTCCGGCCCCCACCCCCTTAGCATATATGTTAAAAAGTGAAATTTCTTGGCCATTGCCCCATCGCACTCTAAGTGCTAAGATATCATTAGTTGGCAGTGATCTTTGTATTATTGTACAGTCCAGTGACTGACGTATCCATATCAACAGCCCTCCCGAGGGACGGCCTTTTCGTTTTTTTGTTGCTGGAATATGAAAGTTCACATACCCCTGGCGAAAAACCGGGCCTAAAGTCCAGGTTTCTTGCAATAAAATGATATCATAATTATCAATAAAATGACACCATTCAGGAGTTACCATTTTAGACGCTATGCCTGCAACATTCCATGACATAAAGGTCAGGATAGGATTGCCCGTTTTAATCCCTACTTGACCTAACCTTGTACCACTGCATACCGGCTCAGCGGTCAAAGTGGTTACAACCTCTGAGACTGCTGCGGGGGCATTCAGTTGGTCATATGAGTCCTGCTCCGACAACCTACCGGTGCTCCTTACAATTTCGGGATTGATGCTTCTATTATGCAGAGTGTTTTCCCTTCCCCTTGCGTTAGAATCTTTTGATTCGCTACAATTTCCTGCCTGCTGGATAGCTTGTGGGCACACCATATTGCCAGTGATTAGGTTTGTGCTCCTCCCCTGAGTGTTCCCTTGCACATATTTAAACTCTTCCAGTCAATCGCACTCATTTAAATTAGAAAGGGCAGAAAAACTATTTTCAATGCTCAAGCCTTGGTCAAGATTTGGGACACCCCATCCTCTTATACTTCCCACAACTGACCACTTGGTCCTAAGAATATTCGGATTTGCTACAAGACCTCTTCTGCTATAAAAGAAGTCCAGTGTGAGTGGAATTATTTCTGCTGTTCTACGTTGGGGGGGAAATAGGTTAAGTAAGACTTCAGGCAGTACTTCAGGTCCCTTAAAATTTAGTACCACACAGTCCCCCGCAAATCTTTTAGTGTTGCTCCCTATCCACTTCACTCTTCTTGCTGTTAACAAATCCTGTGCCAGTTTTTGTTTGCCCCATGAAGAAATATGCATATTATTGCTCAACCAGAGCAACGCTTTATTTTGTAGTGATTGGGGAGATTCTACCTGGCCTGATTTCAAGAGTGGAACGTTAGCTAGGACCAGGATCATAGGGGAGGCTTCTACGATTAGCTCCACCGGTCCAGCATCTAAGCCGGGTTCCTCGAACGTCACTGGTCTTGCTATGGGACCATCGTCTAATAAGGTGTGTGTACCTAGTCCTAGATTTAGTATTGAGGAATGGGTTGGGGCTACTTGTTCTTTCCCCTTTCCTAGTTGAGTGTCCATATTTTCTTTTTCCTCGAATTTGCTTACAACCTGGTTAGGTATGGCCTCCACATTATCGTTGGTATTTTTCAAAAGACCCTCAAGTTTATTAACTTTTTCAGTGAGGTGGTCAATCTTAGATAACAGGGGTTTGATGATCCTACTTAACTTCGAGTCCAACATACCCATAAGTTTCTTAATATTGGCATCATCCCACAACATGTTACCATCATCTTCTCTCCCTGCCTCTTCTATGGTGCTTTTACTAGGAGGGGTGGCAGGTCTTTTCCTACTAGAGCGGAGCTCGCCTCGCTTAGGTTGGTATTTGTTGGCCCCTTTGGCTACTCTCGGCGCTGGAACAGGCGCCGGAGGAGGAGATTTATCCTCAACTAGCTCTATTTCTTTTTGTAGGTCAACCAAATCATCTTCCACTGTTATGTCTAAGTTTGAGTTAGTGGAAGCATTCAACATAGGGCTGTCAGTGCTAAGTTGGGAAAATGCTACAGTTTCGTTAATATCATCCAACTCCAAAAGATTCACCGTTGGTGTCTCCAATGGAGTAACTATTGGCGTTGGACTAAGACCCAGCGAAGACCTACGTTCATTATTTATTTTGGCCACCACCTGAACTAGATAATTGTCCATCGTGTTGCAGGGAGTAACAGATTGTTTTTGTTTCGACATTGCTAGATGATCAATACAGTTGGGGTATACTGATGGTGGTAATGCCTTGCTTCTGATGACAATACACTTACACTTTCCTACTAGCAAGCAACAACAAAAACTAGATAGTCAGCGAAGTGTGTGTACCTCACAGTGCAAATTAGACAGGGGTCCTGGTCCAGTCCGGTCTCCTCAGGCCTCTGAGGGCCACAGAGGGCCCGCCCTTTGCCCGGGCTTCGCCCGGCATGTCCCGCGCGGCGGCAGTTTGAGCCGGATATAGGAGTGTGTGATCGCCTGGGGGCGTGGCTGACAGGGGGCGCGGACCAGGTGGCTGTGGTCGAGCAGGGACTCCTGGGAGAGTGAGTCCCTGCTGCGCAACGCTCCACCCTGCAGCAAAGCCGGTTGACCTCCACAGCAGCACAGAGCTCACACCCAGCGCCTCCTCCTACAGCGCGATGCGTCGAGCAGCACCGGAGCAGGCACAAGAGGGCACAGTTCAAGTCCCAGGGTCCAAGGTCAGTTCCTCCGCACAGGGCTTGTTCCTCTATTCGTTGTCAGCAGAAAGGATTCCCATCGGTCACTGGGGCACAGGTGATGAAATCAGTTTTATTCGCCTGGGGGCGTGGCTGACAGGGGGCGCGGACCAGGTGGCTGTGGTCGAGCAGGGACTCCTGGGAGAGTGAGTCCCAGCTGCGCAACGCTCCACCCTATAGCAAAGCCGGTTGACCTCCCCAGCAGCACAGAGCTCACACCCAGCGCCTCCTCCTACAGCGCGATGCGGCGAGCAGCACCGGAGCATGCACGAGAGGGCACAGTTCAAGTCCCAGGGTCCAAGGTCAGTTCCTCCGCACAAGGCTTGTTCCTCTATTCGTTGTCAGCAGAAAAGATTCCCATCGGTCGAATACAGAAAGGTGGTAAAGAATGATTTAAAAGAAAAAAGAAGAGGGAGGTGGTCTTGCCATAGTTAGCAAGGCAAATTGGTTTGGGGTTCATTGATACTCTCCTGACATGCATACTTTTCTTGAAACTGTATTTAAGATGTGCTTATCTGTGTCATGAAGCAGTAATAGTTAAAACTATTTCTCATCCATAAATTGTCTAAGTGGGCTTTGTTTGCCATCGTTCCCTGATTAAGGTTGCTCTGAAAGTCAAGAAGAGTGTAACCGCTATTGTGACAGGCAGTCTTAGAGCACTTCTCTGAACTGGCTTAGGTAGGCCAATTTAAGTGAAGCTGTAATTCACATGGTGGCCTGCATTTTTAGAAAAACATTTTTTATTTTGTCAAACACAACCAAAACCCCATAACAGCACTTTGTACCACACAGGGTACCACAACAAACTATCTAGCAATGTCCCCGAATGCGCCCTCCCAATCCTTCAGACCTCCCACCATGGTGTCATGCACTTCAGTTGATTGTGCTGCTTCTCTGAAGAATGGGGGTGATGGAATTCCTGATGCAAGTAAGGTTGCAACGATTTCAGATGACTATTGTAATTTTTTCTCAGGCTGTATTAATGCTTAACATTGTCTACTTTTTCTAATAACACGTTTTGCCATCAAAAAACAATTTCAAACTTTCTCACGTTGACGCTTCTGTGTACATTTATCTACATATTTTCAGTTGCCTATCAATGAAGTTCCAGTTCAATGCCACAGAGTGAATGATTTGGTTGTGTATGCATGCCCTCACAGTAGAGAATGTTTAAATTATCCGCAGGTACAAGCTGCATCTCTTGCGCCTTACACAAGAGGGATTGTCCTCGTAATTAAGGAATAAACATGACACGTACACCAACTGGTGTGTTGTGTAAGTAGTTATCCTCGAGTGCAGGCACAGACCTTCAAATTGTTGTGGCATGTATTTATTAAACTCTTAAGGTGTGGTCTAGACTGATTCCATTTGAATGTCGTGCGATTATCTTCCATTTGCGACAGGACTGACCCTAGAAATCATTCCAAACATACTTAAATCTTGTAATAATTGACTGCTTTACCACCTGGGTTCACCTCACAATTACAATTGGAGCTTGAACCAGCAAAGAAAATCTGCAAAGCCTTATCAGTCAGGGGGCATAAGTTGCGGTCTAACATCTGTCACAACTTAACTGTAGATAATGCATATTGGGTACTCTCCTAGAGGCAGTCAGGAATATACTTTATTTACATGTGGTTTGTGGGAATTTAGTCTGTGGGACTTAATATATTTTTGGTAATTTGGTCTGTGGCACTGTATTTTTGCTTTATTTTAATTTCATTTGGCTTATTTTGGCTCTAAGGTTTCCTCTGCGTTATTCTCCTAGCTGATTGGTAGTCACTGTCTGAGCCCACCGTTTCCCTCTCCCTCTGGTTTTTCCTGCTCTCCGCCCTTCTGCCTCCCTGCCAACCGCTCACACCTCCCAGTACTACTTCTGGAGGCCACTGCACCCAGTACCTCAGCAGCAGCTGGCATGCCAAATGCAAACCAGTCTGTGCCTGGACTGAGCCAAGCACCAGGGCCCCTGGCTCTTCCACCAAGATGATACAACGCCGCTGACCTCTTAGCCTGGACACAACGCCGCTGACCTCTTAGCCTGGACACACCAACAACAGTCTCTGCTGCTGCACATCCCCACTAACCACTAAGAGACCATTCTTCTGCCAACACAGCCGCCTTACCTTCAGCACTGAATACAGTTCCTTGAAGTTGATGGTGCCAACACGGTCTATCACGGTACAAAAGGGGGTGGTGATGGACGGAGCATCTGAACCAATCAAACACTCACACCCAGTCAACAGATCTGGGTTTAATCCATCACCGTTCTTTAGCCCACTCTGCCACCCCAGTTCAGACATGGCCATATGCAAATCAGTCTGACCCTGTGCCTCATGGGAACAGTCCAGCCGGAACTGCCAAGCCATGCCTTCACTGGACCGTAAACAAGCTTCCGAGGACCGGTTTCTGGCATTTCAGCCGTCTTCAGCCCGGCTTGCTTGAATCCAGTGGCAAAGTGAGCAAGGGACTGAGCATACCCTGCCAACTTATGGCGAACAAAGTGGTACAAAAGGGGCCTGCAATCCCGGAGGGACATAAGCTGATAAGCTGGTGACCAAACGCCCCTCTCACTGTCCCGTGATGCCTATATACTGCCCTAAGTCATCTGTCCAAGTGGATTGGACACCATTATTCCTGCCCCACGAGAGCCGGAATATGAGTATACTCTCTATACTTCTTAATGCCAAAAAAGAGTGGAACGCTATGCCCCATACTGAACTCAAGCCAACTAAATTATTACATCCTATCCAAACACTTCCACATGGTGACACTACAGGATGTCATAACACTACTGCAAGAAGACTACTTCATGACTGCACTAGATGTGAAGGACACATACTTTCTTATACCAATCTATTCGGCACATCGCCGGTAACTATGGTTTATGGTAAGTGGGTGTCACTATCCATTCAAAATACTACAATTCGATGTGACAACAGCCCCAAGCGTGTTCACCAGATGCTTAGCTGTAGTAGTGTACGCAGGAAAACATACATTTATTCTCATATCTGGATGATTGGCTGATCACAAATTCAAGAAAACAGATGTCTACAGGACACTCAAATCACAATCAACCTATTGCACAAATTAGGATTCACAATAAATGCAACCAAATCCCATCCACAACCGCTCTAAATACAGCCTTACCTTTCTAAATACATCTCATTCATGCCGCAACATCTTAAATTAATTTGGAAGCGATTTTTGTTTTTATTTTGTTGTGAATTAGTCTGCCAGGAGGCTCACTGAATGTGATAGGCGGGCTCGAACTTTCTTAAATGTGAAAGGCGTTATATTGAATGCATGATCCATACTCCCAGGGTGGTCAGAGTCTATGCACTGTCTTTGAGAAATGTGGAGCTATTCATGGGTCCTTCGGCAAGACATGTTGCACTATGTTCGTCAGTATTATGCTGAGTCTCACATTAGCCCATTTTCCTATTGTTTTTTTCTGCTGAAACTATAATACGGATAGCCTCATAGTTTGAGATCTCAGGGAGAATTTCTTCGAATATGACGGGACTCTGTACTTACAAAAACATGGGACCAGCATGGGGAGCACATTTGCTCCCAGCATAGCTGGTCTTTACGTACACAATTTGGAAACCAGGAGGATCCTACACCCCAACAACCCATTCAGACAAAGGATAAAAGTCTGGAAGAGATACATCGAGGATATTCTGATCATTTGGGATGGTGATGAGGATACATCAAAACAATTCCTGACGTGGTTGAACTACCAAAACGAATTTCTCAAGTTCACCAGCACGGTCTCCAGAACCAGTCTGGTGTTCCTTGACCTGAACATCTTCCCAAGAGATGGAAGGCTAATGACGACAACACATTCAAAAGTACAGCGAGGAACTGCCTCCTCTTGTACCAGCGTTTCCACCCCAAACATCTCCGAGATAATCTACCCTACGGACAATTCCTCCGTCTGACGGAATTGCACGGAAATTGAGAGTTTCAAGGTCCAATCAAAGGATCTGAAGAAGAAACTAGCAGCCTGCCAGTATCCAGAAAGGATAATAGATCAGGCATGTAAGAGGGCACGGAATAATTGAAGGGAAAGCCTCCTGGAAGAAAAGATACTCAAAGAAGAGGAACAGTGACCCATATGCATTACCACATTCAATACCTGCTCAGACAGGGTTTCGAAAGTCATCAACAAACATTGGAGTATTCTAAACAGTGGGGGACTCCAGTTACCTAAACCTATGTTCTCCCACAGGAGGGGGAGGAGCTTACGGGACATCCTTGTACACACTAGACCAAAGACCAATAACCAAGGACGGGACACTAACTTTGTGAAAGGCCACCATCCATGTGGTCAATGTAAAGTATGTTGCCTGACAAAGAAGACCAACAACCTGGTTTTTAGAAATGGATCTACCTGGGAACAGCGAAACTTCACAACGTGCAACAGTTGCAACGTAGTGTACCTCATCACGTGCCCCTGCCGCCTCGAATATGTGGGGATGACGAGCAGGGCAATCAAGACCAGGATAGGGGAACACAAGAGCACAATCAGATGCCAAAGAGCTAGTACTAAGCTGACCGCTCACTTTCTGGAAAAAAGTCACAGGCCTGATGATATCTCATGGACCGTGATAGAGCAGGTATCCAGGGAATATATGCTCTTGGAGAAAGAACAAAGGTGGGTGTTCCGCTTGGACACGAACAACTGCGGCCTTAATGATGATATTCCATGGGGCCAACTCTGACGTTTGGCACGGCCATCCCCCACATTAATGATTGCGCCATATACCCACCCCATGGCATGCCACAGCAACAGTAATCATGATGACACGAGAACGATGATACCCTGAGATCTCAAACTATGAGGCTATCCGTATTATAGTTTCAGCAGAAAAAAACAATAGGAACATGGGCTAATGTGAGACTCCGCATAATACTGATGAACATAGTGCAACATGTCTTGCGGAAGGACCCATGAATAGCTCCACATTTCTCAAAGACAGTGCATAGACTCTGACCACCCTGGGAGTATGGATCATGCATTCAATATAACACCTTTCACATTTAAGAAAGTTCGAGCCCGCCTATCACATTCAGTGAGCCTCCTGGCAGACTAATTCAAAACAAAATAAAAACAAAAATCGCTTCCAAATTAATTTAAGATGTTGCGGCATGAATGAGATGTATTTAGAAAGTACTGCGCAAATTTCCCTAAAAAACACGATCAAGAGAAGAAAAAATAGATGACAGACTATAGACCAGCAGTGTCCCGATGGACGCCGCCATTTTGGGTCAGCTCTCTAGTCTTTTTTCAGAGGCAATCATGACTAGGCTTTTTTCCGGCATAAGAACACAAGCCGAGGCAGGACTCCGGTCACATCCACGGAGCTGCTGAAGGCTATGGAAAAAAGCCAGATTAGACATGCGGTCACGTAAGTGAGACCCTGACCATGGGTCTTTAAAAACTTGGTCTTGTGATAGCGGAGGGGTGCGTCTCTGACGGTGAGATTCTGCCGCCCAAAAACAGGTGAGTGACTATGTTTAAACTTTCCTCCTTAGTAACCAGTCAACTAATCACCCTGAGACGCAGGCTCATGAGGTCCTATCACCACGCTTCAAATGTATGTATCAATTGTAGCATGCTTGCACATTTGGAGGCATTTGCCATCATTTGGTTTCGTTCGTCTTTACGATCATTATTTCAACCAGCATGTTTGACTACGGCGCATTTGGGAGCTTATTAGGCTGATGTCTGGGAGGCACTAAGCCACCTTTTATTCACGAATAATACATAAACCGGCATGTGTGATAAATGACCCACTTATTAGTATGATGAGTGGATGTTTTGATGTCATGCCGCTAGTGAGACGTTTTTCTTGATTAGACACTTGTCCTGGAACTGCAAGGCCCACACCCTTGCTTGTTTAAAAACCCACCACCAGATGGGTCGTTTTGGATTGTGAATATGTGTTTGTGTTTGAAGTGTGTACCACGCTTTGTGTTGAAGTTTTCCAAGGGTTCATACCCTTTGGCCACGATGGCGAAAGGCAGTTCATCAGGTCATATACATAATTAGGGCTCCCGGTTTTCCGTTTAAACGGATTTTTACATATAAATACAGACGGAAAACAATGTTTCCGTTGTCTGTATTTATATGTAAAAACGGCAAAATACTGAAAAATGTTGCTGATCTAGCGTGCTCGAATCCAGAGTTATTTCCCCTTGGCCCCTTCCTTCTGCTGGAAATTCTTTCCCGGGCACACACAGCCGCCCCGAGTGCTTCACAGGTCTTTTGAAAGACCATTTACTTGTAACGAGGCTTTATTGTTTTCAGGGGCGGATTCTTAATAAGGGGGGGGAGCTGCGCCCTTAACCTCTTTTGCCTCCATTATTTGTGTAATTAAATATGCTCGCACCTGTTGCAGAAACAATCATCCTGCATATTTCTGACCCTCTCTGTGCGCGAGGGTCAGGCAGCGTCAGCACACAGAAACATGCTCTTACTGCCCATGTGCCATGTCGCAAGTTTTTCAGAGCTGGAGTGACTTCAGACCTGGTTTGAAACCTTGGTCAGAATGTAATGCCACTCCTCCTGCCTCACGTATCCCACCCTCGCTGAATGTCTCTTGGGCGCTTCAGGCTGCAACCTGTGAATCCATCCCAAGAGTGCGTGTCAATCTTTCTTCCCAGCTCGTCACATCATTGCTGATCATTGGGTGGATCAGCAAGCCTCATTGATCCCATCCCACCCTACTGTGACGGGTTGGGATAGGGGGCAGCAGTAGACTCAGAAGTTAGTGACGTACTTGCTGGAAACAATGGGGTGCAAACGATCAATGAAAGTGAGCTTACGTAGAGAGAGAGCAGAGTAATGCCACTGCATGTTCAGTCAGGTCCGTGCAGCGAGTTTGTCTCCAGTCCTCCGTGAAACGTTAGCAGTCTCCAAAAACTGAGGTTTTTAGTCATCTTGGGTGTCGGGTTGTGTTTATTTTGCCTGCAGCTAAAGGTGCCTTGGGTGGAGGGGGCGACTCGGTGAGACCTGAACAGAGTTGGAAGTGGGAAAAGAAAATTCAATTTCTTCTGAATTGCTTCTAGTTATTAATGTTTTTTAGGCAGCAGCACAACGTGGAATACAGAATTGCTTCTGTATCACTAACTTTTCATTTGCATCACAACAATTTAGCTTACAGTACGACTTGAAAAGTGCATTGCTTTTTAGTACGTGATCTTTTCTTTCTACTGGTATGAATAAGGAATACAGAAATGGTGACCAGTATTCCATATTTACTGCATGTTACGAACCATTCACATTCCAATTCAACACGCACTGACTGACTTTATTTGTTTACGTTTTCAACTTGAAAGCTGTAAATGTGAGGCAGATCTGAAGGACCTTTAGTTTTATGGAATGTGCTGCCAGTAGCAGTTACCTAGAAAAACATTTTTAGGCCTGGATTAGATATATAAAAGTCTGTTAAATACTGCATTTTTTTCAGTCCTCACAAAAGTTTATTTCCAAATGGTGGGCATTATCCTGTTAAATATTTTATTTAAGATACATTGTTCCCCACATGTCTATATTTTAATACTGTAAGTAGTTCAAGGTAAATATTGTTTGCGTTATTAAACATTATACAGATTGTAATAAAGCTTTAATCTCACAGTGGCCAAGAGTGTGCATGATGGCTTTCTATTGTAGAAATACAACTAAAAGACAACCTAATGCCCCCAAGAGTGCTGTGTTTGACTACTGACGGAGTTTAACAAAGTAACGCTCTGGTCGGCACAAATTAAGCACTGATGGTGTGGTACTAAAGTGTTTTTATAGCAGCACTGAGAAACACAGGTACTCTCTTTTTCAAATTACTCAGCACCAGACCATTTAAAGCACTGCTAAAGCCACAACAAATTGTTAGTTTAAGTGAGCGCATGTGTGCATTGTCAATTTAAATAAATGTGGAAAAATACTAGCTGGAGCGTCGTCTTTTGCTTGTGGCCAAAATAAATGTGGATAAATACAGAAAAAATGCCCAAAAAATAAATATGGATAAATACAGACGGAAATGGCAAAAAAATAAATACCATAAAACCGGGAGCCCTATACATAATTAATGTTGAGAATACTTTGGGATACTAAGCCACATTGTGACTAACGCAAAAATGAGCCATGTATGAATTGTGCTTGACAAATTGCAATTCTACAACCATGTACCCCTTTTTCTCCCTTTTGTCTTTCCACAGAGACCATATTAGGTCATTTTTCATGACAATTTTTCATGATAATGCCTCTCTAAGGGCCAACTCAAGCCCAGAGGCTAAACCTAGCAGCCGATTTTTGCTGTTAAGTTTTAGGACCGTAGGCATTTTACATTTAGTTTAGAATTTAGCATTTTTGTAGGGATCAACAGAGGTCCTGATGAGTAGGCAGGAGGGGTCTCCCTATGAAACATGTCATGTCGACAAAGTAGACTACACTTGTAATTCTACTTACTAACCCCTTTTTAATGTTCCCAGCTTGCGAAGCCATTAAAATTAATTTTTTCGACTAGCCAGGGAATTTGTACCCTTTTCTTACACCACCACTCACGTAAACAGGTCCCTACACTCCCTAACACATATCACTATCCTTATCACATCACATCGCCTATTGTCAAAAAATATAAGTGCTCCCGCGTCACTCGTAGGTTGAAGCACGCTCTGCCCCGTAGAGGGACGGGAAGACCCCAATGATGGGAGAATGACACTATGGGATTCATAGTGTGTATGGGGTATTTTAAAAACACACAGTGCCCTCATTCTGCCACCCGCAGAGAGGCCTAATTTTCACATTGTAGTTTTTCACAAGTTTAGAGAAGATCGTATAAAATTAGTCACTACTCGCATTGATAGAATCCCATTGTTTAGAGGTATATGGATGACCTCTTTGTGCTCTGGAGGGGCACAGAAGACGAGGCAAATCAATTCATGAATGATATAAATGATAACCAGCTTAATTTGAAGTTCATCAGCAAAATGAGTAAAAGTTCCATAGAATTTTTGTATGTATTGGTGCGAGTGGGAAATGAGAAATTGGAAACCACACTATATCGTAAGCCCATTTATCAAGAGTATCCCCTTTGGGGAGTTATATAGAACCAGAAGGGTCTGTAGTACAGACACATACTATGATATGACTGAAAAACAGATGGTTTGCCTCTTCAAGTGAAGGGGATACTCTTTGAAGTATGTATTTTGGCATTTGCCATATAAAATAAGTTCAACATTGATAATTGAAACAAATGAAACTACTTGAATGACATGATAGTTAAGATTCATATAAACACTTTATAATTATCGGTTTTTACTGCTGATTGTTGTAAATCAAATATATATGAATTTATTTGATATTTATTTTGATTAAGTTGCATGAAAGCGCCCGAATATCATATCTAAATCAGTAAAAATGTTTGGATAAAGTTTTCGCTACAAGATAGTGTATACAAATGCATCAGAAATATCTTTAATTTTCACGAATTTCAAGTGTGATCACATGATATAAATGCAATGGGGAGTGGAACTCCTTTGTCGTGAACAAGGTTGTTAGTTACAAACAAAAACGCGTTGACTAGCGCTCGTAATAAAATGTTTGGGAGCCACGATTGGAGTGCTGTGCCAATTTTCACAGTTTGGAAAGACTGTATATGTATATTGAAGTATGTGTGTGTGTATGTATATATATATATCACTCCAAACCCGCCTTCACTTCTATTCACACACGAACAGACGAGCGTGGACCCGGTAACTTAGTACATTTTTTATTCAACCAGTGCCGCCATTACGCATTTCGGGAGATCCCTCCCTTGATCACATGGCAACTCACAGGCATTAACAATCGCTATTTAAAGTGCAAGTGCAGCCATTACATAAACATAGTAGAAACACTTAGCTTGAGTACATTTTCTGGGTCAAATAGAAATTATATATATCAAACATAATGCTTAATTTGTGACCACAGAATCTCCAAAATTCCTGAAAAATATCACCAAGGATAAACATTCTAAGACATTCATAAAAATAACAGCTTAAATGCTCGAAATACTCAAGTTTCCAACCATGTAAAATCAGTGATACTTATCCAAGTGCCTAACAAAAATCAGTGCAATTTCTATCAAGTGAATAATAAACTAAACTTAAAAACACTCAGAAATTTCATTTTGTCAGCAAGGTGACAAAATTCCATGAATTCTTAAAGTGCAAAGTAGCTCCAGGACAGTAACATATACAATTCATATTTCATATAGGGTTAATCCAAGAAAAATCACTATAAATATCAGAAGTATAAAAAAATATATACTTTCTATTTAATGATTTTAAAATCAATCCCTAATATTATAAATATATAAATAACACCATCCTAAAATTACTCTACACCCTAAAATTACCAATTTTCATTCGGTGAATCTAATATTAATGTCATATTTCCCTCCAAAGGAGTTTCCAGTTTCATCAATGGCGTATGTAACATTATCATTAGATGTTCACACATATACCGCAAATTTAAGTTAACCTACTAATATTCTGAAGATTATTGGTATTGTAGGAAGTTGTACATAGCATCAACAAAGCGTTTGTGGTGCTGAAATCACCATCTTCTCAGTTTTCAGAGACAGGCGGACTTTTGTCTGAAATCCATCATTTTCTACACAGTTTTGGCATTTTACTGGGACATAGCCTATTTTTCGTGTTTCAACCTCCTTCCAGTTAGTGGTAGAAATGGGTGTGAAACCAATAATGGATCCCACAAAGCTATACGTTTCTGAAAACTAGACAAAATTCCGAATTTAGCAAGGGATAATTTTTGTAGATCATTCAAGGTTTTTTCATAGGAACTAACAGACAAAAATAGAAAATATTGATATTGAGTTAAAAAAACAGCAATTTTTTGTGCCATTTTCACTTGTAACTTCTTCTAAGTATGACAGATTTTTTAAAGCAATATACCATTACACCCGATGGACCCTTCAGGATGTGGGGATATATAGGACTTCTAGGTTCACCAAGAACCAGAGGAACCTAGAGACAGTACCTGAGCTGCGTCTTGCAATGGATTTTCATTGTGTAACAGGTATATAGCAATTCATTTGGTAAAATATAGTGTGAAAAATAGGTCCCGAAGAAAACAATTTATTTCCGAAATGGGAACAAAATATAGTTTATAAACAGTGGTTTTTTGCACATCTCCAAAATTGTGGGTACCCATACAAGCATGTGAATTAGAGGTAATTTTTCAAAATGACTGCTTTTTTTTTTTTTACTCATGGTCTTACTTTTGGAAGGCAGAAATGCAAAGAAAGTCCATTGGTAATAATAACACTTGTTCTACTATTGTGTTCCCCGAAGTCTCCTTATAAAAATGGTACCTCACTTGTGTGGGTAGGCCTAGTGTCCGTGACAGGAAACGGCCCAAAACGCAACGTGGATACACCACATTTTTACAGTGAAAACAGACCCTTTTTAGGGCTCGTCCTTTCCTATTACTGCGTAATAGGAAAGGACGAGCCTTAATGCAGTCAAACCATTTCTTAGTTCAGAGGATTTTGAGAAGTGCACGCCCCCTCGTGCAGAGCTTGCCTGAGCCTTCTGCCCATCAGCCTGCCAGTTCTCCTCCCCTAATTATTCACTTAACTTGTGACTCCCCACATCAAAGCCTCAGCCTCCCTCTCTTGCCATTTGCTTCCTAACCAGCCTGCCTCGAGAGCCACTTTCACGGCCGTGCATTTCTCTCCCCCCCTCCTCCTCGTGTCCACATCAAAGCAATCAGCCTCCCTCCCACAGCCTTTTGAAACTTCCCCCGTACTTTCACTTTAACGGCCGGGTCTCGCATTTCTCCTCCCCCCCCCCGCTTTATTTTCTTTCTCCAATCTCCCTTTTCGTCTAATTGCTCACAACCTAGCTCATCCATTTAAATCCCAGGCTGTGGTTTTACCCTGGCCACATTCGGTACTTTTAACTGGCCTGTCGGGCTTTACGGTGGTCCCGTCAAACAGCACTTTCTTGCGGTGGCTCAGGGGAGACAGATATACATGTTGCTTAATCAGCTATAACGTGCCAGTGATCTGTGGTAGGGCCTGCCTGGACTCTCTGCCTACATCACGTCTGTCGCTCTATTTCCGTGACATTGTTTGCCTTCTCATTGGGCTCAGTGCAGCACGTTATTATCTTTCTCCCAGTGGTATTTACAGTAGATGACCTGCCTTTAACAGCACTGACAATAATCGTATGTAAATAAGCTGCAGCTATGAGAAGGCTGAGCGTGCTCTGGGTAGAGTAGCGCCTCGTCTGCCTCTAAGCGCTATTATGAAAAGAGGAACTTGCTGCATGCTCCTTCTCATTAATTGGATCTGAGAGTTTCTCCTTACTCTGCCGAGTGAGGGGCGAGAATGGATTTCACCCACTAATCGGGTTCCCGAAATGCTTCTAATCGGTAAGAAAGGCGCACGCGGATTTTCATTTGAAGTTGGAGCTCACTCTACCCCCTTTGCCATGTACAGCTCTTTGAACCCCTCTGGCGAAGCGCTTTATAATATCCATTATGTTTTCGCTTTCTGAACAAGTTAAATATACGTTGCGGATTCGGTATAAATTGCCCCATGGTGTAAGGTGAATTGTATCAGGGTTGGGCGATAATTATTGGTTAAAATCTGATGCCAACAAAGAGGTAACAAAAAAAGAATACATTGCCTTAAATCAGTGTCCTCAAGGTTAAGATCTTAGCCACGGGAAATGTCACCGTTTGTATTTATCTAGCGATTTGATGTTAGTGTTGCCATGCCATTGGACTACTATATTTTCTTTCAACACACTTACTTATTTTCGCTGCGGTTATTAATAATGCCATTATTTTTTATTTGTTTTTTATCATTGTTTCTATGAATATTACAATTAATAACAAAATGCGTGATCATTGCAGCACGTTGCACATGATGCTTAAAGAGGGCGCAAACGCATTTGCCATCCCCTAGTACGGGTCTCACCACCTATACTTTTTCAGTGGGGTCCGACTGCTCCCGACTTTCATGTAGCCACATAACAGAGGCAGCACTAATCTGAACTTGCGTGCTCTGTGGTCCAAGCGGAGGGGGAAAACGCTTAGTAGACCGGGGGAGGGACGTTTAGTATTTCAACATCCATTCATCTTCACCACAGCCCATAACCAACCGGCACCAACCATGTGCCCTCGGCCCAGACTGCGCGCACTGCCAACCTTCCGAGACAGCTGGCTAGCTCTAGCAAATGTATGTATGCGCCGTCTCCACAGAGCACGTGCATCGTCCCAGAGTGAGTACACTCTTCAGGAAGAGTTTGCACCCTCCTCACACCGACTGTGCACTTTCTGCCACATGAGCATCCTCCCAATAATGAATGCGCCCTCTCAAGTTCGCTTGAGCAGTCAGTCTGCTGAACATGGAAACCCTAAAGTCAGCCAGTGTCACCGACTTTTCAAAAGCTTTAAGAACGTCTAGTGTAGAAAAAGACTGCTCCAGATTTCATCTGTTTTAGAATGATGAAATCCCAAGTAGGCCCTGCCGCAATCGGAACCTGTTTTCTTCCTTCAGACTGTCTGCTGATCTTTGCATCAGCCAGCGATTAATACTGCTTGCGTGGTTATTTAAAAGGGCGTTAGCCTTGCAAGCAAGCACTTGAAAGAGCAAACATATAAAACCATTCAAACCAAGATCAAGGCACGTAACTGCGGGTGAAAAGGCACCCCCTGCTGGTGATGGAGCATTATCGGCAGGAGTCCTCGGGCACAGAAATAGCTTTCTGCACTATTTTAAACTACACTTCCTCAGATCCAGGCACAGAAGCCCTTTAGTGGTTTTTCTGACACCACTATCAGAAGAACACGCTCCACTTGTGAACAGCATCCTGGCTTGTATTTTCTGTCATGGATCCGTAGGCAATAGAAAGCTGCACTTTCAGTTCTCCCTACCCACTAAAACAGAGTTTACACGCACTACATGCTTGGTAGCCAGTTTCGGGGATCCCTGTTTGTGGGCTACGCTTTGCTCATGTTCTTTAAAAAATGACTCTTCGACCTGCTACTGCGTTTGAAAGGGGAACTGTGGAACCCTTTTTTAGGAGAACGCATCATACATTCTATTAGAAAAAAACCAAATAATCAGTCAGTCAAACTTCCCCTATCGGTATCTCAGGCATAAGTTAGGCAATCTGTTAGACACATGCAACTTCTGGGCTCACTCCTGCATATAAGGTCAATTAATTCATTTTACTTTTCGGTATTTGAATTAGTACATACCTGCCTCAAGAGGCAGCAGAGAGGCTGTCAGAGAATAATCTTACTGCATAAACATCACAAATCTAAGGTGCGCTAAACGGAACATGAGGGCAGATTTACAAGCCCCTTGCGCCACTTTTCCATCACTTTTCCCATGTTAAAAGTGACGCAGAAGTAGCGCTAGGGGCTTGTAAATAAGCCCCATGGTGTTTATAGGTCTTGTAGAAGTGTTTTCAGAAACTCAGATAAATTGTATTTTGCTATTTTGACACTCCCTTTCGCTTAGGAACGAGGCGATTTTTAAACCTTTAGTTGTAATCAGGGCCTTCCTTGTGCCCACCTTATCAACCATAACATTAATGCTGTAATGCTTATTTGTATGCCCATTATGCTGCAATAATCTACTAGTTATCCGTTTCTTAGCATTTTATATGTAGCTTTTCTGTGGTGAGCCCTATAGTTTGCATTGTTAATAGCATTTTGACTATAAAGTTGCCTCACCCTTCAGCTTTCGCTCTTTTTAAATACATCGAGACAGTCAATGTGGCGCGTCCAGCTAGCGCCATATTGGTAATTTATTTCCCTTTACTAGCGCTTCAGTAACATTTGTATATAAAGTTGCCTTTAACCCTTTTGCTCTATATGTTAGGAGCATGTTGTGCTAAATTGCTAGCACAGCATGCGTCTGGTATTAAAAAACACATGTGCGTAATGTGCACGCAGTTCATTTGCCGTTATCACACCATATTAAAAAAAAACGTGTGTAATGTGCACACAGTTCATTTGCCGTTACTCGTGCATTATAAAACTATGAAAATAAATGCCGTACTGCTTATTTGTGTACCCAATATGACGCAATGATATACTAATCCAGCCCTGACGCTGAGCCACATTTCAAATTTGTTACCTTCGTGGTAACACGTCACGCACAATAATAGTTAGCCTGCGCCTATTGCTATAGAAGAAGTGCTTTTATGGCTCCACACCACCGCTCAACTCCACAACACCGCTCAATTCCTCACCACCGCTCAACTCCACACCACCGCTCAACTCCACACCACCGCTCAACTCCACACCACCGCTCAACTCCACACCACCGCTCAACTCCACACCACCGCTCAACTCCACACCACCGCTCAACTCCACACCACCGCTCAACTCCACACCACCGCTCAACTCCACACCACCGCTCAACTCCACACCACCGCTCAACTCCACACCACCGCTCAACTCCACACCACCGCTCAACTCCACACCACCGCTCAACTCCACACCACCGCTCAACTCCACACCACCGCTCCATCCATCCATCCCCCCTCCATCCATCCATCCCCGCACTCCATCCATCCATCCCCGCTCTACACTCCATCCCTCCCCCGCCCCACACTCCATCCCTCCCCCGCCCCACACTCCATACGTCCCCTGCCCCGAACTCCATACCTCCCCCGCCCCAAACTCCATCCCTCCCCCGCCCTCCATTCCTCCCCCGCCCCACACTCCATTCCTCCCCCGCCCCACACTCCATTCCTCCCCCGCCCCACACTCCATTCCTCCCTCGCCCCACACTCCATTCCTCCCTCGCCCCACACTCCATTCCTCCCTCGCCCCACACTCCATCCCTCGCCCACACTCCATCCCTCGCCCTCTTGCCCTGCCTCTCTCTCGCCCTCCCTCTATCTATCTTTCGCCCTCCCTCTATCTATCTTTCGCCCTCCCTCTATCTATCTTTCGCCCTCCCTCTATCTATCTTTCGCCCTCCCTCTATCTATCTTTCGCCCTCCCTCTATCTATCTTTCGCCCTCCCTCTATCTATCTATCTATCTATCGCCCTCACTATCCATCGCATCACCACAGCATCACTCAGGGGCACCACAGCATCAATCTGTGCAACCATTCAACAACAACTGATTCAAATATGTTCTCTCAATGTTTCAAACTTTATTACAAATGTCACAAACATTTTTTAATATTTCACTTCTGTTCTTGTATTTTCATCACAATAAAATAAACTAAACATAATCTTCCAAAAAGTTATTTGCAAAAGTTTAAGCTATTGTCATTATAAATTACAATAACTTTTATTTAAGTATTAAATATTGAAAAAAATACAACCCATTGTTATTTTTAATATTAATACATCTAAGTCATGTAAATACAACACATAGTGCATTACAAATGCTATAGGTGTCACGTTTGCAAAAGTTAACACTATTGGCATTGTAAATGACAAAGTTATTAATTTAGCTATTTTCAAAACAAAAACATAAATAAAAAATTTGTCATTTACAATACTAATACCTCTAACTTTACTAATGCGAGCCGTATTGCATTGCAAATGCTTGTTTGCAGTGTGCCTAGCTGTGGATTTTTCTCCGGAGCCCAGGTATTCATCGCTATGGGAGGTCAATAAGGTTCTGCACCTATACCAATCTTGGCAACCTAGCAAGTATTTGTCCCGTAAGTAACTGTTTGCTAAATTGCAATGCTCTTGTGTCTAGTTTCATGTCGACGAGTGTCTGAAGTTAGAACACTTGACATCTCCGGAAGGGTGTTCACCCCGTAAGGGGTGTCCTTCCATATTGTTCGTAGGACTAAATCAGATTCCAGGATGGTGTCCTATCCAGCTTTTGATAACTCACCAAAATTGTGCGTCATCAGATGCCTCAAAGAATATGAGAGTATGACTGAAGAAACTCATCCACCAGGGAAACGCCAATTGTTGATATCCCTACCGAAACCTTTCAAAGCAGTTACGCCACCAACCATAGCCGGTTGGGTCACATGCGTGATGCAAGAAGCGGGTATTAATGTCTTGTAGTTTGGCGCCCATTCGGTAAAGGGGGCGAGGGCTTCAAAAGCCTTTTCTTTGGGAGCCAGGTTAGAATATATTATAAATGCCGCAGACTGGTTATCAGACTCTATTTAAGAGGTTCTACTTTAAACCAGTCATGGATATGGCCTCGTTGTTGGTGGATAAGCTTTGAATGAGCATAATCCTCGCCTGACATAGAATGAAAAATTTCCTAGTAAGCATGACCGAAAGTATCAATTCTATTAAGGTCCCAGAGGCGAGGATTATTCCCGCTTAGGGTCTGAGAGTCCTGGTCCCAACCTGGTAAGGTATACATCCATCAAGGAGAGACTCTATCGTATGGTGTAAATATGTGCCTTGATATTGTTTTAACTTTGGTTGAAGATCACTTTGGGGACAAAGGATGTCATTGTTTTGTACTGTTCATAATATAATTTGCACCATGCTCTAGTGATGCTTCAGGGTTACGCCTTGAGATCATAGTCATTAGTAGGTTCTGAAGTTTCCAATACAGACTGAAGAGACTCGAGGATAGGATGGTCGCAGTCAAGAAAGAGGAGGTTACACAGGAAGCACATGTCTTAATGGAGCATGCAGACTGCCTATTGGTGGACTGTGGATGACCCCTACTGCAAGCACTATGGGAATGCTAGTTTTTTCGTTGTTTAATGTTAAGTGAAAGTTGAAGCCGCTGGAAAAAGGAATTAAGAAAGATGAGCATAATCCTCGCCTCCACGTCCTTAATAGAATTGAAACTTTCTGTCATGCTTACTAGGAAATCTTTTATTGGGGGCTATAAATTAAGTTAGTGTCCTTAGATTGATTTGTGGGAGTAGTGTAAGTGCACCAAACAGAATATAGCATGGACGATGAGTGGCCTTAATTGAACTTAGAAAAGCTCCAACCTCCCATTCAAATGTTTGTTTTTCTTATATTTTTGAATTAAATAAAATGTTTGTTTGTTTGACTGCGTATGTATTTATTTTTTGTGTATTGCTTTGCGGTTCAAATCATTGAAGATTCTTAGGCTGGGGTCTCGGCTTCCAATAATGACTCGGTGTGGGTCCCCGGATTCCATTAATGATTAAGTGGGGGTCCACAGAAGTCAACAGCTTAAGAACTACTGGTATAGGCTGTTTTACAAAAGTACTCTGAACCCCAATTAATGAATTTACACACTTCAGATTAGGGCTTCTGGGGTGCTCGCCTCTTGCGATGTTTACCATCAGCCTTAGGGAGGGAGGATAGCGTTCTAGGAGTCTTAATCACTACGAATACTTTTGTGCTTAGTTTAGGTTTATCAATAGGCTAATTTTATTTTTATAACGAATATGTTAAAAATATATATATTGCTGTCACAACAACTGCTAGTTTAAATGGGGAAACACACATGGTTAGATAGTTCAACTGTTTGCTAGTCACTAAAAGATATATACATGAACAATGTAGCATGCATGATTTTCTGTAGGGAACACTGCATTACAATTATTAGTCATGGATTTGTGGACCGTTGCCATTGTGGCTCTCTCAGATTCTAATATACTGAAATAGGATAGGAATAGGTATTGGAATGTAGGCAGCCTGAATGGATACTGAGAAAAATGCAGACTACACACATCTTAGAAAGCTAGCTGTGTTTCTACAGGAGATGCACTAAACTGATGTGGAGGAGTAGAAGGTCCCAAACAAATGAGAGCAATTGTACTCCTCAACGTACTCCTATTTTGTATGAGTTGTGCCAAGATCGATGGAGACAAAGGTCTCCTTCCCAAATCATTTTACTCGGACAGATATAGAGGGAATATATGTTTTGGTATTTGGCCTCGTACATGGTATATGTCTAGGTGCCCAATATTTATAAAAAATATTTTTGGGGGTGTTTGAATTCACTACACATTATTACAAAGACACAGAGAAAATTGGGGTGGTAGATTTTAACTGTGTTATGGAGGAGTGATCGGAGCACTGTTTGAAGTGTTGAACAATATGGATTGTATAGACACATTAACCCAATGAAGATATAAGTTATTCAGCCACCCACAATACATACAGTAGGCTAGATCATGTATTTATAACCAGACGTCTGGCCAGTATTATGCATACTGCTCGATATCTGGGTATATTTCTTTCTGACCTTTCACTCATCATGATTGAATGTAGCGAAACTTGGACTTGACCAGGTAAACCAATTTAGAGATTAATCCCAAATGCCCTCCATGATCCAACATTTAGATCCGATTTGTTTGGGTGTAATACATACCTACTTGGAGAGCAAGTGGGGCACAACTACTACCAGAGCTAATTAATCAGAGGCTCTAAAAGTGGTACTGAGAAGGGAATGGATGATTAAAATATATTGCATTAGTCAGCATTTCTCATTAAATTTAAGCCAATATGAGGCTAGAATTACTCAACTGCAAAGGCAGGCGGCACTGCACACCAAAAACATGGGAGACTTAGTTGAAGCTAGATGAGAACTGAGCATGCCTTGGGATTCACTAGACAAGTTTACTTTAGAGGTACATTGGCAGAAATTGCATAGAGAAGGGGCTAAATCTGGCAGGCTCCTGTCATGGATCCTGAAGCGCCCAGTCGTAAGTACAACAGTGACTGATGAGCAGTAATGAAGCTTTAGGTCAATACTTTGCAAATGTATGTAAGCAACCTGTGCCAACTCAGGAGGGTGTCCTAAAGGGAGTACACTTCTTGAGGCTTACAGAGTATCAAAAGCTGACCTAGAGTAGACCTAACAAAGAGGAATTATTTGAAGTTATTTAAAACTTATTATGCATAGTCCAGGTGCAGATGGTGTTCCTTCTGAGTTTTTTTCAGTTTCACTCCCTGAAAAACTATGAGAGCTATAGGATGAAGCCTAACCGTAAGTAGGCTCCCAGACACCATGTGTAGAGTGATTTTAGTGATGGTGGCAAAGCCTTATAAGAAACGTACATATTTATGATCCTACATACTCCTTTCTGTGATAAAGTTTGACACCAAAATACTGTCTAGACCCAAAAAATATTTCTTGTCCAACAGGTTGATGTGCATAATGGGCTCCTTAGTTCATGAAGACCAATGTGGCTTCATTCCGGTTTGCCGCAATATCATCAATCTCAAAAGCGTAAATCATGTACTACATGACACTTTACTTTTAGAAAGTGATGTGGCGCGATTTGTGATTGATATTGAAAAAGCATTCAGTGCATTAAACTGGTAGTAGAACTTCTCTGTCCTCCAGGGAATGGTGTTTAGGCCACATTTTCAGGGCTGTGTTACAATGCTATTTATTGACATTCTAGCCACATTGTAATCTAATGGCATTGCATCCGATCAGTGGAATATGAAGAAAGGCTACGGGTAAGGGTACCCCTGTCATCATTACTGTTCGCTCTGGTGATTGAGCCCCTGGGGAACTATACCAAGAGGAGTATTACAAGAGTGGGTGTTAGAAATGGGGGTCTCAAGTTGGCCGAGGTAGGTACCTTTGTCCAAATGGAGACCCTTTCTTCTAGTCAGGGTAAGGGGGATACACACTATAGATAACCCCTGCGCACCCCCTAGGTAGCTTGGCAGGATCAGACAAGCTTATACAAAAGGCAATGTGTAAAGTATTTGTACTCAAAACACACAGTAATAGTGATACCACCACAAATAGACACCGCACCAGTTTAGGAAAACAAAGTATCTTTATCTAAACTCAACAAGACCAAAACGACAAAAACTCAACATACAGGTAATAAGATATGACTTTAGAGCAGGTATTGCAAAAAAAAAGCTTGTAGAAAAGAAATGGCTTCACCTGGAGCTATTATGACGTTGTGACAGTAATAAATCCATAGTATGGTGCTGGCCGTGAGGAGCGCTGCGTCGGGCATGGAGTCACACAGACCCCCAAACAAACAGTACCTTGGAAACAAAGTCTATGATGATGCACGGTGTCATGGAGGTGAGACGTCGGTGCCTAGCTCGAAGCTGGCTCCCTGGCTGCCACAGGGGAGGTGAGGTGCCGGGTCCTCGAGGAGGCATGGTGTCTAGTCCAGGACAGGGGAAGTCGGTTGCGTCGGCGGTGAGGCATTGGTTTCGGTAACGATGTGAAGTTGACGAGTTTGTGGAGTCACCCGTGGCAGTTATCGGCACCGCGATAACAGGATGCAGGCGCTGCCAATGACGGAGTCCTTGCGAGCACAGGTGTCGGGAAATGCTGATAACTGCAGGCGTTGAAGGGCGTCAGAGCTGCGATGCAGGCCGGGCGGTGCATCTTGCACTTTACAAGCGGTGCGCCTGGCCTCGGTTGTGGAGTCGCTGACCGCTCTGAGACAGGTTTTCTTTCTTTTCTTGAGTTACTTCCAGCTCCCAAAAGCAGGAGCAACCTCCTGAGGCCCACAACTGGAACAGGCACATCATTGTAGGTCAGAACTCTGATAAATAGAGTTCATGGGAGCTGGGGACAAAGTCATATCCCTGAGACTTCAGAACAGGAGACCAGCAGACACGGGCCCTTGGCAGAAACAGCAACCGCATGCCAATCCCACACACAACACACAGCAAAGGCGCAGTATTCCTCCTTACAGCTCTCCAGCTCTTCTCTTTGGTAAAGGTTCTTCTTGAGTCAGGAAGTGATCTAAAGTTCTAGGGCTTAAGGTCTACTACTTATACCCCATTTTGTCTTTGTTTAAGGGTCTCTGAGCCCAGTCCAAACCAGTTCTGCCCTCACTGGTGCAGTATGACCACAGGGGATGGAGACCGCATTGTGCCAGGGATACAGACCGTATTCAGGTGCATGGAAATCTACTCCCACTACTATAAATGCAGCCAATCCCCATTCAGCTCAGCTCTGAGTCATCCAGGAAGGAAAAAAAAACCCCACAAAAACAGGACACCACCACCAGGGCGCCCGATAGTGTCCGAAATTGGATCTGTGCTCGAGCCCCTTTCAAGATTCGCAGACGAATTTTTGAAACCTATTGTTCAAAAAACACAAACGTACCTAAAGGATACTAGAGATCTTTTATTACAGATTTCAAACATGCCTTTTGATCCCAAAACGATGCTTCTAGTAGGCCTAGATGTGGAATCCTTATTCACAAACCTCCCTCAAGATACAACACTACAGATGCTAGAGGACGTCCTTTACTCAGAGACCTGGCAGTACAACACACCAAGACACTTTGTCCTGGAATGCTGTAAGCTGGCACTCAAAGAACATTTTTTCAAATACAATGACAAGCTGTACCTTCAATCCCATGGTACCTCCATGGGCAGCGCCTTCGCGCCTTCGGTGGCAGGACTCTATGTGAGCCAATTCGAAACACAATTTGTCCTTAACGAAACCAACATGTTCTCTTCCAGTATTATATACTGGAAGAGATACATCGATGACATTTTCCTTATTTGGAACATTGATCAAGACCTGACAGAGTTTATGTTATGGCTCAACACTCTGGATCCATGGTTGAAATTCACACACACCTCCAGTGATAACCATCTTGATTTTCTGGACCTGACAATTTTCAATGAAAGGAGTATCCTACAGACAAAAACGTATACAAAACCGACGGCAAAAAACAGCTTGTTGTCACACAAAAGCCATCACCCCAAGCCTCTCAGAGACAATTTGCCCTTTAGTCAATTCTTGCGCCTCAAAAGAAATTGTAGCAAGAATAGTGATTATCAAGAACAAGCAATGGGCCTATGCGAAAAATTAAGAAAGAGGGACTACACTGAAAGAGTCATCAAGAAATGTAAAAAAAGAGCAGACAACCAACCTCGTGAGTGCCTCCTACAAACATACAAAAAAGAACCAGTAAAAGACTTAACTACGTGTGTGACCACCTTTAAACCAGCTACCTATGCCATCCAGAAGTTGATAAAAAAGAACTGGCATATAATAAACACTGGACAGTTCGATTGGCCAAGACCAATGTTCGCGAATAGAAGGACCAAAAACCTTAAGGACACTTTGGTGCATACCCGCCCTAGGCCCAATACTCGACTGCCAATAACTAACAGTGTCAATATGACCCCCCTGTCAGGACACTTTCCTTGCGGAACCTGTGTTGCTTGCAAAACAACAACAGCCACAAAAACCTTACAACTGAAGAATAATTTTGTATGGACACAGAAGCAGTTCACAAACTGTAATTCATCTCATGTTATCTACATGATTCAGTGCCCATGTCAGAAGCAATATATTGGAATGACCTGCCGCAAAGTCAAGCTCAGGATAGGAGAGCACAAGAGTAACATCAGGTTAAAAAAGAATACTACCAAGTTGTGCTCCCATTATTTGGAAATGAACCATACCCATGAAGAAATGCAGTGGACAGTCATTGAGATGCTGACCAACAAATCTGGTAATGTGGAAAAGGTATTATACGAAAAGGAGCAAAGATGGGTGGACCGCTTGCGCACTTTTGAATTTGGTTTAAATGACAATATCGCCTGGCATCACTTTGCAAAGTAAGCATGAGTATCTTCACTTGATAAGATGGGAATTTCTGCCCTTTGCATTCTCCTTGTGCCTCCACAAGGTTCCACCTAAAAGATGTAATCAATCCTTAACTATAACATTGTATAAATAAATAACCATCGTTTGGAATTAATATCCTTCAAAGGATTACATATTGTAATTTAATTTGTGACCGCCTACGGAGATTTTCTGAACTTTTTTCACCACCATGTCTACTAGTAAAAATGATTTGTCAATGTGCCTTTAAATCCAAAACGCCCTATCGCCTTTAAAAATGAGACTACAACGCGACTTCCGCACTCCGGGGGCAGAGTCAGCACAAGGCTAGAGTGTAGCCTCCACGCGGGTAATGGCGCAAGATATTCCCGACCTTGATCCTGGGTAAGACGTATGATTTCCTTTTCCCCTCTTACTCATTGAGGTCTCTGCTCTACTTCAGCTCTGCATTACAAGAAGTTGTCCCCCGTTGGAAGCAGAGTGTTCCTACATGACAGGTAAGATCTAACTGCGTGTTTTAAAAGCCAATACGGCTTCTTTAACGACTAAAATGAGAGGGCATATATTGGAACGAGTATACACCTAGAACCAATTTTGACCATGTTTCTGAAATAAAACCTATGCTTTTTTGAGCACTATTTGACCGTCCCCTACTTTCCCAGCACTAACACAATCAAGGTAGGTTTTTAACAGCAATAAGAACTAACGGTAACAATTTGTAAAATGGCGGCCTTACAAGATAAACAACAGGCACACCCTCCTTTGCCAATTGAACACAATACAGATATGCACCCGTACGGTACCGTCAGTTAGCCGGTACCCATATCTTTAAAATAAACTCAGATATCAGCTAATGAGATTACTTAGCGCCCTCATTCAACTAAGATGTATCGATAGCCTCCTAATTTTTCCTTCCTTCGTGAATAATCCCAGTGTTAATACAATTATTACCTGTGGCTCTGCACTAACCCACCTAAAATGCCTGAATGTACATTCTTCCATAGATCGTGAAGAACACAACCCTCATATAATTGCTATGAGTATGGGATTACCGCACAAGTTGTGTGAGTAGTTTTATGTGTTTATACAATTTCATGTTTGTTTACTCTGTTATGTAAGTCCTGACGAAAGCTCTACAGACCTTCTGGCCCAATAGAGCTGAAACATGTCGACAACCTTATCCTTGCAATACTATACAGCCTAGTAACTCGGCCTAAACTAAGTATCTACTACTTTTTTAACTAATGGAAATTTGCCCTGCAATAAACCTTTTTTGGCGTACATTTTCATTTTTAACAATTTTTTGTGGGAAAGTCCTTTTGTCTCTGGACACTGCACTCGAGACTGGAGGTGCCTCTGGATGAGGCAAGCAGTACACACTAATAGGAATAACCCTATGATAACTGCGTGATTGTCAATGTGGGGCGGATGAAACAATATACCGCAATTTCCATTCAAACATTGACTTCTCTGAGGGTTTCCTTACTTACACTGAACCAAAGGTTGAACAGTGTTACAAGTGTCCAATTTTGTTGATTAAAAAATTCATCCAGGAAGGGCCAGGCACAACTCAACCACCTTTCCCCACCCCAGTGGCTGTCTACGGTGAATATACATCCCAAGCCCCTGTCCCTCCAAAACCAGATAGTCAATCCACAAACAGGCAGAGGCACACGGTATGGTTAGACAAGAAAATGCCTACCTTCTAAAAGTGGCATTTTCAAACGCACAATTTAAAAAACATCTTTACTAAAATGTGTTATTAAATTCGGAGTTCAGAGAGTCTAAACTTTATTTATCTACCTTGTCCCAATGGGACATTATACTTATAAGATGTTACAAAGTATCTCCTATCCTATGGGACAGATAGCCTTTCAATAGGTAAAAAACGAAATTGGCAGTATGTCACTATCGGGACATATTATCCACACTAGTACATGTCCTACCTTTCACATACACTGCACCCTGCCCATGGGGGTACCTTGGGCCTACCATAGGGGTGCTTTACATATAAGAATAGGGACGGTTAGGGCCTTGCAAGTGGGTGCACTTGCCAGGTCGACATAGAAGTTTAAAACTGCCCACAGGCACTGCAGTGGCAGGTCTGTGATACCTTTTCAGGGCTATGCATGTGGGTGGCACAATCAGTGCTGTAGGTCCACTAGTAGCATTTGATTTACAGATCCTGGCACACATAGTGCACTTAGGGACTTACCAGTAAATCACATATGCCAATCAGGGAGAATATATTGTTATAACAATTTACACATGGAGCACTTGCACTTTGACACTGATTGGCAATGGCGAAGTGCCCAAAGCATCTAAGCCAGCAAAAACAAAATCCAGCACAGCATCAAAAACACAGGAAGTAGAGGCAAAAAGTCAGGGGAAAGTACGCCAAAGATGCCAAGTCTAACAGTGGGGCATGCAAATGGGGCATGTACGCTGATGACACATTGGTGTATCTTAAACAGCCCAAAAAGATCATATTGATGTATGAATTGAGAAGATTGTCTGGAGGTCTCCTGATCTGATTAATAAGAACAGAACCATGATATTTGTCCTGGGCAGCCTGAGGGGAGTTCCCCATGAGGAACTACGAAGGGAGACTGATACGTTTATCTATCTGGGACTACAGACATCACAAATGGTGGAAGAACAATATGTGTAGAGTGCTACAGTGTCTCAGGACTTCTCAGTTTTGGAATGTCTTCTCAGTCCATGATAGGAACAATTGCAGGAGGAAAGATGGTGTTCCTACCCATCTGCCTGTTTAACTTATACCTTCTGCATGGAAATCTACGGGCAAGAGTTCTGAGATAACCCACCCTTCTCCTAAATCATTGGCGATATGAGGAATACAACAGTTAAAAAATATGTAAGGCTATATTCATAGTAAGCTGGAGAGCGGGAGGCTGTTTTGTACCCTTGGAGATCTTAACTCATGGGACAGGTTTCTCATTTGCAGTAGCAGAGGATGTTTGATGTAAGGCCTGGACTGTTTTACAATATGCACGGTTGGCCAGGACTGCCAGAGATATCTGCTTGGAGTTCTTGGGTATGTCCGCCACATCAACCACCCAGGCAGGATTGCTAGAGATGAGAAAATGTTGTAAAGAAATCCCCCTACTTTTATAAAGCACTAAAACAAGATAGACTTGAAAAATTCACTGACAGTCAGACAGTTATGGGACACTGACGTGGACACTACTAACTTACACTGAATGGAAGACCGCATACGCTCAAGTCCAGTTGGCGTCCAGTAAAAAGGTCTTGGACGACCTGGGTGTTTCGAATGTATGACAAATAATACTAGGAGAGCAAGAAAGTCAGCGCCATTAGCAGTTTTATGATTATTTAGGCATCAGTACAAGTAATTGCTGAAAGCAATGTAATTTAAAAATGAAAGTGGCACAATGGAAACCCATGTACTTGCATACTAATCAGAGAAAGTATGTGGTTAACAAAGCGAAGCAGGAATATTACCTAGACTCCTTTCATTATGATGATAGGAGTCTGGTCAATGTAGTAATCGTATAGTGGATAAATGTTACTTATTATGGACATGACTGATAAACTGTAAGTGGCCAAGTTGGTTGAGGTTAAAAATAACAAATATTTTTTAAAAGGGTGGTATTCAAGTTCCAAGTGTGATGGTGCGTGAAATGTGCCATTTTCAGTGTGCCATTGCCTCATCAGATAGTTTTCACTGGCAAGTAATAGAAATCACCAGCCAGAATGCAACGAGATCCAAGGTCATTAACACAATGTTTTTCTCTTATAATTCTGATCTTTGAAGAGAAACTTGAAAGGGGCATCGGCACCACAAGCAGCCTTGTACCACTTAGAATGCACGTATGCAGCAGTCAGTAGGTTTCAAGTATTCATTCCACCAAAACTTGAAAACGGGGAGGTATCATGGGAGGAGATCTATGAACAGAGTACCAGTAAAGCCCCAATAGTTAATGTGTAATCAGTGATGATTGAGAACCAACTATACAGTCAAGTCCAAATTTCCAATATGACCACATGAGGTGAATTGACTCCGTTTTACTGATGGTCGCCAAGTTCATACCCTGTTTGTGCGGGTGCTCAAACAAAATGGCTCTTGATTTCGATGTGTGTCATCCTCCTAGTCAGTCCTGACCCATACCACTGAGGTACAGGGGGGGACACAGTGCGGGCCTCAGCACTTGTGGAGTCTACATTTGATTCTCCAGTGTGTCATATCATCACATCCTCGGCTCTATGGCAGTGGTCTTCAAACTTTTTAATGCTGCTATCTCATTAAAAAAACAATAATTGGTTCCCAGAATGACAAACCTATTTTTTCACAATTAATTTATAAAAGTAATAACTGTGAATCTATTAAATAGTCAAGCCATTGCAGTTATGCTCAGTTATCATTATAAAAATTCAATTAAATGCAAGATTGCAAACATGTTATGGGCAGTGTGATCTCCTTAAAGTGTACTAGTTTCCTCAGAGTGAGCATGTATCAACAAGGGGGAAAGGGACTGTGAGGGTTATTTGAAGCCCCCCATCCCCATTGACACCTACTCAGGAGATGAGTGACAAACTTTGTTATGATTGCCGCCAGAGTGGCTTTTTGCCACACGGTTTTCTTTTTCCCAAAACACACAACACTGTTTTCAGCATGATGCTCATTTTGGGAAATGCCTGCCCAACCCACTATTATCAATTCAGGGCCCCATAGGGGACCCATCCCCAGTTTCAAAACCTGTGCTTTAAGAGATTTTTCAACCTATTGGGAGCTGGAGTATCAGTATCACGTATGCACCGTCTCTGCAGTCCGGTGGGATGTAGGGGTGAAGTTACCAGGGAGTCGCTGCTAACTTTGTTACAGATCAATCTTTCTTTGGGTCCTTCAATGAAGCATGTTGCTGCGGCACAGGGGCAGTGGGTATCTCCATCACAGCACTGAATTTATTTTGTAGACTACCCTAGCTAGCTTTGAGTGCATCACCATGCAACTGATCAGACTCAGCTCCAAACTATTGTGTTACTGCATCAGAAACTCCACAATAGCTTTATTACACTGCTTGTAGTGGTGGGTTCACCGAGCAATCAAGGCTGATGGCCATGGCTGGAGACTCCTAAGCTTCCTCTAAAGAGGTTTTGGGTTTCGAGATGTCTGTATTCCCCATTACAAGGAGTACTTCATGAGCACCCGTGGAGAATGCAGCCTTATTCAGTCTCACTTGTGTGTGCAAAACTGTGCTAAAATTTAAGATGGTCGATAAGCTTTGGAACACCTTGCCAAAGCTTGTTCCACATACCAGCCAGAAGTCCTGTTTGGCAGTCGCTACCCTGGTGTACTTGAGGTTACATGTGAATATACTCTATCAGTTACGTATCTCACAGGAAATGTAATCAACAGAGGCCTATTCCTGATGACAAGGTTACGCAGTCGCCCACGGCAGCAGATGCACAAGATGTAATGTCTTTACAGAGCAGTATTTGTGGATAGACATGAAGTGGTCCTTCGTTTGGACTTCTGGCAGCACTGATTAGCACTGATTCTCTAGGTTCTCCTCTTTTCGGCTGTCTCTGTGGTTTTTAGTTGCTGTTCCACATAATGTTTTGGCAATCTTGGGGATGGCGGGGAGAGAGAGGGTGTTACTGTGTGAGTCGCAATTTGGAGGTCTAGGAAAGATTACCACGGGACATTATAATTATTCAGTCTCATTTCAATTACAGGGTTTTGATGGGAGGGGTTGTAGGCACTCCTATCCCTTTCCCATTGAGCGTATTGCCATTGCCATACAAGATTTTACCCTAACAGAAAGTATTATGTTTTCCTCCATATGTGCAGTTCTTTTTATGCTGGGAATTGATTTGTGCTGTACGCTCCCCCTTACCATGCTCATCTTCTCGATATGTACTGATAAAAGTTTTAAGCCAGTTGATACCCACCGTTCCGATTTAATAAGTTCCGTTCAGAAGATTAAGATGCGTTCCCTCCCTTAGATGTCAGAGTCCTGTGTCTAATTGGAGGAATGCCCTTTGGACTGTTTACTTTTTATTGCCTTCTGGTCTTTCTCAGTTGGTACAGTAGATAGGCCCACAATCCCCCTCATAAAATCCTGTTCTCCTAAAGACTAAACTGTTCTAAGCTTTCACTATCCCCCGGATTTCGCTTTTCCATATATGTTGCTGTAATAATGATGCCTCCAGGAACGGCATTGATCTCTCATCACATTATTTCACAGTGTCTTTTTTTGCAAAACTTTTTTAGGTTTTCATTAAATCAAAACCAAGGCTGGTGCAGAACAGTCAGTACAATGCATCTGAGTAGCCGCGGTCCCATTACCATGTGACTTATTGTAGTTTGTGTCTTAATGGGCATGCCTTCTTATAGCCGAGAAGACGGGTGCACACTGGTGTTCTCTGTTGCTGAAGACCACCACGCGTGTTTGCAAGGGTGATGGTGATCAATCCAAGAAAACATGAGGAAAAATGAACTGTCACTGTATTGTTCAATCAATAAGGACTAGCCTATTTGTGGAGTGACTCAAGGCTGTATGGTAAAGTGCAAACTATTTTGTCTGTTCATGAAGCCCTCACCCACCACTGTCCGAGAAGTCATAAAACGCCTGCAAAACAACCCCACCTTGATCATCAAACCAGCTGATAAGGGGGGTGGGATTGTCCTTATGGACAAAACTGACTATGATACAGAATGTCGCAGACTCCTCAACGACACATGCAACTACAAAATCCTGAGCAGAGACCCCACAGCAGAACTACAGATCACTATACACACCCTGGTCAAAAGAGCCAGTGATGCAGAATATATCTCTACTCAAGAGGCCGAATACCTCTGTACCAAAAATGTGAGAGTCCCATATTTCTACACTGTACCCAAAGTACACAAGGGGATAATACCACCCCAAGGAAGACCCATAGTATCTGGGATCAACTCACTATTGGAACCACTGTCGAGGTACTGTGACTATTTCCTCAACCCATTGGTACAACAGACCCCCACCTACATTAATGGTAGGTAGGACGATCCCACCCCCCTTATCAGCTGGTTTGATGATCAAGGTGGGGTTGTTTTGCAGGCGTTTTATGACTTCTCGGACACTGGCGGGTGGTGGGTGAGGGCTTCATGAACAGACAAAATAGTTTGCACTTTACCATACAGCCTTGAGTTACTCCACAAATAGGCTAGTCCTTATTGATTGAACATATAATCCCTGGGGATACGGACTAGCTATCTAGTCCTCTCTCTCTCTTTTGATAAACGATACTGTATTGTTCAAGACAGCAGGGTATTTCTGGAACTGGATGGACAGTAGGTAGGCATTACCATTGACTGAAAAGTCCAATCAGCAAAAGGGTTCCTGTGAAGATTGAGTGGCGTCCAAATTCACCTCCTATTCTACAGTTTTGCGCTGACCCACTTTCCTACGCATCCTCCAACTTGACATTTTTTAGAATTTGATAAATCTCTTACTAGGCACTCCCATAACAGAGAAAAGGAGTAAATCAGACCAGAAGTACAAATACCCTGGTAAGCCTTAGATCTGTAGACAGGACTACGCGTTGGTGAACATGTTGAAATTTTACTTTTTTTCTGTTATCATTTAGGTGATTCCACCAAAGGGATGGAAGCCAAAAAAGCATTACGATGACATAGATGACCTTGTGATTCCTGCTCCGATCCAGCAGATGGTAACGGGACAGTCTGGGCTTTTCACTCAGTACAACATACAGAAGAAACCATTGACCGTGCAAGAATTCCGTAGGATGGCAAACAGTGATAAGTAGGTGTATTCAGAGTTTTGCTTTACCATACAGCACAGCCACAACCATTTTTCTTGAATACAGAATCTTTCTTACTAATGCAGTTTCTAAAAAGATAAGATACAATGCTTCCAAACTAGTGTAAACTTGAGTGCACAGAATAGTCTTTAGGTCGATCGTGTTCTTTTTCTTTTAACTGTTATGATTTACAAGCAGGTCACAACGTAATTGCATTCAAATGGCTGCTTGTTTGTACAGCTCCATTACGATCTGCCTGAAGAAAGAAGTACTTTCTAGGAAATAATTACTCCGTAAATAAAAGTTCTCAACCCTGTGAGAAACAAACCATTAGTCCAACAGAGGTATTGTGTCTCTTATAAACTGACCAGATGCTAAGACAATTGTCATATTTTATAGCCATTCTATGCTTTTCCATACAAGCTTGTTTCTTCGAATAAGGCAATCAAGTGCCCTAGCATATTTGTCATGTTAGTTAGCTTTGATAGTCAGATGTATGTAATTTCATGGCGCAATTAATAAAATACCTGTTTTCTGAACTCATCTTCTAAACTGCGGAATTGAAATTTTCAAGATGATTAACATTTATCATTTGGTAAAAAGCAATTCATACAATATACTTTCTTTGAAATTGCTTTTTACATTCTTTTTATTTATGGTGTAAATGCCATTAATCTCGAAAATTGGCTCACTCTTTGTAGGGTACTGTAAAGGATTGCATAGATCTTCTTTTTTTCTATTCTCCCTCTTCATATACCAGGTCCTGTACCTCATGTTTATAAGTGGATTTTTCTCAGGGGCTCAACCCCTGAACCACCCTTCTTTTGCTGCTTTTTGTACCCACCTTCCGTCTTTCCCTTTTCCTGCTTTTTTGTTGAAGGCAAACACGTCAAAACATCCATCCTTTCCCCAATGTTTAAAATGAAATACTTTCTCCCAGTGATACTCCTGTTTCTGGGTGAGCCCCCTCCTTTCTGTTTTTGACATAGTCACCCCCACTGTTTGTTGAGTAAATGCTGTAATTTCGACTGGAAGTGCACTGGGTTCCTGCTAACCAGGTCTCCAGTGCCAGATCTCTTTCCCAAAACTGTATCATTGTTTCCCCCCAATTGGCAAAATCTTTAGCGTCCCTAGTAAGTGTTGCCCCTGGTACCTAAGGCCTGCTGTACTAATGAGGGTCCCTACGGGCTGCAGCACAAATTTTGCCACCCTAAACAAAGCACATGCAAGGCTTCCATTGCAGGCTGTGTGTCTTGGTGCAGACAAAAGTGAAAACACGACATGTAGCACATGCCTGTGTGCCATGTCCCCTATCACTGCTAGTAATATTTGTAAGTCACCTCTACAGCAGGCCTAACAGCCGTAAGGCAGGGTGCTGTATATTACATGTGAGGGCATACCTGCATGAGCAGATATGCCCCTGTGCTGGACAGTCCTATTACTGCCAGTGCAAGTGACTAGGGAAACCATTTTAAAATGTGTGCTGGACACTGGTGAAAATGAGTTCCCCTGCTACATGTTAGCTTCACTGGAGATAGGGTTGTTTGGTGTCAAACATTGTGTATTGATGAACCTACACTGATTCCAGTGTTGGATTTACCAATACATACACACATAGTACCCCTGAAAACCTACCGGCCTCTGGTGTGCTCGCTGACTGGTTTCTGCCAGCCTGCCACCCAAGACACTGTTGTGACCTCTTCGGTCTCCTAATCTTTTCTCAGGAGACCCAGAACAAAAGCCTGGCCGGGAAGAGGGTGTCACACCCCCTCCCACAGGATGATCTGCTGATTAGCCTTCTTAATCCGGCAAGCTTCAAAGAGCTGCTGCCTTTGAAATGTGAATCTGGTTTTTCTCACAGGAGAGGCAGCCTACCCCCTTTGTCCAGAGACCCTTAGGCTCCTGGACGGGAGGAAAATTAGTCAGTCAAGTAAGCATACCTCCCCCAGGCCAGTACCACCCCATAGGTGGGCTAAACTGATGTGGACACAACATTTCAGAAGTAGCCGTTTTTGTGATGACCTACTTAGGAATTCTGGGACACGATTATGCCCACAGGAAGTGGTCATATAGGGGGCTTAGCGACCCCAGGGGTCAGTAGCCCATTGGCTATTACCCTACACTGATCTAACAACCCTACATTCAGTATTTAGGGGGGCCCCTTCCTCCAGGAAAACAGATCCTGCTGATCTGAAATACGAAGAAGGACGTGAAGAATCTCATCCTACAAGATCTGAAGACCCATCAACTGACCTAGCGCCAACCCTGCCGACCTGCCTGCTGACTTTGACAATTGCACCAAACGTCAACTTGTCCTGCAGCTGTTGAGTCCCCAAAGCTCTGGAGACCTGCAAGCACTTCACCCAGGAACAAAGACCTCCTGAGAAGTAGCTGACCTCCATCCTGCAGGCAATCAAAGACTACTATGATGACTTTGTGACCCCAGAAATCCGACACCTGAAGACACTACTGCACTCATCGCTCCAAGCCCGAGTTGTCGTGGGCTAGCAGTGTCATCGTGGTCCCCCAGCCCTCCAGAGACGGAGTTTTCCAAGGTTTCACCCCCAGTAAATCTCCTAAGTCGCCTGCAGCCTCTGCATACAGGCCTCCTCTACCATATATGTTCCTGCTAAGAAAAACCTGATGCCTAAAGACACCTTTGCACTGTCGCTCCTTAGCTGTCGAGAAGAGGACCAAAGGTGTCCCTAAGTCCTTGAGCATCGTGAGGCCTGAGCGCCAACCCATTGGTTCAGCCTGACTGACCTCCCGGTCCGAGTCTGTAGCTTCTTTAAGCGGAGACTATCCCCATAGAGTAACATTGGGCACCCAATGTTGTTTTGCACCTCCCTAATACCCCAGGTTTTATTCTGCTGATGCTTCCTTGTACTCTGCCCACCACTCACCTTAACTCCTAGAGATTGGTCCCGTAAGTCGCTGTACTGTACCTGAATGCCGCATTGACTTTTCCTCCCATAGGATAACATTGCAGCTTCTAAAAATTGCACTGTGTTGACTTTTTGAACTGAAAAGAATTGATATTTAAAACCTTACTTGCCTAAACGATTTGCTTCTGATGCCTAAACATATATAAAGATACTTGCTATTTTTATAAATTGGTGTGGATATCCTACTTGAGTCGTGGGTCTCATTTATTGACCAATTTGTGTATTTTCAGATGTCTTGCACTACCTCTGTGATAAGTCAAAGGCTGCTTGACTATACTAGCCTTTAGAAGAGCACCATGGGCTTGCCATGGCAAGCCCCCTGTCCACTAATCAGGGAACCCTGGACTATTTACACACTATATCTCTTATTGATATGCCATATCTTTTTGTGTTTGAGTGTTTGTCTACGAAAGGTAAAACCTTGAATGGGTCATGATGCCCATCCTCTCCCTCAAGACTGGTAATAAATAGAATATCACATTGAACTGACAGGCATGTTTGGTTTTTTGCCATGCTAATTTTTTTCATCACCCTTGTCCGAATAACTCTATTGCATTTGAAGTCCTTAACTCAACGCAAATTTATGTATGGGTATGTTAAATGGCTGTGAGACTGATTGCGGCATAACCGAGCCCCTCCAAAGGTGCGCCCAAAGTGTCACGGCCATTTGGCCGTGCCCATACTTGCCCGTGAATACTTTTGCACCGAGTTACGGCCTTTTCTACAGCCATTGAGTTAATCCAGCAGGCACACATGGGTGGTTTATTTCACGGATTCCCGTGTATGCGGTAGAACTGTGCATTCATCAGGCGCCCTCTATGGGATCTTTTCAGAAGTTATGGCCTCCATCTCTGCATGAATCAATCTTAATTTGCCACTGTGTCACTTATTAATTAATTCACATGTGAGACTAATGTGGTACCTCGGTGCAAGGTGGTATTAGTTATTTCCTTTCAATATTCCCCGGATCAGACCCCCTTTTATGAATCCTTAATTTAGATTTTCATCATTATGTTTCAGATGCTTCCATTATTGCATATGTCCTGATGAGACCCAGGTACCTTTCCACTCTGGGTTGAAATGCTGTTGAAGCATTAAGAAACACTATATATTTTTGGCCCAAAGAAGACCAATCAATTTCCTCTTTATTATAGTTGTTTGTTAAGAAGAAACACACCTGTTTTTGTTTTGTATATGGTTATTGTGCTGCTTACAATTCACTGGGGACATGGTACTAAACTTTGTGATGATATGATGATTAAGAATGTTTGTATGTGGTTGTGATACAATTGGATACACTATTCATCTTTTCTTAAGGTGGTCAAATTTTGCATTAAGTGCTGCAGGTTATTTAACCTTTTATATATTTTTATGAATGTTCTTAAAATGATACCTATGGGCACCATTGTGTTGTCCCAATCAAATGTTAGCACTTATTATATGTAATAAGGTAACCCAATATTACTCAAAGGGTGAGATAGCCCTTACAGTTGTGAAAAATGAATTTCAGAATTTTTTTCCTAAGAAGACGTGTAAACCTTAGTTCCACATGTCTTACTTTTTAAATACAATGCACCCCGCCCCAAGGGTCTTTAGGGCCGACCTTAGGGGTGACGTATATGTATTAAAAAGGAAGGTTTAGGCTTGGCAAAAGGTTTCATGTACTACTCTTTGTGGCATGGGTATGCCCAGACATGGGTCCCATGCTCGGTGTGTCACTGAAACCAAGCCGTACCTGGACAATGAGCCCATAACTATGTTGGAACCAGTCCTGAGATGCTTGTGTTCAGGTTCAAGGAGGACATAGCTTATCAGATCAGTCTGATTTGATTATGGCTGAGTCCAAACTGAGGTGGCACGGTGAGCAAAAGAACGATGTGTTGGAGTGCTGCCTCAAGCTGTTGCCAGTAGTCATGCCAGTAGTCAGACTTAGTGCAAGCAGCGTCCCATCACCTTTTGTGTGTTCCATGTACTGCCCTACGTTTCAGGGGTATGCCCAGACATGGGCCCCATACTCACTGTCACTGTAACCAAGCTGCACCCGACTGATGAGTCCATAACTAAGGTGAAACCTGTCCTGGGTTGCATGTGTTCTGGTTGAGGAAGGACCTGGCTTGGCAGTTCGGGCTGGACTGTTCCCATGATGAGCAGGGTCAGACTGATTTGCATATGGCTGGTTCCAAATTGAGGTGGCCTGGCAAGCAAAAGAATGATTGGTTGGACTGCTACCCTGAGCTATGGCCAGTGGTCAGACTTAATACAAGCAGCCTCACATCACCTTTTGTAGGTTTTGTCTTCAAGAATAGGCAGTTGCACCAGGAACAAAGTCCTTATTCCAATAGATTAATCAATCATCTTCCTTTATTAGTCATTTATAATATACCAGACCGCATAATACTATTGCCGCGACTTGGAAGCTGGTATCAAATCAGGACATATGGTTCCTTATTACCAGCTGTGGACATAAAGCACTATCACTTCTATGAGGACATTGTTTTCCTAAGGTGGTGATACTGTGCTACAGCTATTATATAAGATTACTATATATATATTTCTCTCAAGCCCTGATGAAGTTCCTTTGTAAAAATGGAATAAAACGCGTTAGCTGGATTTTAACTTGTATAGGAAGATGATGGATTAATCTATTTGAATATGGCCATCTTTCCTGGTGCGCCTTCCTATTCTTGAAGAAGATTCTGTCTCTGGTCTCATTTGGCACTTAAGGGCGGCAAGTGCCTGAAGCTTTGTGCACGGGACACTTACATTTGATACATTGGATTGAGGTTCGACATTAACGGTCCGCCGCTGTTTTGTTTGTATACCTTTTGTAGGTTTCAAAAGGTTTAGTTTGCCACAACTAAATGGAACTGTAAAAATGCACTGCAGACTGCAGTGCCAGGCCTGAGATATGTTAAAGTGCTACTTTAGTGGGTGTCACAGTGAGTACTGCTGGCCCACTAGTAGCATTTAATTTACTGGCCCAGGGGGTATTTAACATCCTATACTAGGGATTTACAAGTAAATGAAATGTGCCAATCAGGCGTAGGTCAATCTTACAATGTTGTAGGGGGAGAGCACCACAGAGTCCTAAAGCCAACAAATCAAATGCAGCAAAGCAGGAGAGATGAAGACAAAATGTTTAGGGGTGACCCTGCGGAGAGAACCAGGTCCTACAAGTGCTTAGCTTTGTAAAATGAGTTACTTTAATACACAATAAATCTCAATATCTCAAAAAAATATCAGGTACTTGGACTCTGGTGTGGGACTGTGAGCCTCCCGGTCAGGATGCACCCACTTCCCTTGTTTCAAGGGTATCCAGTGTAGGCTTTAGCACAGGATCAGCACTCTTCCCCCACCCACTTTGGTCTATGAGGCACTAGCAAGGACTTAGTCTGTCAGTGTTTGTCTCACTTACAGTTCAGGTCCTCAATAGGCCTCTCTCGAGTGCTTTAATAGCAGTTCTGAAGTTGCATTCAGATTACATGACTGTCTTGTTATCTGCATTAGAGAAGTCCAAATACTTTTATACTTAAACCCAGATTATGATTGGGCTGCAAATCCAGTTTAGGCCGCAAAATCCGGTTTGATCTCAAAACAGGATTACAATATGAATATGTTATGGAGTTGGTGCCTATGATTTGCATTTGGCAAAACTTGCTGCATATCTGTGGGACACAATGCGCAAAATAGCATTATACACAGCCAGTTTGTGCACAGTTATTTTTTTCTGAATGTGCAAACTGTAATCCTCTGCAAATGACTAGCCTAATAATTTTCTCAGCCTTTGGTTTTGAAAATGTGTAGATGTGACCGGTTTCAGGATTCTTTTGGCGCCTAATCCACTTTACCCTCGTCAGTATTGTTTTCCAATACTTTCCATTGCTCGCATATCGAAATTCGGAAAACTGTCAATCTTTGGATCAGAAAACTCCTATCGCTGCCTTCCAGTCTTGCCTATCCGAGCTACCTTACACTCATTCAACTCCAACTATGATACTCTGCTGATGGAACAGACTTTAGTTCGATTCTGCCCCTGGTGCTATTCCAAGTACCCGCAGTCCGACCTTCATGAGATCTGAAATCTGTGCTGATCCCCGGAGCACAAGAAAGAAGATAGTGAGGCCTGTCAGTTGTTTTGATCCAAAAATACCCTGTGGGACCATCTGGCACAACTCAGACAGGTGACATCAAACACATGCCTGATATCTTTGGTCAACAAGATATTGAACCAGAAGAGAAAGATCTCGAAACTTCAGCTGCCGAAGAGGAAGGGGCCTTTTCGGTTCAAGATTTGGACTCCGACTTGGAGATCAATTTGTAGTCACATGATCTTTCGCCGGGTCAAGGTGCCGTGAGTACTCAAATCGCTCACCTGCCCACAACAAAAGCTTTGGTTCCTACAAAACAGAAGGTTTCCGGGCCTTCACTTCAATCTGGCCATGGTAGGCACCGAGAATCAGGTTCAGCTTCCCTGCCCTTGCCTCGGCACCTAAAGCATATACGAAGCCTTCCGGCTCTGCACCGAGCTGAGCTGACACCTCTTTGTCTCCCATCGCTCCGGTTCCGAAAGTAAAAACAGGTTCGGTTCCAAATCTTCCCACCAAAACACAAATCGGCTCCTGCTACACTCCCGGAGCAATTTTAGGGACCATGCAGGAAAGACTCAATCTGAAACAAAAACTGATCCATATACACCCGGACACTGGCCGCATAATCACGAAGCCTGCCCGCATAATCACGAAGCCTGCCCGCATAATCACAAAACCTGCCCGCATAATCACACAGACTGCCCGCATAATCACACAGACTGCGTCAGTGCCTTCTATCAAGAGTCAAACCTCTTTCTGAAAGGACATTGATCTCCCAATACCTATCAAAAAGAAGAAAAAGGACAAAGGTACCAGTCCTCCGCACCCAGTCCCTCCTACTCTATCTCATATGCCACCACCTGTATCTCTTGTACGTCACTCACCTCACAATCCTTTAAACATTACACCTCTGGGTTCTCCACACGTTGACCCAGATGCAGGAGATGATGGCAATTATGGAGCACCACCACCACCAGACTCCTGGCAGGATTATGATATCGACCCTCCAGGAATTACAGATCCAGACCTATATCCTGCTAATTCCTCGCCTCCTCACGATACTTCGTAATATCAGAAACTTGTAGCTAGGGCAGTAGCATACCATGGGGGTACACTGCATAAAGAATCCATGGAACAAGATTTTTTGTGCGAGACACTTTGCACCACACATCAGACGTCTCAATCCCTTCCAGTGTTCAAAGGCATGATGCACCAATCAGATGATATTTTTAAGGACCCTGCGCATGATCACATCATTACCCTTAGGGTAGATACAAAATGTAAGGGTACATCATCTGACCAGTTTTTTTCGAGTCCAGCTTCCACCAGACTCCCTAGTTGTTTCAAATGCCTGGGGCAAATTCACAAACTACAGTAGATGCACCACCTTCTGATAGGGAATCCAAACTTATTGATGCTTTAGGCAATAGAGTTGCTGCGCGATCTACCAGTCATTGGTGAATTGGAAATACACAGGGACTCTTGGGCCAGGTATGACAGAGATCCCTGGGAGGATATGGAGGAACTCCTCCAATATCACTGAGGAGCATAAAAAGAAGGGGCCAGAATCAGTTCTGGAAGGAAAATTAATATCCAACTCATCCATCAGATGTGCACTGGACTTTGCTGATACTGCCGCCAGAGGCATCAATACAAGTGTCCTCCTTTGGAGGCATGCCTTGCTGCTTATCTTGAGATTTAAGCCAGAAGTCCAGCATTTTTTATTAAATGTCCTTATTAATAAGGAGCATATCTTTGGCCCACAAGTAGATGAGGTCTTAGAGAAATTGAAAAAAGATACTTAAGTTGCCAAATCTATGGGAGCACTTCAAACATCTACTACTAGAAGCTCCTTTCGTCGCCCCTCCTATAGAGCTGGTTCCAAAACCACCTCGATAGATGCCTCCGCATCTTCTACAGATCACAAACTCAATCCTGTCCATCTAGAGGATATTTCAGAGACAATAACAGGGGTAACCACTCCAAAGTTCGGTGCTAAGGTGCACCAACCCATGATGCCCCATCCAGCAACAAACAGTGACTCACTTACTGTTCTCCCCGATCATCCCACACGTGTCAGAGGTCGATTTACAGCCATTTCTTCCCACCTGGCAGTCAATAACATCAGACCGGTCGGTGTTGGACATTATCCAATATGGTTATTGCCTGGAGCATCATCAGCAATCCTCCCAATATTCCACAACGCACTCAGACTTTCTCTGGAACATCAACAACTGCTCAAATAGGAAGTGCAACCTCTCTTAATCAAAGGAGCTATAGAGCCAGTTTCTCTACAACGTCAGGGGTTTACTCCCTGTACTTGCTAATTTCCAAAAAGGGTGGCTTTATACGGCCCATTTTAGATCTACGGGTCTCAATCCCTACATACTATCAGAACACTTCCATATAGTGACACTTCAACAAGTGCTTCCACTTCTACAGCAAGGCGACTTCATGTCAGAACTAGACTTAAAGGACGCATACTATCACATCCCCACTGATACAGCACATCGCAAATACCCCAGATTTGTAATTGTCAAGTAAACATTACCAATTCACATTCCTTCCATTCCAACCTCTGCACCTGGAGTGTTTACCAAATGCCTAGCAGTGGTAGCAGCACATTTATGCCAACAAAACATTCATGTCTTCCTATATCTAGACGAATGGCTTATCAAAGCCAATATACACTTCCTATTTGGTCAACACACTCAGTTTACCATAAATCTTCTTTTTTTTTTTCCAAGACCTTTATTGTGGCAAGTTTACCATAAATCTTCTACTTCACCTGGGTTTCACTATCAATACTAAAAAAATCTCATCTTCAACCTTCAAAGATGCAACCATAACCTATGCTCAACACTCAATTAGGTCTAGCCTATCCAAATACAGCAAGGATTACAACTTTTTAAACACTGCTACCACAGTGGGCCAATCAGTAACTAACAGTCAAAACTTTCATGTGTCTTCTGGAGATGATGGCATCATGCATTGCCGTAGTACCTCATGTAAGACTACACATGTGTCCTCTACAGGAATGTTTAGCATGACATTGGACTCAGCCACAGGGTCAAGTAAATGATCAAGAGTTGGTAGACAGCCGCACTTGTCACTCTCTGCAGTGGTGGAACACACAAAACCTGTTAAAGGGTGGTCTTTCATCAACACTGTTCTACAGGTCATGCTAACAGCAGATACATCCTTCACAGGTTGGGGTGCTCACCTGCTAGAACTAACAGTTCAGGATCTCTGGGACGCCACCAGAACCTCAATGTAAACTACCTAGAGCTTAAAGCTGTTCACTTAGTGTTGAAAGCATTTCTAACTGACCTTATAGACAAAGTTGTCTTATTCCGGACGGACCGTATGACAGCCATGTACTATATACTATGTACAAAAGCAGGGGGGTGGGGAGAAGTGTGGCTCAGGGGTTAGAGGCGGCAGACCCGGAAGCTGAGATCGGTCCTGGACCAGGGTTCAATTCCCCGCCTCGGCAGGTCTTGGGCTAAAAATTCCACGGACTCGATAATTCTCGCCCCGGTGCCTCCTCGACTCACGGGTTCACACTCTGCGACTCTGGGCAATAGCTTGCTTAATCTCCACAACGGCCCCTCGCAGCGGGATGCCTGACTTTCACCTTGTGGACACCCTGCCGGGGTTTCTCACAGGGGAATACCAGGACGGGTTCCCTAAGCAAGCGCCAGGATGCCCTTTGGGTGACAGGTTGCGCTATATAAGTACACCTACATTTACATTTACATTTAAAGCTGTTCACTTAGTGTTGAAAGCATTTCTAACTGACCTTATAGACAAAGTTGTCTTATTCCGGACGGACCGTATGACAGCCATGTACTATATACTATGTACAAAAGCAGGGGGGTGGGGTGGACATACTTTACAGCTGGCACGCCTCTCTCCAGTGGCGGCTCTCCCATTGGAGCGTGGGGGCATCGCCGCACTGCTTTCTCGCAGTGTGAGAAAGCAGAAACATAAACGGTAAAAACTACAGTTTGTTTCTGCTTCTCGCACTGCGAGAATGCAGAAGTGCCTGGTTGGGGGCAGGCGGGTGGGTGGTCCTGCTCGATGGCAGGGGGGAGTGGCTTACCCACTGTTGTGGGTACTGACTGTTTGGTCGTCCCCTGGAGCCGACCAGACAGTCAGTACCCACAACAGTGAGTAACCCCCCCCCCCCCACCCCCCTGCTCTCAAGCACGACCGCCCACTCTCTCTTTTTCTCAATTTGAGAGAAAATGGCTCGGCTGGGGCGCTGTCCCCTGTGCCTCACAAATCCCAACCCTGCCATTGCAGCGTTGTGATTGGCGTAAGGGAGGTGGTCACAAGAGGAGGGAGGCTACCTAAAAGGACACCAGCGCCAGGACTCCAGAGCAAGCAGGAGCGGAAGCTCCAGCGCGTGATGCGGTCTCGGAGGAAACAGGTACGTTTTTCATTTTATACTTAAGATTTCCTTCACACCACCCCTCCCACCCGTGAACCCACCCGCCCGTTTTGCCGGTTGTGACTTGATAACAGATGAGCTTCCACATCTACCATTGGATTAACCTGTGTTTGTTTAGATGAATGCACAGTTTCACACACAGATCTCTTGAGTTTTCTGAAAGAGGCAGCGTGCTAAACCTAACCTTGTCCTTAAGGACGTATCCAGGTTTGGAAGCATAAAACAGCTCTGTCAAGGGTAAAGGGTACCTCACATAGCTTTACAGGTTACCCCTTGCTCTACTGGTGGAAGATCCTGAGCCCCTGCGCAACAAACAGCCATTTGCGAGGTGGCGGTGTATTTTTTGCAAGCAGAGTGCTGCAGACCAGGCCTTATTGCTCCAGTATGCAGTGCAAGCCTTTGCGGACTGGGCATGTGTGGTATTGTGCAATATGCATGCCGCACTCTCACTTTCTAAGGTGCGAAAGCTTCACTGTGTTAAGCGCTCTGGCTCTGCTATACAAGAGTTATGTTACAGCATTATATGTATGTGCACGGTTTACTAAGGATGAGCCTGACCATGGGTTGCCCGTGTTAATTTGAGTTTCCACAAAACCCCAAGTGTAAGGCAGACGATGGCTAAACCAACCACACTTCCACAATTTTCCTGCTCTACACTCCTCACCACGTTCTTTACCATCAGATGGGGAGGAGGTCCTGCCATGGTGCAGGTGCTGCTTGCTCAGCGTTTCTCATATCTGCTTTTCCTTAACACTGCCAAAAACCACTTTTAATATTACCCAGTTTAATGCTGTACTGTAAACTGACTTTTACCAGGATTGGATTCATATTCATGGCCTGCTGCTCGCAGCATGTGTCTGTGGAAAGCAGCAACTCGCTGAGCTATCTCTTCACCTTTTGTACATCTCTCACTGCTTTCATGTTTTCCTTTTCTGACATCTCCCAATTTTTACATTTTCTCTCCAGCCTTCCTAATTGCCATAGTTTTAAGAACTTTTGAGGTGTTACATTAGCAGGTGTTTAAAAGAGATTGGCAAAGCCATACATAGCGCATACATCCAGCTTTGGGGTCACATGGGTTCACTGTCTTGGTTTCCGTGATGTATCAGGATTTTTTGTTAGGTGATCAGTTTTGTAGAATTTCCAACAAGTAGCAGGCTGCTGTAGTCCGGAATTGATTGGGCTGTTGCACAGACTATTGCCATTACGTGATTAATGAATATTAATGTAAAGTCTGAAGTGGTTACCTATGCTTAATGTGACTGTGGCTGATTTTAACCTTTGTGTGATTTTCCGATTACATCAGTGTCTGTTGTTCTGTTTTGCCTAGTTCTTAATGGGGGCGTCTTGTTTCTGGCCATTGGTGACCAGCAACTCTGCAGAAGTGTTTTTGGTTGTTGTTTTGAGACAACCAATAGTTTTTACTCCCTTTGAGGTTGAGGGGTTTCCAAGCGTGTGTGTGCCGATTGTATGGGGATGTAAGCTCGAGAATTTTGGAATTTCTTGCATCTAATTATGCCATTGAATGTTATGCCGATCAACAATAGACTGAATTAAGTTACAGGCATGAATTTTACCTGGGACGGATAAATATTAAATGCCATTGTGGAATTTTAAGTACACTTCCGACATTAATGATTCGTCTTTGGTTGTTCAAAGGCCTTGTTCAGTTGCAAATATTTGTAATTCGATTCCCAGATCTCTTGGGTGCCAGAGTGAGAATAGTAGAAAACCGTGTGCTTTGGGAAAACATGTATGGAAATACTGGTCGTAGTAACAATAACTCATGTCTACTCCTATGCAGCACACTTTACACAGTGACTTGTTCCAAGTCACTAGCTCAGTGCAGCAAGAACATTTTGATGGGTTCTAGCTAACGGGGCTAGCTAACTCAGTACCAGAAATAAAGCAAGAACATCAACAATCATTTGGCAATACATTTTTTGCACATTGCTGTGGTGTTTGCCCCCTGTCTCATGAATCAAACAAAATGCATGCTATTTTAGGGACTGTGGGTGAATAGCATGGGCTTCTTTGTCTACTCTAGCCACCTGTGGAAATTATTTCATCCACCATGTAATACCTGTGATCTCGCAAAACCTCTCTGCCTTGACTGGGCTTTAAAGGTGAAAAAGCGTGGTTCGGTGGTATGGCCATTCTAAAGAGCATGCAAGTGTGATGCTTGTGTATGAAGAGTTGTCTAGCAAAATCTTGAAAACTGGCTTGCCTTAGGTTATGTCTGTCTTGGAGTAGGTGCACAAAGATGTCACAAAAGATTTGAGATTTTATTTCCGTCTCAGTACACATGGTCAACTTGAGTGCATGCCACAGTAGAGTCTCCTTGGACTGCAAAGAGTATCTTACCTAAAATGTAATAAAGCGGTTTGCACCTGGGCACAACCTGTTTCGATCAAGTGCCGAAGAGGGCGCCTTCCTTCTTTTTAATATCTGTAGAAGGAGCATGAAGTGCTTTGGTGCGAAGGCTGGTGCAACAGATTACAATAGAAATAGGCTTTTGTAGCTTAGCATGTTATGCTGATTAAGAAAATTCACTTTGTTCAGTCTATTAAAATGTGTGCCATCTTTCTGACACATTTTCTCCTCTATTATTTGCATCATGAATCAGTGGCTCCTCCAGTGATTTGCTTCTGCATTGTGATGCACTATTCTTTGAAGAAGTGTGTCTTTAAATCTTTCATACATTGCAGCAGTGTTGGGGTGAAGTTGATGGATATGAGGATGTTGTTACAGATCCTGTCATAACACTTTCGCAAGTGCTTTATCAACCTTCCTGCTTCCTCAAATTTGCATGAAAAAGATCCATTTATCCACTCTTTTTTTTTCAAAATTTTCTCAGAGGGGGGAACACCCCCGAACCCCACATAGGTTGCTTTGGCTCGCGCGCAAATTGCGCTCGCCTCAGTGCAGTACCATGATAACTTTACGCTCACCACTTTTAAATGTCACCAGCCGCCACTGTCTCTCTCAGACCATTAATTGGGCAATACATCACAAAACCCATCTGTTAGCGGAACATGTTCCAGGCACGGACAACTACTTTGCCGACTTCCTCAGCAGGAAGTGCAACAGGTCCGCAAGTGGGAACTCCACCCCCAAGTCCTCCTCACACTTCCACAAGTGGGACTTTCCACAGATAGACCTCTTTGCGACAGCAGAGAACGCGAATTGCTCAAACTTCACCTCTAGGTTCCCTCACCCTCTCTCCAGAGGCAATGCCCTGTGGATGAATTGGTCAGGAATGTTTGCCTTCGCTTTCCTGCCTCTCCCTCTTCTTCCATTTCTGGTTCGGAAGTTCAGGTAAATGTCTCTCACACTCATTCTGGTAGCTCCCTTTGTGGACTGGTCAACCATGGTTCACCACACTACTTTCAGTAGTTCCACACAAGAAGCTTCACCTCAACCCTAATCTTCTCACTCAGAACCATGGCAAAATCAGAAATCCATACCCAGAGGAGTTAAACCTTGCGATTTGGCTCCTAAAATCATACAATTCTTGTATCTAAATCTGCCTACAGAATGCATGACTATTCTTAAGGAAGCATGTAAACCTACCATTAGAGCTTGTTATGCAGCTAAATGGAAAAGATTTGTTATTTACTGTAATAACCAGAAAATTGGTCCACTCAATGCATCTGTCTAAAACAATATTTGTTACCTCTTGCATTTACAACGCTCAGGTCTTGCTTACACTTCCATATGTCTACATCTTGCGGCATTGGCAGCTTATCCTCAAAATAGGTAACACTTATCATTGCTCATATTTCCAGTTAAGGCTTTCATGGAAGGCCATAAAAGAGTAATACCACCCAGGGTCTCACCTGCACCCGCGTAAAATCTCAATATTTTTCTAACAAGACTAATGGGTCTACCCTCTGAACTGTTGCACAGTTGCCCCCTCCAATTTCATTCTTGGAAGGGTGCTTTCTTAATTGCCCTCACCTCACTAAGGCGTGTCAGTGAGCACCAGGCACTGTTTTGTGCTGTTATTATTTTTGTATAGCGCTCGAATACCAAAAAGGCATCTTGGCAGTGGGCGAGTTTACAGAGGGGAGAAGCGTGCCCAGACGTGTGACTAACTATTCTACAGATAAGAACCAGGTTTTCAGAGCCTTCCTAAAAGTCAGTAGGGTAGGCATGGTTTTGATGTCTAATGAGAGTGAATCCATGCTTTCGTTACTCCCAGCACAAAGCTTATGCCTCCTCAAGATACGCAATGAAACCTAGGCTTGGCTACAAGTTTAGCAGATGCCGATCGAAGGGACCTGCCTGGCATATCCCTGTTGAAGATTTTTATGAGAAAATATGAACCTTGTCTATGCAGTGCTTTGTAAGTGATACAGAGCGCTTTGAAGGTGATTCTGTGTCTGACTGGTAGCCAGTGTAGTTTCCTGACAATTTCGGAAATGGGCTTATATTTGGGAATTTTAAACAGAAGATGAACTGCTGCTTTTTGCAGTAATTGCAGCTTGTTTATGACATACTGATGAGCATTGAGGTATATCCATTTACAGTTGTCCATCTTTGCCATCACTAATACAGTAACGGCTAGTTTCTGCAGATTGGCAGGGATGAAAGGCTGAATCTTTTTCAACAACGACAGCTTCTAAAACACGTTTGCTTGATCAGAGAAGGTATTTTGTAATTGAACTTGACTCCCAAATTCTTTACAGTCCAAACCGGAATGGGAAGGGTGCTGAGTTCAGATTGCCTCCATGATGCGGACCAAAATTAAGGGTTGGCCCCAAAGATCAAAACCTCAGTCTTAGTTGAGTTTAGTTGAAGGCAATTTTGGGCCATCTGCTGACTAACTGCCTGCATACAGTTGTATTTAGAATCACTTCCTGAGTCCCCTGGTCCTAATGACGCGACAATTTGCGTGTCATCAGCATACGATGTTAAAGCAAACCTGAATGATTTTATAATCTCAGCCAGAGGTGAAACATAGACATTAAAAATTGTCCGGCTGAGCGACAAGACCTGCGGGACCCCACAAGGAAGAGCATATGCAGAGGAGGTAAAACCTCTCAAATTGACTGTTGGTTCTCGGTCATTAATAAAGGAGTTTAGCAAATTCCAGTCCAGGCCTGATATCCCAATCTTGCTCAGTCTATACATCAGCAGCCCATGATTAACTGTATCGAAGGCTGCCGATAGATCGAGTAGCACTAGGGCAGCCCTTCCTCCTAGATCCATAGTACTTCTGATTTCCTCTGTACTCCGGTATTGTATCTTTTATAGAATCAGATGTTTGAATCTTTCCCGTCGTCATGGTGGGAGTTCCATGGTAACATTTAGCAATAGCAGTACTGAAAAACATTGCCATAGATCTCCATAGAACAGAAACCACAATTTAGTAACCTGTCAACCTTATTTTATAACATCCAAAATTCAGCCAGTCACAGCAGAGACCTCAGAATACCCTTCCCCTACAGAGCCACCATACCTCATATTTCGTACAGCACGTCGTGTGTTAGGGAGTCTCTCTGAGCTCTGCTCAGTGACAGTGTTCTATCTTCAACTTTTGACCTACCGTTTCAGCTTCTGCTACATTCAAGGTATTTCTGAACTGTGTCTTTGCCTCTCCTTCTTATTAAGATGCCAGTGCCTAAAAAGGGCTGTTTAGGCCCTCTAAGATCCGTGGTAAGTGTAGGCTGTTCTCTGAAGACCCCCACAAACAGTGTCTATATTGCCTCTACCCTGACCACAAACCCAGGGAATGCTAATATTGGGGCACTTTTTCAGCCATAACCCTCAATGACAGGGAGGGTAGGCTACTCCTCTGTCTCCAGAATAAGAAAGCTGCCCCAGACTGAGTCTGAACATGAGGAGAAAGCTTATGCTTCCTCTAGAAAGAGAAAGAAAGACCGCTCCTCTACCCATCATGGGGACTCAAAAATATCGAAGTCCCAGGATAAATCTGAGGTGAAACACCACAAAAAACCTCAGGCGGAGACTTCAAAATCTTCTTTAGCTCCAGGTTCTGCTCCACGGACTCCTGTCAGAGACCAGTCATCTCGCCTGTCAACAGCTTTGTCGTAAAAAATGCCGGCATCCACGAGAAAACTTGAGTTGCCGCACCGTTGACTGGTTCGTTGGCAGCAGGTTCCTTGGCGATGGTCAAGACGTCGATAGCAGCAATGTAGGCAGGATCGTTTCAAACTAGGACTATGTGGTCGACGAGACCTTCACCGTCAATGAGAATTTTAAAGTCGACCACCGGCCCGTCGAAGACTCTGGCTACGGCAGTCCCGCAGATGAAGACCATCCACGCAGAGTTAACTGTGTCGCAGACGACTATATCTGCAATGGCACTGTTTACTGGCCCGTCGACAGAGGGAAAAACCAGCTTCCTACAGCCCAAGTGTTGGAAATGGCCCTTTTTTGCAGGGTTATCCCCAAACTTTTTGCTTCTTCTGCCTTTGTTTTTCCTGACCTGTGGTTGTTGGCTATAAGACTCTGGGCACTTTTTCACTGTTGATCAGTGCTAAATTGCATATATATACCTACTTCAATCTGTAGGTGCTCCAGCTTCACTGCCGCTTCACCCGACCCCCGGATCAAGTCCACAGCAGTCACCACGATTGACTCAGGCACTGCTCTACTTGAATCGTTCCCCCCCCCCTCTCGGGATTCGCGGAGACGTATACCTCAGACGCTCCTTCTCCCTCTGAATTTTGCGGAAGACGCTGCCGCTTCCATCTGGAACTATTGGCACTTGCATTACCTACAGTGCCACCCAGCACTTCCCAAACTTGAAATTGGGATCGTCTTCAGGACTGGGTTGTCCAGAGGATCGAAACGCCGTCGACTCAACAGCACAATATTGGGCGCATTCCTTCCAAATGGCTCACAAAAAATTGGAAATTTATTTATACAATTGAAGTGAATTGTAATTCTTTGAGCCATCACTGTACATTATTTACAGTATTGTTCACTTTGCGCCGTTCACGCTGTTCACTCTGATCACTTGCATCGCCACCTATATTCAACTGTATATATTGCTTTGCACCAAGTGCCTTCGGGTAGTCACATGATTTCTCTTATACAGTGCTGCTTTAACTGTATACCCTGATGAATCACTGTTCGAAATATATGGTGAATAACACCCCAAACCAAATCCATTTGAGTCTCCTTTTTTCTTGTTCCTGTAATGCTTTTTGCATACGTACATAACTGTCTTTGAATTGAAACCTGTTGGGATATTGTCTTTTTTTCTCTACTAGTGGGCTTGCAGCATTGATTGTGCAACCCAAATAAGTAGCCCTGAAAAGATGTCTCAGGCCTGCTACCACAGTGCCTGTGGTGCGCAGTTTAACTGCCATGTTGACCTGGCCAGTGCACCCACTTGCCAGGCCTTACAGTTCCCTTTTCTTACACATAGGACACCCCTATGGTAGGCCCAAGGTACCTCCCTTGGCAGGGTGCAGTGTATGTGAAAGGTAGGACATGTACTAGTGTGTGTAACGTCCTGTTAGTGAAATACTGCCATTTTGTTTTTCACTATTGAAAGGCTATCTTGTCCATAGGCCAAATAGGGAATGCTGTGTAACATGTTTACCTGCATATCTTCCCATAGGAGTGAGATCGAAAATTGGAGCCTGGCATCCCTGAACTCAGAATTTAATAACACATCTTTTAGTAAAGATGGTTTTTAAATTCTGTGTTTGAAAATAGCACTTTTAGAAAGTGGCTATTTTCTTGTTCAACCTTTCTGTGTGCCTCTGCCTGTTAGTGGATTGACTGTCTGGCTTGAGAGTGACAGGGGCTGGGGTGGCTCCAGGACTCTGGGTGAGTCAGCACTAAGCTGGCTGAATAGGCCGATCTGCATTTGGAGTGGTGGAAGGAGTAGCACAGGGGCCTGAATAGGGCTGTCTCTGCCTTCCACAATGCTGACTTCACCTCCTGCGGTGCGTCTGAAGACCCTGGCCCACATTCACAAAGGAAGATATTGTGCACAGGCAGAGTGCACCCAGAACTGGTTTGGACTGGGTCCAGGACCCCTGACACATAGAGAACAAAGACTTTTGGGGTATAAAAATGAGAGCTAAAACCCTTGTAATTTAGATCATCTTGGAATCAAGAAGAAACCTTTGCCAAGGAGAAGAGTATCAGAAACTGAGAAGGACTGGCCTTGCTGTGTGTTCTGGGGCTGACTTGCAGTGGCTATTCTTCCAAGGAAAGCGGAAGGACTTTGCTGTGTGCTGTGTCCTCTACTTGAAAAGGATATCTCCAAGGGCCCGAGGAGAGCTGACCTCCTGTTGTGGAAACTCAGGGTCATCAAAGTTTCCAAGACTACTTCGTGATCAAGAGGAACCTGTTGCCAAAGAGGACAGGTGAAGAGACTGAGAAGTACTTCCCTTGCTGTGTATCTGGGGTTGGCCTGCAGGTTGCTGTTTCTGCTGAGGAGAGGATCAAGGGACTTTGCTGTGTCCTCTGCTTGAAGAAGGACTTTGCTGTGTGCTGTGTCCATCTGAAGAAAAATCTCCACGGGCCTGAGAAGAGCTGGCCTCCTGTTTCTGAAGTCCCAGGCACAAAAGGACTTCACCCCCAGCTTCTCTTGCTGGAAGTTCTGACCTGCCCTGAGGTGCCTGTAACTGTGGCCCTTGCTGCTGGGAGCTGGAAGCGCAACACAACGTGGGAGAAGCGTGACACCGCCGCAGCAGCCTCCATCGCATCCCCAAGGAATCGTGTCGCCGCTGCTCGCCATCACATCACAGGAGAAGTGTGTCGCAGGGCCTGTCGCGGCGCAAGAAACCACAGATTTCGCCACACGGCCGTTGGGCGTGCACGCATCGCATTCACATTGTCGTATCACATTAGAGACGCCATTTTATTGCATCGCAGCGGATCGTAGCAACGCATTGAGGCGCCATCTTGTCGTACTTCAACCGGAGCACAGGAAAAGTCGGCACATCGTCTTCTCTGCGACCCTTTTGTTGGTTCTGCGTTACGCAGCTAAGGTACTTTGGGAGACAAGTGGCGAAGCTCTATTGTGGCTTATCCAGAGTTTAACTACCACTGGCGATTCCACTGGCGATTCCTTGAAGTGCATGTGCTTTTTAGGTCATTGCGCAAGCGCACGCCCTAAAAAGCGCGTGCACAATGCCACCAGCCGCCTGCCTGCCTGCCTCGCATTACCACATCAAAGGCAGCCCTCCCAGCGCATTTCTCACCCACTTAATTATTCACGTCCACTTGGCTGTGTGTCTCCCTCATCGCCGTTCTCCCCCCCCCCCCCACAGCAATGCCCTCCGTCTTGTTTTATTGTAGCTTGTTACCAAATGGTCACTCCCACAGCCTTTTGCTTGCAGGGGCGTGCAGGCTGGCAGTTGCAGTCCTCTCCTCGTGGGTCAGGTTACACGCACAGCACCGTGAGGAATTTCCGTGCCTTGTGGGGATCTTGTATTCACTGCACTGGGTGATTTATGAACTTTCCGGAGTAATGTTACAAGGACTGTAACTTAAAAACTTGAAGCAACAAAAGAAGGTGCTTTGCAGCAGGCACATTAACCCTCTGTGCTACGTTATGAGTCAAACCTTTGATTAGACAAAACATAGATGTCTGCATTGGGTACATTAACCAACAGATTTATTTTGTCATTATTAGTAATCTTTCTTCTCAGGCTGGGCATCAGGCCAGACGTGTGACATGAAAGCGCAGAAGAGGAGACTTTCTCTTTCAGTCCCAGTCGCAGCCAGGCTTGACTCTCGTTTTAGCACCATTCACCCCGCTCACTGGAGCACGTGCACACACTGGGCATGCGGGCAATTACAAACGGGGCCATCATTGGCAGCTGAATTAGAATGACAGCCTCGCGACCGAACCCCACCGGAGGATGCTGTCCCCAGTGACACAAGTAGTAACATTTAGGCGCACAGATTGCCATCGCGCCTTAATGTAACTCCTTCTGTCATGACTGTGTGTGTGCCCGTGTTAGCCTGCTACTGTCTCAGAGCGTGGGATGGGAGAGGGGGGCTACAGCCTGCCTACGGTAGGCACTCACAATGAGCATAGCAGCAATTGGCTATCCTCAGGAGAGAGTGCACCATACAACCAGACATTCATAAGGCACCAAACAACACGCACACAGAGCACAACCCAGCCCAAACATCTCTCCCATGCGAGGTGTTTTTTCTCTCGCACAAATGGGAAAGATGGCACGCATCTGTGTGGGAAATAGCCCAACCTGGCAACCCTGGAAGCTGCTTTCCTTCTTAGATGGCATCACATCAGCAGCTATTCCGGGTCCCTGCCACTCCGGGTCCCAGTTCAGGCCTTTCTTTTGAACGTCATTGTTTTCGGGCAAATTGGTCCAATTTTCAAAAGGGTAGGGGGTGCGGGGGCACACTGCAGGTCAGCATTACATACCGCAAATCATTATGGCAGATGCAGTTCCTGTTATTAGATGTGTTTTAACATATGTGTTTGCACAGCCAATGCTTGCTTTTCAGGTATCTGTGGTGACCTCCGTTGGTGTGTGTGTTCGTGTTTTTGTTTAGGATGTGATATGTGACTGTAAGTGTGTTTGAGGTCTTCTTTTGCTTGTTTCGACTTGTTGGTAGAGTCAATTAGTAATTTGTAGAGCGAGGAGACGAGCTCCTCCCCGAATGTCTGCCTTTCAATTGAAATGACGTCAGCCCGAGTTAAAATGCAGTCTGGCACTTTGAAATGCCCTCAGTGAAACCTGGAGTCTGCTGAGGCTGTTCCTCTGAGCTCTGTGTACAGAAACCAGGTCGGCCCAGCTGCCCACGTGGGTGTCTGTTTACCAGACATCTAAGTTCTCGGTCACTCAGCACATACTAGCTACCACACCAATGTCTTTCTTTCTTTCTTTCTTTCTTTCTTTCTTTCTTTCTTCCTTTCTGTCTTCCTTTTTCTTTCTTCCTTACATTTCCTTCCTTCCTTCCTTTCTTTTTCTCGCTTTCTTTCTTTTTCTTTCTTTCTATTTTTTTCTTTCATTCTTTCTTTCTGTCTTTCCCTTTCTCTGTTTTTCTTTTTCTTTCTTTCTTTCTCTCTCGCTCTCTTTCTTTCCCTTTCTCTTTCTCTTTCTCTTTCTTTCTCTTCTTTCTTTCTTTCTTTCTTTCTTCCTCTCTTTCTCTCTTTGTTTCTCTTTGTTTCTCTTTGTTTCTCTCTTTCCCCTATTTCTTTCTTACTTTCTTTCTTACTTTCTCTTTCTTTCTCTCTTTCTTAGTTTCTCTTTCCCTATGCCTTTCTTTTTATTTCTTTCTCTTTCTTTCTCTTTCTCTATCTTTATTTCCCTTTCCTTCTCTTTTTTCCTTTCCCTTTCTCTCTTTCTTTCCCTTTCCCTTTCTCTCTTTCCCTTTCCTTCTCTTTCTTTCTTTCTCTTGAGTCAATGGGTTTAAAGAGTAGATAAGAGGGTGGGCAGGTGGGATAGAAGTGGTGTCACCACACTGTAAGGCATACTGACGCATGTTTCTATTCCACCAGCTAAATACAGGGTTTTTCCTGCGTTCCAGTCATGCACTAGTGGGGTTCAAGCGAAGTTCAGAAAAGTGACACCCACTCTATCTATCGCCCTCACTCTATCTGTCTATCTATCACCCTCACCTTATCTGTCTATATCGCACTCACTCTATCTATTGCCCTCCCTCTATCTATCTATTGCCCTCCCTCTATCTATCTATCGCCCTCACTCTATCTATCTGTCTAGCTATCGCACTCACTCTATCTATCTATCTAGCTATCTATCTATCGCTCTCCCTCTATCTATCTATCGCTCTCCCTCTATCTATCGCCCTCACTATCTATCGCATCACAACAGCATCACTCAGCAGCATCACTCAGGGGCACCTCAACATCACTATGCGCTACCACAGCATCACTGAACGCTACTGCATCACTCGTCGCCACCACAACATCACTCCGCGCCACCACACCATCAATCTGTGCAACCATTCAACAACAGCTGGTTCAAATATGTTCTCTCAATGTTTCAAGCTTTATTACAAATGTCACAAAAAGATGTTGCTATTTCACTTCTGTTATTGGATTTTCGTCACAATATTATGCACTGAACATAATCTTCACAAAAGTTATTTACAAAAGTTTAAGCTATTGCCATTATAAATTACAATAACTTTTATTTAACCCCTTCGATGCTCATGACGAGCTCAGCTCGTCATGAGTTACGCCTGTCGTACGCTCATGACGAGCTGAGCTCGTCATGAACCGCGGGATTTAAAAAAAGTCAGCGCACAGCGGGAAAATGTGTAGCGCGCATGGGGTTAAGTATTAATTATTTAAAAAAAATTAAAAGCCATTGTTATTTGTAATATCAATACATCTAAGTCACGTAAATGCAACACACATTGTATTACAAATGCGATAGGTGTCACATTTGCGAAAGTTATAACTATTGGCATAGTAAATGACAAAGCTATTAATTTAGCTATTTTCAAAAATAACACATAAATAAAAAAAAATTCATTTATAAGACCAATAGCTCAAACTTTCCTAATGCGAGCCCTATTGCATTTCCAATGCTTGTTAAAGACATTCTACTGAGTATCTGTATGTTGGATTTTTGTCTTTATCGTCTTCTTTACTTTAGATAAATATATTTTATTTTTCCTGAACTGGTGTGGTGTCCATTTGTGGTGTTTTCACTGTGTTACTGTGAGTGTTAGTACAAATACTTTACACATTGCCTTTGGGATAAGCCTGTCTGCTCTTGCCAAGCTACCAAGGGGTGTGCAGGGGTTATCTAAAGTGTTTATCCCCCTTAACCTGACTTGGAGCAAGGGTCCCTATTTGGACAAAGGTACCTACCTCTGCCAACTAGAGACCCCCAGTTCAAACACCAAGCAAATGCAGGATTTCTCTAAGATTACCCTGAATGGATGGAGCCAGAGGCAATCCAGGTACGAAACCTCTTTTATTAAGAGTCTGTACATAGGACTGGTCAAAGCAGGCAGCCACTAGCAACTCCCATTCCACATTCTACCATAACAACGGTCGTAACGGCGGCAGGTGTCCTGCGTTTCGAACACCAACCCAACACATCTTTTCCCCTACAACAACAAAAATATAAATAAGTAAATAAATAATTAAATATAGACCTTCATACAACAATACTTGGGTTTGACTAAGCATATACAAACCTGGGAATAACATACAATGACATACAAAAAGAAATTATGTGAAGGCATAAAAACATCCCCCAGCAATGAGAAACACATTAGGAGTTCACATAATCCTTAAACAATGCAGGAGGTCTCCTCTACTTGTTGAACCATTCAAATCAGGAGCCTCCTGCGTGGACGAACACAGGCTTTGCTCACTTCCACACCTCTGTATGGAAATTCTCTCCTTGTTCCACCACTTCCCATCACTCAGCTGAACTGTTCTATCCTTGATTGAAAAGATCTGCTTGGCACTGAAAAATTCTGAATACCCCTTAGCTATCATATCAGGCACCTCATCGTAACCCAGTCTCCTGGTTTGAAAACAGCCTGACGTCTTCCTTTGATTTGCTCCTTGGTAACATACTTGCTTTGAGACTTCTCACAATTTAACTTCACGAGGGCCTAACTAATTCGGTGGCAGCCATTCTACCTTTCAATAAGGCAAAAGGCGGCTCCTTGGTAATAGCACTTGGCATAGTGCGCAAAGCCTACAACAAGTCTATAAGTTCCTTCTTCCAATTCAACCCATTTGCCATCGTCAATTGAATGCAGTCCTTTATGACTCCATTACACCGTTCCACCAAACCATTACAATGGGGATGATATAAAGAGGTGGTTATGGTGCATAATGTTCTGATGAAACATGGGAGGAGAGAACATGGCGGCAGACGGCTGAGCTGCCGTGGTGCTCCATGAGTCAGGCTCCCGTTTTGCTCCGCCTGAGCCCTTATGAGTTCCATTTATTTCTCTGCCGCTTTCAAGTCTTAAATATGTCTTCAAAATTGGAACTTTACGACATAGGAAAAAGCAAAAAAAAAGAGACTGTCGAGCGTTTCGCTCGGTAAAAAATCTTCACAGGCGTCGGATCCACCCGGACCGAGGTCGGTCTTCTTTTTCCATGACAGGATCCTTCGGCAGCGTTTCTGGTTTTGGAAAGAGCGTCGGGGAGCCTGGTGAACCTGGTAGTGGTGCGGGTTACGTTCCTGTTTCTTCCGAAGCCACGGGTGCTCTGCTGGTCCGTTGGTTGTGGTCCTCTGCCGCCCTGGAGCTGCGGCGTGGCAGGAAAGCACGCAGTTTGGTGCACACCCCTTGCGTTGGTCCCACAAAGACTCGGCTTCTCGAGTCCGCTCCCCCAGATACAGTGGAGGGTGCGACGGCAGTGGGAGAGCCCAGCGGCTTTAAGGGGAAGAAGAAGGAACCCTGTGTGGAGTCGGGAGAGTCTGAGGAAGAAGGTTTGCACTTCCAGCGCTATCAGCAGCCTAAAGGTAAGGGGAGAGGTGGCCGCAAAAGGGGCAAGGCGCTGGCCAAAACACAATCGAGGGAGCCTGCCCCTGCCTCAAAACCACCTAGCAGTGCCGCTTCACCGTCTGGAGGTAAGAGAGCTTCATCTTATCTCTCGACTGAGGTAAAATCGAAAGGCGTCAGAGGGAAAGCTAAATTAAAACTTAATCTTACTCCCGTGTTTGATGTAGGATCTAAAATCACGCCATCTCTTCGCTCATATTTCCAAGTAATCCCACAGGTTCTCCATCTAGGCAGACACACAGGGCAAGTCTACAAGGATGGAGTCAGTCCTGGAACTTCATGGCACTCTAACCTCCGTCCCGGCAGTCCTTTCTCCCATTGGCGGCCTGTTGTCTGCACCAGTCCCTGATGGATTAGATGGGTCCTCTGATGGGACCACAGTGGCAGTATCAGCGGTCCCCATACCTACAATCATATCTATCGTCTAAGCTTCATCCTCCATGGAGGGGGATAGGGTGCTGGTTGACAATGCTTGCAGCAGTTACGAGGCAGCAGGAGATAGTATGGGTGCTCCCACTGCTTCTGCTCTCAGGGAGCCTGGGCATGCAGGTCTGGGGGGGTTGGAAGCTGCAGTATTGGATCTATCTCTTGACCCTGCCCAGCAACAAATCTTGAGTCATGCCCCACCTTCTGCCCTATCTTCCGCCCTACCATCTGCCCCATCTTGTGAGGTAGGTGCCAGCATCTCGGCTGCCTCTTTGCTGGCAATGTTTTCAACCCTGTCTCAGGACATAAAAAGGGGGTTCGGGGAATCCTCGGCCATCCAGCTGGAGATTCGGAACTATTGCGAGTCCCTTGATAACAAGATTGATGGGCTATCATCAAGAACGGGGGTTTTGGAAGAGTCAGTGGCTGCGATGTCTCTACACTTAGATAAAGCAGAAGAGGACATTGGCAAACTTAAGAAAGAGTACCAGGCCTTGTTAGACAGGATGGAGGTGCTGGAGAACAATGCAAGAAGGGGGAACATCCGCATTCTTAATATTCCAGAGGGATCAGAAGGTTCAGATGTCAAGCAGTATGTTGTCCATTTACTGAAGGATGCATTATGTTTGGATCAGTCTTTTGAGGAGTTGGCAACTGACATTCAGAGGGTCCACAGGGACCCGTATAGACAGAACCCCTAGAGGTCGAAACCGTGTAAGATCCTTGTCAACTTCCATATATATGCCCTTAAAGAGCAGATTCTAAACTTGGCTATAAAGCAGAAGTCCCTACCCGGTAAGGGATTCACCTTCCTCATTAGGTCGGACTTATCTAGGGTCACGCTAGAGAAGCAGTGGGAGTTTGGGAGGCGGCTGGACACCTTTAGGAAACTGGGTGCAACTGCCTAACTTATGTTTCCAGCTTCGCTAAAGGTCATGCATAACAACAAGATGGTGAATATTAGATCTGTCCAAGCCGCCGATGAGCTCCTTTTAGACCTGGGCAAGAGGTCATCGGGTAAATAGGGTTTGGTTCCCTTACAGATAAGGGTTAATTAAGGTATGTGTATGCTATCATTGACACACATAGTTATCATTTTATGGTAAAGGAAGGTAAACAAACAAATGAATTTAAAAACTATAAATATAAAACTAAAAGAAAAAAAAACATAAATTTTGCCACGGAACGCACACTTCTTTTCTTTTTTGGTTGCTCACTATGGTAGGGAATTTCTTTTTGGTTCAGGGTTGGGGGGGGGCTAGCAGGAGCTTGAGGTAGGGGTACCATCTACTGGACTTGATCCGGTTAGATACACCACGGGTTCTCCATGGTTGGGTTGGGGGAGGGGGAAGAGGGGGGTGGGGGTTCACGGGTTTAGGGGGGGCAAAATGCTCACATAAAATTCCTCATTTGCCAATCTTCGGTCTTGTGTCATCATGCTCGCCAAATGTGCTTGCATGTTGTGCTGCCATTTTTTATAGGGGTTGGGCAGTCTAATGTTGACCCTTGCATTAAATTGAGGTTGGGCGGAGTCTGGGACAGCAGCGATGGCTAGACTAAAGATAATGTCTTGGAACATCAATGGCCTGCGTACTAAATCTAGGGCCAGAACCTTGCTGCAGTATCTTCGTGATTCAGACGCACAGGTCATCATCCTCCAAGAGACACATTTGATCCAGGCTGAAATTGATACCTTAGTAAAGGGGAATAAATGGATTGATTTCGCAATTTCTGCCTCTCAGTCTTTGACCTCTAGAGGGGTATCACTAATCTTCAAGAAACAACTTAAGGCTAGGGTCTTAGACTCTAAGGTGGACCCTGCTGGTAGATGGGTTATTGCTTCTCTGTCAATTCTGGGTGCCCAACTAACCATGGTAGGGTACTATGGCCCCAATCAAGATGATACATCATCCTTGGAGGTCATCTTTTCACACCTTTTGTCCTTCCCCGAACCGGTGATATTTGCTGGGGATTTTAATATTGTCTTAGACCCAGTCCTAGACAAATCACATAATAATAGATCCCGGGTCCCGTCGAAATCAAGATCCTTCCTGTTGGATGCAATGAAGCAGTACGGATATGTGGATATTTGGAGATTAAGGGCAGGTCAACAGCAGGGTATCTCTTTCAGGAACTACAAGTACCATCATCAGTCCAGGATAGACTTTATATTAGTCAATCAGAGGTTAGTTGACGCTGTTAAGGACAATAAATATCTCCCGCTACACCTATCTGATCACTCTGCAGTAGTGTTAGAACTCACGACCCCTTTTTCCACTCCGGTAAGGTCTTGGTCGTTCGATCGTACTTTGCTTTCCCATTCTGATGATGTTTGCTTTCTGAAAACTGAGGTGGCACTTTTCTTTAGAGGTAAATGTAGGCTCAGCCGGCATCGGAATGGTCTGGGACTCTCTTATGGCCTTTTTGAGAGGCCTTATTACAGGTAAAGTGGCCTATAGAAGCAGGGAGTATAGAGAGGCCGTGGCTTCAGTGGAGGCAAATATAGCTAAGACCCAGCTTAACATCGACGCTAACTCTGCTACTGCAGACGTCGTTCTAACACCTCTGAGAGGTAGAATTCTTTCTCTAAAGGGCCAATTAGCTTCGATTCTCGATCGAGTACAAGAACGGTGGGAGGACAGCAAAATTGCACACTTCCAGTATGGGGAGGGAGCTGGAAAGTTGCTGGCATGGAAAGCAAAAACGGATCAGGTCCGTAACAACATCGACCTGATTGAGGTTAATGATGTCCCTCTATCCCTAGACGTCGATATCAGGTCAGCCTTTAGAGAATTTTATCAATCTATCTATTATGAGGACAAGAGGCTGGAACCCGACATTATTAAAGATTGGCTTAGTAAAATCACCCTCCCAAGTCTTTCTGCTGATCAGAGTGCAATGTTAGAAAGCAGAATTTCGGAAGAAGAGGTGAGGGAAGCCATTCAGAATGCCAAGAAGGGGAAGGCGTCCGGGCCGGATGGCCTTCCTGCTGAAATTTATAGAGCTTTGGAGCAGGAACTTGTCCCTTTTTTGGTAATTTTGTTTAATCAGATCCTACTGGATGGGGTGCGTCCTCCAGTGACATGGGACAATGCTTCCATAACCGTAATCTTAAAACCAGGGAAGCCGTCAACTGCATGTGACTCGTACAGACCAATTTCGATCCTAAATGGGGATTATAAGTTATTCTCCTCAATTCTGGCAAAGAGACTGGCCCTAGTTGCTCCCACTATCTTACACACTGACCAGAAAGGGTTTGTTAAGGGCCGGCAGCTTTATGAATTAACTTTTGACTTAATTGGAGTTGTAGATCTTGCTGTTTTACAATCTCTTCCCTTGGCGGTACCTACGTTGGACGCCACCAAGGCCTTCGACAGGGTCAACTGGTTGTATCTGTCGGAGGCCATGGCAAAGTTCAACGTAGGAGAGAAATTCCGTCCGGCAATTAGTCTTCTCTACCAGAACCCTAGTGCCTGTGTTCTGGTCAACGGTGTATTATCAGACCTTTTTAACATCTCGAGGGGAACGCGGCAGGGCTGCCCGCTCTCTCCACTCCTGTTCGATCTATATGCTGAACCATTTGCCCAGAGTTTGAGGGACAGTGTTAACATCATGGCGTTCGCATATAAGGGTTGGGAGAGAAAGGTGGCCCTTAATGCCGATGACATTCTCATTTTTACATCTGATGCATGTACGGCCCTTCCTGCAATATTTAAGTTGGCCTCGGAATTTGGGGAGGTCTCCGGTTATGAAGTCAACACGTTAAAGACTGAGATTATGACCTGGAATATTGACCAGAGCTCTTTTAGCTCTGGCATCCACCGGGAAAGGGGTTGAGATATCTAGGCCTGGATATTGTAGGGGATATTGATCAGATCACAACCAACAATTTTTCTAAGGAGGCAAAAGAATGTCGTAAGCTGCTTCAGACTTGGGCTCATCTTCCGCTTTCCCTATTGGGAAGGGTCAAACTTGTCAAAATGTCCATCTTGCCTAAGATTTCTTTTCTGTTTAATACTATCCCCTTATATTTTGATCCTTGTCTTATTAAAAAAATTGCAGTTCGAAATTAATACCTTCATGTGGAATAAACACCTTCCAAGAATTTCCTGGAAAAAAAATCAGGAGGCGCAGGGAGAAGGGGGGGCTTGCTGCCCCGGACCTTCAGGTTTATGCCTGGGCTTTTCAGCTATCTCATGCCAGGATGTTATTAAAGAACCCTGTTGACTATGGAGTGGGGTCTATTTATTCAATGTTGTTGAAGGCAGAAGGTGTGAGCCAGTCAGGTTTTCTCTTTAAATTTGGGGATCCCAAGTTAAAAAAAAATTTACGCTGAAAATCTTACGAGGTATGGCAAGAATTTGGGCCCAGATATCTAAGGGTATTAAAATAGGGTACTATGGAAGTAGGACACCTCTGTGGGACCTTCCAGACAGCCCGGCTTGGCTGGGGGATGCATTTGCTGCACCGATAAGAGAAGCTGGGTTGGAGGTGTGGGGAGGCCTATTCGTTGATGGGGACTTGCTTCCTTGGGAGTGCTTAAGTAATAAAATCGGCCCAAATTTTTCTAGGCTTAAATATTTGCAAATTTCCAGCTGGTCTCGTGCATTCCTCGTTCAACTTCCGCGAGGAGGCAAATTTCCCTTGGGTGCGTATAGCTACCTTATAACCCTTTTAGCTGACGAACATCCCGCCAAAAAGGAGATTTCATCCTGGTATAATTTAATCTTGGAGGAAATGGATGGAGTATTCTTATTGCCAGATAAGCTTTGGTCTTCGCGTGTCACCAACTCCAATTTACAAGATCTTTGGAGTTCATCATGTAGAATGATGTGGGACATCGTGAAGCCTTCTTGGTTACGCAGGTACCATCTTTTTACCATTCACCAAGCTTGTTACTCACCACTTCGACTTTCTAAATTCACCCAGGGAAACACGGTAGCCTGCGCGAGATGCGGGCTGGTGGCCGCTTCAGACACTCATATGTTTTTCGAGTGCCCTCACTTGTCCCGATTTTGGGATGCCATAAGTAAGACTCTTTCAGTATTAATTGGCTCCAAAATTGTCTTGAATTTTTGGCCTTTTGGAAAGGGTTCCCTCTTCAGCGAGGAAGTTAATCTTTTATTCTATTCTGCTCGCTAGGAGGGAGATATGCAGGAAATGGAAAGACTCTATACCTCCCTCTATTAATGACTGGTATGCATCGACCTTGCAGGTCTAGAGCTGGGAATCCAGATAAAACATATTTCTGGCATTTGCTGAATTGGGACCATTGAGTATCTGGGGTATTTTTTTTTTTCCCCCAGGTCCAATGATTAAGCCATCAATCCCACTGTTGGGCATAGCCGTGTCTATATGCTCTTACCAGTATAAACTGCACCCCATCGTCTGTGACCAGTTCAACAGGAGCTCCTTCTCTCAAAAATAACGACTGGGAAATTCCAACACCTCCTCATTGTTGGCAGATTTCACAAATTGCACGTCAGCCCATGTTGAACTATAGTCTACTATAACTGCACCGTACCTGTTCTGCTCATCCAACATGTACATGGGTCCGATGATATCCAATCCCAACTTGAACCGTGGTTTGTCTGATACAGGCACCACTTCAGTTAAGCTGGGAAAGGTGACCTGGGTTTTGTTGCTCACTGCACATGCTACACAATCTAACACAAAGTGTGCAACTTACCTATCCATTACCGGCCACTAAAAGATTTCTCTAATCCTCCTCTTCTTGAATGAATGAAAGAGCATTTATAAAGCGCACAGCTACTCCAGTATGAGTGTCCCAGTTCTGAAAAGACTCAATCAGATTCTCATGCCCACATGACTTTCATGGACAGGCGTTAATATCTTGCTTTACAATATATGTGGCACCACCAACAAATCCATTCTCCTCATGACTCCCATGCCATACTCCGCTCAGGAAACACATTTGAAAGAGCTAGCTTCCCCGTTTTTAGATATCCAACCCTTACCCAACATTCCAGCCACCTCCTGAATAGTTACATCATCTTGTACAGCCACTTTCCATTCTTCTTCTAAATGCAAGTAGAACAAGCCAGCCGACACGTGTTACGTCGCACTAAAGAGTATTGCTCCGCGACTTCTTCAGGGCTGTGGAACATTAAATGGATCCGTGTATTTGCTCAGCTGGTGATAATTCCAACCTGACCGGCCTAATGTAGGTAAGGTGAAAAAGTCTGGATCATCAGTGTTCTGTGTAATTGCAGCAGTGACACTGTTAAAGGTCAATTGTGTGAAGTAACCGATCTTGTGCAAGTTTTTGTCGCAAAATCTAAAGTCGTGAGGGAGTCTTTAAGGTTGCAGGTTGTGCTCATCTAGTTTCCGTAAAAGTATCCAGTCTTATTGCTGTGTGTATAGTGCTGCCCCATGACGAATCACTCGGGACCAGGTAGCGGAAGAGTTTGAATTATCACCGGCTGAGCGAATACACAGATCCATGTAATGTTCCACAGCCCTGAAGAAGTCGCGGAGCAATACTCCTTAGTGCGACGAAACACGTGTCGGCTGGCTTGTTTTACTTACATTCATTGTTGAAAAGGAATTAAAGGAATGAACCACATATTTACATCTCTTCAAGACTATTCCTTCCATCTGGACAATACTTCTTGCTTCTTTCAACAACAGTATTCACATTGACTTGATTCTCTCTTATGTGTGCCTAGGCATTTGCTTTTTGCCGCTTAGATGTTGCTGTTGCCAGGACGTGGTTGCATAAACATATGATGATGCAAACGCAACGGTTGGGAGCTGCCGTCTTCTTTGCTGCCAAAATGGTCGCATGATCCCAACTTCCTGATAAAGACCGTGGGTAGTAAAAAGGCTGCAAAGACCAAGGGTAAGGTGCCTGACGATAGCCACAGCTCCTACTGTGCCACTGCTGTGAAACCACTCCTCCTGGTTTCCAGACAATAGCACGGCCAACACCTGCTCCGCCGGTCCCCGGATTAAAATCCAATCGTCACTACTGAAAGGATGGAGCCAGAGGTAATCCAGTTTAGAAAACTCTTATTTTAAGAGTCTGTGCATAGGACCGGTCAAAGCAGGCAGCCACAAGCAACTGCAGGTACCACCCCATCATTCCACATTCCACCTTAACAACAGTTGTCACAGTGGCAGGTGACCTGCATTCCTAAAGCAGTACCCAACTTTCCCCTTTGCCTCTAGCTCACCTTTTGGACTTCCATGAGTTGGAGGATGAAGGTTTGTTTGGCCCCGCATACAGTCCATCACAGTTAAGGGTCAAATGCCAAGATTTAGATGATGAAGACATTGAGGACAGTGATCCATCTTCTTGCCTTGCAGGGGAATATTATTTTACGGCTAGAGATCCTTCTTCTGTGCAGGGGCCTGATACCTTCCAAGAGCGTACCCATATGATGATCGTGAGAAGGAACGCCATCACTTTAGAGAACCATCAGGTAACATTCCAGTATCACTAGTGACAGATTTTCGGCATATGATCGATTGAGATGTTTCTCAGATGTTCATGCTCCTCAACGGCCTCTGCCCCTGCAAGAGGCTCCTATTGATCTGAGTGGCCAAAGTATTCCTAAATCCACCAGGGAAAGGATTTTGCCATCTCCAATAATCATCACGGAGGACACCCAGAATGCAGACCAGCAACAGATAGGTGAGATTCATCCACCATCTCCTATCCCACCTTCTGCGGATTCTCCACCTACAGACATCGGTGGATTTCACAATCTTTTAGAGCGTGTTTCCAAGCGTTTCGATCTACCAATGCCGGCTAAACAAACTGAATATTTTTTGTATGACATCATGCCAGGCACTCTGCATTCCATCAGAGTAATCCCTATAGTGGATTTTGTATGGCAAGAGGGTCTCAAGCATGTGAAAACACCTGCTTCCATTCCAGCTGTGATTCCAAAGCTGGACAAAAAGTACAATGCCTCTGGCTACTTACCTACATGCCTCATTGGTAATCTTAGGCCGGACTCTGTCATCGTGCAGGCAGCACAGAGGAGAGCTGAAAATCTGTTGTCTCCATGTGCAGCTCCCCCTGACAAGGATGGTCGCATCCTTGACAACTTTAAAAAGAGGTTCTCTGTGCTAGCGGACACCTCTGTTAGAGCCGTCAATGCCATGGCCATTTTAGGGAGATTAGACCGACTGATGCGGTGACATTTCTACACTGCTGGAGTATCTTCCGGACGATTAAAAGAAAGAGGCTAAGGACATTCTGTCGGAAGTGAAACAAGGATCTTCAGAGCTCATTGAAATCGCCATGGATGTCTCATCTACCGCCTTTCGCCAGATGGCAGGAGCAATGGTGCTGCGTCATCAGGGTTGTCTGAGGGAGACTACCTTCCATTCAAAAGTATAGGCCAAGGTACTGATTATGCCGTTTGTCAGAGAGTGCATGTTTGGTAAGCACTTAGACACAGCCTATTTGTGCACTGAGTGCTGGCAAGAATTGTTAGAGCTCATAACTAGATTGCAGAATCTCGATTGCAGAAATTTTAGAGCAGCGCTGGTTACCTACTGAGTGAGAACGCTGTGGGGACACTAACCGGGGCTTTTAAACTTATTTTTTATTAACGCTTACCGCATATTTGCACAGTTTTGCTCCCGCTCCACGGTCCACCACGGCTGACGTGCCGTGTGAAGGGACGCAGCTCCTCCCATTTTCTGCTACTATTTACTCTCATGCTTTCCTGGACGCGCAGCGGACGCGCCGAAACCCCTGGCCAAACTATCACCTACAGCCGGGAGGATCTACTTTTAATTTGAATTTGAATTTTTAGCTATTTATAAAGCGCACATTCACTGAGCAGTTTCTTGGCGCTATAGGATTTCGGAACTGAGGGAAGCATCAGGTGCTATGGGCTGAAAGCTTGCTGGAACAGAAAGGTCTTGAGAGCTTTGCGAAACTCTAAGTAGGAGGGGGAGGATCTGAGAGAGGGGGGAAGGGAGTTCCAGAAGATAGGTGCAAGTACCGAAAATTTCTGGCCACCGGATTGTTATTTCTTGAACCGGGGGATGACTAGCAAGGACTTGGCAGAGGAACGTAGGTCTCTGGTAGGACAGTAGTTGATGATGGCGGAATTGATAAACGCAGGGGCAGTGCCCGCCCGGGCTTGAAAAGTGAGGCAGCCAAGCTTGAAGAGGGCTCTTTGTTTGATTGGTAGCCAGTGGAGGGCCGTGAGAAGGGGGGAGGAGTGGTGGTATTTCGGTAGGCCATGCACCAGGCGAGCTGCCTGGTTCTGCACCGTCTGGAGGCGTTGAAGTGCGTAGGCGGGGGCACCATTGTAAATGATGTTCCTGTAGTCGATCTTAGATAAGACCATGCCCATAACAATCAGTTTAAGTGCTGAGGGAGAAAAGAACCGGGATACTTTCCTGATGATACGTAAAGTTAAAAAACAGGAGGAGACAACAGAACTGATGTGGGTGTGAAGTGTCAAGTGGTGATTGAGCATAATTCCAAGGGTCTTAACAGAATGGGAAGGAGTGGGAGGGGGGCCAAAGAGGAGGGCCAGAAGGAAGGCGACCAGGGATTGCCGCTGCCGCCAGTCAGAATCAGCTCCGTTTTATCCGGGTTGAGTTTAAGATGTTTTACATTCATCCAAGCCCGGATAAACAGCAAGACGGACTGGAAGCAGGAGGCTCCTAGTGAAGGGGCGGAAAAATTAAAAATGAGTTGGAGGTCATCAGCATAGTTATAAACTGTGACCTCCATTTGTTGAAGTGCAAAAATTAGAGGAAAAATATAAAGGTTAAATAAAAGAGGGGAAAGAGAAGAGCCCTGGGGGACCCCGCATTTCACCCTGCTAGGTGGGGCCGAAAATTCGGCGAGATGAACCGCCTGAGTGCGCCCCTCCAGGAAGGATCCTATCCAGGTAAGAGCCTGGTCCCCTATGCCCGCCGCCCTGACACGGGACAGGAGGATGGAATGGTCTACCGTGTCAAAGGCGGCGGACAGGTCGAGGAGGACCAGGGCCTGGGGGATGTTGGTGTCGAGTCCCTCCCTGAGTTGGTCCATAACTGAGATGACCACCTTCTCAGTGGAATGCCGGGGGCGGAAGCCCGCCTGGCAGGGTGCAAGATAGTTGCTGCTCTCTATAAAGGAGCTAAGTACCTGGGTGACATGGGACTCTGCTACTTTTCCCAGATAAGGGAGAAGGGATATGGGGCGGTAGTTTGCAGGAAGAGAAGGGTCGGCTCCTGGTTTTTTTAATATAGGGAAAATTATAGCGGTCTTAAAGGGAGCCGGAACGATGCCAGAGGTAAAGCAGTTGTTCAGGAGAGCAATGGCGGGGGAAGGGCACGCAGAGAAGAGCTGACAGAGAGTGCGTGCCGGGCCGATGTCAGCTGGAGAGCCCGACTTGACACGCCTAAGCAGCAAGAGCAGGGATTCTCTCGTGAGTGGGGGGATAGTGGTAAGGGAGCGATTGTCGGGGGGTTGAGGGGGAGAGAAGGTGAGAGGGTGAGGGGGAATGTTGGCTTTGATAAGGGCTATCTTATCAATAAAGAAATCATTAAGCGAGTCACATAAGGCCTGAGAGGGGGGGATCTTGGGTAAGGTTCTATCAGAGGATGCCAGTTCGTGGACGGTGGAGAATATCTCACGAGATTGGCATTCAGCCGCTAAGATGCGCCCAGAAAAGTACTCTGTCTTGGCTGTCAGAATGGCAGCTTTATATTCATGGAGCACGGTAATGAAGTGTTGTCTATGGACTGGGCAATATGCTCTTCTCCAAGCTCGTTTGGCCTGCCTTAGCTCTAATTTCTTAGCTTTGAGAGCGGAGCTGAACCATTTGTTGGCATTATGGGTACGGTTGATGGTAGTACGCTTCAAGGGGGCCACCGGGTCGCAGGCATTGGTGAGCCACCGATCTAATGTGGCGGCCTGGGAACGAGGGTCCGAGCCCGAAAAGTCTGGGCAGGTGGCAGCTAGCGAGTTGCAAAGAGAAGGGATATCAACTTTATGCCAGCTCCTAGCCCAGGTGTTTTTGGGAAGAGGAGGAGATGTTTTATGGCTCAGGTCCAAGGAAAAGGCGAGCAAGGAATGATACGGCCGGAACAGGGAGAAATGGTAGGAGTGGACATTGGAATGTTAAGTGTCCAGATCTGATCTAGGGTATGGCCCCGGGTGTGGGTGGGGCCTTGAACGTGCTGGGTAAAGTTAAGACTAAGGAGCAATTGAGTGAAGTCTTTGGAAATGGAATCCTCAGCAGGATCAGTAGGCCAATAGTTAAAATCGCCCAGAACAAGGACAGAGGCATTGTTGATTACCAGGGTGGCCAGTAGGTTCTGTAAGGCAGAGAGGAAGTCGGGGGATGACTGAGGTGGTCGATAGGTTAATACGCACGTGAGTGGGGTCTTGAAAGAAGTGGATCGCGCTACAAGGCAGTCGCCTGCTGGTAATGTGGGCGATGCCAGAGTCTGAAAATGAAAATCCTTGCGAGTAATCAAGGCTACACCGCCTCCTATTTTACTCTCAGGTCGATCAGCACGGAGCATGGAATAGTGGGCCGGGAGAGAGGCTAAGATGCTTGGCAGGGAATCAGGTCTGTACCAGGTTTCAGTTAGAAACAAAAGGTCCGGGGAGTTAGAGTCCAAAAGATCATATATTTCGGTCTGGTGCTTGACGGCTGATCTCGTATTAAGAAGAAGAGCAGAAGTGGAAGGGGGGGGGGCTGGCGCGATGGGCGTGGGAGAAGCAATGCCGAGCTTTTGAGCATAGGACAGCATAGCGGAATTCAGCTGCTAGTTGGCTCTGAAGGAGCGCAGTTGTTCAGAGGTATATGCAAGAAATTGCACAGAGTGTGGTGCCCCGTGTCCCGGTCGGTCGCGGACGGGCGCAGACGGGCTTGCCTTAGGCGCGCCATCGGCGCGCCCGCTGCGCGACCGGAATATGCACATTTTTTATAGAGGAAAGAAAATGGCGGTAAGGGGCGTGGCCTCTGAAAAAGGGGCATGGCCTGTGTGGGCGACGGGGAATGGCGGCAATGGCAAGATCCCGCGTCAGCGTTAGGCTCCGCTGCGCGGTGAAATTTAGGAGGCTGGAGGCGCCCTGGGCAAGTGGAGAAGTGAGCAGGTAAAAACAACAAGTTAAATGTGACACTCAAATTTAAACCGAGCAAACAGGCCTACTCCCGGCTTCCGCCTCAGGAGAAATCGCTATCGACAAGGGGCTTGTAATCAGCGCCTTAAGTAATGCGGTAGGGGGCGTGGCCTCTGAAAAAAGGGGCATGGCCTGTGTGGGCGGCGGGGAATGGCGGCAATGGCAAGATCCCGCGTCAGCGTTAGGCTCCGCTGTGCGGTGAAATTTAGGAGGCTGGAGGCGCCCTGGGCAAGTGGAGAAGTGAGCAGGTAAAAACAACAAGTTAAATGTGACACTCAAATTTAAAACGAGCAAACAGGCCTACTCCCGGCTTCCGCCTCAGGAGAAATCGCTATTACATTCTACTTCATCCCCACGCTCACTAAAGGACTCGGTGATGGAATCATTGCATCAAGAGAATCTATTAGTGGATGGTCTTAGCTTTCCATCAAGTGGTGTGTCGGAGTCAGGCTTAGATAGCAAGGCTGGTAAGGCTTGCTTAGAGACTAGGTCTAAAGTACATTTTGCCCTTTTAAATACCGTTCCCTTGCCAGACACTCTCTCGAGGTGTTCTCACTCCTACAGGATGAGAAACTCTGCTTTTTGGCACTTACTGAAACCTGGATTAATGAAAGGTCAGGGCCTGACATTGTAGCTTCTCTACCCCCCTGTGAGAAGTTGGCCTGGTAGGGGATGTTTCCAATTCTGGAACCACCTACTACCTGACCAAACAATCCCTTATGGTGTCTGGTTGTAAGTCAACCTTATTAGACAAGCTATCCTAGGGGTAGCATGGACTAAGCAGCCTAAAGGCTTAACTTAAGAGGTCGTGTTAAGCGAGCTGTTTTACCACATACAATCCTGTAATACCAAATGAAAGGACACCACACAAGTATATATTATAAAAATATATGTGTTTATTACTAAAAACAATCCCCAGTATTCTTTATGAATAAAGGGGCACAAGCGTTAAATCAAAAAGCACTGTTTAAACATACAAGTTGCACAATTATGGATGAGGGCGGGGGGCCACTCAAACCATATACTAAACAAGTGGTATAAGAGAGGCCACTCGAACAGTGGTTAGGCCTAGGGCCTAGGGAATCGCTGGGAGCAGTCGGGACAAGCAATGCTGAAGTCGGGAATGGCCCTCGGGATTCAGGAGATGTGCGGAAAGCGCACGCATGCACCAATGTTAACCAATGGTGCGTAAAAGTCAAATAGTTAAAGTTTAAGGACACTTCCGCTGAACCTAGAGGAACAAAACTTAACACACAGACCCTAGAGGTGTGCACCAGTGTGGGAACACCGGCGGAGCAAAGTTACCTCACCCACAGGAAGTGGGTGCACAGGGTCGAAGTGGCGTCGGGTTTTGACACGCAGGCTCTTGGTGCTTGAAGCTGAAAGGGCTGCAGGCAGGGTGAAGACGAAGTGTCCGGTGGAGTCCAAGGGTGGACTCAAGTTGTAGAGTACCTGAAAGCAGAGGGGACAGAGTCTGGGTCACTCAGCAGTGACCAGGGTGGAACCAGGACGGAACCAGGCAATGTCGGGCGCAATCAGGTGGTCGTCGAGGAGCTTCTCTCCGCTGTCACGTGGGCTCTGGGGCATCTGCGACGTCCAGGAGCAGGTCACGATCTGTCCCACGCAGGCTCTCACCGTCGGTGCAGTCGGCTTCAGGTTTGGAGCAAACAAGCCTTGGTAAGAGCAATCCACGCAGGATCGGAAGATTGCTTCTCACTCGGACCAGGAAGGTCAGAGTCGGGGCTCCTTTTCAGGGGAGCTGGTGTGGATCTGGAGCAACCAGATTCACGAGTCTTCTTAGGTAGTTCGTCGGCACAGGGACCACAAGCCAGCTGGCAAGTGACCGGGCCAACGCGTTGAGCCAAATCGTGCCAAAGGGCCCCACGCAGCACTCGTCGAGTGTGGAGGGCTGAACTTCGGCTCAGGAGTAGCTCAGGGTGGGGGCTTCTCAAACCCCGGTGCACAGCTTCGAGGGTCACTCGTGGGCTGCACGGTCAGCGTCTCGTGGTCACTTCAAGATGGCGTGCCCCACGCTTCCGGTCGCCTCCACGGGTCTCAGCTTTGCAGGGACTGTGGATCGGGCTGTTAGAAGCTGGGCAGGCTTGATCTCGTCGATCTCAGTCGCTCGAGTTCCGGCGGGAACTGCAACTAAGTAGATGTCGAGGGCTGGATGGTGCCTGCTGCTGCAGGGTGGTCACTCCTTGACCACAAGGGAGATTCTTCGGGCTTCCACGTTGAGATGGAGGGCGAAGGGTCCAGAATATCGTTTCAAATGTTTCTTCCAGGAAATCTGATGTGCATTGGCACTGCTCCCACTCTTATTCGAATCTGGTGGGCGTGATTACCTGCTAGGTCCCCTCCTATGGGTGGGACCCAGGAAGTGGGTGGATACACCCCCTTCCTTTGATCCAGGCCGCCCTGGCACGAGGGCTGGAGTGCCCCAGAACCGGTTTGGCCGGATTATGCAAGGGGCAGCCTTGTGCGCCCCAGGCAGTGTCTGGTTTCTTTCAAACCTCCCTGCTACAATACACTATCTCCTGTCTGGAGGGCGGTGACACCCTCCTGTGACAGGAAACCCTTTGTCCAGGACCCCCTTGACTGGGTTTCGGTCAGCTCCAGGGGTCCAGACATTTGTCTGTGGCAGAGGCATCCATTTTGTGGATCTTAAGGCCTTTGGAGAAATCAACCGCATTAAAGTGAAGTAACATGTCTTACCCCTCTAGAGGGGTGGAATGCCATCCCCGTCGCCAGAACTGGCGAGGGGATGGTATTCCAAAGCGTATGACACCTTACACGACATGTTTTGATAAAGCCAAACCAGAGTTGCTAAATAACCGCGAGGATTATAAGGCACTTAATAGTATATGGTATGGCATTATCCTGAAACAGCTTAGGGATTTGTTCCCGACGGCTGCAGACAGGCTCAGCTCATGCTAGAGCTCCATCTCACATAAAAACCATGCACCCAGCCTCCAGGATTGGTGAGGCCTGTCTATAGGAGTGGCTCACAGGTTTACATGTGTCCAGATATAGGTTTAGACATAGGTATGCTATATCTAAGCAAGGGGTGTGTACACCACCTTACCCCAGCTGAGTGATCAGCCAGTTGTGTCAATTTAAGAACCAGCCAGGGGTGGCAAAAGATATGCTGCAGCCCCTGGTAGGCCTTAGTGGCTCCTGTGCCCTGTGCACCTATAGTGCATTCTACAGGGGCTGACAAGGAGTCCATTTCCAATTGGTATGTGCCTATAGCACATGTGTCATTAATTTAGTGAGAGAACAGCAGGCTGGGGGTCTGATCAGCAGGCCCACAGCCTCAGTAGTCGAAAACCAGTGAAGCAAAAAGCAAAAATTTGGGGTGACCATAGGATAGCAGACCCTACTCTCCTACACAACCCCCCCCCCAAACGCAGGGACATTAAACTAACCTTGACCAGATAAGTCTTCATGTTCTAAGTGGAAGTACCTGGAGAGACCATCTGCATTACCATGGTCAGTCCCTGGGCGGTGCTCCACTGTAAAGTCCATCCCCTGTAGGGAAATGGACCACCTGAGCAGTTTGGGATTTTCACCCTTCATCTGATTAAGCCATAGGAGGGGCTTATGGTCTGTTTGCACCAGGAAGTGAGTTCCAAACAAGTAGGACCTCAACTTCTTTAATGCCCAAACCACAGCAAAGGCCTCCCTCTCAATGGCTGACCAACGTTTTTCTCTTGGGGTTAGCCTCCTGCTAATGAAAGCAATTGGCTGGTCTTGACCATCTTGATTAAGTTGTGAGAGTACAGCTCCCACCCCCAACTCAGAAGCATCTGTCTGAACAATGAACTGTTTGGAGTAGTCAGGACTCTTTAGGATAGGTGCAGAGCACATGGCCTTCTTCAGGTCTTCAAATGCCTTCTGACAGCTAACTGTCCACTGAACCTTTTTTGGCATCTTCTTGGATGTCAAGTCATTTAATGGTGTCACTATAGACCCATAGTTTTTCACAAACTTTCTGTAATACCCAGTCAGGCCCAAGAAGGCTCTGACTTGTGTCTGGGTAACTGGAGGAGCCCAGTCCTGTATGGCCTGGATTTTGCTTTCCAGTGGCTGAACCTGGCCTCCACCTACTAGGTGGCCCAGGTATACAACCTTACTCTGCCCTATCTGGCACTTTGTGGCCTTGATAGTTAGGCCTGCCTTTTGCAGGGCCTCCAAAACTTTCTTCAGGTGGATCAGGTGATCCTCCCAGGTGGAGCTAAAGACAGCAATATCATCCAGATAAGCTGCACAAAAGTCATCCAACCCAGTAAGGACTTGGTTCACCAACCTTTGGAAAGTGGCAGGTGCATTCTTCAAACCAAAGGGCATTACCACAAACTGATAATGCCCACTAGGGGTAGAGAATGCTGTCTTGGCCTTTGACTCCTCAGCTAGTCTGATTTGCCAGTAGCCAGCTGTCAGATCAAATGTGCTCAGAAACTTGGCAGAAGCCAATCTGTCAATGAGCTCATCTGCTCTTGGAATGGGGTGAGCATCTGTCCTAGTGACAGCATTGAGACCCCTGTAATCCACGCAAAACCTCATTTCTCTCTTACCATCTTGGGTATGAGGTTTTGGCACCAGGACTACTGGGCTGGCCCATGGGCTCTCTGATGGCTCAATCACTCCAAGCTCCAACATCTTTTGCACCTCAGCCTTGATGCAATCCCTGACATGATCAGGTTGCCTGTAGATCTTATTCTTGACAGGCAGACTGTCACCAGTGTCCACAACATGGGTACACCAGTCAGTTTGGCTGGGTGTGAGTGAAAACATTTGCCTGTGAGCCTGCAAAACTTGTCTGCAGTCCCTCTGTTGCTGGTCAGTGAGGCTGCCTGCCAAGGCTACTCCATCAACTGAACCATCATCAGGGTTCTGGGAAAGCAGGTCTGGGAGAGGGTCACTCTCTTCCTCCTGTTCCCCATCTGTGGCCATGAGCAAGCTCATGTCCTCCCTGTCCACAAATGCTTTCAAGCGATTCACATGGATTACCCTGTGAGGGCTCCTGGGTGTTCCAAAGTCTACCAAGTAGGTGACTTCCCCTTTCTTCTCAATAATAGGATAGGGTCCACTCCATTTGTCTTGGAGTGCTGCTGGAGCCACTGGCTCCAGTACCCATACCTTCTGTCCTGGTTGGAACTCTACCAGTACAGCCTTTTGGTCATGCCAAGCTTTCTGCAATTCTTGGCTGGCCTCCAGGTTTTTGGATGCTCTTTCCATGTACTCAGCCATCCTGGAGCGGAGACCAAGTACATAGTCCACTATGTCTAGTTTGGGCTTTTTGAGAGGTAACTCCCATCCTTCCTTCACCAAACACAATGGACCTCTCACAGGGTGGCCAAACAAAAGTTCAAAAGGGCTGTAGCCAACCCCCTTCTGTGGGACCTCTCTGTAAGCAAAGAGCAGGCAGGGTAAAAGAATGTCCCATTTCCGCCTGAGCTTCTCTGGTAATCCTTTTATCATGCCTTTAAGGGTCTTGTTAAATCTCTCCACAAGCCCATTGCATTGTGGATGATATGGGGTGGTAAACTTATAGTTTACTCCACATTCCTTCCACATTGCTTTTAGATAGCTGGACATAAAATTGGTCCCTCTATCTGATAGTACCTCCTTAGGAAAGCCCACTCTTGAGAAAACTGCAATGAGGGCTTTTGCCACCACAGGTGCTGTGGTGGTCCTTAGGGGAATAGCCTCTGGGTACCTGGTGGCATGATCCACTACCACCAGTATGAATCTGTTCCCAGATGCTGTTTGGGGGTCCATTGGACCCACAATATCAATTCCAACTCTCTCAAAGGGGACCCCCACCACAGGTAGTGGTATTAGGGGGGCCTTTGTTGTGCCACCTGACTTACCACTGGCTTGGCAAGTGACACAGGAGCGACAAAACTCCTTGACATCCTCTGACATGTGAGGCCAGTGAAAGTGTGGAACAAGCCTGTCCCACGTCTTGTTCTGGCCTAAGTGTCCTGCAAGGGGAATATCATGGGCCAAGGTAAGGAGGAATCCCCTAAACTGCAGAGGTATCACCAACCTCCTGGTCATGCCAGGCTTGGGGGCTCTAGCCTCTGAGTAAAGGAGTCCCTCGTCCCAATACACAGTATGGGTACCTTGGGCATCCCCAGCAGCCTCAGCAGCAGCCTGCTGTCTGAGGGGTTCAAGGGAAGGGCAATCTAATTGAGCCTGCCTCAGGTCTGCCCTTGAGGGTCCCCCTGTCCCCAGAAACTCAACCTGGTCAGGTTCAAGCTCCTCAGAGACAGTCTCCTCTTGGACTGCAGAATCAGTTTCCTCTGAAACCTGATCCTCAACCTGGGGCAAGGTGGAAGGCGAGGCCTTTCCTCTCTTGCTCCTTCTCTTGGGTTGTGGCTGGTCTATTGTCTCAAGATCCACCACTGGTTCAGGAAGGCACTTCTTAGCCTGAGCCCTTGTCATGGCAAGGACATGCTCTGAAATCCCTAGCATTTCTGCATGAGTCCTGTACTCCACTTCTGACCATGCTGAGCTTTCAAGGTCATTGCCTAACAGACAGTCTACTGGTAGGTCTGCACTCACCACAACTTTCTTTAGGCCATCAACCCCTCCCCAGGAGAAGTTCACAACTGCCACACTATGGGAGGTAGTGGAGTTGCTTGCATTGGTTACTAGGTAGCTCTCTCCTAGTACAATCTGTCCAGGGTCCACAAAGCCAGGGGTCACCATGGTGACACTAGCACATGTGTCCCTGTAAGCTTGAGCCAGTTTCTCATTTATTAAGGGAGTCTGCCTGTATTTGCCCAGGTTAGTGGGGCTTACTGTAGTGGGCAACTCAATGTCCACATCATACAGGAGAACTGCCTGTGTAGGGACTCTGACTAGGCCAGATCCTACTTCAATACCCAGGGTCAACCCAGCTACACCCTTGGACTGTGTTCCACCACTGCTTACTGTACTTGGGGTTGCAGTTGCTTTAGGAGCTGTAGTGGTGGGAACTGGATTTGCCTTGGTGCACTCACTGCCCCAGTGTGAAACTGATTTGCAGGTATTGCACCAAGGTGTCTTTGGACCTTTGTTCTTCTTCTTCTTGTTACCGGTTTGGGAACCACCCTCCTTACTATTAGTTTGGGGGCCTGAAGACTTCTGGTCTTTTTCTTTATCTTTCTGATTCTGATTACCACCCTTCTGGTCTGTTTTCTTCTGGTCACCACCTTGGTTCTGGGGTTTCTGCTTAATCCTTGTTCTGACCCATTTGTCTGCCTTCTTTCCCAATTCTTGGGGAGAGGTCAGATCAGAGTCAATAAGGTATTGATGCAACAGCTGGTTTGTACAGTTATTAAGGATCTGTTCTCTCATCATAAGATTGTACAATCCTGTATAGTCTGAAACTTTACTTCCCTGCAACCAACCCTCCAAAGCCTTAGTGGCACACTCCACAAAATCAGTCCAGTCTTGAGTCTGTGCTTTCTGGGTGTCTCTGAACAACAACCTGTATTGCTCAGTGGTTAGGCCATACCCTTCAATGAGAGCACTCTTCAAAACAGAGTAGTTTTTGGCATCCTCAGGTCTAACTGTGAGGAGCCTGTCCCTCCCTTTCTCAGAAAAGGAGTACCACAAAATTGCAGCCCACTGATTCTCAGGAACCTGCTGTACCATGCAGGCTCTCTCAAGAGCAGTCATCCATTTGTGGATGTCATCCCCTTCTTTAAAGGGGGGCACAATTTTGGTCAGGTTTCTATTATCATAGGCCCTGTCTTTTTCTCTTGGAAAATTGCTGCCACCAGTGACATCTAAGCCACTTAATTTCTGCTCTCTTGCCAAGGCAAGTCTAGCTTGAGCCAAGGCTACCTCCTCCCTCTCTATCTGGAGTTTGACAGCCCTCATTCTGGCCCTATGCTCTAACTTTTGAGAAGCATTCATGCCTCTCTGTGATTCCCTGGAGGCACTAGAAAGATGAGAGTCTCCTGAGGGAGATCTCACTCTTCTGTTGCCTGGGGGAATCATATGTTGGGTTCTGGGGAGGTGCTGGCCCTCTCCATTCCCCAGTAGGTCCAAGTTGGCCTGGCTAAGCCTACCAACTGGAACCTGGCTACCCTGATCCTGTACTCCTAAGTCCTCAACATCTGAGTCCTCATCCAAGTCATCATCATCCTCCTCTTCAAGGGGATCAACTGCAGGGGGGTTCCCTCCAGTTCCTGTATCTAGGGAAGCTGCTTTTGCCTTCTCTAAGTCATCCTGTTCTAGGATTTCTACCAGGATTAGGCAGGTGGGGCTTCTGCCCCTTTTTAACCCTCTTGCTTTGCACAAGGCAATCAAGTCTCTGCGGGTTAGTTTGTCATATCCAAAAGTTGCCTGGGTAGGGTCAACTGTCACAGGACTAGACCCTGAGGCCTTTCCTGTGTCAGACATGGTTACTAGTGAGGTGTAAGTGGTGCACTTACCTACACTAAGTGTTTTCCTACTGGACCTTGCTAGTGAGTTGTAGTCAGGGGTGTGCTACTCCCTTCAACCTACAACTACTAAGTTCAGTAGAACTTAATATGCTAAGCTTTTGATTTTATATGTACCTAGAGGTACTTGATGTGATCTTTCAATTTGATATAAAGATTGCAATGGTAAAACAACAGCAAGCTCAAATCCGCACCGCTGCTCACCAATGTGAGAAGTTGGCCTGGTAGGGGATGTTTCCAATTCTGGAACCACCTACTACCTGACCAAACAATCCCTTATGGTGTCTGGTTGTAAGTCAACCTTATTAGACAAGCTATCCTAGGGGTAGCATGGACTAAGCAGCCTAAAGGCTTAACTTAAGAGGTCGTGTTAAGCGAGCTGTTTTACCACATACAATCCTGTAATACCAAATGAAAGGACACCACACAAGTATATATTATAAAAATATATGTGTTTATTACTAAAAACAATCCCCAGTATTCTTTATGAATAAAGGGGCACAAGCGTTAAATCAAAAAGCACTGTTTAAACATACAAGTTGCACAATTATGGATGAGGGCGGGGGGCCACTCAAACCATATACTAAACAAGTGGTATAAGAGAGGCCACTCGAACAGTGGTTAGGCCTAGGGCCTAGGGAATCGCTGGGAGCAGTCGGGACAAGCAATGCTGAAGTCGGGAATGGCCCTCGGGATTCAGGAGATGTGCGGAAAGCGCACGCATGCACCAATGTTAACCAATGGTGCGTAAAAGTCAAATAGTTAAAGTTTAAGGACACTTCCGCTGAACCTAGAGGAACAAAACTTAACACACAGACCCTAGAGGTGTGCACCAGTGTGGGAACACCGGCGGAGCAAAGTTACCTCACCCACAGGAAGTGGGTGCACAGGGTCGAAGTGGCGTCGGGTTTTGACACGCAGGCTCTTGGTGCTTGAAGCTGAAAGGGCTGCAGGCAGGGTGAAGACGAAGTGTCCGGTGGAGTCCAAGGGTGGACTCAAGTTGTAGAGTACCTGAAAGCAGAGGGGACAGAGTCTGGGTCACTCAGCAGTGACCAGGGTGGAACCAGGACGGAACCAGGCAATGTCGGGCGCAATCAGGTGGTCGTCGAGGAGCTTCTCTCCGCTGTCACGTGGGCTCTGGGGCATCTGCGACGTCCAGGAGCAGGTCACGATCTGTCCCACGCAGGCTCTCACCGTCGGTGCAGTCGGCTTCAGGTTTGGAGCAAACAAGCCTTGGTAAGAGCAATCCACGCAGGATCGGAAGATTGCTTCTCACTCGGACCAGGAAGGTCAGAGTCGGGGCTCCTTTTCAGGGGAGCTGGTGTGGATCTGGAGCAACCAGATTCACGAGTCTTCTTAGGTAGTTCGTCGGCACAGGGACCACAAGCCAGCTGGCAAGTGACCGGGCCAACGCGTTGAGCCAAATCGTGCCAAAGGGCCCCACGCAGCACTCGTCGAGTGTGGAGGGCTGAACTTCGGCTCAGGAGTAGCTCAGGGTGGGGGCTTCTCAAACCCCGGTGCACAGCTTCGAGGGTCACTCGTGGGCTGCACGGTCAGCGTCTCGTGGTCACTTCAAGATGGCGTGCCCCACGCTTCCGGTCGCCTCCACGGGTCTCAGCTTTGCAGGGACTGTGGATCGGGCTGTTAGAAGCTGGGCAGGCTTGATCTCGTCGATCTCAGTCGCTCGAGTTCCGGCGGGAACTGCAACTAAGTAGATGTCGAGGGCTGGATGGTGCCTGCTGCTGCAGGGTGGTCACTCCTTGACCACAAGGGAGATTCTTCGGGCTTCCACGTTGAGATGGAGGGCGAAGGGTCCAGAATATCGTTTCAAATGTTTCTTCCAGGAAATCTGATGTGCATTGGCACTGCTCCCACTCTTATTCGAATCTGGTGGGCGTGATTACCTGCTAGGTCCCCTCCTATGGGTGGGACCCAGGAAGTGGGTGGATACACCCCCTTCCTTTGATCCAGGCCGCCCTGGCACGAGGGCTGGAGTGCCCCAGAACCGGTTTGGCCGGATTATGCAAGGGGCAGCCTTGTGCGCCCCAGGCAGTGTCTGGTTTCTTTCAAACCTCCCTGCTACAATACACTATCTCCTGTCTGGAGGGCGGTGACACCCTCCTGTGACAGGAAACCCTTTGTCCAGGACCCCCTTGACTGGGTTTCGGTCAGCTCCAGGGGTCCAGACATTTGTCTGTGGCAGAGGCATCCATTTTGTGGATCTTAAGGCCTTTGGAGAAATCAACCGCATTAAAGTGAAGTAACATGTCTTACCCCTCTAGAGGGGTGGAATGCCATCCCCGTCGCCAGAACTGGCGAGGGGATGGTATTCCAAAGCGTATGACACCTTACACGACATGTTTTGATAAAGCCAAACCAGAGTTGCTAAATAACCGCGAGGATTATAAGGCACTTAATAGTATATGGTATGGCATTATCCTGAAACAGCTTAGGGATTTGTTCCCGACGGCTGCAGACAGGCTCAGCTCATGCTAGAGCTCCATCTCACATAAAAACCATGCACCCAGCCTCCAGGATTGGTGAGGCCTGTCTATAGGAGTGGCTCACAGGTTTACATGTGTCCAGATATAGGTTTAGACATAGGTATGCTATATCTAAGCAAGGGGTGTGTACACCACCTTACCCCAGCTGAGTGATCAGCCAGTTGTGTCAATTTAAGAACCAGCCAGGGGTGGCAAAAGATATGCTGCAGCCCCTGGTAGGCCTTAGTGGCTCCTGTGCCCTGTGCACCTATAGTGCATTCTACAGGGGCTGACAAGGAGTCCATTTCCAATTGGTATGTGCCTATAGCACATGTGTCATTAATTTAGTGAGAGAACAGCAGGCTGGGGGTCTGATCAGCAGGCCCACAGCCTCAGTAGTCGAAAACCAGTGAAGCAAAAAGCAAAAATTTGGGGTGACCATAGGATAGCAGACCCTACTCTCCTACACCCCCCAATTTAGAGCTCTGACATACAATCGTCAGGAGAATAAAAGAGGGGGAGGGGTAGCTCTTTTTTTTCATAATACCTACAGCACAGAGACAATCATTGAGGAAAGCCTTGATGGAGCAGAAGTCTTGGGGATTAGGCTAGGATTTTCTTCTGCCTGTTTAGCCGTGATTATTGTTTACCCTCCTCCACAACCGACTTCTCATTTTAATCATCAGTTTTATGAAATTATGTTTAATATTCACTCTAAATATCAGCAAAATCTGGTTCTCGGTGATTTGAATTGTCACTGGGATCAAACCCAAGAGACTTGTTGGCTAGTGATTTTGATGACCTCATGACTACAATGGGGCTTCACCAGATTGTAAATCACCCCGCTCATGATAAAGGTCATATTTTGGATCTGATCTGGACCTCTAACCTCTTACAAACCACACACCTTGTCAATAGCCCCTGTAGCTGGTCTGATCATTTTTTGATCAACGGCACACTGGTCTTGGACAAATGTCTGAAACACAGATCGGCCAGATGGAAAATGAACCGTAAATGGCTAAAACTTGATGAATTTAAATTTAAGGAAGTCTTCGTCGAAGCTAAATCTAATAGAGTCTTGGTGGATTTTGTACCTCCACCGGCTGAGGCCACCAACGTGGATCTAATGTACAAAGAATTGGTTTCTGACGTGCTGGTCGTGATTGATCATGCTGTTCCGTTAGCAAGGACTAGGCTATCGGAAAATAGTAAGGGATCGCTTTGGTACACTCTAGCCCTGAGGATGGAAAAACAAGCTCTCCGTAAATCTGAGCGTCTTTGAAGGCATCTTATGGATTCCGCTTCTAAATCCATATACAATGCTAAATTGGTATTTTATAAATCATCTGTGGTTAAAGCTAATTCTAGCTATTCTGAAATCAAGATAAAGAATGCAGTTGACGTCCAAAAGGAATCCTTTAAAGTCCTCAGAGAGTTAAGCTGTCCTAAAGTATCTAGTCCAGATTTTGACCAGGCTGAGTGTGAGAAGATGCAAGAGTTTTTCCTGATTAAAGTCAAGGACATTATTTCAAATATTAATAACTCCTGCCTCACCTCTGCCCCACCGTCCAAAGAGGAACCGCTAATGTCACAAAACAATCCTTTGCTGGATTTTCCCCTCCTTGAGTCTTACGATTTATTTCGTATTTCATCTAAAATTAAATCTGGCTCGCCGAAGTTCCTTGCCCCCCTAAAGTTTTTCAAACTATTATGCCTGTTCTGGAAGGGGATATACTGACTATACTGAATACATCATTAGCCAGTGGGATGGTCCCACTTAAACGTAACGAAGCTTTAGTTGTCCCCCTGCTTAAGAAGACGGGAGCAGATGCTAAAAATCAAAAAAACTATCGACCGATCTCTCAGCTCCCTTTCATGGCTAAGTGCTCTGTGCTCTTTCGTCTTACATAGGAGACAACAATTGTCTCCATTCCAGACAAGCTGGCTTCCGAGCACACAATAGCACGGAATTAGTGATGCTTTCAGTGTTAGATGATTTACAATGTGCAGCTGATAGGAAGGTTCCATCTGCACTTATCCTCCTAGATCTCTCAGCCGCGTTCGACACGGTGGACCATGATAAATTGGTGTCCCGTGTAGGCCGGCTGGGAGTGTCTGGACTGCCCTCCGATCGATTTCCTCCTTCTTGGTCGATCGTTCTCAGAGAGTCCAGATGGGAGAGCATACATCTAAGGCGGGTAGGTTAGGGTGGGGCGTACCTCAAGGTTCAGCTCTATCCCCCCTCTTATTCAACATCTACCTACAGCCACTGATTTATACATTATCCAAACTGGACTGTCAAGTCCGTATTGATAATACTACTTTTTCTCAGGTCAATGTCCAGAATATCCTCCGGTTTATCACCAACTGGATGACTTTTAATTCTTTGAAGATTAACCCAGATAAGACGGAGGTTCTGGTGTTGTCCGCAATGGCTTCACCCTGGTCTAGCTGTTGCTGGCCTTTAGAGTTAGGCATAGTGCCCTCGCCAGTACCTGTAGTTAAGAGTTTAGGCATCAGGCTGGATACTGATTTGTCACTAAAGCAGCAAGTCTCAGCAGTAGTTGGGAGCTGTGTTGGCTTAATGCGGCAACTCTGGAAGTTGGTTCACCTGCTGTCTGTATCAACTAGACAGATTGTGGTGACTGCGCTCATTCTTTCCCGTCTAGATTATGGGAATGCAGTGTATCTTGGGCTACCTGAGGCCCTCCTAAAAAAAACTGCAGGTTGTCATGAATGATGCAGCTAGGTTAATCTACATGCTACCAAGAAGCGCCCACGCAACCCCAGTATTGAAGCAGCTGCATTGGCTCCCAATGAAACAGCGTATTGAATTCAAGGCTTTATGTATTGCACATAAATCACAGTATGGCATAGTCCCAGAATATATCAGGGACCGTTTGAAGGTTTACGCACCCAGTCGCTTGCTCCGGTCATCAGACTTAAATCTCCTGGTCTGCCCACGGTTTAAAGGAGCTAGACTGGGTGGCCGTACCTTCTCCGTAGTGGCTCCCAAACTCAGGAATAAACTACCAGAAACGCTCCGTAAAGAAACCAGGCTTTTACCGTTCAGGAAGTGCTTGAAAACAGTGCTATTTCGAGAAGCTTATGGTTAGGTTCGCCCGAGGTTGCTGCTTGCCTCTTCGGTTTTGAGCCCTCTATTCTGTCGGACACTGTAGTGCATTTGTATTTTGAACTGTGTTAACATCTTAGCGCTTAGAGACCCTGGTTGATAGGCACTCTATAAGTATAAATAAATAAATACAAATAGACAAAGCGCTACGGTCCATAAAATCAGACACAGACACGGCAAAGGCTTTAGGCAGTTTCCAGCAAGGCTGTTTTTCAGTCCTTTCAGGGTAGAGTTTGGGGGCAGTTGTTATCCCGGCTGCAATTTCAACAGCAGTATCCTCCATATCCGCAGAATACCTACCAGCCATACAACCAAACCTTCCGATCTAACACTGCTCATTTTTATTCAAGGCCAACAGGATGCGGGAGGCGGCATTCTGCCGGAAAATCCCATGACTCCAATAGGAGGCAAGATTCGCCAGGTCCCTGCCACCACAGTCCCAGTACAGTTCATTCCTGCCTTATCCAAATTCTCTCTTCAGACAAATTAGTTTTAGACATCTTCCAGCATGGTCACACCCTGGAATACGTTCAGCAACCTCCAAACGTCTCACCGCAGAAAGTTCAGCTTCGTCATCTTCCGGATCTCAAAAAGGAAATATCACTTCTTCTCAAACAGGCCATAGAGGAAGTACCCCTCAACCAGCACAACCAGGAGTTTTATTCACACTTCTTCCTCATCAAGGAAAAGACAGGAAAATGGAGACAGGTCGTGGACCTCAGAATGCTGAACAAGTTCATCAAAAAACAATATTCCAGGATGCTCTCTCTCCAAGACATTTTTCTTCTCATGAAAAAAGGGGATTATCAGTCTTCTCTCAATCTCCTTGTTGCCTATGTTAATATTTTCATCCATCCCAAGCATTGAACATTTCTCATGTTCTAAGTGGCAGTGTGCCATTTCCAATTGAAAGTGCTTCCATTCGGTTTAAAATCCGCTACCAGGGTTATCACCAAGTGCATGGCACCAATAGCAGCTTTCCTAAGACGTTCAGGTCACCAGGTACTTCCCTACCTGGACAACTGGCTAATAAAAATTACCACTTTTTAGGCTGCAACATTTCAACACAAGCCTATCCGACTCTCTTCCAGTCTCTAGGGCTTCCCCTCAATCTGGAAAAATCGTCCCCCATTCCTTCTAAATCTGACTTTTCTGGGAGCACGCCTCAACCTGAATCTCAGCAAAGGCTTTCTCACTCACGAAAGAATATTGCAGCTTGTCCCCGCAAAAAAGCTTGTTTCTGTGAGACAATACAAGTCCATTTTGGGGATAATGTCCTCTAGCATCCCGCTAATCTCCAATTGCAACTCTGCATGCGACCGCTGCAGGAGCAGCTTGATGCACAGTGTATTCAATCTCAAGGATTGTTCAACAACAAAGTTCACATTTCAGCAGCAATGAGAGCTGCAATGTCCTGGTGGATGGTCATGGAAAACCTTTCCAAGGTCTCTCTTCCATTCACGCAGGTGATGACCTCGGATGCGTCGTCGAATGGATTGGGGGGTGGAGGGGGGCTCACCTTCAGGAATTACAGGTTCACAGCAAATGGTCTGTGCAGGAGTTGGAGTGCCACATAAACATTCTAGAGCTCAAGGCAATATTCCTGGGTCTAAAAGCTTTCCTGCCTTGAATCCAGGGTTCGTCAGTGCTAGTCAGGGTGAAAAATACTACTACAATGTTTTACCTTCAATAGCAAGGTGGCACAAGATCTCGCGCGCTTTCCCTTCAAGCGCAACAGATTTAGGAATGGCTTCTTGTCAACCTCATCTCCTTGCAAGTGGAACACGTGCCAGTAGTCCACAATGAGTGGGCCGACTCTCTCAGCAGAGTTTCCTAGCAATGCCACGAATGGGAGCTCACTGACCTAGAGCTGCAGGTGATCTTTTAGTCCTGGGGTTATCCAATGTTAGATCTGTTCGCTACATCCCTCAACAAAAAGTGCCCTCTTTTCACAAGCCGGAATCTTCACCTGGAACCGTGGGGACATGCCTTCCAGTTTTCTTGGTTGGGGATGTTTGCCTACGCCTTTCTCCTTTTACCACTCATCCATCGAGTCCTTCAAAAAATTAGCAGGAGCCATGTCGGCTAATTCTCATTGCCCCTTAATGAGCAAGGCAATTCTGGTACACCGAGCTGCATTGCTTATTAGATGTGCTCCGAATCTCTTTCCTCCAAAGTAGGACATTCTCTACATGAACCAGGGCCAAGTGGATCATCTGTAAATCCCCTCTCCTTCATATGTCTGCTTGTTCCTCACCACGCTGAATTTGGAAATTTAAGCTTATCCGAGGAATGCAAGTCAATACTACAAAAGTATTGAGCTTCTTCCACGTTCAATGTTATACAGCTAAATAGAAGAGATTCTGTGCATGGTGTACGACTCACATGTTGCATCCTTTTTCATCTACTCCGGAGTAGTTGCTGCCTTCTCTTGCATCTAGCCAAAGAAGGGCTTTCACGTGCTTCCATAAAAGTTCACCGTGCTTCAATCTCTAGATATAGAAGATGCTCAGATCCATCTTCCTTGTGGTCCAATAGACTTATCAAGGAATTTATGAAGGGCTCTTTAGAGCTTTCCCACCTGTTAAACCTCCTCCAGTACTGTGGCAACTAAATACAGACCTGTCGCATCTAATACGTCCTCCATTTGAACCAGTGCACAAATGCTAGTTGAAGTTCCTTTTTTGGAAGGTGGCTTTTCTCTTCGTCATTACGTCAGCTAGGCGTATCAGTGAAATCCAAGCTTTCACCATTAAAGAGCCCTATTTTCAATTTCTGCCAGACATTGTTATCCTGCGCACTAATCCTTCATTTATACTTAAGGTGCCTTCAACTTATCACCTCAATTAGTCTATTGTGTTACCCACGTTCTTTCCTAATCCATCCTCGGCAGCAGAGAGAGCTTTGCATTCATTGGACATTAAACGTTGTTTTAAGTTTTATCTACAAAGAATAAAGGTCTTTCGTAAATTCTCTCAATTACTGATTTCCTTCTTGGCTCCTAGAAAAGGGCAAGCTTTCACACGGGTCAGCATTACTCGTTGGATCACCTTAACTATTGTCTTATGTCATGAAAAGGCTGGCCGTCCACTGTCCGCAAAAATGCAGGCTCCCTCAACAAGGAAAGTGGCAAATACTTCAGCCCTATTTGCAGGAGCATCGTTTGTTAAAAGAAGGCAGATATATCTGTTGGACAAGCTGCTCTTTGACACCTCTTTGCTTAAGACATGCGGCTATTAGCCACTTTTATTTTATTTACTTGTTTGCTATTTTATGCTTGCATGTTTTCTTTATATACCACTCAATGTTTTTCATATTTCATCTTCTTGCTTTGCATTGTTGTTCTTTTGCGTCATGGTGGAACAGTTCGCCTACCCACCGCAATCATTTTGTCTTTTAGATGGTATACTGCTTACTCGTCCTATTCAAGCATGTGAATCTATAAAAGTTACAGTACTGGACAAAAAAACCTGTTACTTACCTGTACACTGTGGTTCTCCAGTATTGATATTGTTTATAGATTCACATGCAACCCTCCCTCCTCCCCGATTAGGCTCATCATTTACCTCTTGTGTTTTTTATATACATGCACTTGTGCTCGAAATCTGATGTATGGTGGCTCTGTAGGGAAAGGGTACTCTGAGGTCTCTGTTGTGATTGGCTAAATTTTGGATGTTATAAAATAAGGTTGACAAGTTAATAAATTGTGGTTTCTGTTTTGTGGAGGTCTATGATAAGGTTTTTCAGTGCTGCTATTGTTTACTGTTACCGTGGGACTCCTACCATGACGACAGGGAAGAGTCAAGCATGTGAATCTATAAAAGAGATCAATACTGGAGAACCACAGTGTACAGGTAAGTAACTTTTTTGTGCATTGATAAGAGCAGTCTCCGTGCTGTGCACAGCCCGGAAACCCAACTGAGTGGAATCTTACCAGTTATTGGTCTTAATATAGTCTACCAATTGCCTATTTAAGACTTTTCAAATATTTTAGCTGGTAGAAGCAAGCTGGAAATCGGCCGGTAGTTACTTGCAATTCGTGGCTCAAGCAAGGTTGTTTTTTATTAGGGGCAGCACTGAGGATTTCATCCATAAGGTGGGGAAAAGGCCTAAGACACATATTTGATTAAATATGTGTGTCAAAGTGGTGGCAATTGTTTCTGCCGCAAGGCTAGTCACTTTAGGTGGTCAATGATCATACGGCGAGCCTGACTTTGCTGACTCAATCAATTTTGTGACTTCTTTTCTGGTAGAAGAAATGAAATTCTCAAACTTATCAGATGTGAGCTGATGGGTGGAAATAGTCATATCTGATTTGGACCCTATGTCGAGGGATTTGAGGTTTTTATAAATGCCCTCTAAGGCGAAAAGCCTCTGTCAGTGTGTTGCAAAAGGATTGAGAGCAGTCCTTGAGAGAATTGGAAGTGACTGAAGTTAATTTTGAAATGACTGCGAACAGTTCTTTAGAACAATTACTAGCTGCTTCAATCTTTTGGTAAGGTATGTTGTTTTTTCCTTACGGATTTGTGCTCTGTACACAGCTAAGCAGTTTTTGTACTTGACGTTTTCTCGTTCGCAGTAGGCAAAACACCATTTTTCTTCTTGCCTTCTACACCTCTGCTTGAGGGTCCTAAGGTCCTCTGCGAACCAGGGAGCTGATAGATTATTTGTTTTATCTGGGATCTTTTAACTGAAGCTAGGGACAGGGACACAGCTTCCAGCCACGTAATATATTGCAGGGCTGCTGCTTCTGGATCATCCGAGATAGTGGGACAGGAATTTGTAAGCCGTGATAAAAACATGTTGGCTTGAATTTTGTGCCATGCACGAGATTTCGTCCTTACTGGATGGGCAGGGGGCTCTGGACAAGCTTGTGTATAATGTCACTCAAAAAGAACGACTCTATGGTCAGTCCAGGATATAGGCACAGTTTTTATCTAGTCTAAAGCAGCATTGTTTGAAAAGATCCCATCAAGGGTGTGGCCCGCTCCATGGGTAGGACCTGCTACCAATTGCAACAAACCAAAAGCTGACATTGTGGACAGGAAGAAAAAAATATCAGGATCATCTAATGCCTGCAAATGCAAGTTAAAATCACCCAGTACTATGTGATTGCTAGAGAGAATATCTGCTTCTAATAAATTGCTTATCTCTTGTGAGAAGAAGGCCTGTGACCCTGGGGGCCGATAAAGAAGGATCCCTTTTAGGACCTCCTTTTTTGACACTTCGACCTGAAAAGACACTACTTCACAATTTGAAGAGGGCAAAGATGAACATTGAACTAACAAATCAGATCGGTGGATGATGGCTTTACCACTGCTTCGTTTACCAGGATGCTCTAATCTGTAAATCGAGAAGCCCTGTGAAATAGTTGCCAAGCGCTTATAGGTGTCCAAAAAAATATTGAATTCTAAACAGTGTTTTTTCAGTGATCTAGCATTAATGTATGGTTCAACATGGCACTATGAGAGGAGCCTCAGTATATAGACCTCCGGGCCTGAAAAACGACATTGTCCATAAATTACTCGAGTCCATTGCCCCTCACGCCTTGGCTGCCGATGTTTTCCTTTTAATAGGTGGTTTTAATTATCATTGAGAGATTTTTTCCGATCTAGATAAAAAAATCAGTTAATCACCAATATGAGCACCCTAGGATTAACTCAAATGGTGATTGGCCCTACCCATGTTGCGGGCCATACGCTCAATTTATTATTCACTGATGCCACAAACATCATAGTAAAACCTCCATCCCCTTACTATGGTCAGACCATGACATATTAAAGTTCACAATTCCAACTCTGACCATTGCAAATGAGATTAGGAGTAAGATTCCATGGAGAAGATCATGGCGGAAAGTCACTCCTACATCCTTTTCAGCTCATTTCAACCTCCCTCCACAGTGTCAAGAGGAGAACATTGATCAGGCATCCTCCCTTTTTTGAGGGAGAAATAACAACCACACTAAATCAGATCGCTCCTCTTACTAAGATTAAAATAAAACCTAGTGCTGCCCCTTGGTTCACAGAGCAAATAAAAACATGAAAGGCCTCCTGCAGGACCGCAGAACGTAAATGGAGGAAAAGTAAAGCCCAAATTGACCGCAAGAGCTATAAAAATGGCCATCATAGTTATATGGAAAATATCAGGCAAAGTAAAAAAAAACCATTCCTCCTAAACTGAATCGAAAAAGCGGCAAATTCCAATAAAGATCTTTATAACTTTTTAAAGGAATTTACTATGCTCCCTGTTCAGTTAGGTGTTCCTGTCTCACAGGACTAGGCGGAATCTCTTTCTAAATTCTTCGAAGAAAGAATTATCACTATTCACAGTTCCTTTCCTTCACATCAATATTTGAATACTCAGGAAAAACACCATACTTCCTCCGCTGGCCTCTTCCCACTCTTAGAGGAATTTTCCCAATACAACTCTGAGGAAGTGGCCAAGGCCATGGAAAAAATTAAATCAGGCTCACCAGTCGATCCTGTGTCACCTCGTTTTCGGTCTAAAATTCCTCCGGTGCTTCTGGGCAGTATCACAAGTCTATTTAATAGGTCACTGGCAAGATCAGTGGTCCCAAAGATATGGAAAGCAGCCAGAGTCAGACCAATTCTAAACAAATCTACTGCAGACCCAAACGTTTAACCAACTATCGTCCAATCTCGCTGCTCCCTTACTTCGGGAAGGTACTCGAGTCACTGGTTAACTGGCAGCTCATAGACCATCTCGAGAGTCATGGTTTACTCGATCCTTCACAGTCCGGTTTCAGGCCGCCCATAGTACTGAAACGGCGCTGGTAGAAGTCACTGACATCATCGGACTAGCATTGGATATAGAGCAGTCATCTATTCTCATCCTTCTGGACCTACCAGCAGCTTTTGACACCATATCCCATAGCATTCTTGAATAACGGCTCTGGGATATTGGTGTCAGGGAGAAGGCCCTGAAATGGTTTAAAAGTTATCTAACAGATCGAGTCACTGCAGTACAGATTGGCGATTTGTTTCATGTAGTAGGCCTGTTAAGATAGGAGTGCCACACGGCTCAATTTTGAACCCTACGCTATTTAATCTTTATATGACCCTCTGTCCACGGTGATCAGATCATACGGCTTTGACATAGTGTCATATGCCAATGATACTCAGATTCTGATCATCCTTGGTCCTAACCCTGTGAAGACAAAATCACGTTTTAAGAATTGTATATCTCACATAAATAGATGGATGAACATCAACAATTTACAATGAAACTGAAGCAAGACCGAGATTGTACTTTTTGGTAAGGCTCATGAGCACTGGTCTGACTGGTGGCCTCCAAATCTCGGTCCTTGCCCACCCCCAAAGCAGACAGTGAGGAACTTAGGAATTCAAATTGATAATCAATTATCAATGAAAAACAGGTCAACCATATGATTGGCTCCTGTTTTGGCACTATGCGCAATTTGCGCAAAGTGTTTAGGTGGATCCCGCTAGAAGCCAGGAAACCACTGGTACAGGGACTGATTATCAGCCGTATGGATTACGGCAACACTCTGCTGTCTGAAATAAATGTAGACCTCCTTTCCAAACTTCAGGTACTGCTAAATACAGCAGCCAGGCTGGTGCTGAATCTTCCATCAGGAACCCCCTCAGCGCCCAGCCTTAGACATCTTCACTGGTTGCTAGTAAGGAAGAGAACCTGTTTCAAGATCTTATGCCTAACACATAAAAACATGTATGGCAGAGGTCCGGGCTACTGGAAAAAAAACTCAGCTGGTACCAGCCAAGCAGGCCCTTAAGATAGTGTAACAAATCCCTCCCCACTCCGCTCAGAGTACGTATTGTCAGAAACGGGGGTCGTGCTTTTACCTTTCTTGCCCCCACTCTGGGGAACAAACTGCCTTTATACCTGCGTATCACATCTGACCATAACCATTTCTGCCAGCATCTAAAAGCATAGCTGTTCGAACATTAGCTCTGTCCCTCTTAGGCTGACTACCCAGGAGCCGTCCACCAGCGCCATGCTTCAGGTGATGTGTGCGCTAAATGAATGTTTTTGATTTGATTTGAATGAGTGCACACTGTATCGCTCTACATCACTGTAAAATGTAGTCGGGTGAAGGGAAGCGTGACAGGAGATGCAGTATTAGTATTAGCACCTGAGATGTTAAAATAAAGGCTACAGGCAGTACATAAAGTTTTATGCCCAGCGCTGAGATCTGAGAGATCAAAGAATACATAGTCAAGATTTTTATCTTTGCGGTTAATCTCCTTTAGGAAGCCAGCCGAGTAGGAGAGTGTAGGCTTCGAATCTCGCACCCGGCTGGCGCTGTGAACTATCCGTGTTCAGACGGGCTTGCCTTTGGCGCGGATGCGCAATGCACTGCTTTAAGTAGTCATCCATCCCCCAAAGGGCGGGACCAGAGGCATGGCTTGTTCGCGCAACTAGCCGAAGTTATAACTAACTTTTGAAGAACCATTCTTCCAACTTGATAGGGATAGGGTGGTTCTGTGTACCAACCCAAAACTTTTCCGAAAGATAGTGTCCCCTTTCCACATTACCAATCAGGTGAACTACCTGTTTTGCTTTCTCTGCCAGATTCCATAGCAGAAATGGCTCTTCATACGTTAGATGTTAAAAGAACATTAATGTATTATATTGACAGTATAAAAGATTTTCGCAAAACAACTTTGTTGCATTTGCTCCTCCTCATAAAGGAAAATCCATTTCAAAATTGGGCATTTCTAGCTGGATCGTTAAATGCATCCAAACATGATATCTCAAAGGCAAAATAACTTAGTCTATACCCCCTAGAGTGCACACTGCTCATAAAATAGGGTCATCTATGGCTTTCTTAGGCCACATTCCCATAGCTGACATAGCTGTGTCCATTGAAGCCAGGGAAGACAGTGAAGTCGGTCGCAGGTGTGGACGAAAGCGAGGGGGGTCACGAAGAGCCGGGAGGAGCCGCGAAAGAGGCGCGAGGAGCCGGGAGGAGCCGCGAGGCGCTGCGGAGCGGGGGCGGAACAGCAGGGCTGAGCAGCGGCCCCCAGGACCCGGCTCCTGGCACCCGGCACCTGGCTTCCACAGCACCTGCGAACAGCGCACCCAGCGCAGCGGGAGAGGACAGAGAGGCGAGATGAGCAAGAGGCGAAGGCAGGTGGGGAGAGAGGTGAAAGCCCCTGCCCCCGCCCGCCGTGCCTCGCTGTCCATTGCCTGATACCTATCGTTGCTCATTGAAGGAGGCAGTGTGAGCAGAGCAGGGAACGCGGATGAAGGCAGGAGGCAGTTAAAAGCCGAAAGCCTGCTGTGGGAACGCGATATAGAAACACTGAAAAACTTGCAACAGCCTAGCAGCATCAAACACGAAAGCAGCTGATGCAAGTGAACGCTGCCGCTGTTCGATCTTTAAGGCAGTTTACCATCTGAATAAAACGTCTGAATGAAACCAAGCCTGTGATAAGTCAGTGATAAACTTTGAAAAGCTTGTGAAAAACTCGCGGCTGGAGCGCCCAAAAGACAATCTCCACGAGGTATTGCTGTGCTGCGCTGTGCATTGTGGGACTTGCAGTGCAGGAGCGCTCGGGGGCTTGCAGAATTGGTGCCCCGCTGTGGGATTGCTGTGCTGCGCAGTGCATTGTGGGACTTGCAGTGCAGGAGTGTCCGGGGGTGGCAGTATTGGTGCCCAGCCAAGCGTAGCAGCGAGCAAGATCCAGCAATCAGTGAGCAGAAGGGAGAGACAAGGAGATAAGGAGCTCTGGTGGCAAGGAGGGGCGAAAAAGGTGCACCCCGCGCGCATCCAGCGCGCAACCCCGTCCAGACGGAAGGCGGGTACTGGCAGCCTTTGCCCGGTGTTCGGCACCCGGTGCTCAGTACCTAGTACCCGGCATTGAACATTGAGCACTGAGCTCCAAGCGGAGAGAGGCAAATAATAAGCGCGGGCAAACGGTGAGAGTCCTACGCGCACAGGAGACGCCTCAGACCGCCCCTGTAAGTCCAGTGGATCAAGAGACTGCGAGCGCGGCTGCCGTTAGAGGCAGCTGCGAAGTAAGAGCCCAGGGGTGGTGGCCTAGGCTGGTCTGACTAGGTCCGACTTTGTTGGCGGCCCCCCCCCTGTGCACCCCGCTCGCTCCAGCCAGCCCATCATTGGCCCCCTACAGAAGGGCGCAGACGCCGGGGTAACGTCTAACCGGCGGTCATTGAATCTCCGCAGCGACTACTTTGCAATAGGAAAAAAGTGACAGCCAAAACAGGGAAAAACAATGAGGACCAGAAATTCGTCCTTACTGCAGGCACAGGAAATACCGCGACCACACAGAACTGCCAGGAGACGGAAGGCAAAACTTTTCTACCCTCCAGGGGTGGGTGGGCTTTACTCCGGACCTGGGCTGTCGGAGGGGGGAACCCCGGGAACACCTGGAGCCACTGGTGCAACGCCAACATCACCAGGAATACGTGGGGCAAATACCCCTCTAGGAAACAGAGACATAAGAAGTTTCCTTTATTCCCACGGCCACAACTCCAGCTGCACCAATCAGACCTTTAAGCTGCATCCAGCCCAACAAAGCCATAGATGACAGCCTACCCCCCAGTCCCACGGCCTCACGGGATCTAGGAAGGCCCCTATCACCAATAATAATCACGCTACAGGGTGGTATAACTCTTAAGCCAGAGGCCCCGGGGGGGTCGAACAACTCCTTTACACCATTCACCTGAAGATATCCACCTTAACGCGATCCTAAATGGGCCCCAGGCGGCTGACACATTGATCAGCACATGTAGCGCAACGCCGGCAACTGGGGAGCACACGCCTGTTGCAACCAGTCACACACATGAAAGTCATGAAGGAGGAGGCATTACAGAAATACAGACCCGGCACCTGCCACCTTTGAACTTGATGATCCTGTCACCTTCTGCAACGACCAGAAGCTCGGACAGAGGGGAGAGCTCGCCGATGGCCACACCATTGAACTTGATGTACCATAGAACCTGTGAACAAGATAAAACGACTCCGTTACCACCTCCGATGAGCAGAAGATCGGATAGGGGGGAGAGCTCCCCAGTGATCTCAGACCACCTAGTTCTGATCAACGAGACACTCATCTCTATGACGGGTGCGGCAATAATGCACGCTGACAAGCTCGATGTCCAGATAAATATATTACAAACTGTCGCAAACCTAATATCTGGAATTGACTGTAAACTGGACCATCTGAATTCCCTGATTCGTAGAGCACAGGACAGCACACACTTCAAGCCCGAGTTATGTAGTTGCAGCCCTATCTTGAATAATTTAGGAAAACTCCCGGCTATCATGACCACATTAGTTGAGGACCTCAAGAACGAACTCGGCAAGATTAAGGACCCGACCCCTCAGGAACCAACCCCCCCATCCTCCAAAAACAGAAGGCTCAAGAAATCTAGCAAACCATTCGACACAGAACAACAAAGAAGTTAAAACCGCCTGAGAGGCGCCACTACCCACGCTCAACATGAGCAGGCCAGATGTTACCACGATCAAAACACAATCACGAGCCCCAGCTCATTACCACACTAACCAGCCCAGATGTCCATAACCCTATCTAGGAAAAATAAGAAAAAATTTAAAAAACTTAACAAGGCAAACAGAAATAAATCTCTCGCTCCCAGAACCATCCGGGAATGGCTACGGCCTGAGAATGAGATGCCCGCTCATAATGCGAACCAGGAATTGATCAATCTGGGAGCAACCGTCAAAATACTGGAAACAATTGAGCCAAACGTCGAAACACTCAGCCCTCCAACCTTGCAATAATCCCACTCGCAACCTCACAGCCAGTTTTAACAGCATTACACCTAAATCAAGCAAAGGACCCCTACAGCCAAAGCACAGCCGAAGCAACTCAAGCAAACTCAAAAAGACACGACCCTCAGGTCGCTGCCCTATCAATGTTCATGAAGGGCTGCGCTTCGCACACGCCTTTGACTGTCAAAGACCTCAAGGAAATTGAAAAGGCGCCATTAACCATAAGCGTATCCAGCCGGTCACAGATGGAGGCCCACCGGCGGCAAATGGGGTCAGCGGGGTTAAACAGGCACGCAAACGACAGTCAATTGGACACAGTACAAACATCAGAAACAGGAGGCCATGGGGCGGACTCAGCCTGCAGAACAACCCACCCCCAGGACCGCAAGATAACGCTGTATCCTGACTACGTCTCCCAGGGGCCGTGGGACATTCTAAATCGTAGCAACTTATTAAAACTTTTTGCAAACATCCCAGGGCTGGAGGGGACTAACACCACAGACATCGAAACTATCTCCTTCCTCCCGCCAGATGCGGAGGAGAAAAACGAACCCACGGAGTTAACCTTCGTGAGCCCGCACATGGCCGAGGCCCTGAAAAGCCAGCACAAGCTATTGGAAAGTTGGGGCATTAAAATAAAACCCATGTGCACCAAAAAATACCCACTTCTTTTAAAAACTCAATCTGCACACTCCCTGATGGGAAACATTGATCAGCGAACTGGAGGGAACCCATGCATGCATGCCCATTCCAACGATGCGCCTCACGCGGCGCCCATCCTCCAGGGGTCCAAAGGCGCAACAAATACTGGTCCAACCATCAGCACCCCAATCAAAATAACAACCAATACGAATCAGGGCACACGCATATGCGCAACCTTGGGACGCGCAAGTAAAGACTGGTCCTGGCTGTCGCGAGCTTTAAACTCCAGATCCTAACACAGCCACGACACTCCAAGTCACCCCTCAGCAAAAGGGTCATCGTCCAACAAAATCTCCCAGACAGATACAACCGTCGGCTTGCCTGAAAATCATGACCTGGAATGTCGCAGGGCTTAGAAGGCTGCTTCTCAACAAAAATGCCGTGACATTCATGGAAGAGGCAGATATCATCTGCATACAAGAATCCTGGCAGCTCCACCCGCTCTCATTAAGAGGATACGCAGAATACGGAAAACCTGCAAAAAAGCTTAACATATTCGGAAGACCGTCGGGGGGGATATGTGTCTACATAAAGCACTCACTCAGCCTGGAATTCGTGGCAATCCCCAATCTTCCAGACAATCTCCAGGCAGGCATCCTGAAAGGCTGCCGCCTGTCAAATGGCCACTTTTCGCTCTTATTAATCAACCTCTACTATAACTCACATGGGCCCATACCCAATCTGGCCACGCTGACAACCCTCCTCGAGTCCTTACTGCTCCAACATCCGGGCTTGGAATGCATCATTCTTGGCGACTTCAATACTCACAATATAGGGATATCAACCACACGACGCCTTCAACCTGGGGCCACCATCGCCCTGAATGACCTACTAACAACTTTCAAACTGGCGACAGCGCACTCGGTCCTCCTAAATCTCAGTCCAGGGTCCTTTGTTGGTCCCACATACAATAACCAAACAACGATTGATTACATTATCCTCAGCGAAAAACTACAACCTCTCATGTCAAATTTCACAGTACACCCGCGAAGCGATAGCGATCACGCTCCTTTAACCATCACATTGAATCTCATAGCGGACTCTCGCCACAGGCTCGAACACATTGGTGCATCTAACGGCGAAGAACTGATAAAACTGCCCAGAAGAATTAAATGGGCACAGACCTCCATTACATCTTTTAACAACTGGGCTAACCAGTGGCCAGGCTGGCCACCGAACGAACAAAACATGGGCGCAATAGCCACCTGGAATGCCACCACTGGAACCTTGGCTGCAGTCCTTCGTGGAACCTCAAACAATACAACTAATAGGGCCTCCCCTCTCACCTATGGACACAAGGCGGAACTTAAAATCAGCGCTAAACAACTGAGCAAGAAACGTAAACTCTTCTACAAACATGGCTCAAGCATAATGAAGAAACAACTTCAAGAGGCCAGTAAAAGTCACTCTAAGAAGGTGTGGGAGGCGAAACGAGATCACTGCCAAGCACAATGGTTGAAAATCTTTGACTTGCTGAGCCCAGGAAAATCGCAGGAGTTTTGGCACTACCTAAGCACCCTCGGACGGTGTACAAACCATAGAGAAAACTCCCTCGAGGCACCCACTTGGGTCGCCCATGTAAAATCCCTCTACATTGAAACCGGGACTGACACCGAGCAAAATGCAACAATTGAGGTGGGAGCCGACTCAGATCCAATCATCGAGATGACTGCCCCGCCGGGAAGATTGGTGGTGTCCAAAATCCTAAAAAACATCAGACAGAATGGTGCCCCGGGGCCCAATGGCCTCCCCGGACACTTATTCAAGGCAAACATCGACTTCTGGTCAAAGACCTTGACCTACTTGTACAATGAATGCTGGCTCCTGGGTGATGTCCCTGACTCATGGAGAGGCTCGCTCCTACAGCCCATCCACAAAAAGGGCCCTAAATCTGAACCATCAAACTATCGCCTGATCGCCCTGCTGGACATTGAGGGAAAAGCTTACGCCAGTGCAATCTTGAGGGACCTCACAGACTGGACGAACGCTGAAGGTCTCCTCCCATTTTGTCAAACTGGATTCAGACCAGGGTCCTCCACAGTCGATAACATCACTGCACTCTCTTATTTGGTCCACCATGCTCGGGCACCCAAAAGCCTCCCCTTATTCGCCTGCTTTATTGACTACTCGGCGGCGTTCGACGGGGTAGATCGTGCTATCCTGTGGAGAAAGTTGGCCCAATGGAACATCAACCCAGCCCTGTTGAGGGCGATCAAATCCTTGTATCATAATACGTGGGTAAGAATCAAACTCTCGAGGGACCACGCATCCACAAAGATCAACACGGATCGTGGCCTAAAACAAGGGTGTGTGCTAGCCCCAATGCTATTTAATTTATACACAGCGGACATGGAGAGGGCCTTGTCTGGGGCGGCTCTGCTTATTCCAAAGATCGGCGGGACAAAAATCCACTTTATGCAATACGCCGACGACTTGGTGCTCTTGGACCATACAAGAACTGGGCTACAAAAGGCGCTGACTGCACTGGCCACATACAATGAGAAAAATAAGCTTGTAGCAAATTCATCCAAGTCCAAAATTATTATCTTTGGAAAGTACCCAAAGAAAAAAACTGTAAAATGGAGGCTTGGCCACCTTCTGCTGGAAAGTACTCAGTGGTACACGTACTTGGGAATTTGCTTTCAGGAGTCAGGGCTCTCAAGCGCGCACCTAAAGATCATCCAAGGTAAAGGCAAAACCATAACTTACGCTATCTGCAAGCTGCACGCCTCCTTATACAGCCCGTCCACACTGGCCATCCAACGAGTACTCAAAGCAAAATTAATGCCGGCCCTAAATTATGCTCTTCAAGCATTTCCAGGCAAACTGCATAAAGAACTAGAAAAAATCCATTGCAGAGCCTACAAGACTATTTCAACTTCAGAGGTGTACCAGAAACACTCTCGTCCGCCTGGAGTTCTCACTTAATCAGCAATACCTGGAAGAGATGGCCGCTCTAAGTAAATATTACTTCTTAACAACGACGGCAAAGGAGAACACTCTCAAGGCAACGCTGAATTGCATCTTCAGAGAACCAGGGAATCCCTGGTCTGCCACTCTCAAGGCGGCGAAGGATCATCTCAATCTCGCCATTGAGTCTTGGAATCCAGAACATGTCAGCTATACTGCCATCAAACACTCCATCAAAAAACAAGTGCGGGCGCAGTCAAGAGAACTGGATCTGGAGTCGTTGGTAAAAAAAGATCTACACGAGTCCTTGTCTTTACCACATATCCTGCATAATCCCAAATACCATCTTAAGCAGGCCATGGGCCGCGCAGCCCTCCACAAGATCTTAGCGTATAGACTACACCCGCTGCCTCTTAAAGAACTATATGCCTTTGGCATGGCCGGCCTAGGTGTCCGGGAATGCAGGCTCTGCAGGTACAAACGTGAGTCATTGGCTCATCTACTATTCTGCTGCCCGGCCCTGCGCACGGCCCGCAGCCTCTACCTCAGGCCAATTCTAAGACAATCAGGAATCCGCACTGCGAAAGAGGCGACCATCTACCTTTATACCTTGACAACGGTGAAGCATATGGCCTCCTTCGGAAAGTTCATCTACCAGACACAAACTCTACTGAAGGCCACGGAGGGCCTCAGTCCATAGAGACCTTGTGGACTCATGCCTTAACATGATCCTCATGTTCCGCTATCCCGCCCCCTGGGCAGCACAAATTCCTTCGGTTTTAACTTTTGTAATTTTATAACCTTGTACTATGTTTTTAATGTAATGGTTTTGAGTAACCAAACAATAAAGAATTCATTCATTCCATAGCTGACTTTTGTAAAGCAGCTACATGGTCAACACCACACAAATTTACCAAGCACTATTGTGCGGATGTTCCAGCATGCCAACAAGCAAATGTAGGACAGGTGGTGCTACGTACACTTTTCCAAACAACTTCAATGCCCACAGGTTAGCCACTGCTTTAGGAGGGCACTGCTACACAGTCTATGCAAAACATGTATATTTACCGCCACACATAACTCAAACAGATTGTTATTACCCTGTAAGCATCTGTTCTTGGCTTGTAGTGCTGTAGATTAACATGCACCCACCCTCGTCCACGGCCACCTATGGTTATTGCAGTTCTTATCTATCATTTCATATGCATAGACATCTATATAGTTATACACTTACTTATACTCCATTCTCACCCTCTTGGGGAAAGCGGCAGTAAGGGCTCAACCTTGCAATGATTCTGTTCTTTTCTGCAAGGTCATACTTTCAGGTCACATCTAACTCTTCTTCATCCTCTGTTCGCCAAATGCCGTTTGGTTTCCCTCAGGGATCTTACTTGAGCCCCACTCTCTTTTATATCTACGTCCGCCCTTTGAAGTAAATAGTGAAGGCCTTCGCCATTACTGTTTTCCTATACCTAACAAATTGTTTTTTCTATGTCTACCCTGGAGGGCAAGAGTAGTAATAAGTTAAGGCCTTGTTTAGCTCCTGTAGTACACTGAATGGAACAAAACGGTCTGAAATTAAACAGGAACAAAACAGAAATTCTGGTGGTCGGTAATCAGCCTCAGGTGGTTGGCCAGAGGACCTGGGTCCAGTTCCCACTCCTAAACTGGCGGTTAAAGACCTGTGAGTGTGATTCTGGCTTGAGAGCAAACACACGGCGGACGCTCAGATCAATAAAGGGCCTGCAAGTTGTTTTTAGCTCCTTCAATGTCTGCATAAAAGTATTTGTCTTCTTCCCATTTCTGCCCAAAGGACTGTTGTTCAAGCCCTTATTATATTGTGTCTTGATTACGGAACTGTGCTCTTTTTTAGGAGCCCGAGGTTCTTGTTGAAGAGGATGCAGGTCGTTTAATGTGCAGCTGCCAGACTCCTGTGTTTCGTCCCTCGGCTTGTTTCAGTCTCCACTCACTTGCATCAACTCCATTGGGCGCGTGTTAAATGTATAGCGCTCTGCTTCAGGTGCAAAGCCATGACTCGGACTGCCCCTAAATATCTTAACAGCCTTATATCTCCTCATGTTCCTAAAAGACCTCTGCATGAAGGGTTGCTGGGTCTTGATGCAACCTATCGAGTCAAGTTGGTCAGATTAGCAGGGCCTTCTTTTAAGGAATGCGCCGCCACTTGGTTTAAGATTATGTACTTCTTTGGAGCGCTTTTGGAAGCAGTTAAAAGACGTGGCTATTTTAGAACTGGCCTACTTTATTTAGTCTGAAATCAAAGGAGGGGTAACCTCCCTGCAATCAAACCTCGTTTTTTGAAGGGCAGGCCTATTCTTTTAGGAGACTCTCAGCTACACATTTCTACGTGCCGTGCTTCGAGTCCACAAGTTGCCTGGTGGGTTCAACCCATTTAGTGGAGAAACACTTTGTCAGTACCTTATTATCAGTTTAGGAGCCCTGGAGAAAGGTTTTTTTTTTAGGTTTGCTTGTCTTTTTTTTCTTTTTTAAGAGAACAGCTTTTGCATCGATAAAAAACAAGAATGGTACATATCCGGAGAGTGGAATAGTCCCAGGCGCATCACCTCACCACAGCAGTAGGGTCAGTTACCTGCGGACACCTGTGCAGACTCCCCGTGCACTCATATTTCTATCCGTCTCGAAACGAACTGCTCCCTTTCTGATGCCTTACCATGGAATTCATGAGTAATAGTTACTCTACTTTCCCACGTGCCTACTCGATTTCATTTGAGCAATGAATTGCCATTTCCTATTAGAATTAATGAATCTCCTGAAACAGTTTATTTAATCTTTCTGTTCGAAAATCGAATCAAAATACTATTAGAACAGGTTATGGGACCTTTCATTCACAGCATTCAAATACCTTCCACCTAGCTCTTACTACTCTAAATGTGTGGATTTATACTGACATCCACACTGGAATGCTACAATTAAGGACAGGTAAGTAAGATTTTGTTTATTCCATAGCTTTCCAGCTTATTTATTCAGTTCTAAATTTGAAAATAAAATGGTTAATTTGTATTTGCAGGTATTGCACCCCAAGATACATGGATTATGAAGATTTGGAACGCAAATACTGGAAGAATTTAACATTTGTAGCTCCAATATATGGGGCAGATGTGAATGGGAGCCTGTATGATGAAGTAAGCTTTCTCCTGCTGTACATGTTCTACTGTTCAGTGTAATAATTGATTATCTGCACACCCAGAAATATCAGAAAAAAACCTGCATGGGTAACTCATCTCGTAGATCACCTCTGCTCTTATCAGTTTGGTTCTTTGAAGAAATGGCAATTTTATATCCGGTTCGAGGAGCCCAGAATTAGAAGTTGGGCCATATATTTTTTTCTTTAATACGTTTCTTCTAGCATTCTCTTTTGACACCATACGACTCTTATCTTCAAATGGCATTCCGTGAGTGTTGCTTCTTGCTTTATTTTGCACTGGGAAGCAGTTATTTATTGCTGTGCTGTACATATCCTGCCATCTAGTGGTTTGGTTAAGAAGTGCAGGTGGTTTTCTCCCAGAATATTTCCGACAGTGTCCGCAATTACACTTTAGTTCGAAAGCGGACAAGAGAGCAAACAGACATCTCACAGTGGCTGTTGGTGGATTTTGATTGGGAATCAATACCTATTTCTAAGGGAATTGAGCGTGGAGAAGCGAGGGACATCGATTTCCTCTTCAGCAATTCAGAGGGGTTCTCTCCCCAGAACTAGCTTTGTAAAAACAGGACCACCTTGTGCATTTTATAGACCAGTTTTCAAATGAAATGGTTCTGAATAAACTATTGTAATACTTTTGTGGTGCACATCATACTCGTGTTGAAGCCCATTCTCAAAAACGCATAGAAAACAAGTTATGGCAGAACTTGGATTTTCCATAAGAAATTACAAAAGTGATATAATATAATCTAGTTAAGCAATGTCACGTGTCCTTTCGTTTTTCAGAAAGTATGTAATAACTTCCTTTGCTTCAAATTCAATCCATCCTTTTCAGTTGAAATTCTAAGCCTTATGCTACCACTGATAGTATACTTGAAAGGGGCTGGGGGTAGGGCATTGAATTGTAATATAGATCCCAAAAGCAGCCGATCTACCTGGATCTTACAAGGTCACGTGGCAATGCTACTGCTTAATTACACGGAGCATGCAGGACCAGACCGGTTACACCAGTTGTACGTGCTCAGGCCTCTGACAACAGTGGCTCTATTACCATCGAAAGCTTTATCAGTATAGAAGTCTTGAGATAGCTGCCATTGCAGTAAATGCCATCTGCTACCAAGCAACTAGAATCAGCATTCAGCCTCCTATATTCGACATGTTATCCCTAAAATGCCAGCATTAACTATATTCATAAATGAAGCCTTTTTTCCCAAACATTAGATTTCAATATCTGAAATATTTTACCAAGAAATTCTGAATTATCGTTTTGCATAAACTCAGTTCACACAGACAGAAGCTTATCGTTTTCATAAACATGTTTGTCCCATGCACTTGGATGTACTGCTCTCACATATGCACAGATTCTCTGTTTCTTATCCATTTATCATTGTAGTCAAATATTAGGGATACAATCATATGGCAGGGACTTTCACACCATTAGGCCTGGGATGACCAGAAATATGTAAAGAATCAGCCACCATTGTACCAGGGGCAGTAAGAACGATGTCCAGCATCCGCCCCTCTTTTTACAGGTTTAGCGCATATGGCACCAACAATGACAGTTTCATACTCGAGTGCCAGTGATACCAGGATGTTATGCAAGTACCCAAAACATGCCATGGAAGGGGTTATTATATTAAAAATAGCAAATAATGTGTCCGCATGTATGGCTCGCTAGGGGTAGCCAGATTATCACCAGGAGCGCTCATGGTATGTCATGACTTGAGCACTTTTATGCTAGATATTGCGAGAATGCCACCAATAGAGCTCACCGTATGTAAAGGATGAGTCACTGTTATGCCAGGAATAGCCTGAGTGAGTGAAGGCATGAATGAATGAATTAATTAAACATTTATAGAGCACATGATTATCTGAGTCGGGTGTCTTGGTGCTGTAGTAGAAGGAAAGCAACTTATAGAAGAAATAAAAACTGCAGTTCTTTACATCATTTTGAATGGCTAGGTTCCGAGCTTGATCACACGGAAGTGAATTCCATACTCTATGAGCTAGATAGCAAAAAAGCCCTGCCTCTCAACCAGGTAGGTGAGACACGTGGAATGTCTAACAAATAGGCCTCTGTGGACCTCCGAGGTCAGCGGTAGACATATCGCATTACTTTTTGTGGGACTGCAGTACCGGAGAACCTTGCTTGCAATAAATAAGTTATGTGCACGATACAGAGTTTTAAAAGTAGCGCATTTCCTAACCAGTAGCTAGTGAAGTGGTCTTCAAGCCTCGGTTATTGAGCTAAACTGAGGAGGATACAGAAGTACTCTAATCGCCATTTTATAATACGTTGTACTGGCTGCAGGGATTTATTTGGAAGACCCAAATTCATGGTTTTACAGCAATTAGGTGCGACAATATTGTTGCTTGAACAACATTCTAAACTCATTAGGCAATGAGAAAGATTTTTACGGAGCGTGCGTAAAAAGTAGAAATAAGACGCCATGATGATAATAATTTGTTTATCTAATTATAGCACTGTCTACAAATGTGGGCAGGTTTTCAGCAGACTCTGGTGAGGTAGGGGGCACTCTCCCCTCTGATGGCCACCATTTAGGTGCATGATGGATAGAAACTGGGCACCCCAGTTTAGACCCAGCCATATGCATGTCCCTCATGGGAGCAGTCCAGACCGAACTGACAAGCCAGGTCCTCCCTGGACTGGAAACAAGCATCCTGAGACCGGTTTCTGGGTATTACCCTTTATCAGCCAGGATAGCTTGATTCCAGTGGCACAGTGAGCAAGGGACCCACGTCTAGGCATACCCATCCCACTTAGGGTAAAACTTGCTACACAAACAAATGATGGACGGAATGCTGAATACATCATACATCCACCCCCATTCAAAAGATCTGGGTTAAATTCATTGTTCTTTTGCTCACCATGCCACCCCAGTTTAGACCCAGCCATATGTAAATCAGTCTTGACCCTGTGCCTCATGATAACAGTCCAGACAGAACAGCCAAGTCAGGTCCTCCCTGGACCGGAAACAAGCATCCGGGGGCCTTCATTTTGTCCATCAATTGTTCTTTTTGCATTTGTCACCCTGAGTGGGACTGGTAAGCCAAGACGTGGGTCCCGTGCTCTCCATGCCACTGGAGTCAAGCTATCCTGGCTGATGAGGGGTGAAACCCTGAAACCGGTCCTATGATGCTAGTTTCCAGTCCAGCGAGGGACTGGCATTTCGGGCTGGACTGTTCCCATTGGGCACAGGGTCAAGACTGTTTTGCATATGGCTGGGTCCAAACTGGAATGGCATGGTGAGCAAAAAAAGGATGGATTTAGGCCAATATCTCTGTACTGGGGTGAATGTATGACATTGTTCTGCATTCTGTCCATCAATTGTTCTTTTTGCATTTGTCACCCTGAGTGGGACTGGTATGCCAAGACGTGGGTCCCCTGCTCTCCATGCCACTGGAGTCAAGCTATCCGGGCTGATTAGGGGTGAACCCCTGAAACCGGTCCTAAGAGGACCTGACCTGGCAGTTCAGGCTGGACTGTTCCTAGTGGGCGCAGGGTCAAGATTGATTTGCATATGTCTGGGTCCAAACTGGAATGCTGGCAGCAGAATACAAAGTTCCCCAGGAAGAGTGTGACAACGTGGAGCGCGGAGTTGGTATAGTCAGTACCGTGACTGGAAGGGTTCCCTAGTCGGAACTTAGAGAGCCTCACACACCCAGAGTATTAGGTGTGGAACACACCCTTACTGGAGGGTGTCCAGTGTCATCATCGACTCACTGCCCCTCGTCAGACCGGCGCTGCAATATCTGACGGAGTAACCAAAAGGTACTCTTTTGACGGGGTTCTTTTAGTTCCTTGCCGATGGTGGGTGTGAGTGAGGATGAAGAAAAGTGTAGTCAGTGCAAATGTGAGTGAAGGTTAAAAAAGGTAAACAGTCCACCCTCAATTTTATTAACGTGGCTGGCAGAGCCGGTCCTAGGCCTTCTGAGGTCCTGGGCGAAAGGGAAGATGTGAGGCCCCTTTAAGTGACATCACAGAAAGTGACTTTGCAAATTAATTGGTGAGAACGTACGGCAAATCACCAACTACCACTCAATTAACTATACTCTCGGCTCTCAGCATATGTGCTTCTCGAAGCAACATTTCAGCACAGTATGGCTCAGGTGCGAGCTTTATAAAGCGCTCTGCGTCTTGAAATGCAACCCGCGTGTGCTATTGTATATAAATCACTGTGCCAAACAGCTAGCAATTACTGTGCCAAGTAGCTAGCATTGGAAAATAAATGGTCCTTTTGCCAGTAAAGAACTGGATAGAATCTGTATATCCCTGCCCAATTCATGCACTTTTCCAAAGATTACCAGCACATAAACGTACACTGATCCCTGCGTTGTAGCCCATGGACCAACAGATTGTGAGTCTGTTTTCCACTTTTGAAAGGGCACATGAGTTCCCCGGGAGGCTCTGGCACCAGAATACATATGTCTATCAACAAAAAAAAAAACGAAACATTTTAAATATCATGATAAAGAAACTAAGAATTGACAAACCAAGTAGGCTTGCATATTGGCACATGCACACATAAAGCACGCAAATATTGGCACATGCACACATAAAACATGAAAAATATTGGCACAAGTACACATAAAGCACGCAGTTATTGGCACATGCAAACATAAAGCACACACATATGCACAGACACGCCAAAACACACACACACAGAATTTTTCTCAAGAGCCTAAAGACACACATTCACTAATGCACACACCCCAACAGTCACACATAACACTATACAGCTGAAGGCTCAGGGTGATGTGCCTCGGGGTGGTACTGAGTGATGCAACTCAGGCCACCACTAATTGATACGCCTCCATAGGACACTCGCTGCTGTGCATCTGGGAAGCAGGATAATGTGCATTTAAGGGATAAAAGGCTATTTAGCTAAGGAGGGCCTACAATGATGCGAACCAAAGGGCAAAGAGTTATGTAAAGTAGTGGCCTATGGAAATGTACTATAAGAGCACACTGATGTAAGAAGCAGGTGGGTTCATGTTGGTGTCAGAGTCCTCCCATTTCAGGGAAGAACAGCTCCTCCAAACTTCTTTTAGGTGAGACACCGCGGAGCCCTTTTGTTTGTGACAAATGACACAGAGAGGGCTTTTGGGTCAGCCTTCTTCGGATATTGGTTGCTTTGGACCTTTTTTTAAGACTGTGTCATTCACATCTTGGTGGTTTTGGACTGATCGGCACTGTGCATGATTTTCATTTGCACCTAAATTGGATACCACACTTCTGCATCTTTTGTGTCTAAACGTGCTTCTGTTCCTAGAAGTGATTTTTGCCCGTAATTGTGCTTTTCCCCCTAAATATTACAGCACGATTCTGCTAATTTTGCATGCACATGTGTCTGTGTACCTGTATTGATTTTTTACTCTTGTATTTGTTTTTGTACTTTAAAGTGTCCCCACATTCTAGTTGATGAAGTACCAAAGGTGACTAGTCTCCTAAGTCTGTTTTTTGCACCTAAATGCATTTTTGCACTTAATGTCTCCAGGTTCCTGCTAATGTTGTGCCAAAGGTGACTAAGCATCTTGAATCGTATGTCTGAAACATTCTAAGTATTATAATATAAATACGAAGCAGGTCTCTTACCTTAACAGCTCAACGACGACTCAACGAGGAGGCCGGGGCCCGACCGATTCCTGCCTGCAGCCCTGCCCACGCGGCCCGATCCGAGTAGTGACTGACTGCTCACGAATGGCGTGTGCGCATGCTGAGTGCGTCACACTGAGTGGGGGCTGGCCATAAAATCATGTCCAGGGCCGTCATTGGAAGTGCTTTCGCGCGCTACCAGATTGACGGCCCTGGGACCCACTGTCACCCGCATCATGAGCAAGGCCGGCGTCATGTCACCACCACTAAGGCACCACCACCAAGCTAGGTGGTGGGGTGCGTGCGTCACGGTGTGTGCGGTGCTTGCGCAGACAGTGTTTAGTTCCCGGCCTCCTTCCCTGCCTTACTTTTACTGCCTGCGGCCCGGCCCGGGCCCCTGCGCGAGCGCGACAAGAATGCTGTGCGCACTGCGCAGCGCTTTTCCCATGATTATAATTTATTTATTCCCGCTGCCCGCAACTGCGGGGCCGGCGGTGGGGCCCCCCTGAAGGCGAGGCCCTGGGCAGCTGACCATACCGCCCATGGCGAGGACCGGCCCTGGTGGCTGGTTCCTTAGTTAAAAGGGGTGAGAGGGGAGCTAGAGGCCGTATGGGTATACAGAACACTAACTCAACCCCCTAGTGTGGTCAACATGTTTCTCGCCAACCGGCGATTCGTCAGGACCTCAATAAAGTACTACACAAAAAATAAATAAAAAACAAATATGGACTCAATGCTCATGCACTATGATGAAGGCAAATACAACCTCTCTGGGTCGGAGGACAAGAGGGCCACGGGGTCCTGCTCTATTTAGGCGACCCTGAAGGGAATGAAATAAGGCCTCGCAGCATACTCCCGTGAGGCCAGCGCTCTTAGGTAAGATGCACCTTCAATGAAGCGCTGGTACGGCGGGACACCTACCCCTCACGCTCGCGGCACCTGGTCAGGGATTGATTTGCATATGTCTGGGTCCAAACTGGAATGGCATGGTGAGCAAAAAAACAATGGATTTAGGCTCAGATCTCTGTACTGGGGTGAATGTATGACATTGTTCTGCATTCTGTCCATCAATTTTTCTTTTTGTCTGCCTTTACGGACATAAACAATTGGCGTATGAAATGTCGCAAAACGGCGATTAGCTTGGATGACCAGTCATTTCTGCTGTAACGCCTTACAATATAAGAGGGGCCCTTAATTCTAAACAAACTCAGATTTGCCCATTTTAGTTCTACATGGCAAGAGCGTGTACAGATGTGATATTTTTTTACCATTGATCTGACTGGCATTCATTCACGCAATAAATAAAAAATTAGTCTTTTACATTTCAGTCGAAATATAGCTCTGGAGCCAGATTTCTCATTAGTATTTGGTGCCATCTAGCGGTGCTCTAGCCATATAACCCTTCATAGATAATATTTCAAGAATACAACAAGAATAATGTAGTTAATTAAACTTTATTCGGAGAGCTACTAAGTAGACCATTAGCGAGCTATTTACTTTTTATTTGTAATGTTAACCGATCCTATAAATTATTTCCTGGTGATATTATTTCTAAAAGAACTATATTCTCTCTGATAATAACAACTATGCAGCCCCTTGTCCAGTGCGAAGTTTTATTGAATCTACATGTTCTACTGTTCTCGATTTCCGCCTGGGGCTCCTACAGTCCAGTACCACAGAGTGCCTGTAGTTTTTAGAGTCCGGTTCATTTGTTTCTCTAAATACAAACCCGTTTAGCATTGATAATTAGTACCTTGCCCGACCTTGCTAACTGTATATGAATTCGTTTAATAATACTTATGCCCTTTTATGGATCGAGGGTCCACTGCCTCGTGCCTAGCAATATCAACCAGTCAAAATGTTTATTATACATTAATTAAACAATGACAACATTAAAACACAAATCAATCGGAGTTCCCTCTAATCAATTTACAAACCGATATTGATCTTTAAAGCTTGACAAATGTTTACACTATTGGCTCTCCCATATAGATATTGAACATTTAACGTACCAATGGGTAAATAACTTCCTCAACTTTTTTAAATTAGGTTATTTAAATTTGAAAAACAAGACTCTTCACTAAAATTCGTATTAACATCAATAGCCACCCATGTCACTTTTGGTTGAGCTAGTTCTTCTCTTATTTCAGATGAACACTTTACTGGAAGGTCTTTTCTCACAGCTATTTAACCTTTACTTCTACCAGACGTTTTAGTGTTTCGCCCTTGAACTTTACAAAGAGGGCCGACTTTGTGGCACACTGACCCTCACACAGCACTGCTTCCTTAACGTACCAAGTGAGCCTACCAGTTACATTTGTTATCTGAAATGCTCTTGCCTGAAAGTTTAACTGGACATACGTTTAGCTTTTATCTCTGATGAGAGAGTTCATAGTAGGAGCATCCAGTTACCATGAAAGCCCCTGCGGTTATGTCACCTTACTAGATATTTACTTTAATCCCCACACACCTGCATACTTGTATAGCTTGGAATACAATCCATGTACATGTTTTTCATAGTCCATTTATTTCATCTTTCCATAGCGCCTCTCTCATATGAGCACTATCTTAGTTTTCAAAAGATTGATGACCAACTAATTAGTTTGGTAATGTAAATCCAGGGCCATCAGAAATTGCTGCATGGGAGTATTATACAGTAGGGCGGCATCATCTGCATAATGGAAAAAAAAACAGATGACCTTCTCCAATTTTTTGGAAGAAATGAGCTGACATTTCTAAACTTTGGACCCACATCTAACTATAACCTTGAAGAGCTCGAGATTCCTCATTTGCTTTTGGCCCTCTGTGGTATGACTTGATACTTGAAATTGTGTGTGGAATTACCATTTCTTTGGACTTTGTACGTCTCCCCCTTGAAGCTAGAAACTTTCTTACAGTGGGGATTTCGAGGCAGTGTTTCCTGTCTCCAACTGTAATGTGCAGTGCCTACAAAACACGAAGGCATCCTTCCATAAATTAGTAAACGGTACATCACTCTGCTAAAAAAATGCCTGATACCCACTAGAATGCCTTTGTTGCAACATGATGGAAATTTGTTTTGACTGTGGTGAAGATGTTTTCTCTGGGCCACCACTATGGGCTACTCATTTGTTAATTGACCTTCAGGCCTACTTGGAACAGCTTATTACCTCACATTTTAAAACACTGTCCTCCAGGATAGATATGTTAGTGACACTTATTAATAGCAAAGGTGTGGGGAAAGTACAGGCTCCTAGTGTATTGGGGAACTTGGATGCAAGAGCAGGCTCTGGTCCCAGTACGGCCACTGTCTCAGATGCTAGGCGGGGTAACAGCATCCTCCCAGCCAACTCTTCAAATCCTCCAGTACATGTAGTAGCAAACAAATCCACTAAACCACCCGCCAACAATGGACCATTATGGCCCACTAATGTGCTACCCGCTGCACCAGGCAGGTCGATAGGTGATCCTCTTCCCCCCCTGGTTAACCATGGGCAGCAGCATGAAGCCTCTAGCAGAAATAAATCTCCCTCCTCTCCCAAACCCCAAGAAACTAGTCCATTAAAGCTTCCTCCTTGCCCTCAGCTTCCGCCAGAGGCAGCACCCTATGTGGTGGTGCTCACAGGCGTTCCACCTCTTGATAGCAATCATGGGGAATCCTATCATGTGTTGAAAAATAGGGTCATTTTTTGGCTACATAGGCACAGACCCCTGTTGGGACAGGGACAGGGGGAGATCATGTTTGCACGCAGGGTTAAATGGCTGGGTACTAGACCTAAAGATATTGAGGGGATTGCATTATTGTTAACTTTAGGGACCCAGCAGCTGTTAAGCAAATATTGGGGAGAGGTGGCCCAGTCTTTCCCGGTACAATTGACACTTGTCACTTGGGTTATTTCTACTGTTTGAACCGGGTACCAGCCATGCGAGAACAACCCTTTCCCCCCTTTGTTAACTGTGTCCCAGAGTTTAACATCCCAGTGGCTAACCGCTTTGGGGCCTTGAGCAGTGTGGATTGACTGTCGTTAACTTTGGGCGCTCCCACATTGACCCAAAGCCTTGAGGTGAGTCAGGAAGTGGAAGGCACCTGTAAGGTGGTAGAGTCCCTGTCACAGACCTCTAGTCTAACTATGCATGGCCTACCTTTGCCAGATAATAACTCTGTATCCAAGGTTGAAGCACAGGCACTGGACTCCCCCCCCCCCCCCCCCCCACCCACCCACCACCACAGTGCATAACACCGATCGCCCTTGGGCAAGCGCATCTTACCGTAGCACCCCTCGAGATAGCGCCCGCCCGCTCCACCATGATCGGGTCCTGGAACGTGGCCGGGCTGGGGCCTAAGCTACAAAACCCAGAGTGGGGGAGCTGGTGGATGGCTTTGACCTTTGTCTTTTTCAAGAGACCTGGCTCTTGTCTGCACCTGTGAGGGTAGGTTTTGCTTCATACCATAGAGTGGCCTTCCGGGCCCTAGGGGAAGACCCTCAGGAGGGCTTTGTACGTGGGTGGCCGCTCACCTGGGGTACGTAGTAAAGGTAATTGATACCAATTGTCCAGACATTCTGTGTATAACACTCACATTTAAAGAGGGATTGGTTCTGGCGGTGATTAATATTTACTTACACCCCGCCCATAATCAGAAGGGCCTTTTCACCCTGGAAGCGCTCCTTTCTACCTTCCCTTCTTCCTACCTTAAAATTATTGGGGCAGATTTCAATTGCCACTTTGAGCTACTTATTGGGATTCCCTCTATTACGACAGAAGAGGACGAGTCTAGTTCCATTCTGGAGTGTTTCATGTATGCCGCAAAGCGCTTGACGCCGCTGGCACTCGCTATTAATAAGCTGGCCATCACTTTTTCTTTAAGGGCCTGTAATGGCAGACTCCGCCCAGATGTACCAGGTGCTCGAACCTTTAATAGACCAGGGAAATGCACGACAATTGACTACATCCTTGTAAATGTGGATTTTTGGGCACGACTTAAAGCGTTTGTTGTAATACCAAGGGTCGATAGTGACCACAATTTATTGTCACTGAACTAGTCAACCCTCTGGGGAACCACTAGACACAGGATCGAGTGGGGACCCCATCCGCTCTAGACCTGCTCCAGGCATCGGGAGGCAGGCGAGTCAGGTGGGAGAAGGTGGCCCAAGCCCCAGACACGCTAGCAGAGATTTATAACCTTGTAGCTGGAGCACTTGCAGCGGTTAGTGATTTGTGGAACACCAACCATGAGTCCTTACACTCTTCAGCCCTGCAGGCTACCCATATCTCGTTATTTAATTCTTTGGCCGACTTTTTCGTAACCCCCAATCGTGGTAGGGTGAGGGCACCCAAGCAAGAGCACTGGTTCAACCAAAGATGTAGGGAGGCCAAAACTACCTTGATAAAGGAGGTGAAATGGGGCTCCCAGTTGTCCATCAGAAATGCCCGGCTAACCTACAAAAGTCTCATCTGTGCGGCCAAGTCTGAGTGGGAGGCCGACAGATGGGAAAAAATTAGAGAAGCTCTTGACGCACGCGAGTTCAGGACATTTTGGAACCTGGTTCGCGGAGGCTCGGCCACAGGGGTGTCCGCTATTATCCCTAATCTTAGTGAAGAGGTGTGGCTTGCCCACTTCAAGCTCCTCTATTCATTAGACTCCGAGGAGACCTCGGTTGTTTTATTTGAAGCCGCTGATTCAGCCCCCGCAAGTGGTAGGGACTACGATGGCTATCCTATAACGATCTTAGAAATTAAGGCGGCCATTAGGAGCGAGACCCCGGGGAAGGCCCCGGGTCTCGATAAGATTCCTGGTGATTTGTACCGAACCGAGGAAAGGGTGTGGGCATCATATATTTGTATATTCTTTAATGCCATCATGCAGGGCCTGGACATTCCCCCGACTTGGTTGGGAGCGGTAATTATACCCATTCACAAGAAAGCTTCTCCCCTGGACCCGGCCAACTACCGCCCCATAAGTCTGATTGATGTCCTCCAGAAACTCTTTGCCAGGGTCCTCCTAACTACGTTGCAGAGTTGGATGGACGACCATCACATCCTAACCTCCCTGCAGGCAGGATTCCGGGCGGGGGTTTCTACGATCGACCAGCTGTTCAGGTTACAGCTGGTATACTGGAGGACTGTTATTCTTGGGGGCGGTAGCCTGTATTTGATATTCGTGGACCTTCGGCCTGCTTTTGACCTGGTCCAGAGGGACAAGCTCTGGGTTATCCTAAATGAGATGGGTGCCCCGTCCTATCTGTGTGAGCTATTTAAGCGTTTGCACCAGGGCACGTACGCTAGGCTGAGGTTTGGGAGGGGAGGGGTTTTGTCATCCCCATTCCCAGTGGAAAGGGGAGTGAGGCAAGGGTGCGTTCTAGCCCCCATGCTTTTTTCCCCTATTCCTCAACGGTCTTATTGTCCACCTATTGGGAGCGAATAACCTGGACTCCCCTAAACTAGCTGGTAGGAAAATTCCGGCCTTGATATTCGCCAATGATACCCTCCTACTGTCTAAATCATAGGGGGGTATTCAGCGCACTCTAGAGGCATTTTCCAGCTTCTGTAAACTAAGGAACCTGGAAATTAACGTTCGAGGCATGTGGGCTGCTAAATTCATATCTTAGCATTAGATCGCCGCCTAGTGTTGGGCTCGGATGATCGCACATTGTTGTCCTGGAAGAGTCTTCGAAGTATCCTGAGATAGGTGGCTCCTCCCCTGGACTACAGTGCGCATGGGCATCGGCTCCATCCCCAGATAGTTTTTTTCCGTCATTGGGTTCGGATGTGGTCTCGACGTCTTACTGTCGGAACCAAGAAAAACTACCTTTTAGCGGCCAAAAGGCCTCGATTTTCTTGCGTCGGTATTGTCTGTGCGCGGTCTCGAGTCTTCCGTCTCTTGGAGCCGGAATAAGCGGAGTTTTCTTCGCTCTCGGAACTTTGAGGCCTTCTCATCGCGACACGACTGCAAACCTTTTCAGACATGGAGCGGAGCCCGTTTAAGTACTGCCCGCTCTGTGGGTCCAAGTACCCACACATCGATCTACACCCCGTGTGTAACAAATGCCTTTCGCCTGACCACGACGACGGCAAGTGCAAGTTGTGTGCACAGTTCCGCTCGAAGAAGACTCTCAAGCTTCGGCGCGCGGTGCGCATGGAAGCTAAACAAGCGGCCCCGGATCCGGAGAACATCTTCGGCGACCAGGACGAAGAGGACCGGGGTCATCATCTCCAAATCTCCCCACCCGAGACGGAGGTCGAGGCGGATCCGGGAGACGACGACGGAGTCGCGGGTCAAGGCCTTGAATACGTCGACGAGGTAGGAGACGACGATGAGATTTATGGGGCCGCGGCAGACAGCTCGGGGGACGAGCTCTGCCCCGAAGGTTACGAGGATACCGACCGGGACACGGGATCGCCTGTCGGCCTTACCCAAGACCCGTTGCCGCAAGCCACAGCCCCGCCTTCGGGCCCGGCCACGGACTTACTTGCTGAGCAGACTGTTTCGAAACCGAAACCATCGGGATCGACAACACCTAAAATGGCCGACCCGAAAACTAAACCGAAACTTAAGGACTCGAGTGTCCCTAAGATGGCTGCCGTGCCGGTGAAAACGTCGGTGCCCGCTACCCCATCGACTCCGTCGACCTCCGGTCCGCAGAAGTCGAAGAAGTCCGTCGATTCCGATGCTGCAAAATCGAAACCGACGCCAGAGGAGGGGTCCTCCAAAAAAGATGGTCGGCACGGGTCAGCGGCTACGACGCCGTCCAAGCCCGCCAAAGTCGGCTCCAAGGAGGCTACGCAGGCACACGGAAAGAAGTCTGCGCCCCGAACACAGGAATCGGAGGCGGTTAAGACAGGATCCGCGCCCAAAGCGCACAAGGCCCACAAGGACGTCGGATCCGAGGGAAAGATCAGACCATCCTCGTCAGCGCCGAAACAAACTGTGAGTGAGCCGTCCCTCATAGCCGAATCACTGCAAAGAATCAGGGAGAAGGCCTTTGCCCCGTCGGCTCCGATGCCATCGCCGCAGCCGCAAAAGGACACTCCAGCGAAGCCTTCTGGGAAACTTCTCTTTATTTTGCCGCCGAAGGAGGCGCCGAAAGCTTTTTCAACCAAGTCGGCACCGAAACAGGTGATTTCTTCACCGGCTGGCCCGCTTCCACGTCGGGTACTCGAATCAGAGGACGATTCAGAGCATTTCATCGACGCTGACACAGGCAAACTGACCCTCTATAAGAGGAAAATCACTTCGGAGCCAGTGGACTCCTATGTCATCCCACTAAAGAAGAAGAGGGTGCCCCTTGACGCCTCAGGCCTCACGGAACCAATCCAGCCTCCTCCGAGACGGAGCCCTACTCCCTCCCCAGAACACTCTGCGGGTGAGGGGTATGATGAAGACGAGCAGTACAATTTCCCTATCAATGAACCTGATGCACAACCGGATTCATATGATGACACTGGTGACCAGAACACCCAGGGTGTGGGGCAGGACCCGCAGCTTTTTAATGCACGTGCGTCCCCGACTGAGGATTCAGCAGGTTTTCATGCACTACTCGAAAGGGCGGCAGCCAATCATGATGTGGACATGCATGCCGACCCGGTTGAGGAAGACTTCCTTTTCGACACTTTTTCAGTCTCTGAAAGGACAGTAAAGACACTGCCTATGCTTAAAGGAGTCCTCAAGCATGCTGGGGACATATTTAAGGAGCCTACAAGAGCGAGAGTGGTCAACCCTCGCATTGAAAAAAAGTACAGACCTGCACCTGCGGACCCCGCATACATCCGGGGACAATTGCCACTGGACTCTCTTGTGGTCGCCAATGCCAGGAAACGTGCCAACTCCCAGACAACGGGTGAAGCTCCTCCCCCGGATAAGGAGTCCAAAGTGCTAGAGGCAGGGGGCAAAAGAGTAGCTGCACAGGCATCAAACTTTTGGCGCATCGCCAATACACAGGCACTCTTGGCGCGTTACTATAGGGCGCACTACGACACCCTAGAACAAATTGTACAACACCTGCCTCCACAGTTCCAAGAAGCCACCCAACTGCTCATTGAGGAAGGAAAGCTAATCTCAAACGCAGCCATCAAGTGTGCACTTGACGCTGCGGACACAGCTGCTAGAGCTATCAACACTAGCGTTATGCTGAGACGACAAGCGTGGCTCCGCATCTCAGGGTTTAAACCGGATATTCAGACAACAATCCTTAATCAGCCAGTAAATCCTGAAAGTCTGTTTGGTCCAGATGTTGACACCACCCTAGAGAAAATAAAGAAGGACACAGAAACTGCTAAGTCCATGGGGGCCCTGCAGTCACAACAGTTTCGTGGCAGCAATTTTCGTCGCTCAGGTGCACGTGGAGTCACCAGAGGACAAATGGGTCAACAATCCCAGTTCTCTAAAAGTGGGGCACAATCCTCGTTCACGAAACAGAACAAGGGAGGTTACAGAAATAACAGCAACAGAGGTCGCGGCAGAGGAAACAACAGCTCCCGCTCCTCTGCTCCAAGCAAACAGTGACTCTCTGTCACTGCCCCCCGACCACCTAACACCTGTCGGGGGGAGACTACAGCAGTTCCTGCCCGTCTGGAAAAACATCACCACAGACAGGTGGGTGCGACAACTAGTCCAGTATGGTTATTGCCTAGAGTTGAGGTCCACTCCACCCAACATCCCGCCAAGGCAAAGGCCTATGTCCGCAGAGCACTTGCTCTTATTGCAGCAGGAAGTAGTGGTGATGCTGCAAAAGGGAGCAATCGAGCTCGTGCCGGTGGGAGAGGAAGGCACGGGGGTTTATTCCCTGTACTTCCTTATTCCAAAGAAGGACGGATCTCTCAGACCCATTCTAGATCTACGTCCCCTCAACCTGTACATACTGTCAGAACATTTCCACATGCTTACACTGCAACAGATTCTTCCATTGCTAAACCAGGGAGATTTCTTAGCAACCTTAGATCTCAAGGATGCTTATTTCCACATTCCACTACACCCGTCACACAGGAAATACCTCAGGTTCACTATTCAAGGCAGGCACTACCAGTTCAAGGTCCTACCCTTCGGAGTCACCACAGCCCCGAGGGTGTTCACCAAGTGTCTGGCGACAGTAGCGGCGCACCTCAGGAGGCAGAACATCCATGTCTACCCCTACCTAGACGACTGGCTCGTGCAAGCCAAGTCAGAGCAACAGTGCGCCGCAGACATGTCGTCTACAATTCACCTTCTTCACGATCTGGGTTTCTCCCTGAACTACCCAAAATCGCATCTTCAGCCGGCACATGTCCGGCAGTTCCTAGGTGCGACGATCAACACCCTGACGGCCATGGCTCAGCCAAACCAAGTCAGGATAGACAGCATGCAGGCTCTGATCCAAAGGTTCAGGCCACAACACTCGCTTCCAGCGAGAGTGTTCATGCAGTTGATAGGCATGATGGCCTCCTGCATCTTCATAGTCCCTCACGCACGGCTACATATGCGCCCGCTCCAGGAGTGCTTAGCGAATCAGTGGACACAGGCTCGTGGGCAATTGACAGACCTAGTGTTGGTTACCAGTCGGGCATACGACTCTCTGCATTGGTGGACTCCACACAACCTTTGCAAGGGCCGACTGTTCCAAGAGCCTGTGCCGCAGATTGTCCTGACAACGGACGCATCTCTCCAGGGATGGGGAGCTCATGTGCTCACTTACACAGTGCAGGGACTATGGACGACGCAGCAACAGAAGATGCACATCAACTATCTGGAACTGATGGCAATCTTCATGGCGCTCAAGTCCTTCATTGTACATCTGTGCAACAAAGTCGTGCTAGTCCGGACGGACAACATGACCGCGATGTACTACATTCAAAAGCAGGGAGGCACCCACTCGCCACAGCTGTCTCATCTGGCTCAGAGCATGTGGAAGTGGGCCATTCAGAGGAACATTTTCCTCATGGCAGAACACCTCCCAGGAAAGGACAATCAGATGGCGGATCTGCTCAGCAGGTACAGCCATCAAATGCACGAGTGGGAGTTACACCCATCTGTCCTCCACCCGTACTTCCAGCAGTGGGGTCATCCGGAGATAGACCTGTTTGCCACAAAAGAGAACGCAAAATGCCAACACTTTGCCGCCAGGTTCCCTCACCCACAGTCGCAGGGGAATGCGATATGGATGAACTGGTCAGGCAAATTTGCGTACGCTTTTCCGCCAGCCCCTCTAATACCGCTGGTCGCAAGAAAGCTAAGGCAGCACGAGATGACTCTCATCCTAGTTGCTCCAACGTGGGCGCGCCAGGCCTGGTACACCACGTTCCTCGAACTCTCAGTGGTGCCGCATCAAAGACTGCGCCTCACGCCCAGTCTTTTGACGCAGAACCATGGAGAGATTCAGCATCCAGATCCGCAACAGCTCAACCTGGCGATCTGGCTCCTGAAGTCCTAGAGTTTGGATACCTTAACCTACCTCCGGAATGCATGAACATCATCAAGGAGGCGAGGAAACCAACTACTAGAGCATGCTATGCTGCAAAGTGGAAGCGTTTTGTCATTTACTGTACAGCCAATGACATCAACCCGCTAGATGCATCTATCCCCAACATCATCTGCTATCTGTTGCATCTTTACAAGTGCAATCTAGCGTACACTTCCATTCGGATACATCTATCCGCCATAGCGGCTTATCTCCAGAACAGGCAGCACCTCTCTGTCTTCAGAGTGCCCGCCATTAAAGCCTTCCTTGAAGGTCTGAAACGAGTCATTCCCCCAAGAACACCGCCAGCTCCGGTGTGGAACCTCAATGTCGTTCTCACCAGACTGATGGGACCACCATTTGAGCCACTGCACTCGTGTGAACTCCAGTTCCTTACGTGGAAAGTAGCTTTCCTTGTAGCTATTACGTCTCTGAGGCGTGTCAGTGAGCTGCAGGCGCTCACAATCCAAGAGCCATTCATTCAAATTCATCCAAATAGGGTAGTGCTACGCACTAACCCCAAATTCCTTCCGAAGGTGGTGTCACAGTTTCATCTAAACCAAACTATTGACTTACCAGCATTCTTTCAAAACCCGCAAACGGTGGCGGAAAGAATGCTCCATACCTTAGATGTACGGAGGGCGTTGATGTACTACATAGACAGAACACAACCCTTTAGAAAAACAAAACAACTCTTTGTTGCCTTCGCACCACAACACAAAGGCAACCCGATTTCCAAGGCAGGGATAGCCAGATGGATTGTTAAGTGCATCCAGATATGTTATCAAAAAGCCAAGCGCACTTTAACAATACCCCCCAGAGCGCACTCCACACGCAAACTGGGGGCATCCATGGCTTTCCTAGGGAACATTCCTTTAGAGGATATTTGCAGAGCAGCCACGTGGGTTACACCACATACCTTTACAAAACACTACTGTGTTGATGTGCATTCCAAGCAGCAAGCTGCTGTAGGACAGGCTGTTCTGAAGACACTTTTTCAGGTTTCTGCAGCTGGCACGGGCAACCGCCGCTGATGGAGGGACTGCTATGTATTCTATGCTAAGATATGAATTTAGCAGCCCACATGCCTCGAACTGAATATGCTACTTACCAGTATGCATCTGTTCTTGGCATGTAGGGCTGCTAACATTCATATCGCCCGCCCTCCTCCCCGGTGCCTGTCGCAGCTGCAGATATACTATTGTATTTATTCATTAGCATGGACATCCTTTACACTTTTCACTCCATCTTCTGCCACAATGGCGAAAAACAATCTGGGGATGGAGCCGATGCCCATGCGCACTGTAGTCCAGGGGAGGAGCCACCTATCTCAGGATACTTCGAAGACTCTTCCAGGACAACAATGTGCGATCATCCGAGCCCAACACTAGGCGGCGATCTAATGCTAAGATATGAATGTTAGCAGCCCTACATGCCAAGAACAGATGCATACTGGTAAGTAGCATATTCATTCTCTAAAACAAAGTATATGGTGTATGTTAGACCTGGCATCATTGGCATGAGTCTATCCTCCATTTTTATTGTCGTTTTGCCTCCTCTGTTTACGATGTTTTGCTCGAATATTGCTTTGGGCACTGTGCCACTGCTGATCAGTGCCACAGTGCAAGTGCTCCCTATGTTAAATTGATATATTAATTGGATTCCATGTTTGGCTTATTTGGTTTACTGTCAGTCCCTAGTAGAGTGCACCAGGAGTGCCAGGGCTTGTAAATACAGATGCTGCTGGTGGGCTTGCAGCACTGGTTGTGCCACTCACAGAAGCGGCCTAGAAAAAAATGTCTACGGTCTGCCATTGCAGAACCTGCGTGCAGTCTGGTACTGCCATGCTGACTGCGCAAGTACACCTACTTGCCAGTCCCTAAAACCTTCCCTTAACTTCATGTTAGTCACCCCTATGGTAAGCCCAAAGGCAGGGTGCATTGTAAGCATAAGGTAGGACAAGCCCTGATGTGTGCGGCATGTCCTTTTAGTGAATTACAGCCAATTTCGTTTTTCACTATTGTAAGGCTACCTGCTCTCCTTAGGCCAGACTGGGCTGCTGGAATTATTACACTATATAATCCTAACAGACTCGGAGAGCATGGTGGAAAGTAGAGTTTAGTATCCCTGAACTCAGAATTTGATAACACATCCTTTAGGATGGATGGTTTTTAGATTCTGAGTTTGAAACTAGCACTTTTAGAAAGTGACTAGTTTCTTGTCTAACTGTCTACCGGTCTCTGCTGGTTTTTGTGTGTATGACAGGAGCTGGGTGGCTCCAGAGGTCTGAATGAGTCAGTGTGGGGTGAATGAGGCATTTGCGTTTAGAGTGGGGGAAGAGTAGTTCCTGATAGCCTGCCCTGCCTGACACAATACTGGCTCCACCTTCTGCCGGGCAACTGATGGCCCTGCCCCTGCCAGTGACAATACTGGCTCCACCTCCTGCTGGGCGGCTGAGGACCCTGCCCTGCACAGTGAATAGGCCAGGTGCCTCGGCCTGGCAACACCCACAACAAACCCAGGACGGGGGAAATCCCCCTGCATGGACAAAGGGATCAAAGCAGAAAAGGGGTATAAGAGAAGGACCCCTGAACCAAAGAATTTAGATCACTTCTGACAAGGAAACCTATACCAAAGACAAGAAGCCTGCTGATCCAAGGACTTGCCTACCCCTTCTGCCAGAGTGCTGTTTGCTGGGGGGAATCCTGCAGTTGCTTCTTTATTTTTGCCAAGGAACAAGGAGAGAGGAACTGAGGTGTACTCTCAAGCTTTGCCAAGAAAATCTCCAAGGGCTGGAAGAGTGCCAGTCTCCTGTTGAAGTCACAGGGCTAAAGGACTTCACCATCTGCTAAAATTGCCTGTTGCTGGAACGTGGGAGTCCAGCACATCTGAAAGAAACCAGCAATCTCGACGTCGTCGGACGCCGCCGAATCCAGCTCGACATCGTGAGTAACGGCTCCAGTGTCCCGCACCTTCGACGCCGGCCGCCCGGCCAGATCGACGCCAGTAGCAACGCCGCTGCTGATCGCCTCGACGCCGCAGCCCCTCTCGATGCTGCTCACTCTTGCAACAACGACATCGACGACGCCGTATCCTGCTTCGCCACCGTGAGCGCTGCTCCAGCTTGACACCTGTCGACGCCGCTGCACATCGCCCCGACTCCGAGGCCCGATCGCCGACGACTCGACGCCGGTACATCTCGACGCCGTGGATCATCATTTGCTTCATTCTAAAAGGTACTGTGTTTGTGGGGTCTGTTTCGACTCCGGGCTCGACGTAGCGCTCCTCGCGGTCGACGCCGAACCTTTGGAATGGCTTTGCCTCGACGTCGTGTGACTCCTGTGGGGGTTACATTGTTGCCAAGAACTGTGTTTAAAGAAGAAGATTGCTTTTGTTGCTAAAGAACATTTGCTAAGAAGAAACTTGACCTGAACTATTATTTTTCCTTCCAAAGAGTATTTATTAAGATTGTGGTATATTTTTGTCTTTATTTGGTCTTGTGCTAAGCCTTATATAAACATCCTTATTTTTATAATACCTTCTGTGTTGTTTCCATTTGTGGTGTATTCACTTTATTACTGTATGTGGTCATAAATGCTTAACACACTGCCTCTGAGATAAGCCTGTCTGCTCTGCCAAGCTACCAAGGGGGTGAGCGGGGGTTATCTGAGTGTGTGATCCCCTTGCCCTGACTAGAGGAGGTCGGTCCCTATTTGTCAGAAGTGTATACCTCTGCCAACTAGAGACCAGCCGATTCTAACAGTGTACAATTTGAATCACCCGAATTGCCCCCATCCGCACCTGGACGGAATAGCTCTCGATCGAGTATCCACTTTTGAGTATCTGGGGGTCACCTTAAATGACAGAATGGAATGGGGCTCACAGATCGCTAAAGCTAATTTGAAGCTTGCTCAGTCCTCAGGTGGCATCCTAAAAGTTTTTAATGAATCTTCTCTCAAACTGATGGGACCGCCTATAGAAATTTACAATTATTTACAACAACGGGTGGTGATGGACAGAGTCTCTGAATTAAGCAGAGTACTCTCACCCAGTCAAGAGATCAGGGCTAGATCCAACACCGTTTTTTAGCTCATTGCACCATCCCAGTTTCAGAACCTGGCTGTATGCAAATTAGTCTGTCCCTGGCCCAGTGCACCATGGGAACAGGGCAGACCAGACTACAAAAGCCAATTCTTACACTGGGAAGGAAACAAGCTTCCGGGGACCGGTTTCTGCCATTTCAGGCGTCTTCGGCCCGGCTTGCTTGAATCCTGATGGTGCAATGAGCAAGGGACTCACATCTGAGTATACCCTTCCACGCTTAGGGTGGACAAAATTATTTACAACAACGGGTGGTGATGGACAGAGTCTCTGAATTAAGCAGAGTACTCTCACCCAGTCAAGAGATCAGGGCTAGATCCAACACCGTTTTTTAGCTCATTGCACCATCCCAGTTTCAGAACCTGGCTGTATGCAAATTAGTCTGTCCCTGGCCCAGTGCACCATGGGAACAGGGCAGACCAGACTACAAAAGCCAATTCTTACACTGGGAAGGAAACAAGCTTCCGGGGACCGGTTTCTGCCATTTCAGGCGTCTTCGGCCCGGTTTGCTTGAATCCTGATGGTGCAATGAGCAAGGGACTCACATCTGAGTATACCCTTCCACGCTTAGGGTGGACAAAATTATTTACAACAACGGGTGGTGATGGACAGAGTCTCTGAATTAAGCAGAGTACTCTCACCCAGTCAAGAGATCAGAAATTTACAAGGCTCAAGCTAGAGGTGGCGCGCTTTACGGGGCGGAACTATGGGGACATGCAAGCGTGGCTCCTCTATCCCTCACAGAGAATAGTTTCATGAGGCGCCTTTTGTGACTTCCTCGGAGTACAGCCCTTGTCCCCCTAAGGTTGGACATCGGCCTGGCTCCTATCCAGGAGGTCGTTTCAAATCGTCCACTGCTATACTGGAGACGGCTTTGGGTTACCCCGGAACTTGAGAGTTATAGGGAGGACCTGCGGGACTTGCTAGCCAGAAGGGGCGCGAGGAGGATCCCATGGTTGAAGTACATTCAGCACCTCTCTCAGTCTATGGGTAGGGGGGACCGTTGGTCCTCCCCGGAGGAGGCTTGTGCCTTGCTCCCCAGAAAAACCTCGAGTTTGGCGCTGAAAGAGCATGGCAGGGCACTCCTATTAACTAACTCTTCTTTGGGCAGGCTCACTAAGACCTTCTTAGAGACCAAGGTCCACCCTAATTTTGAGACATTCCTGGACCTCATACAGCCACCCCTGGCCAAGAAATTATATGTCCAGTTCAGGCATGGCTCACTCCTCTTTAGGGAAGCCACGACAAGTGGTTAAAAGTCCCAGTCCCTGTGAGCACTTGCCCAGGATGTGAGGGTAGCAGAGAGACAGATCTACACGTTCTGCTCTTTTGCCCCTCCTATTCCAGGGCAAGAGCCAAATGGTTAATTCAATTCTGCAAGTACAGTGGTATACGGGACTTTTAGAATTTTTAAAACCGATACGACCTTTCTGGCTGTATATGCAACTTCAAAATTTATTTTGTCCATGTGGTTCACAAGGTGTGCAATATTAAAGGTAAACAAAAAAACATAACATGGGAGATCCCCCCACATTTTAAACCTCCTAGGCGGTTCAGCAGGAAACCCTTGTTTTTCTGTTGGATACCAACGCATGTGTCTTTTTTTTCTTCTTTTATTTGGATTTTATATTTAAGCACGTTGTCCTTTGTGGTCCTTTAGTGTTTCTTAATATTTATATGTACATAGTATTGCTGTTTGAGAATGTTTTAACTATCTCATTTTTATAGTTTTTAACCGATAATAAAAAGCTTTTGACTGACTGACTGTTTTCTTCACCTTTGATCTAACTTCCTATACATCTACAAATTCCTTGTTATTTAAGGCAGCAAAAATATTCTGCTTGGAAAGTATGAGTTATGACTTTTAGATGATAACAATGGGATGGGACATTGCTCTCCCTTCCTTCCCCCAACCCAAGGAAAGTGTCTGCTACTTGTCAATATATTCTTTGTGTGATAACTTCCATATCTAGTTAGCTTCATTCCATCACAGTGATCGGAGATGCTTCTTTTTCCTTTTAATTTCATTTACTCTCTCTACTTGAAGTTTTTGCAAGTATTTGCTGTCTGAGGAGGGTTGCACATTTTAGATTTATTGCATTTTATTCCTCTTTCCTATGTTTTTTGTTGCAGCAAAAAAAACTTTCCTCTCATAAAGTGCACATCTGTCTCTGATTGATCTCAAATGTTTCTTTGGCGACTACCTAAATTGTGGTCACTACTATCACTACTAATGTGCCTGGGGAAGTGGCTAAGGTAAAAATAAAGGAATTTAATTATAAACTGCAGCTAGTCCTGTTGGAGTCTTGGGCTTCTGAAGGCAGACGAGGAGTCTGACAGCTGATGGCGGACGCGCTTGAGTAGAGCCCCGGCCACCAGCCTTTGAAAACGCCGATTTATCCTGGTTGGTGGGGCCTGCTGGGGTATCGAGGCAGGAACCATGGGTAGGTCTTATCCCCTGAAGCGGCCACACAAGGAGAAGCGGCACCAGGAGGTGGTAAACAGGACTGCGTGAAGCCAAGGCTGACGCATGCCAAAATGCGGCCCCCTAGGCAAACGGCAGGCAGATGAGGAGCCAGGGAGCTCCACTGCACTGAGAGTCACCCTACACATCGAGCTGGCAGGAAAGCAGGCATCTGCCCATCGTTGAGCCAGAGACACACCAGCAACGGAAAACGAGTGCACGGCTCCAGAGGCACACACCCCTGCAGCAGCACTAGATTCAAAATGGCAGCCCCCTAGAGGAACGGAAAGCAGCCGTAGAGCCAGGGAGCGAAACTGCGAGCTGCCCAACATTCCGTCCTGGTAGAAGACAAATACCTACCCAGCATAGAACCCAAGACACGTCCGCAACCACCATACAGGTGAGCGTCGCACCTGTTGCATAAACCCAGTGGCAGTAATGCCTTGGGGCACGCTACTGGGAGATCTGGCCTTCACGGACCTCTGGAGGAGCAGGGGGCTTCCGTAGGAGACCATTACCACTGCAAAAACCAGAGAGGAAAACAACCCTGTGCAGAAAGAGGGGGAAGAAAGATGTAGACCCCCCCCAGAGATGCCCCCCCTTCTGGAAACAAGACACAAGAAGGCCGACCCATGGCACTGCCGATGCCCGGGGCCCACCAACCCGTGCAAACCCATTAGCATAGTGAGGCAGCCCCACCAAGAAAGCCACTATTTTGAGCACTGAAAGCCCCCCAAAGAGGGAAAAGCAGGGAAAGACAAAAGGTCAGAAGCCTCCCCAGAACTGTTGGATGTTTGGCAGCCGGCCCCTGGAACACGCGGGGGGAAGGACGCCATTGAACAACTGGCTAGGAGAAGCAGAGGAAAAGGGACCCTCCCTCTGGACACCACAACTCAGCCAGGGACACGGAGCATAGACCCTTCCCCCAGGGGCTAGAGAGTTGTCCTATCTGCAGCCCTCCCCACGTCTGACACCTGCGGGAGCATCCAAGAGGGGATCTCGCGGAAAGGACCCCAGGGGGCAATCGAGACCAGGCTGAGAGAAGACGCTCATCGCTGAACGCCCAGTGACACAGTAACAGGGGCAACTGGTTAAGACCGAGCGAGGGGAGGAAAGAATAAGACGGTACCCCTGGTCTACGGGCGCGTACCTAAGATACTGAGGGTTAACTGAGAGTGGGCGTCGACCGTCTAGCACCACACAACAGATCCCTGGGTGCGACACAAGACAAATGACTCTGACCGGCGTGGAGGGCGAGGGACCTGCTCTTGAGGAACCACCACAGACCCTGGTGCCCTGCGCGCGGACTGAGCCCAGTGGAGCAGACAAGAGAGGTGAGACCCCCCCCCTCTCTGACAGAGGGTCTAGCTTGCCGGCAGAGACATTGCTGCCTTCACGTGCCGCGCTGAGATATACACCGACCCTGAAAGGCCCCAACACTTGGTCACAAGGAAGCGGCGGCAGCACGCTGATGGATAAAAAGGCCTGCGGGCGCTGGGTTGCCCCAGAGCATGGGTGAGTAGATGATCCTATTGCGCAAATGAGCAGACCATGGGGCGCCAACACCAGGCAACTGGACCACAAACTACGTCCCGGGAATGCCATCTGCCTTCACTGGATCCAGACGTATCTCAAACAACTGACAAGTCCACTTCGCAAGTGATGTCCAATAAACTGGTTAAAGTACTGGCAGCAATTGAACACTCTCGAATCACAATGGAGGACCGGTTTGGGGCCCTGTCCTCGGATCTCGGGCTGCTCTGGGATGATCATTGGAAGCTGACTGATAAGGTATCAGACGGTGAAAAAACTTTAGCCACACTTCAACCCCTACTTAAATCCCAACAAGACATCCTGTGAAACCTTCACACTCGTATAGCCAAGTTGGAGGAGAAAGTGGATGACCTAGAAGGGAGATCCCGCCGCAGTAACATTCGTGTGATCAACCTTCCGAAGGGGGTAGAAGGATCCCACCCGGAGAAATACATTGAAACTTGGTTCAAATTGTTCACCCCAAACAACGAGCTTATGCCCTTTTTCTCGTTAGAGAGGACTCAGAGTCCCCGCCCGGTGGCCTCCCCAGGGACACCCCCGGCGGCCACTACTTCTGAAATTACTCTACTTTCGGGATTGTAATGTGGCGCTGAGGGCAGCCAGACAACATGGCCCGCTTCAAGTAGAAGACAAGATGGCAATGCTTTTCCTGGACTACTCCCAGGCAGTGCAGCAACAAAGGACCACTTTCCTGGATACATAGAGCATGCTCCTCCAAAGGGGGATCCAATACTTGTTGCTGTTCCCAGCTAGTCTCAGGGTCATACATCACAGAGGAACGCAGTTCTTTGCAGACCAAAGGCGGTATTCGACTGGGCAGAAGTCAACACCCGGGGCAGCTCGAGCCAGGAAGCAGCAGGCAGCCCAAGAGAACCACGAAGCCGACGCCCACGAGGGAAAAGAGGCCCTAGAAGGCAAGGACTGAGCAGCCAGAACCTGATCACTGGCCCCCTATCTCGAAGAAAAGATAGTGGAGCGCAGGAGAGCCCTACAGATGGTGGCTAACCTGGACATGGCTGCGGGGACCTCGGACAGGGAGGATGGCCCACACATCTTCTCATACAGGGACAACTCCAGAGACACAAGTATATCCAGGGCAGATTTAATGACCCCGCCCCTGGTGACTCACCACAAAGCGGACACGCTCATCTGAAAGGAAACGCCGCTCTGGACTAAAAGTGAACCTAGGTGAAACTCTTACTTAAGTTTATGTTCAGGAGCACAAGCGAAAACCCACCTGTCATCCGCCCAAAAATGCGCACTTTACCCCCCAGGTGCACCAGGCCCTTCCGACACTACACTCGACAGCATAGGCTATGGCAGACAGTGGGCACTGAACCCCATACCCCAAACCCCGCGATACATTAGGATGTTAGTTGTAAGCGGTGAACAGCCTTTACGACGCGGCTGTTACACTGCCGTGCCGTTACAACGCGGTCTTTTCAACGCAAGTCGTTACCACGACTTGCGCTGGAGGGAGCGGCAGGACAAGGAATTTTTTGATTTACTATCCAACACCTTCCCTACTGTACGTAGGCTGGTGTTGGAATAGTAAATTAAAAAATTCCTAAGTCCGCACCCCCTCCAACGCAAGTCGTGGTAACGACTTGATACATGCTGAGCTATGCTAGCGCACGCAGACATTAACCTACTAACCCTCAAAATCAGCGGAACGCACACAGTGCGTAAGCGACATGCAGTTTACTTTAATGCCAAGCACCAAAAAGCACAGATTCTCTTGCTTCAGGAAAGGCACCTCACAAACACTGAACTAGACAGTGTGCAGAGGCGTTGGCGTGGCACCTTTTGTGCTACCATGTACTGCGCATTTGCCAGACGGACAGCCCTTGCTTTTAGGCAGCATTTACGCCCCCAATGTTGACCAAGGACAGTTTTGGGACTCTCAACTGTCCTAGCGCAGTTTATGTCATCACCATGGATACTGGGGGGCTGACTACAATTGTACACTGGACGTATCCTTGGACCGATCACACTCCACACGAGCCGCTTCCTCTGTTTGGGTGCATGCTGAGCGGTTTCGATTGTGGAAGCAGCATTGGTCCCTGGCGGATGTCTGGGGGAGTCGGAACCCAACCTCCAGGCTTTACTCCCTTCATTCGATTCCCCACAACCTACAAGTGCGCCTTGACCGGTTCCTCTATTCGACAACAATACTTCCCATAATCCAACAAACAGACTACCTAGGAAGAGTGGCCTCTAATCATGATGTGCACCTTTTAACTGGCGGCCGCCTCACCCGCCAGTCCTGACCTGGAAATTACAGCGGCCGTGTTTGGAAGACCCAGTATTTTGCCACGATCACGGACTACTTTCATAACAATACTAACCCGGCATTCTCAAGGACACTGGAATGGGACGCTTTTAAAATAGCCGTGCGTGGGGCCTGCATCAGGCAGATAGCAGGAGCCTGCATGGCTCTTGAGCATCGCCTGGAAAAAGCAGAGCTTAAGCTAGCAGCTATGACTAAGGACTCAGAGTCTGCAACTTCTGCCCAGATTCGGGAGGCCAAGGAGTGCTTAGCAGGCATGCGCGATATAACTTTAAGGTATATGCAACCAAAAAACATAGAGCGGGCGACGGGGATGGCCCGCCAGTCCTAAGACATGCGACTAGTCATGGAAATATATGACCCCGCTGGAGGAGCCGCGACCTCCCAAACCGATATCTTGCAACTCTTTCATAATTGCTATGCAATGATGTATCGAAATCCTATGCAAGAGGGTCAGAGGATAGCCGATCGATTCCTCAACGCTCTCACAATACCCCAGATCCCAACCGATGACCGAGACATCCTTGAGGTGGCGATCACGTCTTCGAACGTGAAACAAGCAAGCCAGGCTCTAATCCTGAACAAAGCCCCCGGGATGGATGGCTTATGACTTACCCCTAGAATACTGCAGCGTCTTTGCCATGCAGTTGGCACAGCAGTTGGCCACAATGTACGCGGCAGCCTTAGAAGGGGGGGGGGGGGAGCTGCCCAGCTCGTTGCGGGAATCCCTCATAATTTCGATACTGAAGCCCGACCAAGACCCGGTGCAGTTAGCCTCGTAGAGGCTAATTAGATTACTCTCGGCCGACTGTAAGATTCTAGGTAAGATATTAGCGGACCGGCTGAACCCGATACTCCCACAGCTTATACACCCTGACCAGAAAGTGTTCGTACCAGGCAGAAACACGCCCCAAAATATCTGCAAACTGTTCCAGGTCCAGGATCAGGCCCAGGTCTGCTACCCCAGGGTGGCCTGCTTGGTCCTGCACCTGGAAAAGGCATTAGATACCCTGACATGGTCGTATCTCTTTGAACTGCGTTGGGAGGGTTGAGACTTGGGGCATCTTAATAGCGGGCACCACACACATACTGTCCCTATATGCAGCCGATTTGCTGCTTTACCTAAGGGATATCAGACCTCACAGCCGACCTCCGCCCCTTATGGGACATACTGTCGGATTTCACGGCCACAACGGAACTCAGAGTCAATTGGGCGAAGTTCACTATATATCCCCTAAGTCCAAATCTCCCACCACGGGAGATAAGTGTTGGATGCTCGCGCATAACTTGGAGTAACTGCGCCCTGCTATACCTCGGTGTGAGACTATATCACTCCCCTGCAGACCTGTTCGAGGAAAATCGTTGCAGGGCTCTGGTGGGGGCCAAAGCAATAGTGAACTTTTGAAGGACCCTGCCTCTGGCCCCCATGGGTGGAGTGGCCTTGGCTAGAATGATCCAAGTGCCACTATTCCTCTACTATTTTGCCAACACCCCTGTTACTCCCCCTCGCTCCTTCAGAGAGCTGTACACTCTATTGAGCTCCATTAAATGGGGCGGCGGGCGCCGGAGAGTGGCCCTCGAAAAATTGCAACTCACGATAGATCAAGGGGGATTTGGGAGCTCCCTCCTTAGAGGTCTACTTCCTAGCAGCACAGCTCCAGTGGTTATCACGCTGGACGGCGGGGCGCCATTTAGCGGAAACCGCCTCAAATCCATGACTGTGGCAGCCCTATGTCGCCAACTCCTCCCGGGTGTTCGTCGACCGCGATGCACATCCATGCAGGTGAGGATGACGTGGGCATGTATGATGTGGCTCCACCGCACGTCGTGTTACACTTCCCTATAAACCCCTTTGTGTCCATTAGTAGGTCTACCTAAAGGCGACACAGCAGCCACCCCGTTGGGACCTATCCGGGGAAGAGTTGATGACGCACCCAGCACTTCACACAATTCTTCACATGGGACCAGGGCGGCACTTAATAACCTGGCTTTACAAGGCAATTTGAGACCTAACTGCCACTACACTCTCCCAGCTGAGGCAAAAATGGGAAGATGAGATAGGACGCCTGCTGCATAAAAAGAAATCGGAGCACGCCCTGGAATATCCAAAGAAAGTGTTGTGGAATTCCCGTTTTAAAAACATACAATTCTGCATACTACATCGTGCATACTTCACCCCCACGCAGCTCCAACGCTTTTACCCAGACACATAATTTGTATGCCCAAGATGTCAATCCCCAGAAGCGACATTTAAACCTATGTTCTGGCTATGCCCCACGATACAGCCCTACTGGAAAACGATACATGAGACATTGTGGGAGTTAATAGGGCTCCCTGACAATAATACCTGGGAAGCCAGCGGGTTAAGGATCTTCCGCAGGCATAAAACTCTGTTTGTTTCACTGGTCCTCTTGCTAGCGAAGAGAGGGCCAACGATGCATTGGAGAACCGCAGAGGGACCCCCATTGGCGGCCTGGGAGGGAGTGTTCCGAAAATGGGACTCAGCAGAGGAAGACACAGGGGGTGCGCAGGACACACATCTCAACGAAATTCGCAACAATATTGCACCAATTCTGTCATCACCTAGCCAATGCTCAGTGACCATCGTCGCCACCAGAAAACCTGAGTCAGGCTACAAAACCCATGCCCCCTCCCACGGAAGTAGTCACTTCTTCTATCTGTCTGGAATACGGGACCCGGCTATATAAAGCTCCGCCTCAACCGAGTCACACGCCTGAAGTGTTCCCCCCACCCCCCCATCTCCCCGGCACTACCCCCCTCCCCTCATAAATGCATACAAAGTTAGAATGGTCCTTACTTTTAGGCGTCATCAGAGGCACCACAAGTCTGCTCAGTTATGATCACCCCAGTTCCAACCCCCGGTTAACCACTCACACTGGTAGTTTCAAAGACCGGGTACAAACCACTCTTCAACAGAAAGGCAGGCAATGAGACCTACTTTCATACCACATAATAGCTACAGAGAACCACATAACCAAGCCTGTGGCCTTAGAACTACCACCCACCCCTGGGGGCCCCAGGAAACTATGTTGCTTATATCAACTGCTATGCCTACATTCATGTAATGCAATAGTAAAAAGCTAATAAATTGTTTAAAAAATCACTACTAAGGTGCCTACCAGGTATCGTGCACCCATTCACTAATTTGTCTGGCCTTTTCACCATTTTATCCACTGTCATGACGATGAATGTATGTTCCGAAATGCCCCTAGGGAGATTCTGCATATCTGTGATTCTGTGTCGGATAAAAACTAGTTTAGATGAGTGAGGCGGATGTAACAGAAAATTGTCTATTAATACGTATATTTTTTTCACGTGCGCTGCTGCGAGGCATGCAGTAGTGGAGTATGGCTCTGAAGCCCCGCCCACTCTACGCCCTAATTTTTAACTGGCTTGTGTTTATTGTCCTTTGTAAATGCTGGCTTCAGAGTCCGTATTAGGTTTATTAGTCCCTCCTTGGTACCGCCTTGACTGCATTTGTTAACTCCCATAACGACTGGACCGTTTACTGGTATTGTTACATGGTCTGCTTTATAAATCGGTGCACACTAATTTATTTAATGCTCTTTCCCAATTTCACCCCCTACCTCGCAGCACGCCGCCCGCTTTTATTAATATTTTTACTAATGGCGGTCTGCTTTAATTATAGCGGCCATGGTTTGTTTGTTTATTTTAGTGCGGTCCGCATTTAGCGGCCACGCTTACTTATTTAATTTGTTTACTAGCGCCCATGCATCCCTTTCACATTCATAGAGGCAGCGCCCCTTTCTTTACACAAACCACGTCTAAAGGAAGTTACGCAGCCGACATTTAAGTGAAAGCACAGCTTGGGCGCTTTTACCCCAAAAAGCCATCTATCTGTCTGTCAACTTGACAGATACTTTTTTTTTGTCAAAGCCCCCTTGCCGTGGTTTCACTTTAATGTCAGACACGCTCCTTTCTTTAGACGTGGCTTTCCTAAAGAAAGGAGAGGGGCCTTAATAAATGTGAAAGCGCTGCTTGGGCACTAGCTAAAAAACAAATATTTGCAATGTAATAGATTTCGCATTTGCGAGAGTTTATTGCCAATAGCTTAAACTCTTGTTAATGCGAGACCTATTGCATTGCAAATGCTTATCTTACGTTTTGCCAACAAGCAGAAGGGAGTAGTGTCCAGTCTATTTGTCGAGAACCTCTGAAGGTCTGATCCTGGGTGCACAACCACGGAATATGGATGGTGGTGAATCATCTAGTAGGCTTGCTGAACTGTAGAGCTGACAACTTGAGTCGGCGTCATCTTGCCGACCACGAGTGGTGGCTCCACCTGGAGGTTGTGAAGAGCATCTTGGATTAATGGCTAATGTCTCATGTGATTCTCTTTCCAATCATTTCAATTCACTTTTCCTGACGTTGTGTGTCCTCCAGTATCTGGTGCAAGTAGGCTTGGGGCACGCTTTTCAGTTGAAGTCAAACTGTCTTCACTGTGTTTTTAGCCCCATTTCCTTGATACCTCAGGTTCTGCCCCAGTAAGAGGGGCAGGTCTGCCTCCTGAATCTCTAAAGTCCTTACCTTCATGCATGGATATTGAGTAGGACACTTAACTGCTTTTCAACTGTCTGACGACATGGTGAATACGATCTTACCTGTGTGCTGTTCCTCCACTAAAATGGCTTTTTCTGGGGAGTGGCACAGGTTTGTCACTTGGTGCACAGATCTCCAGATTAACCCCTTCAAAACACAGCAGTCTACCCCTTCAAAACACAGCAGCATTACCCCTTCAAAACACAGCCTCCTGACATTGCCAAGTTTGCCCGTTCTGTAGTCTTGAAAAGTTGTGCCTCTGGTATGATGAAGGGGTATATGTAGAGGCTTTGTCGGCTTTCCTTTGCCGTTCAGATCATCCTTCCCTTCTCAGGTTCCCCATTGTTTTCCAAGTCCTGAAGTGTCTGACAAGTGTGTTTTTTCCCATCCCTTCTGTTATGCCTCAGTGGGATTTGAGCCTGGTTCTTACTTTTTTGATAGAAGCTCAGTTTGAGCCCCTTCACAATTGTTCATTAAGGTTTTTATAATCCTTATAACCAAAGGAGAGAGAAGTCATTCTGGATAGTGTTTAGGCCTCTCTAAAATACCCACTACGGGGGGGGGGTTGGGGGGGCTGGGAGGGGTGGGGGGGGAGGATCGCTATTTATTTAAAAGGACTCTCACCCAATAGAATCACTGGTGGCACGCACCTTCTTTTAGTCCTCATCCACCATTCCTTGTGTAGCTGGACTGACCCTACATTTCAGACTAAAATCAGCTCCAGTAACTTTTCCAAAATGTATGGCTGTCATCGCAGCCCATCTAAGGAAACAGAACATATTCGTCTATCCTTACCTGGACAACTGGTTAGCAAAGGGTATGTCACCAGCGGAGACAAAGTTAAACATTACCCGTTTTGCCTCAAGACATTAACCAGTCTGGGTCTGCAAGTAAACCTCAAAGTCTACAACTTGCCCAGTCCACAAGATAAAATGCCTTTGAGCAATACTGGATGCCCAATCTAAAAAACGGTATCCTTTGGAGGAGAGGTCATAATCTATCTGATAGAGACTTCTAAGTGCAGATTTCTTACCTTAAAATTATTCGCAAGCGTCAGACTGGATCTGGACTTTTTTTCGTCAGCAGTACCCCAGGCACCGGTAGGTGGCAGAGATCATTTCCACGTGGCGTCAGCTGCATTCATTCCGAAAGTCACGTACAGTGCCCATATAGGTGCCACTCCAGCATGCTGACATCAGTTCTTTTCTTTCCACACCAGTCAGTGCAGATCTGGAGAGAGATATCCTCTAGTCACTTATTGACTAGCCTTTTTTTTTTTTTTTTTTACTTTTGTTGAACTTTTTTTCGAGAATCTCCTGGTGTGGCAGGGATGTCATCTGGGAAGGAAGGCTTCAAGCCCTGTGACACCTGTCACTGATCGGTGGCAGTCCTGCACCTTGTTTGCCTCTGGTGCCTTAAACGCGACCATGACGTGGAGACGTGCTCCAACTGTCGTGTAATTAATCTGAAGGCCTTGAGGGAACGTACCCTCAAGCACCTGGCGGCTCGTCTTGTGACACCACAACAGTCTCGATCCCGGTTGAAAGGAAGGTCCCAGGATCGGTAGCGGAGCCCAAGTTCTTTGCAGCTCTTGAAGTCGTCGGGTAAGTTCCATCACAAGAAGAGTAACAAGTCGAAGAGGTCAAAGAGGTCTTTGACTTCACCTCGTCTGCTTGCTGACGAGACGCGGGAGCATCGCCATTCGAGGCCAGGCTCTGCTGTTGAGCTAGCGCCTGGGTCGGTTTCATGCTTCCCAGGGTTCCGGGAGCCGAATCGACCCCTGCTCAACTCCTAAGAGTTTTGAGGCCATTCACCTCCCATTTGAGCGTTCCGCTCCCGCCAACTCGCATTCAGGCCCCGTAGGTTTGGTAGGGGCCCCTACTTGCTGCACTCTGGCGGCTCCGGCGCCAGTCGGACCACTTGGATACACAGATGGATCTGGATAGCTGCCGGTCATACCACCTCGGCCTTCCCCAGTGCTGATCCCAATGTGTGCACTCCCGGCAGCAGCGCTGTCCCCATTCTGATCCCCAACTCCAACACGCAGCTGGAGGGCCGTCGTATGACCCAGTCACCGACAGCGCCACACCTGCCTGAGAACTGGCTTTTCAGGTGATGTCCAAGCATCGCTTATGGACATGCGATTTGATGGCTCCCGTCTCATAGGAGGCAAGTACAGATATACCGCTGTAGCGCCTTAAGGACCGTAGCGCTACGTCCAGGTCCTTGGGCCTTTCCATGGCCCCTCGCCAACCACCCTTACTCCTTTCATGTCCACATAATGGGTTTCCAGTCACGTCTGTACCCTCTCAGCCACTGTGGTGTGCAAGCTTCCCAGCCTCTGCGTGGCTGAGGACATAATACCCACATACCCCATGGGTCAGGCAGCCAGAGGTTGGGCCAGTCCACCATACACCTCACCCCCAAAAGCTGCATTACCCAAACCCCTCTAGTGTGCCCTCTTACCATCAAGGGCACCCAGTGGGAGGCAGATATACACCATCAACCGCTCCACTGGAGGTCTGTATCATCAGACCAATGGGTTCTCCAATTTGTCCGGAGGGGATACTTCCTCCTCTTCATGACTACTCCTCCACTCATGCCACTTACTTGGGACAGACATACGGAGGACCATCTCTCCTTGCTCCACCAGGAAGTCACAGCTCTCTTTGGCAATCAAGAGGGTGCCAACGCCAGAAGTAGGTCATGGTTGCTATCCCTGCTACTTTTGGGTGCCTAAGATTGTGGAGGCTTTCGTCTTATCCTAGAATTGCGCCCTTTCAATTTCGCCCTCAAGAAGGAACAGTTTAAAATGCACACACTTGCTGAAGTCCTGTCGGCCCTCGACTCGAGAGACTGGATGGTAGCTTTGGACTTGCAGAACACCTAATTCCAAATTCCTGTCCTCCCTGCCCACAGGCATAACCTGCGATTCACTGTGGGCCATGAGCACTTTCAGTTTGCTGTTCTCCCTTTTGGCCTTACCCAGTGTCCGTCTGGTGTTCACCGAAGTGTTGGCTGTGTTTGCAGCTAATCTGCAGAGATCAGGGTGCCATTCTTCTCCTATCTGGATGACTGGCTGTTGAAGGCGGGCTCGCACCTCCAAACTACGGCGGACCTCCTGTGGATCACTTATCAATGAGCCAAAGTCACACCTGACTCCCTCTCAGACATTTCCTTTCTACTGAGCTGTTTTGGGCCTGGTGCAGTTTTGGGCCTTTCCTCCCAAACGGCAAGTCCAGGATATTGCTATGATTTTGATGTTTCAGCCTCTATCCTGGATTTCCGTAAGACTGACTCTGAAGCTGTTGGGCCTCATTGCCTCCTGCATCCTTCTTGACACACATGCCCTCTAGCATATGTAGGTTCTGCAATAGGACCTGGAGTTCCAGTGGGCGCATCAGTGAAATCTCTCAGACATGGTCCAGATCTCAGAGGGAACAGAAAAAATACCTGCAGTGGTGGTTAACAAACTGAGATTGTGTCAGCGGCGGACCCCTCTCCCTTCCCCAACCAGATCTGAAGGTGGTTAAAGATGTGTCACTCCTGGGATGGGCAAGCCACCTGAGAGAGGTGGAGATCAGGTGGTCTCTGGCCGAATCTGGATTTCACCTCAACCTGTTGGAGCTCCGGGCGATCCGACTGGCATTGACAGCCTTTCCACCGTCCGTCAAGGGAAGGCTACTACAGATTTTCATGGACAACACCACCTCTATGTGCTACTGCTACAAACCGGGTAGGGTGGGGTTGCGAACCATCTGTCTTGAGGACCTATGTCTTTGGAGATGGCTGGAAAGTCAGGGCTTTTCCCTTGGGATTCAGCACCTGGTGGGCACTCTGAACACCAGGGTGGACGGACTCAGCCGACGATACCTAGCAGATCATGAGTGGGGTCTCCATTCAGAGGTGGTGCACGGTTTCTTTCAGCAGTGGGGAGAGCCTTGGTTGGATCTGTTTACCACTGCCCAGAATGCGCAGTGTCAGCAGTTCTGTGTGCTGGAGTCTCCAAGGCGGTTCTCTTTCAGAGACTCTTTTAATCTCAAGTGTAGTTCAGGCCTCTAGTGCGCCTTTCGACCCATACCACTCCTTCCCAAAGTTCTCAAGAAGATTAGCAACGACAGGTCATCCTTGTGGCTCTGGACTGGGCTCGGAGAGGTAGGTATACTGAGCATGGCCATCGGTGTTCCAATCAGGCTGCCCATTTGGGAGGATCTTCTGTCACAGCAGCAGGGGAGGGTCCTCCACCCAAACCAGTCAACACTCTGCCTTCTTGTGTGGAGATTGAGCGGTGACAGTTGACCCCTTTTGACCTTCCTCCTGAAGTCTGTTATTTTGGCAGCCAGGCATCCCTCCATCAAAACAATATACGCCTGCCATTGGGGCAAGTTTGTGGCATGGTGTGCAGAAATAAACGAAGGTAGCACCCACACTGTCGGTATGGATGTCTCCTGGGGCACAGAAATGTGCGAATTCTGCTAACAAATTAAATCAAGGAAACTGTGCATTTAAATCTTCAAAGTATTTTACTCATACTTCATTGTTCACATGAACTTTTTCAGTTCCATAATTCGACATATGAATTAATGGTCAATTGCGAGTTTAGGAAAATATCATTCCATGGTTTAACTGCATAAACTTCAATATTCCAATGCATTTCGGCATTTACATGCCTTCATCAGGGAAATCTACAAAAAAGTAATAAACATACATTCTAATATTCCACTTCTAGAAATCATGCTATTTTGTATGTATACATTCATGTTAATAAATAATAACCACATGGAAAATGCGTACAGATTTATACTCTCAGTCTCTATACTGCAGTGATCTAAAGTATAAACAAGTGAAAAATATGCGTGGAGGGTAAACTGGTTAGGGATTAAAGCTATAGTCACAGCGGAATGTTTGATTGTCAGGTTTAAGCTTAGACAGCTTCATGTTGTGAACATTTACTGACTGATAGCGTGAACTAACAATTCAAAAGGTTGCTCCTGAAGTACGACGTGCGGTATAATTTAGTGTTCCACACGTGAATTAAAAAACAGTATGCAACGCAATACCTTTCTACTGTCTCAACGCGGCTGTTTAATGTTAGATGACACTTACCGCATAAAGAAATAGTCAAGCTCCGACACGTCAGGATATGTGCCGTGTGTGATCTCCTCTACATACTCGAGTTTACCGTCAAAGGAACCCTCGTTGTTTAAAGTTGGCGTGTGACGTGTGTGGGGGGGGAGTGGCTAAATATATGGAGTCTATGATGCTCCGGGTTAAATTTAAAGGGCAAGTGTAAACAAAACGTGATGATTTTACTAAATAAACGGCAATGACTATAAGACATAACCGCGGTAGTAAAGGGAACGTTATCTCGAAAACCGATAATTAAAATGTGCATCCTCCATATTGTTCAAAAAGATCAAGGGTTTTATGGCTTATTGGTGCCATGTATGAACTTTTGCTCGTCAGACCTTTCAACGTATCTTCTTTGAGTTCTTTTCGTTCAGTGATCACGTTCTCAAAAAAGTGACGAAGACGGAGTTTTCTCATCAGTTTAAAAAAACTGATGTCTAATTCTAGATGGTTAGTACTGGAAGTTAGGACAAAGGATGTGCCTTTTTGCAATGTAGCAATTTGAAATTTTGATAATTTGACATCAGAAATATTAATTAACAAATTATTCATCATCTGTTCTTCTTCTTGTCCTTCTTGGACGTGGCATTCCGTGTTTGTGGAGGGTCCTTCTCTTTCGCTGGCACGTCTTCTTCTCTTTGACCGCCTGGGTCTCCCCCTCCTGGTGGGCCTGATTCTAAAAAAGGCTGCGGTACAGAACTTGTGGTTGGTTGTATATTTAAATTGGAACTAAGGCATTAAAATCAGTTGTGGCAACCCATTTCATTGAAGCCGGTCACCAAATCAGCCAAATTAAGGCCTGTGTCTTGGAAACAGTGGAGAAACGAACAGACAAAGACAACAAAAAAACTTTGCTAAAAAGAGAGAACTACTGGATATACAATTTACAAACTCTGAAACCCAAAGGGTTAAATGAACGGACTGAATTTAATTGTTATTTATAACATTGACCGTACGTGTCTGGTATTGTGTTGACCTACCATTGAGATGTTACACAGTTGTTGAGTACTCCGCCTTGAGAGGTTTTTTTTGTTAACGCTTTAGCAAATATGGAGGATGCACATTTTAATTATCGTTTTTCGAGATAACTTTCCCTTTACTACCGCGGTTATGTCTTATAGTCATTGCCGTTTATTTAGTAAAATCATCACGTTTTGTTTACACTTCCCCTTTAAATTTAACCCGGAGCATCATAGACTCCATGTATTTAGCCACTCCCCCCCCACACACGTCACACGCCAACTTTAAACAACGAGGGTTCCTTTCACGGTAAACTCGAGTATGCGAGTATGTAGAGGAGATCACACACGGCACATATCCTGACGTGTCGGAGCTTGACTATTTCTTTATGCGGTAAGCGTTATCTAACATTAAACAGCCGCGTTGAGACAGTAGAAAGGTATTGCGTTGCATACCGTTTTTTAATTCACGTGTGGAACACTAAATTATACCGCACGTCGTACTTCAGGAGCAACCTTTTAAACTGTTAGTTCACGCTATCAGTCAGTAAATGTTCACAACATGAAGCTGTCTAAGCTTAAACCTGACAACCAAACATTCCGCTGTGACTATAGCTTTAATCCCTAACCAGTTTATCCTCCACGCATATTTTTCACTTGTTTATACTTTAGATCACTGCAGTATAGAGATTGAGAGTATAAATCTGTACGCATTTTCCATGTGGTTATTATTTATTAACATGAATGTATACATACAAAATAGCATGATTTCTAGAAGTGGAATATTAGAATGTATGTTTATTTCTTTCTTGTAGATTTCCCTGATGAAGGCATGTAAATGCCGAAATGCATTGGAATATTGAAGTTTATGCAGTTAAACCATGGAATGATATTTTCCTAAACTCGCGATTGACCATTAATTCATATGTCGAATTATGGAACTGAAAAAGTTCATGTGAACAATGAAGTATGAGTAAAATACTTTGAAGATTTAAATGCACAGTTTCCTTGATTTAATTTGTTAGCAGAATTCGCACATTTCTGTGCCCCAGGAGACATCCATACCGACAGTGTGGGTGCTACCTTCGTCTATTTAAGTTCATACTCCAGTGCAGGGAGTACACCTGAGGAGCACGAATAAACTTATTCACAAGGCTTGTAAAGTCACGTAGTGCGCAGTCACAACATAGAATCATGGTGTGCAGAAAACCAGGTTGGCTCCTTCTCTGCTCTGCTTTCTCAAGTTCTTCTCTTTATTCTTGCCCAGCAGGGCTCTGCTCTGGGCAAGTTAATGGGCTCCCTCGCTGCTATTTCAGCCTTTTTCCGGTTTCCTTTTCAGCATCCCTCTTCAAATCATCTATTTTACATAGGTTCTTGAAAAGTTTACAACACGTTTCCTCTTTTTCCCTTCTTCATGCCTCAGTGGGACCTCAATCTAGTCTTGCCATTCCTGATCTGCTCTTCCTTTGAGCCCTTGCTCAACTGTTCTCTCAGGCTCCTTACCATCAAGATGGCCTTCCTAGTGGCAATAACATCTGCCCGGCTTTGTCATCCAAGCTTTCATACTTAAACATCGACCCAGATAAGCTGGTTCTATGAACTAGAGCTTCCTTTCTGCCTAAAGTTGTAACTTTCTTTCATTTAGGACAGTCCATCACCCTGCCTACTTTCTATGCTTCGCCACATCCCTCTAAAAAAGAGGAGTGACGTCACTGACTGGAACCAAAAAAGTGTTATCATTCTACCTTGACCACACAAGAGAGTTACGGGTGGATGATCAACTCTTCGTGGGGTATGTCGGAGCAAAGAACAGAGAGACCATGAAGAAACGGACCATCTCTCGCTGGATCGTACTCTGCATTGAAAACTGCTGCGCATTGGCCAAGAAGCAACCCCTTGAGGGCTTGCATGCTCCTTCCTCCAGAGCCATGGCTGTGACCACTGCGTTAGCAAGCGGAGTCCCGTTCCTGAGCATCCGCCAGGCAGCAACATGAGCTTCTCTGCACATGTTCCCAAAACCCTACTGCCTGAACAGTCAGGCCCGTCGGGACAGGCACTTTGCCTGTTTGGTCCTGCAGGACTTTTTAGTATGAAATTGTTTGGCAGACCCACTTCCGGGGAGGTATTACCTGGGCATCTATTCTAAGGTAAGGAATCTGCAGCTACAAGTCTCCATCAGATGAACATGTTACTTACCTTCGGTAATGCTTTATCTGGTAGAGACCCTATATAGCTGTAGATTCCTTACCGATCCACCCATCCTCCTCACTCTGCGAACTGGTTTTTAGGGACCGGGCTTTTCCCTTTCAGGGCTCTAGTTTTTCTCACCAGTGCTCAGTTTTCCTCATGCTTTTGTGCTCCTTGCATGGAAAGTTGCAAAACCAAACTGACGTTGGCAAGCTGTGGTGGCGCCTATCAAGGCGCCTTACAGAGTCGATCAACACCACCTATCAGCACTCAGGGGTACTGCTTACGAATACATTTCAGGATGCAGTCTGACACCTGGGTATAATTCTAAGGTAATGAATCGGAGTCTTTACCAGAAAAGGCGTTAACCATAGGTAGCTTGTTCATCACAATCTGTTACGAACTCGTCATCCAACGGCAAGGCAGATTGAATCTCTACTAAGTTCAATAGCCTCTTACATATTTCTAGTTCCAAATGCAAAAATTTACTTTAGAGGCCTTTGCAACAATACCTAGAAGAACTGTGGAATCGTCTCTAGGACCCCTGTAAAAAGAAACTGACCCTATCACAGGATGTAAATCTGTCTCTCCCATGGTGGATGCAACCAAAGAACGTATTGGTAGGAATACCATTCCATTAGGATCTGCCAACTCAAACATTGATTACAGATGCCTCTCTCCAGGGATGGGGGAGGTCATTTGGGGCACTTGCCACCCCAAGAGATTTGATCAGACAAAGAAAAGACTTAACATATCAATCTTCTGGAATTGAGAGCTATTCATCTGGCCCTGAAATCTTTTCCATCAGTAATAACAAACTCCCTTCTTGTTCAGACCGACTCCACAATGACAAAAACAACAATAAAGGCCAAGACTACGCATCGAGGTTTCTACAACCAGGGTCGAAAGCGGTGCCCTTTTGATAAACTGGTCAGGGTAATTTCCCTTCGCATATCCCCCAATTCCTCTCATATTACAGCAGTCCTCAAACTAAACAGGTCCAAAAACAGGTTGATAATTATCGCACCAGTTACAACGACCTCAACAGGAGATTGCCTTGTAGACAGGATCTCCCGTAGAAGTTTGGAAGACAGATATTGCATCCCAGCCTTCCATCACATAACTTGATGTTTGGCTCCTGGACACCTCCAATATGGTAATTTAGACTTTCCACAAGAATGCTTGGACATATTACGATAGGATAAAAGACCCTCCACGAGTAAATCCGATGCCTTTAAGTGGAAGAGAATTTGCTTATGTTGCATCTAAAGAAAACACAATCCATCCTTGTGTCAGGAAGATGTGGTTATACCCTAGCTTCTTTGTTTGACAAGGTCGAGTTTGCAGTTTTCTTCTATTAAAGTGCGTCTTGCGGCTATAACAGCCTCTAGAAAATCTCTGTCACAGTCTTCTTTCTTTAAAATACCTGTAATTAACCGCATGCGTGCGGGCGGAATTCCGCTCGTAGGCGGAGATTTTTAAAAGCGCATATTACGTGACGAGCTGGGCTCGTCATCAGCGTGCGAGGAGGCTACGCCATGACGAGCCCAGCTCGACATCAGCGTGGATGGGGTTAAAGATGACTTAGACAGGCTTGAGAAAGTATTCCCTCCATTTGTGACACTGTCTCCTCCTTGGGGACATAACATTGATCTCCCTAAGTTAATGGGATCCCCTTTTGAATCATTCATAAAGCCTCTTTTCAATATCTTACATGGAAGCAGATTTCCTAGTAGCCATTACATCAGCATGAAAAGAGTGAGTAAAATTCAAAAATGATGTTCGGTAGAACCATACAGAGTTTCAACTCAAGTATAGTAGTGAATTTTCTTCCCAAGGTGGTTTCAGAATTCCATATTAATCAAACCATCTCATTACCTACCTTTTTCCCTAATCCATCTACTCCTGCAGAAAAGTCATTACACTCTCTTGATGTTAAGAATTCTAAAATTCTACCTAGACAAAACCAAATACATAAGAAAATCAGATTGTCTCTTTACTAATTGTGACCCAGTAATACCAGGCTTTTCATCATCAAAACAAAACATCTCTTGATTGATAGTTTCCTATATGCTTTCATACCAGGTAGCTAAAAATCCTTCACCTGGTAGACTTAAATCACCTTCCACAAGGGCAAAGGCTGTAACTACAGCTATTCTTAGAAATGTTCCCATTTCGGAAATATGTAAAGCTGCTACATGGAGATCAGAATCAGACTCTGAAGCAGATACTCATGTAGGACAGACTTGTTTGAGGAACCTTTTCGTGTGGTTGTTGGAACAGTTTCTACTTCACATCAGCTTCTTGTCAAATGGGCTTGCTATCCTATTCAGTGCTTATGTCCCACATCCGTCACCAAGTTGGGGACCCGACGCAGGGCTAGATCCCTGGCTGCCAACCAATGTGTGACAGGGTGAGGCCGCGTGCTGTAGGGGGGTGTGCTGTAAGTGACTGGTGGGCACCTGGTTCTGACCCGGCACATCCTCCTTCTTTGCAGACCGATCCATGGGACACGGAGTCCGAGGAGTACGCCGAGGAAGAACGCGGCTCCTTTAACTGGACTTACACTGAGGAGAAGGATCCGCCCACTGTATACGTCAGCCGGCCTGGATTGGCCAAAAGTGAGGAAGCAATGTGGATGGCGTGTGACGTCACCCCCGAAGTGTCGGAGAAGAGTGAAGACGGAGAACTAGGAACCGGAGACGAGAGAAACGGAGGAAGAAGCGGAGAACCCGACGAACAGCTGGGAGCTAGCGGAGGAGCGACCGAGGGGAAGCCAGGAGGCCAACGACCCTGCGAGTCGCCGTGCCACTCTCCCGGGGGAGGAGCGTGGCTTGCCCAGGTACGTCAGCGTATGGCGGCTTGGGTAGGGAGCAAGCGTGTACTTTAGTGTAAATAGCCCCGTGTGAGATCCTGCGTCCCCCTTCCCCCTCTTGTGTCCATTTATCCCGCGTTTACTCCCCCTCACAGTCTGTTTCCTCCCCTCACCACCGCACCGCATTTTACTTGATTGTGTGAGCACGAGTGGTGTCTCCCTACACTACACCCCTGGGACCCCGGTGCATGCCCTCCCTGAGGACGCTAGAACTAACGGCCCCTTTCTGCTTGGTCTCTCCTTTCCCTGGGTCACCGGAGCCACGACGACGGCCATAAACACCCCACCATCCGTGACCAGACCGCGAGGGGGCCGCGACACACAACCTAGGAGAAGAAGTCCTTCCAAACGTCACAACGGAACCCAGTCAGTTCGCGAGGGAGAGACTTACGTTCCGAACCCGGAGAACTCTCATGTTGAAATCCCAACGGGGAATACCAATAAAACCCTCATTAACACCAAGAATCAGTGTACTGCCTGTTCCTACACCACCATCCGATACCTCCCCGACTCCTGGTACACAGGGCCCGTCTACACAATGTAAATGTTTGCCTGCCTTTTCTCACATCTCGTAGGGCTTGCCCTTACTGGCGAGGGTCACCTTATCCAGTAACCTCTGTCGAAGCATTAGCCTCTGCAGTTCTACCCCATTTCTTGGCTGGTTGGTGGGACAGGCTGTAAGAGCCCCCACTGCTGAGTGCAACTTGTTTTCTAGATTAATGATCTCCTTGTATCTATAAATCTTGACAGCGATCTGGGAAGATACTTGTCCACATAGATTCACCTATAAGGGCTCCCACATTATTGTAGGTGAGTCAACCAAGTCTGTATTAGTGGCAAAGGAATCAGAAATTTGTTGTCGGAGAAAGTCCTCAAAGTAGACATCTGTAAGCCACCAGGCACTCAACTGCCAGAGTCACATTTGCTGTTGCTTGGAAGATCTGAGGCCAAGAGTAATCGGGGGTGATCAGTCGGGGCCAGGGCAGGATGCATGAGTCTATCAACCCGGCTGCGTCCATGGAGGGAGGAGATAATCAATACGGACAGATGATTTGTGGGAATGGAAGTAAAAGTGTACTCTCCACCATGTGGGTGTGGCAGGCGCCATGTTATAAGGTAGGGCATGAAGGAGGCCCATGCAGCAAAGTTAAATGATCGGCGTGCCAGGGGATTGCTGTAGTTCAGCTGAGGGTCCATCACTGAGTTAGCAATCGCATCCCACGAGTATAGGGTCAGGGAGGGATTGTAGAAGTAGAGGCGAGAGTGCCTGTAGTGTGGCAGATGCTTACGTGGGGGGGAGGGGGTTTAGACGGAGGCTCTCGTCCAGTAAAGAACCCCATGTGGCCCTCAATGATGACAAAATGACCCATGGCATCACAGTGGGTTCTTGAAACCAGCAAGGTGAGGTGCTTGTGCAGGTGAATGGCAATGCCTTGAGAGGAGGCAGTATAGCCGTCATGGTATATCGTGGTGTGGCACCCCGCTGTGGAAAGGGACAATGGTTGCCAAGCTGATGGGTCTTCTGAAGGAGTACCACAAGAGGAGAGTGACGTTTCGAATATTAGATCCCTGTGCCTTGTTTAATTTTATTATTAAGAACATTAACTTTCCAGCAGAGCGCAGTATACAGCTCTATACCTTTCCTCATGGGGGTCGAGCTCTCCAGAGACAGGCCAAGGGGTCGGGCAGGACATGCAGTGAATACCAGAAAGGAAATCTATAACGAAAATAAAACTGTACTAGTAAAACAGCCCCAAAACAGCTTCAGTCACCCTACACTTTCACCCCAGAAGCAACTGGCTCCCCTTCATAACAACAACAAGGACCTTGGTGGCGAAATCAGAAACCAGAGTCCCAACCAGGCCACATTTGAAGCAAAGGATAGAGTGGTACTGGCAGAAAAAACTGACACAAAATGCCAGATTCGGTTAGACAGTTGCTGCGCAGCCCCTAAACCCCAGGGGACCGCATGCCGAAATAGGCAGTATGTCTTCGGGGCCCAGGGAGGGAGAGGATTACCATTGGCTCTGCCCTGTTGATCACGTGCAGCCCCTGCAAGGAGGCCTCAGACTACCCGTCCCCACTCTGCTGGAACCCCAAGGGGGTGGAGTGTTACATTTAAGTGCCAGCTGTACTGTCGCCCAGGAGAGGGCCACCCCTGGAGTCTCGAAGAACCAGGATTTGGAGTCATAGAGCACTTTGAGTGAAGCCGGATAGAGAAGCATGTAGCGAATACACCTCTATCGTAGTTGTTTTTTACTCCGTCATATGTCCTACACCGTTGCTGCACAGAGTGGGTATAATCTGGAAAGATGATAATACTGCTCTCCTTGAATCGCACCTCCCCCATTCCCCGGGACTCCCGTAGGATGGCATCCTAGTTCTGGTAGTTAAAACCATAGCAATCTTAGGGTGTGGCAGAGCCGCTGAAGGGGGCCGCTGTGCAAGTGAATGATGTGCTCTCTCCACAACAAAGCATGCTGACAAACAGGAGACGGGCACCCAAGAAGCCAACCAATTCTACAGAAATTGTTTGGGTGGCTGACCCACTCCATTGGCAAAGCCTTTAAAGCATAGATTACTGTGACGTGCCCTGCCCTCTGCAGCCTCGGCACTGTCTTCTAATGCCGCTTACGTAGTCAAAAGTCAATGGACCGTCACTTAAAGTTCCTTAACTGTATCTTCCAGCTCGGATATCTGGCCCTCCGTCTCTGTAACCCTCTCCACCACTTCTCTCAAATCCTGGTGCAAGAAGGAGACCTCTACTCCCTCCTCGCCACTCATTCAGCCAAGGACATGGAGAAGGCCATCAATGTTCATCGAAGCGAACCATGTCCTGGAAACCTCCCAATCCGGCTTCCGAAGCAACCACAGCACAAAAACCGAACTCCTCGCCACCACAGATGACATCCACTCTCTCTTCGACCAGGGCGAATTATACTGCACTGATGCTGGGCGTCTAAAGGATGACACCTTCCCCCCCAGGTTTCCGTGGCCCACATCCCCAGTAGATAGATGCCAATCCGCTGCACAATGGGCCTCAAACTCAGGCGGGTGGAGCTGTCCTGGAGACACTAGCAGGGGTTCCAGCTACTCCTTGCAGTCTCCCACTACCTCAGGCGGCCCTCGTCGTCACCCCAGGGGCCTGCTGCCTGTCTCCCGGCGGCGTGCCGCCAGTAGCTCCCTCCACAATGCCAGGTCGGGAAGAGGCTGCTCGCTTCAGACGCAAGGCCCCAATCGCGACGAGCGGTGGCTGCGGCAAACCCTCCTTCGGTGCGTGGGACAGCAGGGGTGTCAGGCTGCACTAGCTCGCCCCCAGCATCAAGGATGTGAGCAGATAGGGCGTACTGAACGAGAGGGAAGAGCACCTTGAGAGCACAGATGGGTGCTCTCAAGGAAGAGCACCCATCATATTGGCCCTTCAGTCCATGCCCCCATTTTTTATCATTATTGAGGACATTGAAATATTGCAAAGAAATATGATATGAAAATGGTACAAGGGCTGTAAGTACGTAAATTGAGGCCATTTTGCTGACATATTGATGTGGAGGTAAAACAGCACATAAACTCAGTACATTGGTCACGTAATGACATATACTCGCTGAGTGACACATTATGTGACGTGGAAGACGCTCAAGTAGCTTCTTTCGAGCACACGCCGGCAAGATGAAGAGCTTAGTGGACACACACAGGTCATTGGCGTGCAAGTCCCTTTGACAAAGTAAGTTATGAGGAGGAAGGGGGCCTGGCTAATAACATATATATGAGACAGAACTGGATTACTATAACCCAATATTTTGTAAAGCGTAAACTAATCACTCTTAAGGGTCTCAAGACTCTGGGGGCCGTTGGGGAGATTAAGCAAGCTATTGCCCTGAGTCACATGGTGCTGGGCTGAGCTGCTGCCGGCACCGGGGATTGAACCGTGACCCCCAACCCCCATGCTCTAGAGTCAGCCGCCCTGGCTGCTGAGCCACACCTCTCCCACTCTTGGTCTAATTCATAGCATTTTATTTCTTTCCCTCAATGTGTCAATAGGGTCTGCCCACCTCTAAGACTCCGGGGCAACATTAACATGACAAAAAGGTATGGTTCCGCCAAAATATGGTGGCATATCCTTTTGCACAGATTATACTCTGCCATTTACAATTTGACTATTTGTTCTCACCCGAATACAAGAGCATTCTACCAGCCAATCTATGTTAGTCACAAATTAATTGACAGAGATACAACATGTGCCACTGTGTGAGCCTCACTATTGTAAACCTATGCAGTGCTTTCCACAGGTGATTATAAGTACACAGGTCAAAACATTCAGTTAGTAATTAAGGCTCCCTTTCTGAATTTGCAGATTTCTCACTGAGGAAGTTCCTCAGTGTGATTTGTAATGTATGGCATAGTGTCAGAAAAAGTGTAAATGAATCACTAACTAATTACACACGTGATTTTTAGTTCCATAAGCATAACAGTTAGGGATTCTAATATATATGTGGTCCTGGAAAAAAAAAACTGACATTATTAGCAACTACACATATCTGACAATTGCAGACCCCTTGATGTGAGAGTACATTAAAACTCCAATCAACATCACATGTTGATGGAGTCAACATGAATTCATCACATGAATGTGTCCACATGTAACACAATTGTTGCTGTGTAAAGCGCTCTGACACCCGGTACCGGGTCAAGTTCGCGCCATATCAAACTCTGTGTTGAGTGAACGCATAGACTTCTCACTCACCCCTTTTTTTTAGTTTGATGGTCATTAAGGCTTTTAACCATTAAATGAGTTTTCCTAGCTTCCATTATTTCTGCCAGGCGAGTCAGTGATATGCAGTGATATGCATGTGCCAATTGTCACACTCCGTTTCACCACTTTTTATCCTGACAAAGTTGTCCTCCACGCCAAAGCTGTCTTTTCCTAATGGTGATGACCTCTCTCGACTTAAGTAAATCCTTCTTGGACAAAATTAGGATCTTGTCTTCCAGTAAATAGACCGGTCGCAAGACTACCCAAACCCGGAGGTCCAGATTTTTTGCTGAAGCACCGCACTCTGGAAAGCCTAGTAGGTCAATGTAAGAAGCTGGCTCTTTGTATACTATACCAAAGTAAGGTATAGTGTACACAGAGTCCAGTAGATCCCCTGAGGTATAGCAGAGGCTAAATTAAGTAAGTACTGATAGCTCTCTTTGTGGTAGTGTTGCCGAGCAGTTAGGCTTATCCAGAGTGTGTGTACAGCATTTATTGTATCCACTCAATCAAGATTGAAGGCACACACTCGGAGACTGAATCCAGACCATTTGGGTAAGTATATGAAAGATATGTTTTATTTTCCAGAACCAAGCAAGTCTTGGTACAGGTAGGTAAAATATATTTCCAATCATAGAACATTTAAAGAAGTGCAATTTAGGAACGGATTTGCAAACGTTATAGGTTTGTATTGGTTCAAAAAGTAGTTTAAATTACACCGTATTTACTTTGTTGTTCCTTCTGGGTTACATAGACTACACCGGGTGGTATGCCTGGATATCGCATCCTAGACTTTGTCATTTACAGGTAAGTACGACAGCTATCAATTTAAAGCATAGTTGCTTTCTTCCCATACAAAACAGCAGCTCAACATTTGAAACAATTTTGGAACAAAAACTTGTAACATGTAGTTCCTATCGGTTTTACAGGGGAGTACTCTATGCACAGGATTGATTTTTGGAGGTTAGGACCAAGCTTCCCCAAGGTCCAGGTAGGCACTCCAATTGCACCAGCACTGGGGCGGCCAGGTGCATATTCCCAATGTTAGCCAGTGGGGCTAAGGGGCCTTTGGTCCTAGTCTGCTTTTTGGCAGGCCACTTGGCTGTCGGAACAAAACTCCTAGGGTGGGGTCAGGCACTGTAGGAGCTGCGCCACCAGCAGCACAGAGGCGGCTGGATGCAGAGTGCCAAGAAGACGCCGGGGACCCTGTGGGTTGCAATGTAAATCTTCGGTTTGGAAAAGACACTGCAGGCTCAGTCGGGGAGGCTTCCTGAAGGCGACCACTAGCCGGAGAGTTAGTTGGGCTCTTGGGGGATGCCTGGACACCGTCTGTTGGCACCCAAGGCTGTGGAGCATTGGCTGCTGGGGTGTCTTTAGGTGTCGGGTTTTCTCACCAGCTTCGTTCGGGGAGACGATTCAGGTTGAGGCTGCAGGCATTGGCTTGGCTTGAAGCTTGGGGAACGTCAGGGCTTGCTGTATCCCAAGTCCAAATCTCTGGGGAGACCTCCTCGGGGTGTTGGGCCACTTGAACTCGGGCCGTGGACTTCTGGTGCAAAGTGGTGCAGAACCACTGAGCCACCTGGATGCAGGTTCTGGTTTTGGAGTTTTTGTTGAGCAAATCCGGTATTCACTGGATACAGAGTCTGTACGTTGAGTGCAGGGCAGGTCCTCCGGGCTCTGGGTGTGCTGCTGGACACACTGGGATTCTCACTGTAGCCAGGTTGACTTTGAGACAGGCTGGTAGGGCTGGGACCAAAGCACTAGGTCTATTCTTCTTCCTGGGTCAGCACAGCTCTTCGTCTTTCTTTCTTCCTCGAATCTGAGAAGGCAAGGTTCAGGGTCCCCCCCAAATACTAAATTTAGGGGCGTTACAGGGGACTTCATTTCGAGACCAATGAGGTCTCTTCCTTGGGGTGAGTACACCCCATGTTATCCCACCCTCCAGGTGGGGTGGGGGGGCACGAGCCTCTTCCTAATTGGCTGAGTTCCATCATCTCTAAGATGGATGGGACTGAGCTGTGTGCTTCACCTCGCCTCCCCCACCTGAGGGGTGAGGTTGGCAAAGGTGAGCACACCTCTCCTCTTAACCCTGTTTTCACGCCGAATCTCCCGCCAAAGTGGGGGTGAGAACTGGTGGGAGCAAGTTGTGTGGACAGCAAAAGGCAGGGACTGCGTACAGTGTGGACAGCAAAAGGCAGGGACTGCGTACAAAGGCAGCAGGCCTTTGTAGCTTCCCTTTTCATAGACTCAGCCCATCCTGGGGGAGGAGGTGTGACACCTCTGCCCAGGACGGGCTTTGTTTCTGGACCCAGAGAGCGGAGGCTCTCTACCAAGTGATCCAGAAACCTGTCTGGTGGTGGCAAATTGTAGGCAGCCATTCAGGGACCATACCAGGGCTGGTCGTTTTCCAGGGGGCATCTCTAAGATGCCCTCAGTGTGTAATTTGCATTAAATCCCACACTGGCATTAGTGTGGGCTTAATGTGCTGAGAAGCTTGCTGCCAAACTTCCCAGGTTTCAGTGAAGTCACTATGGAACTGTGGAGTTCAAATGACCAACTCCGACTCCATAAACTCTTTATGGCTTCACTGCCGTTACAATGTCTTAGTATGGACTTGGACACTCTAGGTGTACATGGCTCATGCCACAGTATCGTCAACCTTTGATCTAGTGCACTTACCTAGGCCCCAGACAGTGGGTTGCAAATATGGCAATCAGGGATGTGTGCCATGTCGACTCTTCACCTTTCTCCTCACCAAAACACACAGGTTGCAGTGGCAGTGTGTGGGTGTTAAGGTACAGGGCCTCTAAGGGTGGCACAATAGGTGCGGCAGCCCTTAGAGGCCTCCCCTGGTCACAGTGGCCTTGGTACCTTTTAGAAGGGGCTTACCTGTGGCCAGAGATGTGCCAATTGTGGGTACAAAGGTACAGCTTTGGGAACACAGGACATGGGAACCTGATTGGCAGGTACCCAGTGCACTCCAAGTCAAAGTGCTTCAAGTGTCAGGCAAAAACTGGGGGGGGTGGGGGGTAACCATGCAAAAAGTGGCCCATTCCTACACCCCCCCCCCCCCCAAAAAAAAGGATTAGATTAACCCCTTTCCCTAGTGAGTCTTCATTATCTAAGTGGACAAATCTGGAAAGGCCATCTGCATTCGTATGGGCAGTCCCACGTCTATGTTCCACTATGAGGGACATTCCATGTACGGAGGTGGACCACCTCAAAAGTTTTCGATTTTCCCCATTGATCTGCATTAGCCATCTGAGAGGTCTGTGGTCAGTTTGAACAAGAAATTGAGTACCAAACCGGTATGGTCTCCGCTTCTTCAGTGACCAAACTGCAGCAAAGGCCTCCCTCTCAAAGGTACAGCTTTGGGAAAGAACACAGGCCTTGGCTACCTGATTGGCAGGGACCTAGGGCACACCAAGTCAAAGTGCATCATGTGTCAGGCAAAAAGTGGGGTGTAACCATGCAAAACGGGGCGCTTTCCTACAGTCCAGTATCCACCATCCAGTTGAACCCCGATGGCTTTCCCACCACCCTTCCGGCAGTGAGTCTAAAAGGATGGTGACTTCTACCAAACAAATGTTCTCTTCAGCCCGCCTCACCCTTATGTCAGTAAACACATTTTGCCTCCTCGTCAGATATTCAGATGCACTAAGGAGCATGGATATCTTGCCAACTATTGCGGGTGACATCAGTTCAACTCCACAAAGACTGATCCTGGACGGACAAGATGCAGCTAAATATTGAATCCGATCCAGTCTGGATACTACCGTCTGTCGGGGTACCAGTCAGCACCAGTGTGATACTTTTGCACAATGCCTGGATTCACTCGGATGAGCGGCGGTCCCTCATCGACATGCCCTTCAACAGCTTGAAGCTGTTCAAAATGATGATGGACTCAGCCCTTGAAAGATTTTTCACCCTGGCCCAACTTCTGTGTCCCCTGGTTCCAGGAGACAGGATCGTTTTATTGGATCTCAGGGCACCTATTTCCACAACTCTGCCCAGCCGTCCCACAGATGCTACTTCCAGTTTCAGGTAGGCCAAGAGCACTTTCAGTTCTCTGTGCTCCTCTTTAACATTACCAGTGCACCTTGGGTGTTCATGAATGTGATAATGGTGATTGCAGCCCGTCTGCGGGAGTTTGGCATATCCGTCTTCCCGTACCTTGACAGCTGGCTACTAAAGGCAGGCTCCGGTAAAACAGTTGTAAACCAATTCCAGCCCACCTGTTGACATCACTGTCACGACTGACTGCTTCACAACAGATTCCCTTAATCAGAGCATTTCTCAATACTGTGCTCTTCTAAGCTTCCCCTCCACCTCAATGAGTAGAGGATATTTGGGAATGATCCCGACCCTTGACCAGGGTCTCAGTGAGAGCTGGTCTGAGGCTTCTGGGCCTTTTGGCCTTCTGCATCCTGCTTCTGGACTACACCAGGTGGCATTCATGGGCTTGGCAGTCGATGCACCGTTACAGGGTTGGGAAGACCATCTGGGAGAGAGACAGATCAGAAGACTCTAGCCTCTGGCAGAAGCTTGGCTTCACATCAACTTGCTGGAGTTTTGAGCCATTCTCTTGGCACTGAAGGAATTCTTACCAACCATGAAGGGGAACAGGCATCGGTTCTTATGGACAACACTACCGCCATGTGGTACTACAACAAACAGGGTGGTTTGGGCTTGTGAATCCTGTGCCAGGAGACTCTTTCCCTAGAAGTGGCTTAACTCTGATGGCATACCCTGGTTGCCCAGCACCTCGTGGCATCTTTAAACACCAGGGTGGATAAACTCAGCCATCGCCTAGCAGATCACAAGTGGCAGTTACACTCAGAAGCAGCACACAGCATCTTCCAGGACTGGGGTGGACCCTGGCACGATGTATTTGCCACCACAGAGAAAGTGCAGAGTCCAAACTTAGCGTTTCCAAGGCATTTCTCCCTTGGGGAAACCTTCTGCCAGTATTGAGGGGGAGGAGGGCGGGGGAAAGGAGACCAGCACTCCTGTATGCCTTTCCTCCAAACCCTCTCCTGCCTACAGTGCTAAAATGGATCAAGAGAGACTGAGCTTGACATTTAACTTTTTGTCTGTTTCTTGAGAGTAGGAAAAGTTATGGTGGTGCCAAAGAGAACCATCTCCTGATAGATTGTGTTATGTATTAAGATCAGCTATGGCCTAGCCGAGAAGCAGCCAAGTAGGTCTGCACATTTATTCTACCAAAGTGAAGGCTGCTGCCACTGCACAGGCACACATTGTGCCAGGTCTGGACATTTGCAGGCTGCGATCTTGCAGTCTCTTGATATGTTTCTGAAGCACTACTGCCTCATTAGCCAGATCTGGTGGGATGGGCATTTTGAACGCACTTTCCTGCAGAATTTCCTGATATGAGCCATTCCCATAATCCCACCACCTGGGGAGGTACTGCTTTGGTATGTATTTACAAGGTGAGAAATCTACGGTTAGAAGTCTCTATCAAAAGAACAAGTTAATTTCCTTTGATAATGCCTTTTCTGGTAAAGACTTTATCCACAGATTATTCTCCGACCCACTCTCCTCCCTGCTCCGTGGACTAGACTCCTGCAGTCCATTAATTAGATCCCAGTCTGGATGTCTGCACACTGCCACATTTGCCTCCACATCAGACGGCGGAGAAGGAGATCAGAAAGAAACTGTTGTCTGCACTTTTAGTTGCTGCATATATAGGGGCCTCGACATCACATCTGCGGCAGGGCAGAGCAGCTTAATGCCATCTATCTACGTGCATGAGGGGTGGAGGAATTGCAACTTATGCTTCCAGATACAGTCTGGTGCCTGTCAAATTCGCAAGGCAAGTAATTTGGAGTTAGTCTCTACTAGAAAAGTAATTACCGAAGGTAAGTAACTTGTTCCTCTTGCATATGATATATAATAAAGCTTTTAAAAACAGTTTTTATAAATGGGTGCTACACCTGACGGAGCAGTGTTCAAGGGATAAAGTTGCACACAAAAAAGTGAATAGAAGTAGCATATGTAAATGAAATGCAGTGGCTTTAAATATATTTGAAGACTAACAGGTGAGTTGAAGAATAACCCCTGCCCTATTCGAGCCCCTTCTTCTGAGATGGTTAATGGTCAGTCTAAGGCTGAGAGAGTCAACTTTTCGACATCGCAGCAATAAATTCATAGGGTCATCATCCGGAATAAGGACGTTTAGGTGGTAGCATCCCTGTTAATTAGAGAATAAGGTTAAGTATCCTAATTTTTGGTTAAAGGTTTTGGTCATAGAGGAAGAAAATTGAGGAGTTGCTTAGCTAAGTATCATAATCTGGCAAAAGTATTACTGCAGAAAATAATTGGTATAGTTCAGACAATTATCTAGAGGTCTAATTAATTTGTCTGGCAAAAAAAATCTAACTTGGACTATTCTAGTAGCACAAGCTATGTGTAACCATCCTAATAGGGATGACTAAAGTTAAGTCAAGTGTAATGCTCACCTACATGGTACAGTTTAGGGAAGGGGGCGGCTTGTGAGAGTCTAACAGAACTTGCAGCCAACCAGGATGTGCCAGATGAAATATACTATGAAAGTCACAAGCAAACTGAATTAGAACATGGAGTCAAGGAAACACTGCTGTACACATATAGAGCAAAGTAAACAGAGCTTTCTTACCATGTTCCATAAATGTCAGCCGAATAAGCTGCAGTTCAAGCATGAAGAGTGTATGACCGTGCCAAAGTCACTGATCCATTACAAATGAACTATGATTATATAATAGTCACAGTCTGGTTTCAAAAGACTTAAGGCGTAGATATAACTGCACTTACCACTGTGGTCCAAGACCTGTATTATGAGAGATACTCAGTTTGATATGGAGGGCAGTGTAAACATCACTGTCTTAAAAGTGAATGTTAAACAATTTAGGTGGGCAAGAGTGACCAGTACCTAGTTATGCAAGGAAAGAAAGCAGAACGTGCCTCTTACCAACATGTTCAGTGACGTGTGTCAGGTGTAGCCATTAGAAAGGCACACTGTCGACAAAACGAATGTCCTTAATGCATGCCTGCCTAAGGTGCGGTCTCGATGGTCACATGGACTCCCATGATAATGGCAAAATGCTTGGGGAAGCACGTGAAAACACTGTAAAATGTTTTCTTGTGTCGCAAAAGAGGGAGGGAGTGACGCTATAACTCTGGAAAATACACAAAGGGAGGGGCAATGGGCAAATCAAGGTCCAGGATACAGGACCCCAGAGGTACAGGTACTTTCAGAGGTATGCAGTTCCTAAGGTAAGGGGGAGGTCGGAGGTACCTGATGTATCAAGTCAAGGGATCTGATCCATTAGGAGCAAGAGCCCTCACTTACCCCAAGGGGTGTCATGCTTCATCGTTGGGCAGATCCTCATTGGGCCGGCGCTGCAATGCCCAACGAGCCCCATAGGGGAGCTCTTTGCCTAAGTTCTTTTGAGGCTGCCAGCGTGAAGTGTGAGGTACTGTGCGAAGGTGCTGCAAGTGAATAGAATGGTGTATGGTTAATCTAAAAATAACTAGAGGTAATCCAAAGGATTAGTTTAATGTGTGGATCACTCAGTTACAGTGATAGCAGGTGTTGGCCTCGGGTGTATATAATGGTTCCACAATGGCTCTAAAATCAAGTGTAGGCCAACATGTTTCTTGCCATTCATGCGTCAAAGTTGATTGTGGTAATTCTTCAGAACCGTGAAAAGTGCAAATGAGACTACTCCAGGGTTAATCGGTCAATAGTACAGGTGTTTTCTAGAGTCGTACCTTACCCCAGCTGTAATTGGTATTTAGCCAACACCTGCTTTTACTATAACCGAGGGATCCACACATCAAACTAATCCTTTGGATTACCTCTGGTTATTTTTAGATTCACTATACACCATTATACTCACTTGCAGCACCTTTACACAGCAACTCACACTAAACATCGGCAGCCTAAAAAGAACTCCGGCAAAGAGCCCCCCTGCGGAGCCTGTTTGGCATTGCAGCGCTGGCCCAACCAGGAGCCACACGATGATAAAGCATGACACCCATTGGGGTGTGTGAGGGCTCTTGTCAAGATGGATCAGATCCTCTGACTTACATTGGGTACCTCGGACCTCCCAACTATCCTTTACGTTAGGAACGGCATGCCTCTGAATGTAGCTATAACTTTGGAACCCTTGTGAGTGAAGTCACTTACTTTAGCAGACTAACAACATTCTTATAATTGGTAGTGAAAGAATTCTGAAAAGCATAAAGACCTGGTATAAGGAATTCACTAGCAAGAGGGATGAGGAAACAGGAGGAGATGGAGAGGAACTGCTAAATACTTGGATCCAATGTGAGGTAAGAGCGTTGGATAAGTGGTATAATTGTGAATTAGAAAAGAGAAATCAAATCCACAGACCTCTATGCAGCCAGGATCTGGAACAAGATGTAGGTATCCATCAAGACCGCCCCAACACCACATGAGTTTAGGAAAGAGTTGAAGACTTGCCTCTTTAAAGAACACCACAAATTACAATGCATCAGTTGTCCACAATTAAGTTACCTCTTCGATCACTTGTTGACTTTGCACTGGTCTTTTACCTTTTTTCAGGGCAGTGCTTACTTTTGGCTAGGTTTGCACTATAGAAATACCATATACATGCATATATACATACTTAAAAGCGAACGTAGAGGAAGAAGGATCCTGTTTGTCATGCACATATCAGATACACAGTGTGCATCATAATGTACATTTAGCAATTCTATTCATAAATATGATGTGGTAAATTGAAGATACATATATAAATGTAACCCAGTTGTCATCAGACTTGCATTTGACAGTTGCATTAATGAATGTGGTAAAGGGTTCATAAACCTGATTAGAGAATTGTACCCAGCTGTCAGTCTATTTAGGACACCAATGCCAGTAACAGTAGCACCTCAGATTCCTTAAGTGCATCAGGAACAGACTCAAATCTGTTTGTCCAGCAACTTTTCTTTAATCCTAGGAGAATTGAAGTGTCTCCACTGTGGGCATTTCATCAAACCTGTAAATCACTTCCACCGATTTTCTTCTGCCTGTTGGTGCATTTCCATGAGGTGGTCAACCAGTGGAGCATTCTATACCAGGCCTCTGATACAACTCATGTTGGACAACACGTGCTTTGATTTTTGGAGTTGTTTGACCAACATGTTGTTTCACATTGCCTCTGAATGCCGTACGCAACTTTCGAAGGGTTATAGTTAATGTGACAAAATAATAATAGACTTTGTATTCATAGTGTAATTACACGCAGTACAGTATCCACATTTGTAGTGACCAATAATCAGACCCAGGCCCCATAACTGAGTAAAGTTAATTGAACCCAGGGTCTATTGATAATCTTCTTGAGCCTGTTACTAGCAGTAGTGTATTGGGTTAGGCATGTCAACCTACTTTTGATTTGGTCTTTTCTTTAGGTTTAGAAGAAGAGAAGTAATTAATATGATGAAATCAAGCTCGTTACCGGGTTTGGTTGTGTAGCCTTCTGGTGTAGCCACTCTCTAGAAGTCTGTTGATTAGCATGTCTGATTATGTGTAAAAAAAAAAAAAGTTGTCTATGCATGTACTTCTCAATCTGAGGATTTGACTCCGAGCTTGGTTGCCCCTGAGACTGCGGATGGTGGCTCGACTAGGCAGTGTTATGCATCTCTCTGTAGATTTTCTGAAGAGTCTTATATAATTTACAATCTGAACATTTTATTGTAATGTCCAGGAAATTGGTAGCCTGGCGATGTCAGTGTAGCAGTGCCAAAAAAGTAATTTTCTTTGTTAAGGGGTTGTATGCATGATGTACGGTTTCCCCTCTCCCTCATAATCGGAGATTACCCAACGTGGGGACAACGCTTGCCTGACGTTACAGTAACTCATGCCCCGTAATGCACAATGTTGTTATTAAAGATGTCATTTTAGATGTCATCAGTGATATTCTCAATGCTATCTTAAACATGTTATGACTGATGTAATACGTGAGAGTATAAGAAGTGCATGGCGAGAGTGTGACTTATAATTACTTCAGCTCGCTGCAGCTGGTAATTTTTTTGGTTTAAAGTGTTATGTTGCAACTGACATTGTCACCTAGTTATGAAGTCACTTTAGCCTTTGTTTTTTTCAGTTTAATTTCTAGGGCTTTTTAATGTAAGTCACTCAGTATATAAAAGGCAGACCTATTGGTTTTATCAAGGAGGCATTGCAATGTCAGTCAATAAAAATATAAATAAAGCTTTTGCTGTTAAAAGAACATCACATAAGTGTTAGGGTATTTTTTACTCTCCTCAAGTCACATAATGCTGCCATAAGACCAACCACAAGTGGGGCCTGCATTCCTAAACTGAAGAGCAAAAGCTCCACCTCGTGCCCTGGGATAACTATAACTTGCGCCTTCGACAGGCACTGCTTATTAACCCACATATTGCATCACTCATGACATCTTTTATAACATCATTGATAATATCACTGCTACATGTGCTGTAAAATTATTGATGAGAAAACTGTGCATGGCGGGGCGCGGGTTAGAATAAGTTTAGGGCATGAGTTATAGTTATTTGAGATCATTTTTTGTGATTGCACATGGAAGATTCACAAAGGCAGTTGGGATACGTGTGCAGAGGCCCCAGCAGAGATCCTCACTGTCAATGTGTTTGCCGCTAGAAGATAGGAGAATTTCAGACTTAGTCACAGAGTGGGAGCACATCACCATAGATAGATAGGTATTGGAGTTAATTCGAGTTTGGCTTACATTAGAATGCTACCAATCTCAGAAAAGCACCATCATCGCATGGAATCCTGACCATTGCTGGAAAGAGGAATTGAGTTGCTACCTAAATGCCAGAGAAAAAACAGGGATACCACTTTAGATATGTCCTGGGAAAATGTGGTTCCTGGCGATCCATTCCAGATTAACACGTTATGTTAAATGCTATGTTAAAATTATTTTTAGAGCGCACATACACCATATGGTGTCTTGGCGCTGGATACAGGGAAGAGCATTCAGATCATTGATTCAATCATATGCTTGGGAGAATAACCATGTTTTTAAGAGTTTTGTGAGTCGAAGATAGTACAGTGATGATCTGATAATCGGAGGGAGAGAATTCCAGAAACGAGGGCCCAGAACAGAGAATCTAGCTCCGCCTAGCCTCTTCTTTTTAAGAGGGAGGTGGGGGGGAGGTGTGACCATGCGGTCGAGGTATGACCAGGCGGTCGAGGTATGAAGACCTCCGGTTCTGAACGAGGTCTACCTATGGAGGCGTGTAGAAATGAATTCAGGGTAGGTGCCGTGCAGAGATTTCAAGACGACACAGCTGATCTCAAATGCAATGTGTTATTTCGCTGGTAACCAGTGCAGTTTCCTCATCAGGGGAGTGATGTGACCCCTTCTGGGCTGTTGGTAGATCAGTTTGGCTGCCTGGTTTTGTACCAGTTGCAATCATTTTGTTAGGTATTCCGGGAAACCGAAATAAAGGGAGTTTGCATAGTCAATGTGGATGATGACTAGTAAAAGAACAACCTGAACGAGGGCTTCAAAGGTAAGAAATCTACCAATTTTACTCATCTTCCGAAGCTGGAAGAAACAGGTGGATACTACAGACCCAATCTGAGGCTTCATAGAGAAATTGTTGTAAATAATAACTCCAAGGCTCTTTGCTGAGGTAGAGGGCTGGGGGCGTACCCAACGCTGAGGTAGAGGGCTGGGGGCGTACCCAACTCAGTGGCCACACTAATCTCAAAAAGTTCTGTGCAGTTGCAGCCCGTCCTATCGGGTGGAGGACCACGTCCCCTCACCTTTTTCCCCACCAGAAGAGAGTCTGTCAGTCTGAGCAAAGGTCAGCCTGACAGACACTCTTTATGTTCAGGAATCTAGACATACGCTAAATGTACAGGCTGCTGGCTGCCTGAGCTGAACTTTGCCGGGCTGAAGATGTCACAGCTCCTGAGAGCCTGACCTTTTCAGCCTGGCACTCCCCCTCATGACGTGGAGGTGAGGGGCATTAATGATTGTCTTGCACCTGGGCACTTGAGTTTTAAGCCCTGAAGTGCCAAGGGCTGAGTGTCAATCAGTGATACCTTGTCACAGAGTGGGGTGGGGTCAGCAACTCTCAGTTATGCCATCCCATTCTGTAACGAGGTACGGACTGTTGCCTTCCCTGATTGGCTGACCTTGGGTCAGTCAATGAAAGAACCCAGCAGTCCCTACCCTCCTGGGACCTCCAAGACAGATGCGCAGGTAAGTGTGACTTTTTATTTTATTTTAATTATTTGGTGCATGCTTGTATGTATGAATATTTGGGAGTGTGTTGTAAATGGATGTGTGTGTGCATGCTTTTGTGATTCTATGTCAGGACCGGAGGCTTCGGATTATGCTTTTCTCTCTTCGCTGTTTATTAACACAAAATCACATAGCAGCCAGAAAAGCATCAAACTTGGAAAAAAACTTCTCTTATATCCCAAACACAGGGATATTTAGCAAAAAACAAGATAACAACATCCTCTTAGAACTAAAATATCCATCAGTCCAACATGCGGTAGTCCTTCTATAGTGTCCATAATCCTATGTAGGGCGTCCATCTTGTGAACTCCTCCTCTTTCTTCGCTGCTTCGCAGCCAGTTAAGTGCTATTTTTTCCTCTCTCTCACTGCATTGTGTTTGGGGGATTATTTGTGATGTATTCCGTTTTTGCTGACAATAGTATTGGTTATCTGTGCTGTTAGCAGACTCTGTGCGTGTTTTGCTTTCAAACCGTGTAGGTTTTCTCCACAGAGCCCCTTATCGCGGGGACGCTTTCGCCCCTTACGCGATGTTCCCGCTTGTACTGCGGTGTGTATTCTGCCGCTAGAGGGCGCCGTGGCGTCTCGTTCGCCCAAGCGCGGTTCCGTCTCGTTGACAGGAGCCGCGCTGGGGAGAAGGAGCCGCGCCGGAGCCCTGCCTGCCGCCTAACCCTGACGCCCTTTGCTGGGTTGTATTTGCCCCGTGATTTTAACGCCCCGCTGGGGTCTGTATTGGCGGTTTACACCGCGCTGACGCCTGCGGGCTGATTGAAGCACCGGCTGCTTCTGGCTTTGTTTACTTTCCAGCGCGCTGGGAGGCGGCGTGTACCCGGTCTCTGTGAGAGGGTCAGCACGCTGAGGAGGTTGGTGCTGCCTCTGTGACTGCCAGGTTCCACCGGCTTTAAACGTTGCTAGCCTCCGGTTAGCCCATATTTGGCCCAGTGAGCGCCACCATACCCTCAGTTCTTCCCTTTGCTACAAATTCATTTATACCTGTTATTATGGCTGAGGGATATTATATGGAGGAAGAGGAATCTCACCATTACCTCCAAGATGATGAGTTTTATGCTGCTGTGGACCAGTCCATATTTAGATGTGTGCAGGATATAGTGGGACCTATGGAAGACAGGCTCTCTGCCCGCATAGTGGAGGAGTGCGCTAAGTTGGCGCCAGGGCCGGTAGGGACGCCCGTGTCTGACCCGGGGCAACCACCGGCGCCTAAGAAGGTTTGTAGGGATGGAGGCCTCGGGGGTGCGCAGGGTGTAGATAAGGACGCCTTTGAGCGCCTACGGGACGCTTTCTTGGCTAAGGCGACCGTGCCTGCCCCTGCGTCACTCCCGCCTCAGGATCCTTCAACACCAGCTGGGACTGCCCCTTGTTCCCCGGGAGGGATTTCCCCCGCGGACACTGATGAGGATGACGAGGATTCGGTGCGTTCTTGGCGCCCGTCCACCTCCGCGGCGGAGTTACCCAAGGACACTTCTGGCATGCTCGACCCGGATGAGATAATTCATCCGCGGTCGGCCGCTTGGGCGCCTGGGGACAAAGTCGCGCAGTTTGTGGCGGGCCGCCTCCGCAAACCCTTAGAGAAGGAGGCGCGCAGTTGCCTTAGAGGGGAGTGTCCTCGTCCAACGTTGGAGGGTAAGGTCGCTATGACCCCGGAATTAGACGGGAAAATGGCTACGTTCATGGCCAAGTTTGTCAAGGACCCCCGTAAGGGGATTGACCGCTCCTGGCGATCTTGTCAGGACAAGTTGTTGGACGCCATAGGCCCGATCACGAAGATCTTAGATATGGCAGAGGAGGCCAAGGTGTCGGGCACCCCCATATCCCCGGAGGTGTTGTCGAATTGGGCGCAGAGGGCGGTCATATTTCTGGGGAACGCAAACTGCGCCCTTTCGACGGAACGACGGCGTTCCTTGTTGATCAAGTTAGATCCCAAGTTGGGGGATTTGGCCTCTTCGGAGGCGGGCGCTGTGGCGCAAGGTGGTCTCTTTGGGGAGCCCTTTATCAAGGAACTGGGGAAGTTTGTGTCTACTTTCACCTCTTTGGACAGGGCCCAGTCTACTATAAAACGGGTTTTCCACCAACGTTTTTCCCGAGGGGCTGGTCGTGGTAGGGGCCTCACGACCGGCCGTGGCGGTCAGAATCACCCCAACAAGGGTCAGGGCTCCGGCAGAGGTCAATACAATACCTCGGCAAACTACACCAACTTCTACCCGACCAGGGGTCAGCGCTTCCAGAAACGTGGAGGCTTCAGGAATGACACCGGAAGCAACAATTCCCACGGTAAGTGTGATTCCAGCGGATCAAGTTCTCATTGGGGGAAGGTTGGCATGTTTTCCAGAAGCTTGGGCGGCTATCACGGCGGACGCGTGGGTGCTCCAGACCGTGCCTGGGTTCCATATAGAATTCTACGATCAACCGCGCCAGCTGCAGCCACCTCGCCCCATAGTCTTCTCTCAGCCAGACGCGCAGTTGATCGACGAAGAAGTCTCAGCGCTGCTGCGCAAAGGGGCTATTTGTCGAACAACGCGACATCCCCGCGGATTCCTGAGCAATATTTTTCTCGTAGAGAAGGTAGACGGGGGCAAACGACCAGTCATCAACCTCAAAGACTTCAACGGCTGGTTGGTCTACAATCATTTCAAGATGGAGGGCATCCATCTTCTGAGGGACATACTGCTCCAGAACGACTGGATGGTCCGGTTGGACCTCAAGGATGCGTATTTGGTGGTTCCCATCCATCCGCCTCACCGCCGCTTCCTCCAGTTTCTCTGGAAAGACGAGGTTTTCGAGTTCACTGCCCTTCCATTCGGGCTTTCCTCGGCCCCTTGGTGTTTCACCAAGTTGCTACATCCAGCAGTGGAAGTCCTGCGGAGTCAGGGGATTCGGTTGATCGTGTATCTGGACGACATTCTGCTGATGGCCCAGAACCCGTCCAAGTTACTACTTCAACTCTCCCAGACAATCTCCCTGTTGCAGGGTCTGGGGTTCATAATCAACAAGGACAAGTCTGTCTTCACTCCCGCCCAGAGCGTAGTGTTCTTGGGGTTTGTCGTGGATTCTCTGCAAGCATCGCTCAGTCTTCCATCCAGGAAGATGGCCAAGATCAAGCACGAATTGCGGCAGACGGTCTCCAAGTCGCACACCTCGCTCCGGCAGATTGCCAAAGTGGTGGGACTTCTCTCGTCTTCCATTCAGGTGATTTTTCCGGGCCCTCTTCATTATCGGGCCCTTCAACGTCTCAAGGCGCATCACCTGCGCAAAGGGCTGTCCTACGACAGCCGGGTACCTCTGTCAGTGGAGGTGAAAGAAGAAATGGGTTGGTGGCTCACCCATATGGAGGCGTGGAACGGTCGAGCGATCTTCGGGTCTGTACCGGACTTGGTGATAGAATCCGACGCCAGCAGATCCGGCTGGGGCGCCCGCTGTGGGGATTTCTCCACAGGCGGCGCTTGGTCGTCCGACGAGCAAAGACTTCACATCAACTGCCTGGAACTTCTGGCAGGATCTTTTGCCGTCCGTTGCTGGACCAGGGATTCCGCGAAGTCTTGTGTTCTCCTGAGAATGGACAACGTCTCAGCGGTTCGGTATGTGAACCACTTAGGAGGCCCGCGCTCTCGAGCGCTAGCAGATCTGGCGAAGGTCTTTTGGGACTATTGTCTGTCCCGTCAGATCTCGGTAACGGCGGAGTACCTTCCGGGACAGGCCAACCAAGTAGCGGATTGGCACTCGCGTTACCTGCGAGACTCCAGCCTGTGGAAGCTGGATGTTCAGGTGTTTCAATGGCTGGCGAAGAGATGGGGGCCTTTTTCAGCGGACCTGTTTGCGTCCCGACTGGACTTCCAGCTACCAAGATTTTTCAGCTGGAGGCCGGACCCTCTGGCGGAAGCAACGGATGCGTTCCTCCAGGATTGGAGTCAGGAACGGCCGTATGCCTTTCCGCCCTTTTCCATGGTAGTGCGGGCGGCGGCCCAACTCCGCCGGCAGATGGCGGAAGTGGTGATGGTGACGCCCGTGTGGAGATCGCAAGTTTGGTTTCCAGTTCTTCTGGAACTTTCTTGGGATTCTCCAATCCTACTCCCCCTGCTTCCTCGTCTTCTCCTCAATCCGGACGGGAACCCTCATCACCTCCTCACGCAGGGTTCTCTCCGCCTCATGGCATGGAGGCTTTCCGGAGACGTTGGTCGCTCCCAGGCCTTTCGGAGTCGGCTGAACACCTTTTATCCAAAGCCTGGGCAGGGAGTACCGCAAAGAGGTATAGATCGGCTTGGACCAGGTGGGTTCGTTGGTGTCTTCGACGGGACTTGGATCCCATGGTCGCAGGCGTCGTTCCCATCCTGAATTTCCTGGCAGAGTTGGCGACCGCCGGTTTAGCCTACCGGACAATCAACACGATACGGTCGGCGATCTCAGCGGCTCATGAAAAGTTGGATGGAGCTGCGGTCGGTGAACATCCACTTGTCTGTAGACTCCTTAGGGGAGTGCGGCTTTCTCTACCTCCGGAGCCGCGGTATTCTGTCCTTTGGGACGTCAATGTGGTGCTGAACCTTTTTCTTTCTTGGCAACCTAACAAGTACCTTTCTTTAAAAGAATTATCGGCCAAGCTGGCTATGCTCCTATGTTTGGTGTCGTGTCGCAGGGTCTCTGATGTGCGCGCTTTGGATGTCTCGGCGAGAGTGTTTTCCCCTGATGGGGTTACCTTTACCGTAGGCCGCCGCACAAAGTCCGCTACAAGGACTATCTCTTATCCGGCCTTTGCGGACGTACCCAAGTTGTGTGTAGTGCAGTGTCTGCGGACGTATGAGGATGTTACGATGGAACTTCGCCCGCCGGGCGAACGACAGCTCCTGATTGCGCTAAGGAAGCCGCACAAGGCTGTATCTTCCCCCACTATAGCCCGTTGGGTGCGGTGGGTTTTACAGGAAGCTGGTATCGATACTAAAAAATTCGGAGCTCATTCAGCTAGAGGAGCCATGGCCTCAAAAGCATTTGCCCTGGGGGCCCGTTTAGAGGACCTGATGCGAGCTGCGGATTGGTCCTCAGATTCCACCTTCAAAAGGTTTTATTTCAAACCGGTGGTGGATATTGCAAGTTTGGTGGTCAATAAGCTTTGAACAAGCATAATCCGAAGCCTCCGGTCCTGACATAGAATCGAAATTTGCCTAGGTTAGTGACGGTAAGTTTCAATTCTATTAAGGACACAGAGGCGAGGATTATCCCACCCATACCTCCTGCGGAGATCCCCCCCGTACTGATGTAAGTAACCCCTTTTTTGCTGAATTTGAGTCAATGAGGAACTGTTCTCTGTTGCTTGCATTTTAATGATTGTTGATAGTTCAGTTTATGCTTTGCCTTCGGACTTTGGCGGGTCTGGCAACGCTCACACTGTTGTGTTTTTCCCGCCAGGTAACGATGGTGCAAAGCAGGACCGTTGAGACTTTGGCGTGACTCGCGCGAAGAAAGAGGAGTTCACAAGATGGACGCCCTACCTAGGATTATGGACACTATAGAAGGACTACCGCATGTTGGACTGATGGATATTGTAGTTCTAAGAGGATGTTGTTATCTTGTTTTTTGCTAAATATCCCTGTGTTTGGGATATAAGAGAAGTTTTTTTCCAAGTTTGATGCTTTTCTGGCTGCTATGTGATTTTGTGTTAATAAACAGCGAAGAGAGAAAAGCATAATCCTCGCCTCCGTGTCCTTAATAGAATTGAAACTTACCGTCACTAACCTAGGCAAATTTCGATTCTATGGGTGTGATTGAGTGTGTATGTGTGCATACAAGAGGGAAGGTTCACGATCACTAAAGATCACAAAGATGCATATTTCCCTGTAACCATCCAAACAAGACATCCCAAATGCCTCTAATTGTCTCTGGGTGGCCAGCAACATTAGTTAGAGTTCATTAAGATAAATGCATCTGCAGAATAATTTTGAAATTCCAACGCCACTGTACCGTCACTCCTTGTTTGCTGGGACTGCATGGTTTACATGGCATCAGTAGAATGATTTGTTCTCCCAAGTTATTCCCATTCCTTGGCAATTGGCTTTATTTCAAAAGAAGGGGCTCGCACGTAAGACGTGCCACTGTATTCCACTGGTTTTATTTTGTCGCCTTCACAAGGGCCATTTGCAACTAGAACTCTGCGTTGAGATTGGAGTTGGAAATACGATGAGACATTGTGGTGTTTAGCGCTCCATAACGAAAGGCCGCAACTCGGTGTTGCAGTAAATTTACAACCTAACTGTGGGCCTACCTTTAATAGCGCCTGCACTGCAGTTCAATTTGACACCCAATGCCTCTATTGATGGTTGGGACTCCCATAAGCGAGACTTATGCTCCAGAGGTGTTTTGTCAGATGAAGACAATTACACCCACAAGCAAGACATATGCTCCAGAGGTCTGTTGCCAGATGAAGACAATTACTCCCACAAGCGAGACATATGCTCCAGAGGTCTTTTGCCAGATGACGACAATTACACCCACAAGCAAGACTTCTGCTCCAGAGTTCTTTTGCCAGATGAAGACAATTACTCCCCCAAGCAAGACTTCTGCTCCAGAGGTCTTTTGCCAGATGAAGGCAATAACTCCCACAAGCGAGACTTCTGCTCCAGAGGTCTTTTGCCAGATGAAGACTATTACTCCCACAAACAGCAATAACTCCCACAAGCAAGACTTATGCTAAGAGGTCTTTTTCCAGATGAAGGCAATAACTCCCACAAGTGAGACTTATGCTAAGAGGTCTTTTGCCAGATGAAGGCAATAACTCCCACAAGCGAGACTTATGCTCCAGAGGTCTTTTGCCATTTTTATTTATTTATTTAAGAAGTTTTCTATAGCGCTGGCCTGACCCTAGGGTATCGGAGCGCTTTACAACAGATACAAACAGATAATCACCATATACATAGAGGGTAGTCACCATATACACAAAAGGAGGGAAAACATGTTAAGAAGAGTGCACAATAGAAGAGAAACACATTGTAGTGCAGGACAGATTTGTCTTCATGGTTATTCTGAGTTATTGAGCTTGGACAGAGCTAGATGTCTGCTAGCTGTCTCGAGTTATCCCTTCCCTAGGGAGCTTTTGAGGAATAGGGTTTTGAGTTGTCTTTTGAATTCAACAAATGAGGAAATGGTTCTGATGTGAGGGGGAATGGAGTTCCAGTTTTTTAGAGCGCTTCCGGTGAAGGATCGATCCGCAGTCTTTTTTCTTCTAGTTTTTGGAGGGATGAGTAGGAGGGAGTTTGAACTTCTCAGGTTCCTAGACTGGTCGGCTTTTTTGAGTTTTTTCGCCAAGTATTCGGGTTTGCCAGTGTGAAGGACTTTATGGGCGAGGCGGGCTGTGCTGAAGCTGATCCACATTTGGACTGGAAGCCACTTAAGTTCTCTGAGTGCCGGTGAGATATGTTCAAATTTTTTGATACTGGTGATCATTCTCGCAGCTGCATGCAGCGTTGGCTTGATGGGAGCCAAATGCACTTTAAGAACTCCAGAGAGGACTGCGTTCCCGTAGTCCAGTCGAGACAATACTAGTGCTTGTGTGGCCTGTTTGAGATCACTGGTCGGAATGAAGGTTTTTTTTTTGTTCAGTAGTCTGAGGTTAAGGTAGGCACTTTTGGCCAAATTCTTGATGTCTCGTCATGTTCAGTTTTGGGTCTAGGGTGATGCCTAGAGATTTGACAGTGTCTGCTAGAGTGAGGTTCCCATTGAGAGTATTAATGGCTTTTAACCATTCCGCAAATTGGGGGTTCTCTTCCTTGCTCGAGATGAGGAGTATCTCCGTCTTGTCGGGATTTAGTTTAAGGTGGTTGCATGCCAGCCAGCCCTGGATGTCTCTCAGTACATCATTGAGTCTTTGAATGTCTTTGAGAGAAGTAGTTTCCAGATAGATCTGGGTGTCATCAGCATAGAGATGGAAGCGTATGTTGGCTTTCCGAAGTAGTTTGGAGAGCGGTTCCATGTAAATGTTAAAGAGTTGCGGTGATGGCACCGAGCCTTGCGGTACGCCTTTATTGACTTGTTGGAGGTCGGAGGTGAAGTTTTTAATTTTTATTTTTTGAGTGCGATTGTGCAGAAAGGAGGCAAACCATTTGAGGACTACCTCACGAAGACCAGCTCTTTCTTGGAGGGCCCTTATGCGGAGTTTGTGGTCTACAGTGTCAAAAGCTGCCGAGAGATCAAGGAGAATGAGGCAGCATTGGTCAGAGTCTAGTGAACCGTGGATATCGTCGATGATGTTGAGGATGTGCTACAGCCTTTTCTGAAACCGGACTGGTGGGGATCCAGGAGGTTGATGTTGTCCAGGTGTTGGGTTAGTTGATGTAATATGCATCTTTCTAGGGTTTTTGAAAGAAGGGGGAGGTTTGACACCGGTCTGAAGTTGTTCAGGTCCGTAATATCTAGGCCGGGTTTTTTCAACAGGGGTGTGACTTGACCCATTTTAAGGCAGTCTGGAGCGATTCCGTTTTTTAGGGAGCTATTTATGATTGTGCTCCAGAGAGGCGCTAGGGCGTGTTTCAGTTTTTTGGACAGTAGGGGAGGAATGGGGTCTAGGACATGCGCTGAGGGTTTGGAGGAGGAGATCAGCCGGACTATCTCAGTTTCCTGAATGGGGTGGAAGCTTAGCCAGGAATTGACGGAGGAACCCGGAGAAAGATCATGTGATCCAGCCAAGATGCTTCGTGGGGTGCGTGTTGTTGATGTCCAATGAAAGTTCGATTTTCGTGATCTTATCATTGAAGAAGTTGGCGAAGTTATCGCATAGTTCTTTCGAAGTCTGTATGGAGGAGGACACGGGCTTGGAGGTTTGTTGTCTAATGATACTTTACAGCTCCTTGGGTCTGTTTTTGGCACTGTCCAGCGCCGAGCGGAAGAAGCTGGATTTCTTGTTTTTAATGTGATTGTTGTACTTCCTACGGGCTGATTTGAGTTGATCACGGAGGATGGAGGTAGGGTTATTTCTCCATTTTCTTTCTTTGGCTCTTAATTCTCTCCTTTCAGAGTTGAGGTCGGAGTTGAACCAGGATCTTGATGGAGTGGCTCGGCTCTTTTTTTTAGCTTTAGGGGACCTAGTTGATCGGGCATGGACAGTAGATTTGCGTGGTAACGCTCAGTGAGTTCATTTGTGGAGAGGTGGTCGTTGGTGTCAGGAAGAAGAGAACCTATCCGCTCTTCAAGGATTCCCCTGGGGATCTGGGAGAAGTTCCTCAACCGTTTGGGAGGGTCTTGCATAGGAGTTTGAAAGAGCGTTAGTTGATTGATATGAAATAAGATCATGTGGTGATCTGACCAGTCTACTGGGAGTATGTGGTTGATTGTGATTGTGATTCTTTGAGCGATGATGGCATCCAAGGTGGCTCCTTTGTAGTGAATCTCCTCAGTGCAGTGCTGGATTAAATTATTGTCACTTAGTAAACTGGATAGTGATTGGATTAGCGGGTTGTTTGTCTTATTCCATCGCAGGTTAAGGTCGCCAAGGATTAGATTATTGGCATCTCCGAGCGCACCATGAGCGATCAGGTCAGATAGGTGTTCCCCGAAAGTGGGGGTGTTACCTGGAGGGTGATAGAGAAGATTGCACCGTAAAGTTCCATTGTCTTTGGTCTTGATGTTGGTTGAGAGGCATTCAAAAGAGTTGTATTTGTATGAGTCTATTTCCAAGATGGCCATGTTGTTTTTATGGATGATAGCTACCCCTCCCCCTCTTTGGTCTTTTCTATCTTTGTTGATGATGGAAAAGCCAGGGGGAACAACCATGTCTAAGCATGGTGAGGCTAGTTCATTGAGCCAGGTCTCCGTGATGAATGCAATGTCAATGTCGTGGGAGAGAATGGCTTCTGCTAGTTCAGTTGCATGCAGCGAAGCCGACCTGCAGTTGATGAGCAAGCAATTGGTGAAAAGCTCTTTGTTGTTGGGGGTCTTTTCTATGGGCGCCCTAGGTAGGGTGGTGAGGACCTATGGTCTTGGGGGTTTTGTGCTGGGAATGTCTCTTCGGGGGACCCGTGATCATTTGGATTTGGGTGAGTCAAAGGGGGATTAGTCGTAAGAGGAGGCTAAGTCGGCTGCTTCAGTGTCCGACATGGCTGCTTCTGTTCTAGTGGGTCTTGAGGTCGGGGGTTTGTCACCAGTATATGAGTATCTCTGGGCCCTAGTTGGAAGGTTTGTGATTTTTGAGGTAGTTTGTGGACAGGATTCGCTGTCCAGTCTTGGAGGCCTCTGAGGCAGAGTTTTGAGGGTTTCTGATAGCCAAGAGGAGCTCTTGTGGCTATTGGAGTTGGAAGTGGGGGGAGCCCAGGGGGGAGAATGGGGTGGTCTGCGTGCCTTATCCATGTTGGATAGGATTTCGGCCACGCCCCGAGCGATCACGTCTATCTGATTTTCTAGTGTTGCGAGTCGTGTAGCCATCGAGTCATGGGAGGGGGTGGTGAGTCGTGTAGTCACGGAGTCATGTGAGGGGGTGGGGGCAGATTGCGTGGATTCGCTTTGAGTGGTGTAGGTCTGGATTATGGAGTTCTGTATCTTGCTCAATGTGTGGAGCAGGTTGTCCCCTTTTGTAAACCCGGGAGGGGGGTGAATTGGGTCATGAAAATAATTAGAGTTTCTGATATAAGTGTGCAAACTAGTGAGGCTAGGGAACCCTGTTGGCGGAGCTCGTTCCTGATGTTGGGGTGGGAGGGTCCGAATGGGGGGTGGGATAGTGTTTTCCTTAGGGAGTTGTGGAGTATTAATAGCAGGGGTACTGAAGTGTGAGGTGACTGGGGGGGGGGGGGTTGGACAGTGGGGGTAAAAGGTGGATTGGATTGTGTTTCCTTTTGGGGCCTATTCACTGTAGCTGGGAATTGGATTGCGACAGGTCGGGGTAGGTGTGGGAGAGCGGAACGTAGTGTGGGGAAGAGGGCGTTGAAGGCTTCAAGGTTCTCATTGTTTGCCTGAATGAGGACAGTGCCGTTAGTGTAGATGGTCACGGAAATGCTCCCTCTTCTTGACGAGCGATTAGGGAGTAAGGCTGTTAATTTGCAGCTGTGTGATGTGGATGTGGTTTTGGCAATGTAGAGTTGTGCTCTAAGGGAGGAGATCCAGACTTCTGGTCTCTCAGTGTGAAAAATTAGGTCCATTTTAATCTGACCTGTGGAGGAGGAGTGGTAGATGTCTGTAAATAGGGTTTCTCTGTGTTGTCGGATTAGTTTCTGTTTGAGGCTTCGTTTCGTTTTGGCAGACAGGTGGGGGGGAGTTCATAGTGCATGAGTTTAGGCTGTGCGGTTTCAAATGTGTGGTTAGGGATTGGGTGGGATGAGATGGCAAGTCAAGAGCCATAGTGTGAGCTCTGTGTGCAGAGGGAACAAGCCTCTGAAAGAGAATGTGGGGGAGGAGGGGGGAAAGGCAGATCCGCAGAGTGCGCGCTAGTTGTTACGATAAAGGTTGCTGTCAGCATCGGTCTTGGGCCAGTTAAGAGTTAGACTCTGGGCAACAATGGTCGTGTGGTGGCCATCGTAGGGCTAGGCAGGAATCTGAGTAGGATGGAAGCTCCGTGTAGGGCTTGAGCTCTAGTTACCAAAACTACTTTTGATCATGTAGGTGGTTGCTGGGATCCCCTTAAGTAGAGTCCTTGACTCTGACGCTAAGTTAGTGGACTTTGATTGAGGGTATACTGTGGCTTTTCATGTTCTCGGGGCAGCCGGCATGTGACCAGGCAGCCTCTGCAGTGGGTGTGGGGCTTCCTGTAGGGGTGCGAGCTCTAGAGAAGGTTCTCAGTTCACTAGGGGCAAAAAGGGATCCTGACCCAGAGAGTTATGTGCCTTAGAAAGTGTCAGGAGCCTAGGAGCTGAAGCTGCACAGTAAGGGATAGGGGAACGCCATCTTAGGGTCAGGCGGAATCGAGGGAGAGGATGCGCTAATTTCAGCTAGCAACACTCATGCTCCAGAGGTCTTTTGCTAGAAGAAGGCAATAACTCCCACAAGTGAGACTTCTGCTCCAGAGGTCTTTTGCCAGATGAAGACTATTACTCCCACAAACAGCAATAACTCCCACAAGGAAGGCTTATGCTCCAGAGGTCTTTTGCCAGATGAAGGCAATAACTCCCACAAGCGAGTGTTATGCTCCAGAGGTCTTTTGCACAACAAAGACAATCATTTACACAGAAATATTTTGATATTGAGATCAGTTCCCCTGGGACTCCAGATTTGCCTGCTTTGAATATATAAAGATATCGAATACTTCAGTGTTTTATATATATGAAAAAGGAAGAAAGGAATCTCCTTTTCTATCAGCCTAGAGCTGTTGAGACAAAGCAGGGGTCAACATCGCCTCCCTGTAGGAAATACATTTGCCCGTGAGAGTGGAGATAAACAACCAATGGCCATATTCTATTCTCTACTCTTAGCAGATCATGGGAGCAGAATCCATCACAGCTACAGGCCTTTCAGCGCCGGCAATGACTAGATGTGCATCTTTTTGACACATGCAGCAAAAAGGACTGACTACTCTTTACTAGGAGACACTGGCAACTGTAATTAGAAGAAAAGTCCTTTTGATGTACTCGTTGGATGTGTGCTCATTCTGCTAGCCCAGCCTGGCCAAGACAGTATTGATACACAAATCCGTGCCATTCCTGCATCCCGTTCAATGTTATGTAATGTAAAGTGCATTTATATAGCGCATCTACCACTTCAAGGAGTATCTTGGCGCTTAACACCAACCCAGATGAAAAGGGTCAGGGGGAATGAAGGCGAACTCAATAACAATACACTCTACACCAAAGCCCTGCACACGACATCAGTCAGTGAGAACATCCAGGTTTTGAGCGCTTTCCTAAACTTGCTCTCATTTGGGAGCGATCAGAGCTGCGGGGGAAGTTTATTCCAGTCCTTAGCGCCCAGAAAAAAAAGAGATCTGCCACCTTTGGTAGCCCGCTTGAATCTGGGTATTACCAACAGGTTCTGATTTGCAGACCTCAGACAGCGCGCCGGCTGATAGCGCGTAAAGCCGTTGGCCAGATATCTAGGCCCTAGCTGTTGGAAAGCTCTGAATGTAATCAAAAGAATCTTGAACAGGATCCGTTTACAGATCGGTAACCAGTGAAGTGCTTTAAGCGCGGCCGAGGCGGACGACTTACGAGGCCAGCGTAGCACCGAACGGGCAGTTGCGTGCTGGACCATCTGCAGCCTGTGGAGCACGGACTTATTTGCTCCTGCGTACAGGCCATTGCAGTAGTCCAGTCTAGATGTAATCAAAGCAACTGCCACTGTTTTTCTTGCTGACAAAGGAAGCAGATCAAAAAACTTCCGTAAAGATCTAATAAGATGAAAGCACGTACCAGCCACGGCCACCGCTTGTTGTTGAAAAGACAACTGGTCGTCAAATTTGATGCCCAAGTTCCGGGCAGAGGAGATAGTGTTAGGGGGGATTTCAGCATCATCAGGCCACCAGTCTTTCGGAGAGAACAGGTTTTGAGAGCCAAACGGCAGAATTTCCGTTTTACCGGAATTACATTTGAGGTGATTGTTAGTCATCCACTCAAATATGGCTGTAAGGCAGTTTTTCAGATTTTCTTCAGCCCCAGGCAGCTCCCTATCCAGGACCAAGATGAGCTGAGTGTCATCAGCGTAAGATATTGTGCTAATCTGATAGCTCGCGATTAGCTCGATCAGGGGCACCATGTACAGATTGAAAAGTACAGGGCTCAAACTCGCGCCCTGAGGGACCCCTGAGCTGATGACTTTAGCTTCAGATTGATACTGGCCCAGTACCGTGATTTGGCGCCTATTGCTCAGAAAATTTCTAAGCCATGCCAATACCACCCCTCCAATACCTGCGTTAGCTAAACGGTCCACTAAGATAGTGTGTGAGACCGTATCGAAGGCCGCCAATAGATCGAGTAAAATCAGGACGGCCTTCTTTCCCTGGTCCGCAGCCAGTCGTAGGGTCTCAACCGTAAACAGCAAAGCTGATTCGGTAGAATGTTTCGTACGAAACCCTGATTGATTGGGGTGCAGGATGTCATTCTCCTCTAAAAAATTTGTAAGCTGGTTGTTAACAAATTTTTCTGTCAATTTGAACACCAGAGGAAGCAGGGAGATAGGGCGCAGGTTGGAGAGGGTGGTCGGATCAGGGATAGCCTTTTTCTGAAGAGGCTTGACTGCAGCAAGCTTCCAGTCACTGGGAATTTCTGCCGTGGCCAAAGACGAATTGATAATGCTGTTAATGATGGGATTAGCCACCTCCACTAAAGCCTGCACAACTGAAGGTGGGCAAGGATCGAAGGGGGATCCGGATTTGCTTACTAAGATGGCTTTTTTAGTGTCATCCAAGGAAATAGGTGCAAATACATACCAACTTAAAGGGCTTGTAGTTGTGTTTGCCACCTCCATATTTCCAAAGGCAGGAGACACAGATGGGAAAACCTTCACAATGTCCAAGATCTTGTTTTCAAAGTAGTTGGCAATGAGCCTTTTTGGCTAGCTTAATTGCTGCATGATATCGTCTTCTGGCGCGTAGGTAGACATCACGGGCAGCTGCCTCGTAGTTCCTACGCCACCTGCGCTCCAGAGATCTCACCTCCATCAGCTCTTTCTTTAGGGTTAAAGAAAACCAAGGGGCACTCTTTTTGCTTTTCGGGCCTCCTACCATTGTCCTACGAGTTGGAACTAGGAGAGTTCCGATTTGTCGTTATCCAACTACAAAATTGTTGATAATCCGTAGAGGTATGGCCCGTTGGGATGGGCTTACTTTCTTTTAGGGTCTCTACCAGGTCTGGTCTGGTGAGAAGGTTCCTCCACTCTGGTTTACTAGACACATCTATTTTATTCCTGTTAATTACAGGAACGCTACGCTTCAAGGAGATGTCAAACGGAATGAAGTAATGATCAGTCCAAGTTTGAGGGCAGGGGGATTTAACTGCCAGCCTATCTAAATTGGAGCAGATACAATCCAGGATGTGTCCAGCTGTATGTGTGGGTTCAAGAGTAAGAAGGGTAAAACCTAGGACATTAATAATGTCCATGAAACAACTTACTCCCGGCTCGTTCGGTGAGTCTAAGTGGAGGTTCAGGTCCCCTAAGACTGTAAAATTGGCCGACCTAAGCACTAAATCACTCAGTACATCTCCTACGCTCTCTAAAACTCTACAGAGGGCCCAGGAGGACGATAAATTAGAGCGCCAGAGAATGTGAGGGAATCATGTGAGCTTAAACAAAAAGCCATGGCCTCCGCGCCTTTAATGTCTGGCAACTCATGTATGGTACATGTCAGTGAATCACGATAAAGAATTGCCAGACCTCCACCTCGTTGCAGGGGCCTGTCTAGTCGCTGTATCAAAAAGCTCTGCGGAAGGGCCACAGCCAAATCCGGGTTAGACCAAGATTTAAGCCAGGTTTCTGTGATGAGCAACCAGTCTAAATTAGCCTCCGTAATCAGATCATTGGTGTTTTGAGCATTCTTACAGAGTGAACGAGCATTAATAAGACCGCCACGTAAAGTAGTACTGGACATCGGGGCTACAGCCTCAGCCACTAGGGCGGGTGGTTCGGGAGCAAACAGCGCCTTACACCGACGACAACTGACGGGGCCATTCCATGTCATAGGATTTAGGACCTCATAACAGTGAATTGGGGTCCTACTGTATGGGCACAGAGGATCACCCCCTAAGCCTAAGAGGTCTTTACCAACCGGCCAACATGAAGCACGGCCTACCTCCTTAGGCGCCTCCTTAGCGCTGACGGGCAGGACTCTGGCTCGACTCCGGCGCGAATCCGGCGCGCCCGCTGCACGTCACCGCTGCGCGTATTCATTACAGGTTTAATTGGGGAACTCACCTCACCTGGCCGCCTGCACACTAGAGCGCTCCACAGTATGGCGCTAGAAGACGTCCCCAGCTACCCCCAAGATGGTGGAGCCACGAAGAAACGAAGAAAAGTCCGCTAAAACAGCGGTGAATGGCAATCCCCTCCACTTTATTCCTGAGAACGTATAATTAAATTGGCAAACAGAGACCTCAAATACTGTCCTGTAAGCACCCACCTGTATGCCGTCTCAAGGATTTAAAGCACATTCGAGTGGCCTTTTCCAGTTTGAACCTAGTCACAATACTGCTCTGAATTTCCTATTGTGGTAAACTATTCTGCTCGCTTCCGTCACTTTAAGGTCTTCCAGACAGGCTTTCCTAAAGAGGGAAATGCTGGCTCTTCTGATCAGGGAGCCATTTCTTCAGTTGGAATGGGTGCCCATCTCTGGCGCTCTGTGGGTGTCTCTTTCTGGCCCCTTCGACAGAATCAAAGAATTCTGACTTTCTGACCAGCTTTTAATTTTGCTTGGTCTTCCAGATGGACCTTATTCATTTATGAAGCAAAGACTTGGAAGATGGATCTGTGTGTGAGTCGTGTGCATTTTCTTCTGTCGCATGAGACACCTGCCCTCGCAGTATACGGGGACAACCCGTCCCTCAAGCAGGTTGTCATCCATTACAGAGTTGTACGCAGGGGTCCCGCGGCAGGATATGTTCAGTGCTGTCATGTGAAATAAACTACATGCGCTCACCATGCACTGCTGACTGGACATGAATGCAGCAGGAGAAAGTGCAGTGTGCCTTTGTAATTTGTTTCTTTATGAAAGCCTACTCTCTTTCCTGCCTATTGATAATGTGTGTTATTTACCCTGTAAGTAGAATAATCCAGCGATGATATCTTTCATAAATTCACCTTCTGTATGCATTCTTGTGCTTCTTATGAGGCCTCCCACCTACTGCCCTTTGGACACGCTTGTGCTATAAAATCTGAGCTGAAGTGGACTGTGAAGCACATTCAGCTTATTAGCTGATATGACTGTATTTTATTAGAATAGGTTAATGTGCTACTTAGACCTATTGTCTTCCGTACAGGGATATTAATACTGTGTACTCCCATGTATAATGTAACCGGAGACTGAACCTGAGACTTCCAGGCTGGTGATGGGTAATACTTAAAGCTTTTGAACCAGAACAATGCCAGCTATGGAGAACTGTAGTTCCAGGGACAAAACGTGGCACCTCTAAATGGTGCTTTGTATGAGCGATGTCTACATTTTGTGGGATGTTCCAGGAGCTTATGACTCGTGTTTTGTTTGTCCTTGTGTTTGTTTTGGTGGAATGCGTCTGCAGCGGTGGTCTGATAAATGCTTTTCCTCTTCTGTCGAAATGCTGCATTGTGCCAGATAACCTTTTCGTCGCTGTTTTCAGCACGTGTCTCGTGTTTCCACAAGGTGGAGCTGATGTACAGCTTATTTGTTGCAGGGTCCTGCTGTTTCTGAGCCACGGTCGAGGGTTGCAGTCTGGTGATGGTTTCTTCATTCGGTGCAGGGCCCTTTGTTCCCCAGAATTATTGAAGTGCCAGTTATTCGTAAATCCTGACGGTTGGAGCCGTGTTGAGCTTAGGTATAAACGTGTTATGCAGTGAAAGCTGAGATCGGCATGCCGTGATTGTTTGCTGTGGTGTGTAGGTGCACAGCCACTGCTAATATCACGACTGCGCCTCTGCAGCCGCGGGGAGATCCACTACCACTTTGCTACTGACCTTTGGAGAATCTGCTTCAGCTCATGGAAAAAGAAATCTTTAGAGGGGGCAATGACCGACCTCTCGCCTGAATTTCCCAGTGTATTTATCACACACAGATTAGTTGTGGGTGTCTATTTCTAGCTACTTGGATAGAAGCAAAGATCTGACTTTCTGACCAGCTTTTCCTTTTGCTGGATTGTCCGGATGTACAGTACCCACGAATGAAGCAAAGAGCTGGACCATGGATCTGTGTGTGTCATTTGCATCATCTTCTGTATCGTGAAATACACCTGCCCTCGCAGTAAAGGGGTCACAGTCCATCCCACAAGAAGGTTGTCATCCATAGCAGACTTGTAAGCTGTGCTCCTCAATGGCACACGTGGTTCTTCCATTTACCCTTTTCATAAAACCCAGTGATCTGATGGTGGTTGGGTTCAAAGGGTCTTGCTTTCTGTGTGGAGGGAAAAAAAGGAAGGAGGGCTCATCAAGTCTGGCGCAGACACTTCCTGCATTTTGTAACCTCTCCATGCACGAACATTAAATGTGGCGATTGGTGGCTTTCAAACGTGTTTTTCTTGGGAAGTCTTTGTTACCGGTTATCAGAAAGAAAAACATCAAAGGAACTTGTCTGATCATAAACTGTAGGAGAATGTGAATTATTATACAATTGATTAAATGAATAGCACTTACTTAAATTAGGATTTTGTTATAGTATACAAACCTAATGCCATGTCTTTATTTAGCGCATTCATCCACTTCAGAAACTGAAAGCTCCAATGTACTTTGTAGTTGTGTTTTCCTTGTCATCGTTTGACTTCATCCCTAACATCCTTCTCCCACTCGTGATAGTTTAGTATGGGACTAAAATCCAACTCAAAGGCTAACAAACAGTTGCTGAACTTTGACAGCTGCTGTCATTCAGGGCTTTTATTGAATTTGCCAGCCACTCAACAAATTAGTGTGCTTTATTCTCATGACCCCTCCTGTTACCAACTGTACTGTGGAAAGCACAGCCCTCCTTGGAAGAGGTGTTTTCAACCTGCCATGTCCAAACTTTTTTTTAACGACTCAGAAAAGATATGTCTCCACGCAATAAACCAGGACAAGTGCACTGTCTTTCAGGTTTTTGAATATTAGTTGTCCTGTGGTTCCTGAGAAAGGATTGTTTAACAGTTAAACCCCTTCGCTGCTAGGCCTCGTCACCCCCTGTGCTAATCATTTTTTTGGCTATTTCGGGTAGTTAGCGCTCATGCTGCCATAACGTTTTGTCCATATAATGTATCCATGCCAAATTTGTGTCCTTTTTTCCCCCCAACATCCTGGGGATTCTAAAGGTACCCAAGGTTTGTGGATTCCCCTTGAGGGTACCGAAAAGTTACCCAAAATACAGCTACACTTAGGTTTTTTTTGGGGGGGAAATGGGGGAAAAGTGCTGCAGAAGAGCGCGTCTGTTTTTCCCTGCAAATTGTATCAACTAAGGGTTTGCTGTGCTAAAAATCACCAGCTTTCAGGAACAGGCAAACTTGAATCAGATAACCACATTTTTCAGCACAGTTTTGGCATTTTCCTGGGAAATGGACTATTTTTCCTATGTTTTGTGCTTTCAACTTCCTTCTAATTAGTGGTAGAAATGGGTGTGAAACCCATGGTGGATCCCAGAAAGCTATACATTTCTGAAAAGTAGACACATTCTCAACTCAGCAAGGGGTCATTTGTGTAGAACCTTCAAGGTTTTCCTGTAAAAAGTAACAGGTGAAATAAAAAAAAAATTGAAATTGAGTTGGAAAAAACATCCATATGTGTCTGTTTTTATCTGTAACTTCTAACTGTGGCAATTTTAAAAAACAATATACTGTTACATCCACTGGACCGTTATGGTTGCGAGGATATATAGGACTTGTATGTTCACCAAGAATCATAGTTATCCAGAGCCAACAATAACTGAGCTGCACCTTGCAATGGGTTTTCATTGTGTACCGAGTATATAGCAATTCATTTGGTAAAATTTAAAAAGTGTAAAATAGGTATCAAGGAAAACCAATGATTTTCTGAAATGGGCACAAGTTGGTGTTGATAGGAGTTTAGAAGCTGTTTTTATTTACACATCTCTGAATTTGTGGGTACCCATACTAGCATATGAATTAGAGGGCATTTCTCAAAATGACTTCTTTCTTACACACTGTCTTACATTTGCAAGGCGCAAAGGTAGAGAAAGACAATTGGTAATAACACTTGTTCTACTATTCTGTGTTTCCCTAAGTCTCTTGATAAAATGGTAACTCACTTGTGTGGGTAGGCCTAGTGCCTGTGACAGAAAACGTCCCAAAACGCAATATGCCTAGCTGTGGATTTTGGGCCCTAGCTCAGCCGGCACCTTGGGAAACCTAGCAAATATGTAAAAGTTTGAAAACTAGACACCAAGGGGAATCTAAGATGGGGTGCTGTGTGTGGCTCTCACCAGGTTCTGTTACTCAGAATCCCTTACAAACCTCAACGTGCCTAAATACACATTTTCTTCACATTTCGTTTAGGAATCTGAGGGGAGCCACAAACATCCTTCCACCTAGCATTCCCTCAAGTCTTCTGATAAAAATGATACTTCACTTGTGTGGGTAGGCCTAGTGCCCGCATGAGGAAATGGCCCAAAACGCAACGTGGACACACCACATTTTTCCACTGAAAACTGATCCTTTTTTGCAAAGTGCCTAGCTGTGGATGGTGGCCACTAACTCAGCTGCATGTAGGAAAACCAAAAAATTCGTACATTTTTTTAAAAAACTAGGCACCTAAGGGAATCCAGGTTGGGGTGACTTGTGTGGCTCTCACCAGGTTGTTACCCAGAATCCCTTGCAAGCCTCAAACTTTGACTAAAAACCACATTGCGGTAGAGACCGCAGGAGGACTTCATTTGTGGCTGCACTTGTCCCCTAGCCTCCATCATCAGTGGGCGGGCCTTGACCCACTCAAGCACGAACGCTTCCCGCAGTGTGGGATGCGCCCCGGCCATCTTAGCCCGACAAAGGCCAGGTCGGCACTCTCTTTTGGCTGTTTTGATTTTAAGCCCTCTGTTGCTATGTTGAGCTGTTTGGTTGGAACACCAGTCAACAAAAGGAAATTTGTGGGACTGGTAGATTATCACCCCATCATCATTACGACATGGAGAAAAGAAAGGCAAACTCGGTAGGCAGCACAGACATTCAACAATCAAACCACTGAAAGTTTTTTGGTAAGGACGGTAAACCTTGTGATAAATGAAATAGAGCGGTGGGTTTTCCATGTGACACTATTATCATAAATATCTGTAAACCCAAGGTCGCCAGGAACATTCTGGCTCAAGCAAGGGACGGCTTGGTAAAGCAGAGCTCCATTAAGATATTGCCACTTGGATTCTTTTATAGACATTTAGCATCAGATCCCAGTTTTTCAGTAAATCAGAGGGGAAATTGAGTTAATATTCCAAACCAACCTTGATACAGACCCCAATCAAATGTTGGCTTACCCATTAAGAACAGATTTATGTCTCAGTCTGACTTGGAGGGAAATGACTGACTGCATAGTGGAGAGCACAACCAAGCAGCCATAACAAATGCAGGGGCGACTCCCCTTCAAACGAATTCCCACGAACCTAGTTGCCAAGGGGCAAATACCCTTGTAATTTGTTTTGTATTCTTTTTATTAATGCACACAAAATAAATCATAAACACATACAATAAAACACTGGGTTGCATCGTAGCAAGTATTACCAATATGTTCGTCCTCCGAAACAGAAATACAACAAAGATGTCAACATTTGGGTTCAGGTATCTTCCGACAATACAGGGTCTTCCCGTACGGCAGGAGGGGCACAGATATCAACCCTATACACATTCCAGGGCCCCCAAATTTTGCCCCATTTCTTGGGCCTCCCCCTGGCCACATACACCGCCCGCTCTCTAAACATGCACGAGTCCAGATCTTCCATCCATTTTCCAATAGTAGGCGGCTGAGTCGCCCCCCATAGTTGAGCGATATTACGCTTGGCGTTGCCGCATGCCAGCGTGGCCCACACCTTTCCATGGGTCGTGAGGTCTGTGGGATCCCAAACATTCAAAAGACAACGCCGCGCATCCAATTCAAAGCTCACTCCCCACACCTCACGCACCTTGGCATGAACCGCAGACCAATACCCCTGAATGAGAGCACAGTCCCACACCACATGAAAAAACGTTCCAACCTCGCCACATCCTCTCCTACACTCATCGCTAACAGCCAAACCCATTCGCACTAATCGCGGGCCGGTGACATAGCTGCGATGGAAGATCTTTAATTGGACCAACCTGAGTCTCATTTGGATTGCAACGACCCTTGGAGAGGCCACTGCCTCCCTCCAGTCTTCATCATCCAGGATCAGTCCCTCAGCTGTCCATTGGTCTCGAAGACCCACAAGGGGATCCTCCGTATGGTTAACTAACTTTTTATAAATCAAAGAGATCGTCTTTGCTGGGAGATGACCGTCCAACACTCGATCCTCCAATGGGGACGCCTCTGGGAGCGTCCCATCTCGGGGAACGGCGGCCAGCAGCGCATGCCTAATCTGGAGGTATCGAAACCGCTCACTCCCTTGCAGCTGATAGCGTTCCTGCAAAGTTTCAAATGGCAGGATTCCATCTTTACCCCAGAGATCTCTCACTCGGTAAATCCCTGAGGTCCCACTTGTCAAAACCCTTAGATTTCCAGAGACTTCCCAAGCGTTCAGCATTCCAGAGAGGCGTAGCCAGAGTAATCCTTCCCTCCCATTTAAGAGAGTGGGTAGCCTCATGCCATACATGGACAGCCACCGCCGTTGGCCCCACCAGGGGAAAACGCCCATGTATAGCATACAGTACCCTGGAAAACTCCCCCCGGGTATCTGACCGCGATCCATAGCATAGCTGGGGTCTAGTGGCGAGCCATAGATGGCATGATTCACCGCCGCCAGTTGGGACGCCCAATAATACTTACTTATGTTAGGTAGGCCAATCCCCCCATCATACCACAAATACCCTTGTATTTAGCACTGGTACTGGCAAACAGGATTTGCAGATTTTATCTTCCAATATTTTGAGTATCTACCATAAACTCCAAAATAAGGATTGGTTAGCTTTCATCGAGAACTTTGATATATTATGTTGCCAGGAAACCTGGGCCTTGGATTCCCTAGCAATTAATGGGTTTAAATCTTACTGCTCTGAAGCACTTCCATCGATTGCTGGGAGAGAGAATTGGGGCCTAGCCCTTTTGGTGGCATGTTCTAATAAGAACGTAAAGTCTAAAATTATTGCAACAAAGTCATGCTATTAAATTATATATCTTAACTTGTCCAAACAATTTAATATACTTTAAATAATTTTTTTTCTACGGCACACTCCATAGGCATCATCAAAGAGCTGGGGAAGAAAGTATCGGATTTAATAGACAGGAAAAAAGCCTAAATCGTTTATATGTGCAGATGATTTTAACATCTAGAAATGTTTGCACAGTGGGACCCGCACAGGCGGATTCACTATCTTCCAAGGGGATGATAGTGGCCACTTTACACATTCAGTTTATGGCTAGGCCATAAATCATTTGTTCAGGCAAATAGTACAAGAAACCCACCAACCGTCCCAGGAAGGGAGAAGGGCAGCACAATAGACTTAATTTTGTTATCAAGGTATTTGGTACAAAATCTTGCTAGTGACCATAAGCCTGTAGTTCTGAAGTTACATACTTCCCTCGATCACGGCATAGAAGGTAAGACAATACCACCTTTAGGTACTCTGCAAACATGGGGTTCGCCTACATTCGGCTTCTCCAGACCCACACAAGGTATTTAATGCTCTAGTAACTGAGGCCTATAATGATATTTCATGCTGTGTATCAACAGCAGATTATTCAACCGAAATCAGGCCGTTTTGTGGAAATATGTAGAGCAGTATCCTGTGAGCTTATTTCAACTAAACCGCCCACAGAGCGATTGGGACACTGATGGTTCTCCACAGAGTGCACTGCAGCTCTAAAGTCATTAAAGCTGGCTGTTCAGAAAATCCCCCGTAAAGTAGCAGATATTAGGGATGCAAGAACACCTACAAACGAGCGCTCCAGCATAAGAAACAAGAAATCAGGGCGGGAAACTTGGGAGGATTTAAACAAGCAGCCCTCCTGAAAGATAATAGGCTTTTTGGGATACTGTTAATCGCCCTTTCTTTTCGTACAGCCCATCCACATCGCCCTTTCTTTTCGGACAGCCCATCCACATCGCCCTTTCTTTTCGGACAGCCCATCCACTAATGTGGATTGATTGCCACATCCCCGAACAAGACTGGGTTGAACATTTTTCTTCTTTCGTTAATCCAGATAAAAAGGGGGAGCGGCTGAGAAGGAAAATAGGCCTAACCCGCGCATCATAAATGAAAACTAGATCACTGATATGATAGATGTTGCTTCTGTAACTAAATCCGTTATGGGGGTCGTAAATGGGAAGGGACCAGGTCCCGATGGGGTGCTGATTGATTTGTTGAAAGTAAATCAGGAGTTTTGGGCCCGCTAATTACAAATGTATTGAGGGCTGCAGTGAAAGGATATCTCATTAACACCTGGAGAGAATCTGTTGAGGTGCCCATCTTTAAAAAAGGTGACTGGAATTAGCCTGTATGTTATTGCCCAATATCGCTGATCGATTCCACAGCAATGATTCTAGGACGTGCCATCTTGGGAAAATTAGAGGTTTGGGCAGGTGCCAACTCCTTTTTAAAATGTTTTTGTTTTTTTACCCGATTTCAGTATGACTTTCGCCCAAATTTAGGGACCGTAGATCAAGCTCTGAATCTTACACTAATCTTAGAAAAATATGTTAGGGCCTGGAGAGGAGCCGTGTATATGCTTTTTTGGACCTCTCCTGTGCCTTTGATTTTGAAGATTGGAGCATGCTATGGGAATTTGATGGAACAGGCTAGCGTTGAGGTACCTTTAATACCTCTAATAGATTTGGTAAGGTGTTCACATTGGTGCTCTAAAATCAAGGTATACGCTTCATGGAAGGGGGATTGTACAGCTCCTATAAGGGAGGAGGGGGTCAGACAGGGCTGCATATACACCCCTTTTCCCTTTTTATTTTATATTAATTCTTTAGATGCAGCCTTAAAATGATATAGTGATGATGTCCCCAAAATTGGCACCCAAGCTGTCCCTGTTTTATTCTTTGTAGATGAGGCGGTCCTTTTAGCATTGACCGCAAATGGGCTGCAAAAACGTTTAAACGCTTCTAATGATTTTATGCTCAGAATTAAGCTCAAGGTAAACTAGCAGAAATCATTCATTATGACCTTTGGCCCCAACCATGCTAAGAGTAAAACATTTTATAAAGAAGGAAGAACTATTGAAAAAGTACCCCTTTTTTTTAATTATGTGGCTATTTTATTGGAGGAAAACAGGACATGGGATGGGTTATTGACCCAGAGCATGCAAAAAGTGGGAGCAACTAGAGACTCTTTTTAGATTTGCTAACATATTGAGTTGGAGTTAGGCAACCTCTGAGAAACTTCAGGTAGCAGAGAAGTAATTTTTGTGTAGGTTTCTATGTATCCCTAAACTACCTCGAGCTTTATTGGACTTTTGGAACTGTGTTTAGGTTTCATTGAGACTCAAATTAGCATGGCTCCTTTATCAATATGGTTAACATTATGGAGCACCCCTAAGGCAGATTTCTCAATACTGGTGATGGCGGACTGCCTGAGCTTAGATAATTTAATCGCAGTCCCTTGGCTTTCTTATATAATAAAACACATTTTATAATCTGGGGTACAATTACCTTTTCATTCACCCGAAAGTATTGTTCCGAAATCATAGGAAGTAGTTAAAAGGGCGTTTGGATCACACAGGGAGGAAATAGGAAATTGAAATATCACTGCCATGTTCTCTGAAATCAGTTACATGCACATTTCTACAATTCTAGACATGGAACCTTATTTAAACTGGATAATAAAGCCAGAATATAGATTTTATCTCAACATGCCAAAACTAAACCCAGTGCACTATTTAGTAGCCTTTCTCACAGGAGGCACATGGCACACTTTCCTGCCTTGTTGCCCGTGTGACTGCCACTGCTCAATCAACAGCACACTTAATGCTATTTTGCACTCTGTATGATTCCTTTAGACTGCATTTCATCCATCCGATCCTTTTAAATAAGCATTTTACCTCCTATAAAGAGGGGCTATTTTATCTGCAAAGCTTAACCACATTTGAATGTTGCACTGTTGTTCTTAATTACATTATTGCTGCTATTAAACTGAGAAGAACTTATACATTTTAACAGTTTTTATGGCATGATTTTAAGATGAAGTTTTTAAAATGAGAATGTATTTTTGTTTAAATGTATGTTGTATAATGTAAATGGATCTTAACTTGTGCTTTTATGGTAATATACACCGACCGAATAAAGATAATCTTTGACTTTAATTAAAAATTGTTCCTTACATTTCTGTTATGGAAAGTTCTTCAATCTGTGGGAAGTCACAAACTTCAACCCACCAAGCATTGAGGTATCATTTTTATCAGGAGACCAAGGGGAATGCTGGGTGGTAGGATATTTGTGCCGGCACAGTGATCCACACAGAAATGTGAGGAAAATGTGATTATTTTTTTTAGCTTAATTTGGTTTGCAGGGGATTCTGGGTAAGAAAACTTTGGGGATCCACTCAAGCCACACCTCACTGGTCCCCCCCACGTAGTTTTCAGGAATGTCTGACATTGGTAGATTTCTCTAGATGGCCGCCTAGCCCGGTGCCAAAAGTAGGTGACCCCCGTGCAAAAGCAGGTCGTTTTGTGATATATAATTTTGATGTCTCCACAATATGTTTTGGGCCCTTCCCTGTTGTGAGCACTTGGCCCACCCACACAAGTGAGGTACCATTTTTATTGGGAGACCTGAGGGCACGCTGGGTAGTTGGAAATGTGTGATGGCCTGGTGAACCCACAACGTTCCCACACAGAAATGTGATGAAAATTAGTTTTTTTTTCTTTAGCTAAATTTGAGGTTTGAAGCAGATTCTGGTTAAGAAAACATTGGGGAATCCATGCAAGCCACATCTCCGTAGACTCACTCGGTGTCTAGCTTTCAGAAATGTCAGGGTTTGGTAGGTTTTTCCAAAAAGGGCTGCCATGGCCGGGACCAAAAACGCAGGTGACAAAAACACAAAAAAGAAAGCACTAACTAGTTGCAAGTAGATACAAAACTATAACTACAAACACAACAGCTCTAACTAAATACATCACACTAATGCCAACCGTGAAATCTGAACTTTTACGCTTATGGTTGCTCCCAAAAACTCAGTTGTGTGTGGTACAATTTAGAACATATAGGCACACACAGGCCAGGTTTAGAAGGACAAATGGGGCAGTACATATGACTCTCCCTCTGCACACCTCTTCATATACAGACTCTAAATCTCCTACTTGGAAATCCTTTTTTGGGTGTAGGAGGAAAGTGCCAATCTTTGAATCTAGCCAATTCCTCAACCACTGCAACTCTTGGAACTCTTTCCTATTCCTGTACAACAAGGTTGCCTATCACAGACTGCTGAAACTGAACAAATGTCATCTTGGACTGTGGAGAAATATCCTTGAATACAACGAAAATATTGAAGGTCGTTAAAAGGAGTAAATGGATATCCAACTTCGTATACCAAACGTAAGCCTCACGGACAGCAGTGTAAATTTACAACCTCTGATCTACTCTGTCTACACGACCCATGTGCTTATCGTAGTCTAAAATGCACACAGGTTTGCGTTGTTCAGGAACCTGACCCCAAATAGTCACAGGTGAAGTACTTTCATCACGGATGGTAGTAAGCATGTAGACATCTTTCCTGTCAGAAAATTTCACAGCTAGAAGTTCTTCACCAAGCAAGGCACTGCACTGTCCCTTGTCAAGTTGTTTCTTTTTTTACAAACAAGCTCTTTTGAGTAACCTTTACAGTTAGAGCGGATTGTGCCACAAGCAACAGTGTCCGCTTTGAACAATTCATTGAAAATTGCACACCAGTGTAGAAGTTATCTACATATAAATGGTGACCTTTGTTAAAAGTCATCTTCCAAGTTCCCATACAATTTTCTCGCTAACTCCGAAAGTGAACAAACAACCGGGGGGCGAGGGGGGGTCAATACTGGAATCCCTACCAGTGTACACCCTGACATTTTAACTTATCCAGTACTACTCTCAGGTACTACTCTCAGACAGCATATAAATCCAAATTCAATATTGTGCCCGCATGCTAGTAATGTTCTACCTAAAAACCAAACTGCCCTTGAACAGGACCAAAAACCCATCCCCATCTATTTCTTTTCGTGGAACATAGATCTTGAAATCGATCTACAAAGTGATTTATTTTATTTTATTTTATTTTCTTGTAGAGCGCCTGAATAGACCCCCGAAGGGGTATCTCCGTGCTTTGCCAGTAGAAGGGACATAGATTGTGCAGTTCATGTTCAAGAATGACTGATTGGATAGATGAGTGTTTAACTACTTGTGAAGAGATAGGTTTTGAGGGTTTTTCGGAAGGATAGATGATTGGTGATTTGTTTTAATGTCTGAGGCAGAGAGTTCCAGAGAACAGGACCAGTGTGGGCCAGGGCACGGCCTCCCTGCCTAGATTTTTTAATTCTGGGTACCTGCAGTAACTGGAGGTTGCTGGAGCGTAATGAGCGCCCTGGGATATAGGGTTGGAAGGCTTTTGTTAGGTACATAGGCCCGTGCCTGTCAGACATTTATGGATGGTACATAAGATTTTGAACTTAATGCGTTGCCGCACTGGGAGCCAGTGTAGTTTAGCCAGTAGAGGTCGGGAGGGAGTCCTAGGTGGAACGTTGAGGACTAGCCTTGCCGCAGTGTTTTGGACTATCTGCAATTTATTAAGTTGATCTTCATTTGTTGATAGTAGAAGACCATTGCAGTAGTCCAACCTGCTAATGACTAATGCCTGGACCAAGGTCTTTCTGTGTCTGTCAGGTAGAAATGGAAACACCCTTCTCAACAGTCCAATGGCTCTAAAACATGTACCGGCAACTTGGTTAACATGATCTTTAAATGTAAGGGCTTGGTCAAATAGCACTCCCAAGTTTTTCACGGTCTGTTTAGGGTTAGGAACTGGTCCCAGTTCTAGGGGCCACCATTCGGGGGACCACAGTGTCACTGCCTCCCCGAACAGCAGCACTTCCGTTTTGCCTACATTACAATGTAGGCAATTCTTGGCCATCCACTCTGACACTGCCCTCATTCCATCTGCAAAAGATTTTTTGAGAGCAGGTGTGAAGGTTTTGAAAGGGAACAGATGTTGGGTGTTGTCGGCGTATGACACTGGGGTGAACCCAAAGGATCTCACTAGGTCAGCCAGGGGGGCCACATACACATTAAATAATGTGGGGCTTAGGCATGAGCCCTGTGGCACTCCCCTGGTGAGCTCCCTAGAGATGGATTTATGGGAGCCCAACCTGACTTCTTGAGAGCGTCCTGAGAGAAAACTCTCCATCCAGGACAGAGCTACACCCCCCAATCCCACATCTTTCAGACGACCGAGAAGCACTTTGTGCGATACTGTATCAAAGGCAGCGGATAAATCCAACAGCACCAAAATCATTGACCCTCCACCGTCCAGTGTCATCCTGATGTTATTGGTCACTGCTAGGAGGGCTGATTCGGTGCTGTGGTTCGGCCTGAACCCAGATTGTGAGTGGTCTTTCTTGTTGGACTTGCTGTGTTGAAGCAAAGCTGCTTATCGTTTACCTGCCGCCTCGAGCCCTCCTGCATCCCGCCACCCGCCGCACGCCTCCCTTGTCACCGGGAGAGCTGCCGCAGTGTGGAGGGCGGGCTAGGGGAACCACAAGCCCCAGCAGGCACTGCGCCCTACGAGCACCATCAACAAGCGCCAGGAGGCGCATAAAATCGGCGCACTCCTTGCAGAGCAGGGGGAATCTTTCTTGTTGGACTTGCCGTGTTGAAGCAAAGCTGCTTATCGTTTACCTGCCGCCTCGAGCCCTCCTGCATCCCGCCTCCCGCCGCACGCCTCCCTTGTCACCGGGAGAGCTGCCGCAGTGTGGAGGGCGGACTAGGGGAACCACAAGCCCCAGCAGGCACTGCGCCCTACGAGCACCATCAACAAGCGCCAGGAGGCGCATTAAATAGGCGCACTCCTTGCAGAGCGGGGGGAATCTTTCTTGTTGGACTTGCCGTGTTGAAGCAAAGCTGCTTATCGTTTACCTGCCGCCTCGAGCCCTCCTGCATCCCGCCTCCCGCCGCACGCCTCCCTTGTCACCGGGAGAGCTGCCGCAGTGTGGAGGGTGGGCTAGGGGGAACCACAAGCCCCAGCAGGCACTGCGCCCTACGAGCACCATCAACAAGCGCCAGGAGGCGCATAAAATCGGCGCACTCCTTCCCTCGCGGGACGCCGGGCGAAGCCCGGGCAAAGGGCGGGCCCTCTTAGGCCCTCAGAGGCCTGAAGAGACTGGACTGGGCCACATCCCCTGGCCGTGGAACTAATTTGAAGTGAGTTGAGTAAACCTCTTGTTTCTTAGCATTTGCAGCCAATGTCTACTATCGGCCAAAATCCTCCTTCTGTTACAGCTCCTGATAAAGCAGGGGGCCTGGTAAACGGCACCCTTGATAACTATTTTTCTAAAGCCACCTTTGAAGGAACAAAAGACCTATTACTAGCAGAACGCCGGGCTGACCGTCGTCGTTCCATTGAATGTATTAAGAATAGGGCATTTTCAGAGCCTATTCCCAATGTCTCAGCAGATAATGACTCAAGTGTCGATATCATGGATGTTAAATCAACGGGGGAGAGTGTACCCTTACTGTTAAGGGAATGTTTAGCACCTCCTACCGATTCAATTCAAACTGAACCAGCTATGATTTCTCTTGATCCCTCTGGCACTCCCATTGTTTCAAAGACCATAATTTCACCAACATCCAGGCCAGGGAAGGTAGTAAGAGGGAAAATAATGAGGCCCTTGCCACATAAAATCCACGGTCCTCCACCTACTAAAAAGAGACGCCACAGACTGGACCCAACCAAGCCAAAGCTGAGTCATTCTGAGTTTGGGAAGAAATCCAACACTACCTGCACCAAAGCTACAGGATCTATTGTTGCCAAGGAAGTTGTAGAAACAGCGTTAAATCTTTCAGCTCCCCTATTATCAATTTCTCATCTGGTTACTGAGTGCAGCACTGAACGTGTTTCAAATGTAGAAGGGCTCTCATCTACCCCCTCCAGTAACTTACTAGACAATATAGAACTTATTGTGAGGAGTTACACGCTAGCTATAGTTGAAAGACTAAAAGGAGTGGAATTAAGACTGGGGAGAATAGAGGCAGATCTGGCCAAGCAAAATATCTCCTCTAGGGCCATAGAAAACAAAGGGCCAACAACAGCAGTAATCCCCAGCCAAGGATCCACATCGGCGCCTACCCTTTCATCTGACGCTGTTGTGGCAACACCTACTACAACCACCCCTTGTAATAATCTGAAACCAGTCGTACTAGCTGCAAATAAAAATAAGCCTACAAGTTCTATATCTGTACCTGTACTTAAACATCACCCTAATCCCAAACCAATCCAGACTAAAATATCAACATCATTATTAGCCACAACGTTGAATTATAATCATATTCCGGACACTGTTGTTGATAATAATTTAGTAAGGGAACTGGGTAACCCATTTAATGGGTTGGTAAGATTGGAGATGGATGAAGTTAGTCATACAAGAGGAGTCCAAGGCAGAAGACCACCTATAGAACTCCCGCCAGAAGCCACACCCTATGTGGTGGTACTCACTGGGGTACCAGAACTATCAGGAAACAAGCGGGAAGGCTTCTACCAACTCAAGAACAAAATCATGCACTGGCTAACTTCATATAGACCTAAAGCCAGTAATATTAATGGCGAGATAGTTCACGTCCGACGCTTGCCCTGGTTAGGTGGAAGACCAAAGGACATAGGGGGAGATGTGGTTGTGGTGAATTTTAGAGACAAAAATGCAGTGCAATACATTCTGTCCTGGCCACATGGCAATGAGAATAACTGCATTATACCACGACCTCTAACCTATTTCTACCCAAGATCCATAGTATTCCCGCATCAATCGGCAACTAGCAAAGCCCTTTTTGACAACTATTTTCCCATCATGGAGCATGCTAGAAACCCTGTTCATATGTACCAACCTGCACTTGCCCCTGTTTCATCTGGGTGGAACACTATACCCCCGAGACACATCACAAGTGAATACAGAGGAAGGGCCCACCTATTACCATTTACGCCACTGGAAACATCGAATAGGTTTGATGTATTCAGTGGTCTAGATGAATGTGATTGATGTTTAATGAACAGGGAGGGAGATAGCGGAGGTGGAAATAATGGCAATACTGATGGAGCCAAGGCGGGAGTAGGAAGTAGATTTTTGAGGGCAGATAACATTGTTACTACAAGTGGGGCTGGGGTCAATAGAAGCCGGTCTCCATTACTACCAGGGGGCAATTGTGGGTCAAACGCTACATTAGCCTCATTAGTTTCATGGAATGTAGCGGGAGTGCGTGCAAAAATACGTGATCCTGACTGGAATAATTATGTGAACACCTTTGAAATTTGTATGTTACAGGAGACATGGGCTACGGATCAGGTCCATAGAGTGGGATATAAAACATATCAAATAGAGGCTGTCCCTTCAACAAGAGGACGAGCCTCAGGTGGCCTACTAATATGGATCAGTGTATCTATCAATATCGGTATAAAAATTCTAAACACCGATTCTTTAGATATACTTGGTCTGGAAATAACTACTGAGGACAAAAGGGTAATTAACCTTATAAATTTGTATAATAGTCCTCATCCCTCCTATAAGGTGTCACCATGTATTGAAAAATTGGACTTTTATGGACACCCTAGAGCCAGATGCAAGTGTAATCCTATGTGGGGACATGAATTGTAATTATGAACCAATTACGGGTATGGTCAATCTGTATGGAGATGAGGATATGGCCAATAAGATACCCCTCCTGACTGATAACAGAACTGTAGCCGGGTCTACATTAGCCCTTCAGATCACTAGGCTGCTAACAAGCCATGGTCTGAGGGCTTGTAATGGGCGCATGCCATCAGACAGCCCAAAAGCACCCACTTTCAAGAGGCGAGACTACAAAAGTAATCTAGATTATGTTATCATTTCCTTTGATTTGTGGCCATACACAACTGGTCTAAAAGTCAAGGAGAGGTTTGACAGCGACCATTTTCCCCTTGAAACTAGCTTCCTTACAAGCTTATTAAGGGGGTTGGGAAATACAGAGGGAGGTGGCATACAAGTACAGTTACCAGTACTAGATAACATCATAGTTAGTAACAATCGAAGGGCTGTCAAGTGGGCATATATATTGGAAAGTGTGGACCTCTTATCCAATATATATCACACTCTTGTAAATACATTTGAATCATACTGTCCACTAAGATGTGGATCAGGGGAATTTATCAAGCTACACAAGCTCCTTTTCAGTCATTTGCTAGACCTGTTAACAAAAAGACCAAAAAAAGGGACTGGTACAGCAAATGCAAAACCAGTTGGGAAACCCTGGTATAATAAGGAATGCCGGGCTGCTAAAACAGCTTTGATTGAGGCAATCAAAAGAAAAAGTCCTGAGGAAATTAAAGACAAAAGGAAACTATATAACAAAATATTGGTGCAAGCAAAATCTTCTTGGTACGAGGAGTTATGGTCCAGTATGCTACAAGCTGCTAAAACTAAGGACCAGAGGCATTTCTGGGAACTAGTAGCTAAGGGTAATAAACGTGAGAAGGGCTCTAGAGAGGTTTTTTTAGACGAGGCCACATGGGTAAAACATGTTCGAGGCATGTGGGCTGCTAAATTCATATCTTAGCATTAGATCGCCGCCTAGTGTTGGGCTCGGATGATTGCACATTGTTGTCCTGGAAGAGTCTTCGAAGTATCCTGAGATAGGTGGCTCCTCCCCTGGACTACAGTGCGCATGGGCATCGGCTCCATCCCCAGATTGTTTTTTTCCGCCATTGGGTTCGGATGTGGTCTCGACGTCTTACTGTCGGAACCAAGTAAAACTAACTTTTAGCGGCCAAAAGGCCTCGATTTCATTGCGTCGGTATTGTCTGCGCACGGTCTCGAGTCTTCCGTCTCTTGGAGCCGGAATAAGCGGAGTTTTCTTCGCTCTCTGAACTTTGAGGCCTTCTCATCGCGACACGACTGCAAGCCTTTTCGGACATGGAGCGGAGCCCGTTTAAGTACTGCCCGCTCTGTGGGTCCAAGTACCCACACATCGATCTACACCCCGTCTGTAACAAGTGCCTTTCGCCTGACCACGACGACGGAAAGTGCAAATTGTGTGCGCAGTTCCGCTCCAAGAAAACTCTCAAGCTTCGGCGCGCGGTGCGCTTGGAAGCTAAGCAAGCGGCCCCGGATCCGGAGAACATCTTCGGCGACCAGGACGAAGAGGTCCAGGGTCACCATCTACAAATCTCCCCACCAGAGACGGAGGTCGAGGCGGATCCGGGAGACGACGACGGAGTCGCGGGTCAAGGCCTTGAATACGTCGAAGAGGTAGGAGACGACGATGAGATTTATGGGGCCGCGGCAGACAGCTCGGGGGACGAGCTCTGCCCCGAAGGTTACGAAGATACCGACCGGGACACGGGATCGCCTGTCGGCCTTACCCAAGACCCGTTGCCGCAAGCCACAGCCCCGCCTTCGGGCCCGGCTACGGACTCACTTGCTGAGCAGACTGTTTCGAAAACGAAACTGAAACCATCGGGATCGACGACACCTAAAATGGCCGACCCGAAAACGAAACCGAAACTTAAGGACTCGAGTGTCCCTAAGATGGCTGCCGTGCCGGTAAAAAAGACGGTGCCCGCTACCCCATCGGCTCCGTCGACCTCCGGTCCGCAGAAGCCGAAGAAGTCCGTCGATTCCGATGTTGCAAAATCAAAACCGACGCCTGAGGAGGGGTCCTCCAAGAAAGATGGTCGGCACGGGTCAGCGGCAACGACGCCGTCCAAGCCCGCCAAAGTCGGCTCCAAGGAGGCTACGCACAAGAAGTCTGCGCCCCGGACTCAGGAATCGGAGGCGGTGAAGGCGGGTTCCGCGCCCAAAGCGCACAAGGCCCACAAGGACGTCGGATCCGAGGGACCGATCAGACCTTCCTCGTCAGCGACGAAACCCACTGTGAGTGAGACGTCCCTCATCGCAGACTCACTGCAAAGAATCAGGGAGAAAGCCTTTGCCCCGTCGGCTCCGATACCATCGCCGCAGCCGCAAAAGGACACTCCAGCAAAGCCTTCTGGGAAACTTCTCTTTCTTTTGCCACCTAAGGAGGCGCCGAAAGCGTTTTCAACCAAACCGGCTCCGAAACAAGTTTCTTCGCCGGCTGGCCCGCTTCCACGTCGGGTACTCGAATCAGAAGACGATTCAGAGCATTTCATCGACGCTGACACAGGCAAGCTGACCCTCTATAAGAGGAAAATCACTTCGGAGCCAGTGGACTCCTATGTCATCCCACTGAAAAAGAAGAGGGTGCCCCTTGACGCCTCAGGCCTCACGGAGCCAATCCAGCCTCCTCCAAGACGGAGCCCTACTCCCTCCCCAGAACACTCTGCGGGTGAGGGGTGTGATGAGGACGAGCAGTACAATTTCCCTATCGATGAACCTGATGCACAACCGGATTCATACGATGACACTGGTGACCAGAACACCCAGGGTGTGGGGCAGGACCCGCAGCTCTTTAATGCACGTGCATCCCCGACTGAGGACTCAGCAGGCTTTCATGCACTACTTGAAAGGGCGGCAGCCAATCATGATGTGGACATGCATGCCGACCCGGTTGAGGAAGACTTCCTTTTCGACACCTTTTCAGTCTCTGAAAGGACAGTAAAAACACTTCCTATGCTAAAAGGAGTCCTCAAACATGCTGGGGACATTTTTAAGGAGCCTACAAGAGCGAGAGTGGTCAACCCTCGCATTGAAAAGAAGTACAGGCCTGCACCTGCGGACCCCGCCTACATCCGGGGACAATTGCCACTGGACTCTCTTGTGGTCGCCAATGCCAGGAAGCGTGCCAACTCCCAGACAACGGGTGAAGCTCCTCCCCCGGATAAGGAGTCCAAAGTGCTAGAGGCAGGGGGCAAAAGAGTAGCTGCACAGGCATCAAACTTTTGGCGCATCGCCAATACACAGGCGCTCTTGGCGCGTTACGATAGGGCACACTACGACACCCTAGAACAGGTTGTACAACACCTGCCTCCACAGTTCCAAGAAGCGACACAACTGCTCATTAACGAAGGGAAGCTAATCTCAAACGCAGCCATCAAGTGTGCGCTTGACGCTGCAGATACAGCTGCTAGGGCTGTCAACACTAGCGTTATGCTGAGACGACAGGCGTGGCTACGCATCTCAGGCTTTAAACCGGATATTCAGACAACAATTCTTAATCAACCGGTCAATCCTGATAGTCTGTTTGGTCCAGATGTTGACACCACCCTAGAGAAAATAAAAAAGGACACGGAAACTGCTAAATCCATGGGGGCCCTGCAGTCTCAACAGTTTCGTGGCAGCAATTTTCGTCGCTCAGGTGCACGTGGGGTCACCAGAGGACAAATGGGTCAACAATCCCAGTTCTCAAAGGGTGGAGCACAATCCTCGTTCACGAAACAGAACAAGGGAGGTTACAGGAATAACAGCAACAGAGGTCGCGGCAGAGGAAACAACAACCCCCGCTCCTCTACTCCAAGCAAACAGTGACTCTCTGTCACTGCCCCCCGACCACCTAACACCTGTCGGGGGGAGACTGCAGCAGTTCCTGCCCGTCTGGAAAAACATCACCACAGACAGGTGGGTGCGACAACTAGTCCAGTATGGTTATTGCCTAGAATTGAAGTCCACTCCACCCAACATCCCGCCAAGGCAAAGGCCTATGTCCGCAGAGCACTTGCTCTTATTGCAGCAGGAGGTAGTGGTGATGCTGCAAAAGGGAGCAATCGAGCAAGTGCCGGTGGGAGAGGAAGGCACAGGGGTATATTCCCTGTGCTTCCTTATTCCAAAGAAGGACGGATCTCTCAGACCCATTCTAGATCTACGCCCCCTCAACCTGTACATACTATCGCAACATTTCCACATGCTTACACTGCAACAGATTCTTCCCTTGCTAAACCGAGGAGACTTCTTAGCAACCTTAGATCTCAAGGATGCGTATTTCCACATTCCACTACACCCGTCACACAGGAAATACCTCAGGTTCACTATTCAAGGCAGGCACTACCAGTTCAAGGTCCTACCCTTCGGAGTCACAACAGCCCCGAGGGTGTTCACCAAGTGTCTGGCGACAGTAGCGGCGCACCTCAGGAGGCAGAACATCCATGTCTACCCCTACCTAGACGACTGGCTCGTACAAGCCAAGTCAGAGCAGCAGTGCGCCGCGGACATGTCAACTACAATTCACCTTCTTCACGATCTGGGTTTCTCCCTAAATTACCCAAAATCGCATCTTCAGCCGGCACATGTCCGGCAGTTCCTAGGTGCAACGATCAACACCCTGACGGCCATGGCTCAGCCAAACCAAGTCAGGATAGACAGCATGCAGGCCCTGATCCAAAGGTTCAGGCCACAACACTCGCTTCCAGCGAGAGTGTTCATGCAGTTGATAGGCATGATGGCCTCCTGCATCTTCATAGTCCCTCACGCACGGCTACACATGCGCCCGCTCCAGGAGTGCTTAGCGAATCAGTGGACACAGGCTCGTGGACAATTGACAGACCTAGTGTTGGTTACCAGTCGGGCATACGACTCTCTGCATTGGTGGACTCCACACAACCTTTGCAAGGGCCAACTGTTCCAAGAGCCTGTGCCGCAGATTGTCCTGACAACGGACGCATCTCTCCAGGGATGGGGAGCTCATGTGCTCACTTACACAGTGCAGGGACTATGGTCGACGCAGCAACAGAAGATGCACATCAACTATCTGGAACTGATGGCAATCTTCATGGCGCTCAAGTCCTTCATTGTACATCTGTGCAACAAGGTCGTGCTAGTCCGGACGGACAACATGACCGCGATGTACTACATTCAAAAGCAGGGAGGCACCCACTCGCCACAGCTGTCTCATCTGGCTCAGAGCATGTGGAAGTGGGCCATTCAGAGGAACATTTTCCTCATGGCAGAACACCTCCCAGGAAAGGACAATCAGATGGCGGATCTGCTCAGCAGGTACAGCCATCAAATGCACGAGTGGGAGTTACACCCATCTGTCCTCCACCCGTACTTCCAGCAGTGGGGTCATCCGGAGATAGACCTGTTTGCCACAAAAGAGAACGCAAAATGCCAACACTTTGCCGCCAGGTTCCCTCACCCACAGTCGCAGGGGAATGCGATATGGATGAACTGGTCAGGCAAATTTGCGTACGCTTTTCCGCCAGCCCCTCTAATACCGCTGGTCGCAAGAAAGCTAAGGCAGCACGAGATGACTCTCATCCTAGTTGCTCCAACGTGGGCGCGCCAAGCATGGTACACCACGTTCCTCGAACTCTCAGTGGTGCCGCATCAAAGACTGCGTCTCACGCCCAGTCTTTTGACGCAGAACCATGGAGAAATTCAGCATCCAGATCCGCAACAGCTCAACCTGGCGATCTGGCTCCTGAGGTCCTAGAGTTTGGGTACCTTAACCTGCCTCCAGAATGCATGAGCATCATCAAGGAGGCGAGGAAACCAACGACTAGAGCATGCTATGCTGCAAAGTGGAAGCGTTTTGTCATCTACTGTACAGCCAATGACATCAACCCGCTTGATGCATCTATCCCCAACATCATCTGCTATCTGTTGCATCTTTACAAGTGCAATCTGGCGTACACTTCCATTCGGATACATCTATCCGCCATAGCGGCTTATCTTCAGAACAGGCAGCACCTCTCTGTCTTCAGAGTGCCCGCCATTAAAGCCTTCCTTGAAGGTCTGAAAAGAGTCATTCCCCCAAGGACACCGCCAGCTCCAGTGTGGAACCTCAATGTCGTCCTCACCAGACTGATGGGACCACCATTTGAGCCACTGCACTCGTGTGAACTCCAGTTCCTTACGTGGAAAGTAGCTTTCCTTATAGCTATTACGTCTCTGAGGCGTGTCAGTGAGCTGCAGGCGCTCACAATCCAAGAGCCATTCATTCAAATTCATCCAACTAGGGTAGTGCTACGCACTAACCCCAAATTCCTTCCGAAGGTGGTGTCACAGTTTCATCTAAACCAAACTATTGACTTACCAGCATTCTTTCAAAACCCGCAAACGGTGGCGGAAAGAATGCTCCATACCTTAGATGTACGGAGGGCGTTGATGTACTACATAGACAGAACACAACCCTTTAGAAAGACAAAACAACTCTTTGTTGCCTTCGCACCACAACACAAAGGCAACCCAATTTCCAAAGCAGGGATAGCCAGGTGGATTGTTAAGTGCATCCAGATATGTTATCAAAAAGCCAAGCGCACTTTAACAATACCCCCCAGAGCGCACTCCACACGCAAACTGGGGGCATCCATGGCTTTCCTAGGGAACATTCCTTTAGAGGATATTTGCAGAGCAGCCACGTGGGTCACACCACATACCTTCACGAAACACTACTGTGTTGATGTGCATTCCAAGCAGCAAGCAGCTGTAGGACAGGCTGTTCTCAAGACACTTTTTCAGGTTTCTGCAGCTGGCACGGGCAACCGCCGCTGATGGAGGGACTGCTATGTATTCTATGCTAAGATATGAATTTAGCAGCCCACATGCCTCGAACTGAATATGCTACTTACCAGTATGCATCTGTTCTTGGCATGTAGGGCTGCTAACATTCATATCGCCCGCCCTCCTCCCCGGTGCCTGTCGCAGCTGCAGATATACTATTGTATTTATTCATTAGCATGGACATCCTTTACACTTTTCACTCCATCTTCTGCCACAATGGCGAAAAACAATCTGGGGATGGAGCCGATGCCCATGCGCACTGTAGTCCAGGGGAGGAGCCACCTATCTCAGGATACTTCGAAGACTCTTCCAGGACAACAATGTGCAATCATCCGAGCCCAACACTAGGCGGCGATCTAATGCTAAGATATGAATGTTAGCAGCCCTACATGCCAAGAACAGATGCATACTGGTAAGTAGCATATTCATTTACAATGTTGTATGCAGTTAAAACCACTGAGGTCACATTGTTGGGTGAACCGACTAAAATCCAGTCAGTAAATTCAAACCCCCCGATAGTTTTTGACCTACACGAAACTGAGCAAGCTTCAGTCAAACAAGGGAAGGCACCCGGACTTGATGAAGTCCCAGGCGATCTTTTTTTGCATAACACTGATGTCTGGGCACCATACTTAAACCATTTATTCAATGCTATTGCGGCTGGTGACCTAATCCCAGATACCTGGGAAGGAGCAGAAATTATCACTATTTTTAAAAAGGGCGATAGAGGCGATCCAGCTAACTATCGCCCTATTAGTCTTTTAGATATGACTCAAAAGATATATGCCAGGCACATATTAAATCGTATAAACACGTGGTTAGATGATGAATTAGTTTTATCAAAATACCAGGCGGGGTTTAGGGAAAAAACTGGGACCATAGACCAGGTATTGAGGCTATGCTGCTTGTATTGGAAATATGTCATCATCCGCAAAGGCCACCTGTATGTGACCTTTGTGGATCTACGAGCAGCATTTGACCTGATACCTCGTGATTTACTTTGGAAATCCTTGGAAAGCCAGGGATTACCTGGGGGACTCCTAAAGCTGGTGATGGGCCTGCATCAGGAGAACTATGCTAAGGTTAGGTGGGGCCCAAACGGGGAACTTACAGACCCAATTCCAATAAAAAGAGGAGTTCGCCAGGGATTCGTACTGGCTCCCACACTTTTCTCCCTCTTTGTCAATGACATTGCGGCTTACATGGAGAACTGTGATAATGATTCGCCTCGACTGGGCGGGGAGCGGGTACCGTCCCTCCTTTTTGTGGATGATACGACCCCTCGGGGCCTTCAAATTTTATTAGATAGGTTCCAGCAATATTGTACCCTAAAAGGGTTGGAAATTAACATAAATAAAACCAAATATATGGCATTAAACCCGCATAAAAGTTAAAAAAATTTTTTAATGTTAAATGGTCACAAGCTTGACTATGAACAGAGCTTTACATATTTAGGGGTATTATTAGACTCCTTAATGGGATGGAGACCACAGCTAGAAAAGTCAAAAATAGTGTTCAAACAAAACTGTCATCCAATATTAAAAAGATACGATAAATGTGTGAACAAGGCAGTTACCCCAGCAATAGAAATTTTCAGATATAAGGTTCAATCAGCTGTTCTGTATGGAGCTGAACTATGGGGACCAGTATGTAGGAAAACCTTTGAAATACTGGAGAACAAGTTTATTAGGGTATTACTAAAAGTACCCATTAATACCCCATTCGTTCCATTATTTTTAGATTTAAACATTAAGCACACTGACCATCATGCTATGTTGAGACCATTATTATTATGGGTTAGATTATGGACAACCCCTGAACTGTCTGACTACAAAAATGGGTTGAAAGAAGTATTGGACCTAGATAGTGGCAACCAAATATTTTGGTTCAAACATGTAAGAGTTTGGTTATCCAAACTAGGTCTAACCCACTTCTGGAGTGAGCCGGAGTCCTTAATTATGGCCTCTAAGAAAATTGTTAAATTGTCTTTTTGGTCTTACGTGAGCCATGACTCTGCGTATGTTAGAATGCATGGCCCTTTGACCGAAAAAATTTTATTGGTCAAAAACGTGGCTTGTTTTGAATCATTTCTTGATGAGATTCAGCCGCCATTGGCCAAAACTTTGTACTTAAAATATAGATACGGAACACTGAGAACTAAGGTAGTAGAGAAAAGCTGGGGAAAGTCAAACAGTGATTTCTGTACTGCATGTTCTAACAATATGAGGGAAGACGTTTTACACATATTGTTTTTTTGTCCGAGCTACGGTAAAGCCAGGAAAAAATGGATAGTGCCCTTATGTCGCATTATTGGCTTTAGTTCCCACAAGGAAGCTGGTAGAATTTTAAAAACGGATACCAGGCAAGTAATTGTGTTTGGAATTAGTAGATTTCTTCTGGCTGTATATTTTATTAGATTGAAAATGTCCCTCCCATTTTAAATAGTATTCATATGTACTGACCAAACCACGGATTACGTTTTTTTCTTATTTTTTGTCAATTTTAAACTACATGCCTTGGCTGTTATAAATTTATTTAATGACTTTTTAACCTTGTAATAATGTTTTTTAAACTATTTATTAACTCTGTGATAATTTTATTATTGAACCAAAGTGATGACGCGAAGTATTGATTACTGGTTTTGTGTGTAATGTTTTTATGATTGTATTATTGTATATCTTTTATGTTGCAAGTCAACGAAATAAAGATTGTGAATTGAATTGAATTGAGTGGTCCAGGCCTTCCGTTGCCTCGATATAATTAGATAAGTGGGTATTTACGTGCTTCTCAGTCATCTTACCGATGTGCGGCAAGAGGGAGATAGGCTGAAGATTTGAAAGATCTGTCCATGGGGAGGCCGCTTTTTTCCTTATTGGGTTCACCACCGCTAGTTTCCACTTCATTGGGACTTGCCCTTCTGTCAATGAGATGTTCATCACTGACTGAATGGAGGGTCCTAGGAGGGAGATCAGAGGGGCAACCATTTTTGCAGGGAGGAGGTCATTGGGGGACCCAGATTTTATGTGGCTGATGAGAGGTGGCAGGTCTAAGTCACTGACTAGTGGAAAGGTCAGTAGTGGGTTTTTATTTTGAGTAGGTGAGTCATTAGGGAGGGAGACCGTGGTTCCTGCACCACTAAAGACCGTAATTTTATTATAAATAAGATTAATTTTGTCCTCAAAGAACATTGAAATCTCATCACAGAGTGTTTGGGAGAATTCATCGGGGCTCTCACAGGCTGTGGGTTTACCGAAGCTCTGCAGTATTTTAAACAGCTCCCTTGGACAGTTACCTGCCTCTGCTAGTTGTAAGGTGAGACTATTTTTCCTGGCTTGCTTTACGTTTTTATAATAGGTTGACTGGGCCTCTTGGTAAGTTTTCCTTTTCTCCTCAGTTTTCAATTTCCTCCATGCTTTTTCTAGTCGCCTACATTTCTGCTTCTCTGTTCTAAGGTCTTGAGTATACCATTTTTCTTGCTTGGTGGGAGGGTATTGCTTATGGAGTTTTAGTGGGGCCAGGGTGTCAATAGCTAGCTTAAGTGAGTTATTAAATTTTTCTAGTGCAGTGTCTGCTGAGTCTTCATTTGTAAATGTTGGTAATATCCAGTTTGCCCTCAATTTTTCCACCGATATTTTGTGCCATTGACGGCGCAGAATTGGCGGGAGCGGCGCCTTGTGCAAGGATTTAGTCGGGCCCATCAGAAGAAACTCTATCAAAAAATGATCTGACCAATTGATTTCTTTAGCAGGAAGGCATCTTATTTTTGTGCAGTTAGAGAATAGTGAGTCCAAAGTATGACCACCTGTGTGGGTAGCACCGCTATTTATAGCCTTTAACCCCAGGTTAGACAAGTCTGCAGTTAGTGAGATAGTTTCGGGGTGTGTCAGATTGTCCATGTGTACATTAAAATCTCAGAGGAGGATGAAATTCTCCCTGGCTTTAAAATGTGGAGCTAGTAACTCCAGAAGGGAGAGGGCAAAGTCCGGATTGGATCCTGGTGGGCTGTACGCTAATGCGCCTTTCCAGGAGATGTGGCCAGCCGAGCTGAACTTGAAGATCATTATTTCCAATTGAGGACTGGACCTTTGTTCTAATATTGTTACCTTTAGTATGTCTTTATATATAATGGCTAAGCCACCACCTGTTTTATTAATTCGGTCAAAGTGTAGAATCTTGTAGCCTGATGGAACCCCAAGTGTAATTGCTGTAACCGTATGGTGTTTCATCCATGTTTCGGTTAAAAAACAAATGTCAGGCTGTGTGGTGTAGACGAGATCCCATACCTGAAGCTGATGTTTAGGGAGAGACCGGACATTCAAGAGAAAACATTTTAGTCCCTCTGGAAGTGATATATTTGGAGCGTTTCCATTTGTACTGTTCCTTACTACTAATGATTGGTAGCGACATTTTAGACATGAAAAACAGCCCTCAAGATTCTGACAAGGTATTCGAGTGCCACAATCTCCAGTAGGTTGTAAATCTAGGAGGAATTGGGCGGGGTATGTGATATTTCTCGTACCTGAGATGTCATGGTCCGTAGGGGTTGAGCCCATTGCCCCTATGCCACGTACTGTCGCGGACGGGCGCAGACGGGCAGCTCTTTGGCTGGTCTTCGGCGATGCTGCGCGCGATCGCTGCACGCTTGTAGGAGGCGATGGCTAAATAGGCCAGCAAAAGGCATCCACTAGAGCGCTAACCGCTCAGGAAGTGCCCCCGCAGGAAGTGCCTGGCTCTCCCTGACCCGCCCTCCCCGCAACGGTATAGGCTACCGCGTCGGACCGGGGCGGGCAGGAGTGAAAGACGAGCACAGGCTTCCTTTACCAACAGTGAGTGTTTCCTCCCCCTTTTAATCAGGATAGGAAAGGTGGTACAGATAGTGCCAATCCAGAAAATGTGGCGTTTTAACAGTGCGTGCTGATTAAGTGAGTGAGTGAGTTTTTAAGTTTTTTAAAATGAGCAATCAAGATAAAAGTTCCGTTTTTAAATCAACAGAGCAACATCGTTATTAAGTCAACAATGAGGTTTAAAATTGCAGGCAGTTCAATTCTCTCACATGCAACAGTTCTCAACACACCTCAGGGCACATTCGTGTTACCTTCAGCAAGCGAAGCGGAACGGGGACTCTGCCACCGTCACCCTTTCGCTTAAATACAGGCAGAATCTTAAAAATGCCATGAACATACCACAGCCGATGCAACTATCTCAACACAGTTGAACATCCCTCATGGGATCAAAAACTCAGATCCCTATTTATTTGCGGCCTCTTGTCTGCCCAGACAAAGGCGATAAATTCGGATTGTAGCTGCTTTAAAACACCCGAGGGAGGTTTTACCGGTAGGGTTGGAAAGAGGTATAAGACTTTGGGGAGTATGCTCATCTTGAGGGCCGCCACTATACCCAGCCACAAGAGATTAAATGGCCACCATAGAGTGAGCTCCTGCCTTGTCTGACGCAGCAGCCGACAGTAGTTCAGGGAAGTTGTCTCAGCTGTGGATAAGGACAGTATGATGCCCAGGTATGGCATACCCTTTTGATGCCACTGAATAGGGCACGCATGGGCCAGAGCCGTGATGGTTGTCTGCTTCAGTGAGAAGCCCAATGCCTGGGACTTGGCCACAATGACCTTGAATCCAGAGGCTGCTGCAAATTCCTCTTAATTCGGCCAAAAAATCCAGAACCGAGGTGTTGGGGGAGTACTCCAGCTTGGCGACGACATTGTCTGCATAAAGGTTGATTGTATGTCGCTATCCTCCAAAAAGGATCCCCTTAATCCGCTGATTCTCCCGAACACGCTGGGCTAACTGCTCCATGTAAAGAACAAACAAAAGGGGGTGAGCTGGCAGCCCTGTTGCGTGCCCCTGGTGATATTAAAGGGGTTTGATGTGAAGCCATATACCCTGACAGTAGCTGAAGGGCAGCTGTAGCCACTGAACACCCATTGGCGAAAACCCCAAACCTCTCCAAGACAGTCTCCAAGAAGGGCCAATGGACCCTATCAAACGCCTTCTTGGCGTCTATTGATAGGAAGAAGCGCTCCTCTGACTGTCGGTGGGACTTATCCAAGAGATGTAGTAGCCTTCTGGTATTCTCGCTATAGAAGCAAAGAAAACAGCAAGCAACATCCACAGGTGGGACTTCTGGGCTAGGAGAGGGCCAGTCCTCTACCAAAATCCGGTCTTCAACCTCTGTGGGGGGGCTCCCCAGGCGAAGAAGAGCGGAAAAACTACGCCGGTCCTGGTCACTGTCAAGGACGATGACGTCGAGGGTAGGTATGGCATGTCCACTGTCGACTCTGAGTTGAAGCGATCCCACATTTCTCCAGACGGACCCCACACCAGACTCATTGTTGTGGCACCTAAGAAGCAACATGCTACGGCTCCAGCGTCAACAGTACCGCCATAAAGTAGACTCGGTGGGAAGGAAGGTATGTAACACGGCAACCACTAAAATCAAGGCTGCTAGTGCTACAGCCCTGCTGGGCAGGTATGACCGTACCCTTTGGGAATCCCTTCAGCAGTTCACAGACCTCCTGCCAAGGGACAAGAGGGAGGATTTTACAGAGATATTAAATGAAGGACTTCTGGTGTCCAACCAAGTAATAAGTGTAGCGGCGGACATATCACTCCTTTCAGCACATGGCTAATGTCACAGAGTGGCTCTCCGTAGACATTCATGGCTTCGCCTCACCTCGCTTAAGCCTGAGGCTCAACAGCGATTCATGAATATACCCTTTTCTGGCGCTACACTCTTTGGCTCTTATGCGGATGAGGAGATGGCTCGCATGAAGGCGGAAATGGAGGCCTTGAAAGCAGTAGGTCTTGAAAAGCCGAAGGAACAACACAATACTTTCCGCCCTTTCCAACGACGTTACTCTTCCCAGAGATACCAGGACTGTCGGACATATCAGCAACAATCATAGCGGTCATTCCAACCGTTCGAGAAACGTCAACCTGCACAAGGGCCAGCAACCTGCACAAGGGAATAAGGCGCCTGCTGGTTCTAAGCCCTGAAGTCCCCCTCTTCTGTTACCCACTCCGGTGCAGAGAAGCATTCAAAATGTTCTGGCAGAGTGGCAAAAAATAACTCCAAACAATTGGGTGTTGAATATTGTTCATAATGGATACTCGCTATGTTTCACCAGCCCTCCTCCATCGATCCCTCCAACACACTCACGGTACCAACTACGTCTGTTACAATTGGAGGCCAACATTCTCTTACAAAAAAGGGCAATCGAACCCGTTCCTCTTGTACAGCGGGGCACAGGATTGTATTGCAGGTTCTTTCTGGTCCAAAAGAAAGACAAGAGCGAGTTCAGACCCATTCTCGATTCAAGTTCATCAGGGGGATTGGTTATGCGCGATAGATCTGCAAGGCGCATACTTCCACGTCCCCATAGTAAAGAAGCATCGCAAGTTCCTGAGATTCACAGTGGGGAACAACCACTACTGTGTGCTTCCATTCGGCCTGAAGTCAGCTCCCAGAACATTCTCAAAATGAATGGCAGTAGTGGCTGCCCATCTGAGGAAGGACAAGGTGTTCGTCTACCCCTACTTAGGCGACTGGCTGATCAAGGCGTCCACGTCTCAGGGAGCTTGACTACACTTCAATTTGGACCTCCGATCTTCTCCTTCGGTTGGGTCTTCACATCAACCAAACAAAGGCCGTCTCAACACCTGTCCAGTGTCTTCAGTATCTGGGAGCACCCATAGATACTTGCACGGCAAACATGTTTCCTTTGAAGAAGGGACGCTTATCGATCCTTCGGAAGGCTCAAGCCCTCATTACCATGTCCTTTCCAACAGTGAGGCAGGTCTCCTCTCTTCTGGGCTCCATGGCATCCTGTATCTTCCTCACTCCAGATGCACGACTCCACATGAGACCCTTGCAGGAATGTTTGGAGGATCAATGGAACCAGAGAATAGGGGATTGGGAAGACAGGATTCAGCTGTCACAGCATGCTCTTCAGTCTCTCAGATGGTGGCGCTCTCCCCGCAATCTCCTATGAGGGATCCCCTTCCACAAGGAGACACCGAAACAAACAATAGTAACGGATGCTTCTCTCCTCGGCTGGGGTGCACACACAGACCACCTTCAGATACAGGTCAAGTGGTCCATTAAGTAATCCACATTCAACATCAATCTACTGGAGCAACGAGCGGTTCATTTGGCTCTGGAAGCCTTTCAGCCATCATTCCACTCCAGTTTCCTGCATCTCCAGATGGACAATATGACAACAATGTTGTACCTCAACAAGCAGGGGAGGGGGGTGGGGGCTCAAGATCCCGACCGTTATCTCTGGAAGCTAAAACGATCTGGAAATGGCTCTTAGCCAGAAATCTGACCATCACAGCAACTCACCTCCCAGGTGTTCAAAATGCCCAGACTGACGCTCTAAGCAGACTCCTTCAGGAAAATCACAAATGGGTCTTAAACGACAATGTGGTGCGAGATATCTTCAGATGATGGGGTACTCCGGAGGTTGATTTGTTCGCTACCGCAGAAAATAACAAATGCCAATACTTTGCCTCTGGGTTTTACCAACCGGAAACTCTGGGGAATGCCCTGCAGATAACTGGTCAGGCAGATTTCTCAACGCCTTTCCTCCGATACGCCTGATCCCGACAGTTCTCAGCAAGCTCTCGCAGTCACGGACCAAGATGATCCTCATTGCTCTGAAGTGGTCGCATCAGTGGTGGTTTACGGATCTTCTCCACCGGTCCCTCCTGCCACATCTACGTCTTCCGTGTCGGCCGGACCTTCTCACGAAGTTTGGCGGGCAGATGGTGCACCCCAACCTCTCATCATTGAATTTGGCGGCATGGCTCCTGAGTGTTTGCAGTATGGACATTTTAATTTACCTCAGGACTGCATGGAGATACTTAAAGAGGCTAAGAGACCATCCACACACACTTCTTATGCATATAAGTGGAAGAGATTCTGCATCTGGTGCTCCTCGAAGAGGGAGGATCCTACTTCCTGTCAGGAAGATGTTATTCTCCCATACTTGCTACATTTAGCACAATCGGGCCTTCAATTTCCTTCCATTAAAGTGCCCCTAGCAGCTCTAACTGCTTATAGGAAATGCCCTTCACATACTTCCTTTTTCAAAATCCCAGTCGTTAGAGACTTTCTAGAGGGTTTGAGGAAAGTGTTTTCTCCCTTCAGGCGTCCTTCTCCTCCTTGGGAGCTTAATGTGGTTCTTTCTCGACTGATGCAGGAGCCTTTTGAACCCATTCATAGGGCTTCTCTCCAGCATCTGTCTTGGAAGACAGCTTTCCTTGTAGCTATTACTTCTGCCCGCAGGGTTAGCGAACTCCAGGCCATATGTTATCAAGAACCATACATAGTTTTCCATTCCTCCAAGCTGGTTATGAGGACACATCTGAGATTCCTTCCTAAAGTGGTTTCGGATTTCCACGTAAACCAAACAATTTAATTACCTACCTTTGTTCAGCACCCCTCTTCTCCTGCCGAGAGGTCTCTTAATTCCCTAGATGTCAGGAGGGTTTTGAAGTTTTATTTAGACAAGACCAAGGATATCCGTAGAGCAGATCAGTTTTTTGTAAACTATGGCTCTATCAGTACAGGTCTAGCTACTTCCAAACAGTCCATCTCCTGATGGAGTGTGTTCTGTATCCAGCTCTGCTATCAGAAAACCAACAAAACATTTGTTAGTAAGCCTGGGGCTCACTCTACCAGAGGCAAAGCTGCTACTGCGGCTTTACTCTGTAATATACCTATTTCAGAAATCTGTAAAGCTGCCACCTGGAAGTCAGTCCACACATTTACAAAACACTACTGCCTGGACACTGATGCCTAGGCAGATGCGCAGGTTGGACAGGCTTCACTTTGGAATCTGTTTGCCTAACGGAAAGGTCACTTCCCTGTTTCTTCCACCTCTTGGGGGTTATGGGATGGGCTTGCGCGTCTATTCAAATGCTTATGACTATACACGGAAATCCCCTACAAGAGAAGGAATAGTTTCTTACCTGTAACTCCAGTTCTCTGGTAGGGGTATTTCAGTGATAAGTCCTAAGCAACCCTCCCTCCTCCCCGGGGGAGGAAGCAGACTTATCCAGGATCTAGCATAGTCATTCATTTCTCTACGCCTTCAAAATGAACTGAAGATACTGCCACTAGCTGTGCATCATAGGATACAGGTGGTCTCCAGATTCTCTTAAAGGCACAGTATCCATTTTCAGACATATAATGGCAGCGTATGGTGGTGTTTCTCTGTCCAACCCTTTCATCTCTATGATGAAAAAAGCGGTTTTGTGAAGGGGAGTTTTCTATATGTATTAAACTCCATAAATTGCAAAATTTTAAAGTCAATGGCTATCTTTTTTCACTTCAAGATGAAGTAATGGCCAGTGTAGCCTAGTTAGTTAGGCTGCATTATTATCTTTCTATCTCTTAAGTGTCTATGCAGGCCGTCCCGAAGAAAGGCGAAAGATGACAACTTAAGATATATCTAACAAAGTTCTCCGGGGTTCCCCGCACATGGGCAGGACTATTCAAATGCTTATAACTTATCATGGAAATACCCTTACAAGTGAACTGGAGTTACAGATAAGAAACCATTCCTTTTTTACCATAACTGCCCACTTGAGGGCACAATAAATGGGCTAATAGTGCAAGTCTATTCTTTCTTCAGTTAGTATCTACAGAAGAAAGGTAGAATGTATGGGGGATGTGAGCTTTGCTTGTAGACCTATATAATGAGCACACAATTGTATTCCAGAGTGATGGTGCTGCAGCTGGTTCTACTCCTAGCACTTTGCAGTATACTTGGAAAATGGTGAACTGTCTCTGCTGGAATCCAGAGACTGCCATCACCCCAAAAACCGCACAAAGATTACTTTACACACTGCCATGCCTCTTTTCTCTCTCCATTGCAGGTGTAGTGTGGGAAAGATTTATATGTGATTTGAACTCTGGCAAGACCTCAGCTATCATGGTAAGTGCAGCACACGGAGGCATGCACTTCAGACCAAAAAGCAGACTTCCTAGTACCTTGGTAATGGCCAAACAGTAGCACAGGGGAAGAAGTGGGGCAGAATTATATTCGGTTTTACACATTCGCCTACCTGTTTATGCTTCACCTCACATGCTCTTTGCCATCCTTTAGCTCAGACCCTTATTTCTGTCTTACTTTTACTTCCACCAATCCCATCGAAGCCTCGTTGTAAATCCTGGACCTTGAGGTTTGGAGAAGCTTTTTTGGCTTCTAAAGTGCTTCTTTACTACTGCAGCCACAATCCCTAGAGGTTTTGGCAAGCCTTTTAAAGAGTCTGGGATATATTTTAAATTCTTGACAATTGACTGGTCTTGTGCATGGTTTTCTTTTCAATCCATGTTATTTCATTTATCATAGGCCACAAAATAAAACCTGCTTTGGCAAAGCTTATAGGTCTTGCTTATCTGAGAGCTATTTCTTTGCTTATGTCTTTCAGCCATGTTGTAGAGCAGAAGGAAGGTCGGGCGGGATAGAAAAAGCAACACCAACAACAAGAGGGTGGGCCGTGAGAGGAAAGAAGCAACAATGAGAACAGGGGTCTGGGGAATAGGAGGGGAAGTAGCAGCGCAGACAACTACAGGGTTGAGGTCAGAGGGATAGAAGCGACCAGAGGAGGTGGTGTGAAAGATGCAACACGATGGGAAGAAAAAAATAAAATAAAAGCAACAAGACTGAATACAGCACATACAGCAGCGGAAGGACCCTAATCGAGAATAAGCAGTCACTACTTTGTCCATGCTCCAGACGAAAGAAGAGTGAGTGAATTTGGCACGTGCTAACCACTTAGGAGGCAGACAGTGAGAGCAACAATGAAGCCTGTGAATGGTAAGCAGCGGGCGGGCCCGAGCCTCTTGTAGAAAACAAGATCTCCCGCAAGCAAGAGTGCATGACTGTGCATGTGCTTTAGGCAAGACCTCAAAAGAAATGAAAATAGAAACAATCCAATTTCGTAATTGTGGCAGCCAAACACTTACAATGAAAAGTAAACATTTAAATAAATTAAAATGTATCAAGCTTTGCATGTTATTTTAATAGAACAGTACCCGTGCTTCCAGGCAGGCTGGTGCCTTTAGAACTAGTATATAAACACTTTTTGGTTTTAATGCGCATCACCGATAAATATGTATTATTCATTTAAGGAAAAGGTACAATTGGTTTTGAATTAGTGTAACTTGAAGACATAGTTGAACACACTAGGACGACTAAAACAAAGCGATACAGAATGGGGGAAAAACGTTGGCAAAGAACAGTATTGTCCCATGGCTCTGGCACTGAAATGCACTTCTTTTTAGGTGCATGTGCACATGTTACCAGCTGAAATGTCACTCATCACATAGGACCACCAGTGTCGGAAGTGGGCTCATTCAATACCCCAAACTATATCCTGTAATGTATACATGTTTATTTCTCTATTTGTTCTTTTTTTAACTACTTCAGACTGGCAAGACCTCTAAAGATGCCTGCAGGACAGACCTAAAAAGGTGCTTCTCTGTCTTCCAAAATATTATAACGTTCTCCTATATCAGGAGTGCTTGTAAGCATCTTCCGCTTATGATGAGCTAATTGCACCCAAAAGGAGACCATTGAAGGCTGCTGTGATTTGCCTGTAGGCCTCTTTCTAAACATAAATCTTTATCCCTGCTGTACCTAACCTGGCCAGTGCATGGTACCAGTGCGTATGTCTGTACCTGTGTGCTTTGGTGTCTCTTTATCTATACAGTTGGTTAGTGTGTTTGAAGGTGTGTTGATATGGAAGCATGTATATTGGCACTCCATGCGAGTGTGCCTGTATATTTTGTGCTTACACTCTACAGCTTCCATATAATTACGTCTAAACTAGGAGTGTATTTAGACAAAGTTATACTGATTTTGGTTGCATTCATTTATTAATATATGGAATTCATGACTTTTATTCAAGGAATATAGTAGCTTAAAGTATAGATTTTGGTAGGGGCTTCTTTATTGCATGTAACCTGGACCTGCGCTGGCATACCGAGTTTCTGGAAGCATGTGGTGCCAACCATATTAGTGTAAACAGATATTCCAAAGCCCCACACCCTTCTGGCTTGCCTCCTTGGAGTGGTGGCGAGACCCAAGGGTCGCAAGATCCCCTACTAGCTTACCGAGATTGCATTGCTATTAGCGAAAGGGAGAATAACCATTGGCTGGATGGGTGACAGGCTGCCGCAGACTAACTCTTGGCTCGGACCTATGTGAATGTGGTGTAGCAGAGGACCACCATATGCGCCTCACCCATGCTGATGAGAAGGCTGAGGATGCAGTCATGACTTGGGGGCTGGTTCTTAATAAATGTAACGAAAAGTTGATGCTAGCTCATGGGATGACACGGAAAATGAGATGTGAGTATTTTGTTCCTTCTTTGCTACCTTGCATAAAATATGACTGCTAAGTGTGGTGATGATATCTGTATCTAAATCTAGATCTATATCTATATCTATATCTATAAGTTCTTTTTGGGTAAACAATTTATGTCTTGGACTCCCCATTCTGCTATTTTCAATGGATGCCTTATGCTTCCTGTGACCTGCATAACATTGTTGTGCCCTGTTCCTCAAGGCACTGTCTGGAAATACGGAGGCAGTATTCTCATTGATATGTAGTAACCTGTCTTTTGCGCTGCTTGTTTTTGTTATGTTTTTATGAGAAACTCAATAAAACAAAGTTTTAAAAAAATGTATGTTTTTACTCAAATGTTTGCTGGCACAGGCACCGGTGTAGGAACAGCTGTTTTACCCAATTTATTTGATCTTGTTTCCAGGACATTAATGAATGGAACATTTCTCACCTAAACACGATTTTGGACGTGGTTGGAGAAGACTGTGGCATTTCCATTGAGGGAGTAAATACTCCATACCTATATTTTGGTATGTGGAAAACGACTTTCGCTTGGCACACAGAAGATATGGATCTTTACAGCATTAACTATCTTCACTTTGGAGAGCCCAAGTCATGGTACGATTAACAGGTTTTCCCTTGATATTGACAATGTTGTAATCCTACTTACAGCAGCGTGAAATCAAATAACATAATGAATTTGTTTATAATTTATTTTTGCCACTGTTGCTCCCTGATTAGTTATTGTGGAATTGAGATATTGAACGACGTTAGATTGTTGTTATTGTCAACACAATTCAGAACTTCATAGACCGGTAAACATTTAAGACCGATTGCAAGTTTCAACGCTTTTATTTAGTATACTTAGGCCTGTGTAGTCTGTGGGGAAGTCAGCATGGAAATTTAAACAAACCTTATCACAAATTGCAAACTGTGCAGAAAATCAGTCATTAACACGAGTTTATTGCATGCCTTAATCCTCCACTATAACCCTGAATGTACTCATAGACACGATGAGGTTGTGCACTCGAGCTCTTTGTGCATGACCAAGAATCATTTTAGGATTGTGCAGGGAGCCTCCCAGCTTGCAAGCTCTGTAGCCCAAGGGTGCATTTTTACATTTCCATCTGTTCCTCTTGTACATGTAAGGGGTTTAGCGATTGGGTCAAGGATGGTACCTTAATGTTTTTACTGCTGAATATAAAGATATGTTTTAAAGCCTCTGACAGGTTTCCTTCGTCACAGCTAATTATTAGCAAGTCCTTTGACTTGAGTTACACTCCCTAATGTGCGCTCTTAGCTTTCTCTGGTTGCAGGATAAAGTTTTGTTCTGGAGACCCTTCTATTATTTATTATTTGTTTTTTTGTAAAGCGCATGAATCACCCCTGTCGGCAGTGGCCTACGATACTAAGAAAAAAAAAAGGGGAATTTCTCCTGGGACTATTTAGTTACCCTCTAATCAATGTTAGTGATGGGTAATACTCCTGTCAATGATCTCTCCCTCTTTCATGACCTTCTTCCATTCATCACATACTCAGTTCCTCAAAGAGAGATTATTAGAATCAATTAAACAACAGAACTAGTTTGAAAAAAACACAGTTTATCTTTAATAGAAATTAATAACGAATAATACAAAAATCTATAATAAATACGAATAACAATTAAAAAGTCCTATTGACAGAAAGATTTGACTGTGCATGAAGTTAAAAATACAAATTGTGTGTAATGGCAATATACAAAACTAAGTACTAGATAGCTAACAACCAGACAAAGTGCAAAAGGTAAAAAGCATCCTAGATCCCGTAACTCTACATCGAACTCAATATACATTTAATCAGGTGTCCATTAATCATTTCATCAAAAGAAACACTCGTATGGTTCCTTGGATGTAACACTCAATGATGTGTCGACGCGTTTCGGTAGCTTATGTGTTTCTATATGCCACCTTCTTCAGGACAATATATATATATATATATATATATATATATATATATATATATATAGATAGCTCTCTTCTCACAACAGCATGTATATCCTATTTATAAAAATTAATTACAGTTAAAAAGCACTCTACGTGCAGTCTTTTATCTATGCCCTATGATGTCCAAGTCTGTTTAAACATCATGATTAGACAATTTTTTACCAATTAGGCTGCTCATATAACATTTTACTCCCCTCCCAAGTTAACATCGACTCAGTAGTTATAATACACATTTTAAAGGAAAGGGAAGGAAGAATTGCCCAACAGCTCAATTCTGTGTAAATATGTCCTATAATCAAAAAATGTCATAATCCCCCCTGAGAAACACGATTTAACAAGACCATCAATCATTCGAAATCTACCATTCATTCATTTACGCCTTTCATAGTTTCCTTGATATGGGAGATAATAACAAGGACCCACCTTTTTGGTTATGATTAAAATTCCAAAATATCTTCTGGTTTGTATCCAAACAATCCCAGACCGTGTACTCCAAATACATCTTGGGGGTCCTCCTTTACTGTGTTAATATTCTAAGTGAGAAATGATGGTACACAGTTATTATGTTGCCTTAATATCAAGTCCTAAGGCTTATGAAGACTCTACACTCATACTTGACCTACCCGTGTACTCAAGTAGCTGTTTTTGTTATAGTCAAGTACTGTGGAACAAGCGGGGCTCATAGAGCTCCGTGCGCTTCTTTGAGGACGATCTATAACTTCTTGGATCTATCGATCTAAAATAACCAATAGCCAAATTTTAAAACTGTGGATGAAGAAGTTAGCCGGTTTCATTTCTAGACTATTCACAAGTTTATAAAGGTTCCCTATGTTTCTAAAAGGGGTTTCACAAATATGTCCTTTGATCATACTCACCAAAATATGGTGGTGTCACTGGAATGTACTTCTAGTGTTTTATCTTTGGTCAGTTTCTCGACCCCGTCTACGATACTTGCAGGTATTGAAGTCTAAAAACAATATACATCACAAAAATAAGAGGTCATTTTATACTATTTTCTATTTCCGCCTACGATACTAAAACAGTTCAGTTTTTTATAATTTCCTAAAATTGTGATGGGCAGTACATTCTCTGAAGTGTAAGGGAAGTTTATTCCAAAGGTAGGGGGCTAGAAATGTAGATGCACAGCTTCCTGAGTGGGTTTTCTTGATTTGTTGTTTAGTGAGTAGTGATTTGTTCATAGATCTTGGGGACCTTATTGGTCGATAGGGAATTCGTTTTTACATCAAGTAACTGGGTCCCGACTTTATGAGTAGAAATCTGGTGCCTCCCGTGGAAAGACTCAAACAGGATGTTAAGTTCTGGGCGGGGCTGCCTCTGACACTGTTGGGGAAAGCCGCACTTTATAAAATGATGTCCCTGCCCCGCTTTCTGTATATACTTGAGAACACTCCGTATCCGGTGGATCCGAAATACTTTAGGAAGGTAGCGGCATTGGTGTCTAGTCTTCTGTGGGGGGAACCTCCCGGCACGCATAGCGCAGACCAAACTTCACAGGGGGTGGTACGATGGCGGAATTGCGCTGCCTAATCTGAAATTATACTATTGGGCGGCGCAACTGAAGCCCATCAATCAATGGATACATGCTCCGCAAAACAATCCAGCATTTCAGGCCGATAGGGCGCAACTAGGCGCGGATAGTCTATTGGCTCCGCTGTACGACCAGAGGAAAGTGAGTAAACTGAAGGGGCCCACCAGACTTACGGCAGCGCTATGGCATGCAGCGACTGCGGCGCTGGGATGGAAAGGGAGAATAACCAAGCTCACATCACTGTGGGACTCTCGAGCCCTGGGAAACCTGAGAAACAGCAGAGGCTTCTCTCACTGGGATACCATAGGGATATCTACAGTGGGGGGACCTATGGGAAAGGGGAGAAGTGGTGCCTTTTGCCAGGCTGCAGGAACTTTATGACCTGGAAGAGAGGGAATCGTACAGATATGTTCAGATACGGCATGCGTTGCTCGCGGCCATACCCCCTGACATGGAGGTGCCGGAGTCGTCCCCACTTGAGGATCGCCTCCTCACAGAATTCATGATAGAGCTTGCGACATCGCTCACATACCGCAAACTACTCAACAACTTACCGGACCCAATGGCTCCATTGAAGGAGAAATGGGAGGGTGACATCCATGATATGGATGAACACGAATGGAATGAGGCGATGGCGACGCCTAAGGAAGTAGGTATCTCCGCAAGATTAAGACTTGCACAGCTGAAAATTTTACATAGGGTGTATTACACAAGGACCACGTTACACCGCATCCAAAGAGCACAACACCCTTACTGCCTTCGTGGGTGTGGGGAGGAGGGCACGTTCTTTCACACATTATGGGACTGCCCCCATATCCAGGAATATTGGAGGCGAATAATGCGCACGATATCACAGACACTAGAGATTTCCCTACTCCCCGAACCACGAAAATGCCTATTGAATGTATGGGACGCTAATGATTTGTCCAGGCACGGTCAACTCTGGGTTACATTGGGCATGATAATAGCCAAGCGAGACATTGCACAGCGCTGGGGGGAGGCGGAAGTGCCAACAAAATCACAATGGTGCCTAAATATGGATAGGGTGATGGTGACGGAAAGGGCGGTGTATTCTAACCGGGCCTGTCCGGGGAAATGGAATAAAATCTGGACCCCGTGGAACAAATACAGAGGGGAGATCTGTAAACCATTGCTGGAAGATGATCAGGCTATATCGGACGAGGAAGGGGAAGAGGACTACTAGATTACGCGGATTCTACAGGGACTGGGTGGTCAAGGGAACGGGGCAGACTTAGGATCTAGAGAGGGAACTCAAGGGACAAGTAGGGGACGATACTGAGGGTACTGCATCCTAGGGACCCTGAGCGCTTTCACGGCCACGTAATTGCAGGGTCTTGGAGCGACTCAGGCTGAATTGACACTGAGGTAACGCTTCCATACTCAGCTAATGCGACCAATAACCAACAATGTATGACCGAAATGTGATTCCTTATGTTTTTTGTTGTTGTTTAAAAAATAGAAAACCAAAAAAACCTGTACTGATCAGCAGAATATCGACTAAAATGTACCCTTTTATTCTATGTAATGGCGAGAATTGCAAAAGAATGACATTCAGACTCCTGCTTTATACTACTGAATTGTGAACACAAGATTGTGATAGCGGCCGGCCCCACGGGTTGTAGGCCAACAGCTGTGTGACCTCAAAGGTACAATAAATGTTTAAAAAAAAAAAAAAAGTTACTGGGTCCCTTGCCATTAAGCGCTTTGTTCACTAGGCAGCAGATTTTGAAAGTGATTCTGTTCCTCACTGGCAGCCAGTGTAGTGCACGCAGTAAAGGAACCGCGGCAGCTCTTGGCAGTAGATTGTGAATATGGTGAGCCACTGTATTCTGAACCACCTTGAGTTTATCTAGGAGGGATTCGTTGAGCACGGCCAGAAGAGCATTGCCATAGTCCAGGTGACTAATCACCAGTGCCTGGACTAGGGTCTTGCGCACTGAAAGTGGGAGCATTGGGATAAATCTTCGTAGTAGCCTCATAACATAAAGCAGGTGCCAGTGCTAGCCATCACCTGTCTTTCATAGTTAGGTTCTGGTCTAATTTTATGCCAGATTTTTCACTGAGGACTTTGGAGCAGGTGCCACTCCCAATTCGGGTGGCCACCACTCAGGGGGCCATAACAGTGAGCGGCACCGAAGAGCATGATTTCAGTTTTTCCACTATTTAGCTGGAGAAAATTCGCGGCCATCCATGCTGTGATAGCTTTCATGCCATCCATTCATAAAATGGTCTCTAGTCTCAGACGAATCTTTTTCTTAAGTCAGCAGAAGTTGGGTGTCATCCGCTTATGAGATAGGTGTGAAACCATGGGCTCTTCTAATGTTTGCAAGAGGAGTAACAGTATATATTAAACAGTGTGGGGGTCAGACAGGAGCCTTGGGGCACTCCCTTATTAATTATCTTGGTGCGTGACCTAAATGGTCCCAGGTGAATGGTCTGAGTTTGGTCAGACAAGACATTTCTAAACCACTGTAGCCCCTGTCCCTGGATGCCTATTTCTGCCAGTCTCTGTATCAGTCTTAAATGAGATATTGTATTGAAGGCCGCTGACAAATCTACCAGCACAAGCATAGATAGTTGAGTTTTGTATAGGCTGCATCGGATATGGTCTATAACAGCTAAGAGTGCAGTTTTGGTGCTATGCATTGATCTAAATCCTGATTCTTGAGGTCCACCGTCGGGCCTTTCTATTTTGAACAGTGTCAGAACATGCATTTTCAGTATACAGTGAGTGTTTCGGCTACACTTCCCAATTGGGAAGAATTATTTGACCGTGTTAAGGTTTCAGATAGTGTTTTGCCATATGCCTTTGTTCTTGTAAGATGTTTTCTTTATACTTTCTTGCTTATTGCGGAGGAGATGATGGGGAGTAGGTTTAGCTTAGGTAATCTTCTCATTTTGGACATCAATTGGGATGCAATTGAGTTGCTAGTTTTACTGATTTCATTTTGTGTTTGTTTTTTCTGGCCCTTTGCACATTTTGTAGTTTTCTTTTTTGGTCTTCTGGAGCTTCATAAGAATACCACGGCAGTGTGGAATTTAATTAAATATGTATTTGCCCACGGGGCAGGTTTCTTCATAAATCCACTTGTCCTGTAACAAAATCCACTTGCCTCTCTGGTGCCATGTAATGCAGAGACAAATTATGGCAGCAATTTCATTATATAAGAGCCCTAATATAGCCTCTCCGATTATACCAGGGCTCATACTGTAGTAGTGTTTGAATGCTTGCAATCCTCTTATTTTGCCACGTTTCCACAGATCGCTAGAACTCTAAGTTTTTGAGGCGACAAATGGAAGTGAATGGGAAGATTCCAGTAATATTTTCTGATCTTTCCAATTGGCATCTTGCCCATTGCAAAGTCCTGCAGTCACTGGCTTGATGGCAACGTCTAGGTTTCAAACTGCAGTGGAAGAAAGTCTTTTGCTCCTATCTCAACCCAATTCCCAACCCAACCTCACCCCAGCGAGCTTTTCCTGTCGTAGGCTGAGATTTTCCATTCCATTTTTTAAATCATTGCCTGAAGATGGCTGTAGCTGTTTGTTGTCGAAAGACCTGTTGTGAACAATACAATGTAATACAAAGGCTGAGCTTTGGACAAGCCCCTTGCTCCTGATTGGATAGCTTTCTTCATCTCACTTCCCTACACTGGATTGATGGCTATACTCCCTATTTTTGTTTTTCTTCCACCACTTCAGCTTCCTACTTTACCATCCTTTCTGTTGGATGAGTTGAATCCTCCCACTGCTCACAAGGAGCTTTTTGCACGTTTCCTTTAGCATTCCACAAGAGCGCATGTCTTTCTTTGTTCTGATGGACTCTTCCAATTACAGATTCCTTACCTGTAGAATATTCTCAGGCACCACGCAGGACACTGAGATCTTTAAGACAGTAGCTCACACATGTCACTAGGTGGTGTTGTGTGACTCCATGTCTGCCTTGTTGCACTCTGGAAGTGGCAGAACCTCTTATTTGCGCCACTCCTATGTACTGACCTAAGTTCCCTTTTTTCACACTCTTTGGCATATATTTGGAGCCCTGCTCCCAACTTTGTTGTAATCCTCCAGATTCCAAAACCATGAGACAATTGGCCAGGAAAAAAATATGATTCAGAAAAGGGGGTGGTGATGAACCGAGTGTCTGAATTAAGCAGACCACTCTTACCCAGTCCAAAGATCAGGGCTTGATCCATCACCGTTATTTAGCTCACTGCCCCATCCCAGCTCAGAACCTGGCTATATGCAAATTAGTCTGTCCCTGGCCCAGTGCATCATGGGAACAGGGCAGACCAAACTACCAAGCCAATTCTTCACCAGGAAGGAGACAAGCACCATCAGGATTCAAGCAAGCCGGGCCGACGACGCCTGAAATGGCAGAAACCGGTCCCCGGAAGCTTGTTTCCTTCCCAGTGTAAGAATTGGCTTGGTAGTTTGGTTTGCCCTGTTCCCATCATGCACTGGGACAGGAACAGACTAATTTGCATATAGCCAGGTTCTGAACTGGGATGGTGCAGTGAGCTAAAAAACGGTGTTGGATCTAGCCCTGATCTCTTGACTGGGTGAGAGTATTCTGCTTAATTCAGAAACTCTGTCCATCACCACCCCTTGTTGTTAAATACAGGAAAAAAATATGGCCCTCCCCATACACTCTAATACTACCTAGCCAAACCATGCTCTGCTCCTCCATGCTCTCATCTGGCTAAGCAGCAAAGACCAGCTGCTGGTTACCCAGCATTCCTCACCGGACTTGAAGAAAATGTTCTCTTCAGTTAGTTTTGGCTTAAAATCCATGAATGTAATCTGTCTTCTGGGCTCATACAAACTCTATTTTGGATAAGGCTACCGAGATCTTGCCAGCCATCCCTGAAGATCTCAGAGTATCCTTTGCCCAGAACAACCAAGATGGGCAGGATGTAGCAAAGTATGTCTTCGTAACTGGCCATGACACCACAGACTGTGTGGTTTATGCCATTTGCACCAGCGTGCATTCATGACTTTTGGGGGCTGTCCAAGCATCCTTTATGGCATCAAAAGCAAAGTGATTGACAGAATGTGTGAATTCATCTCAACCACTGCTAGGCCCTCTGGGCCGCATCCCAACTCTTCTTTTTTCACACATCATGCAACCTCAGTTTTTCAGCTTAAATCTTTTCTGGATTCACATGCTGTGCATTATTCCGCCTTCTAGTGGTTGGGTCCTGAATTGTTGTATTTGTCCTTTTTTTTTTCTCTTGTTGGTGGGCGTCGACATACCACCATTTGCTGTCCTCCTGTGACGTGCTTCCTGTGGAAGCTCCCACATTTGATCGCCATCTTCAGATTTTTCTTTTCCGCCTGTGGGTCTGGATTGATACGGAAGGAGCTCCTGATATTTGGAGAAAGGAATTGACAAAAAGAAAGGAAACATTTCTAAAAGACAAGGATACCGGACTTCGAATCAAGGGACTAGAGTGTGCTGAAAGGTGAAAACAACAGCCTTCGACGACAAACTGAGAATGTGCATACAGGGGGCTCCCTGTGCGCGGTAATGGACAAGACACCGTCAAATTCTGCAAGAAAGTACACACAAAAGGACCAGCATCCAGTCTGCAACTTTTGCTTGCCACTGGATCACCAAAGTGGCGATTGCAACGCGTGCTCGGCTTTCACCCCAAAGACTTTGAGGATGCGAGAGAAACAGAGAAGAGCCAACTATAACATGCAGGGGCAAGGTACACCACCATCCCTACAAAACCTGGGCCTCTCCAGCGAAGAAGAGGACAATGTCGCCGAAAGGCCAGAAGTGGACGAGGACAGAGACGTCCCAGTCGTAGTTGTTGAAAAGATGACTTCGAAGGAGGTAAGAGAACCGTCGACCTCAAAAAAGTTAGACGAGCCATGAAAAACAGACTCAAGGGCTTCAAAGGGAGCCTCTGCATCGTAGCACTTGACGTCCACAGTTATGTACAAAGACAAACACTCCATCGGATCCTTAGACGTTGAAGACCCTTGAAAAATAAAAGACGTCGATAGACGGTCAAGAAAAAGACTCTTTGGCGTCAAAGCGAGAGAGGTCAAAACAGCCTTCAACTGCCGTGTCAGCTTCGTCAAGCACAAAAAGGAAGGCAGAAGGTCTCGATGCCGAAACTCATGCGTCCGCGATAGAGAAGAAAAAAGAGTCTAGAGGCAGAATTGGCAAGTATTTTGCAACAGAAAAAAAGAGTTCGAAAGCGTGCTGAGGAGTTACAGCCTCCAACGACACCTGAACTGCTCGACGAGCAAGCAGAAGAAGAAGGCGAGGAACAAACTTATGTGGGCTCGGCAACCTCAGAGGTTCAAGACCTACAATGGCAAGATCTCGACGCCGACTCCCCAGAAGAAGCGTTGGATACATATCCTTCGAGGCCTTCACCACCAGAAGACATTTGTATGAATAACCAAGTCATCAAAAAGACAGCAGAAACGTATAGAGTACAACTGGAGGAAGAAAAACCCCAATCATGTTTTCTACTAGAGACTTTGATGCCTACTCAATGAAGGAGCCAATTCCCTATGCTGCCAAGTGTATTAGAACAAGGGAAAGAAGCATTTAAAGAGCTTGCCACATGTAAGGCAGTCACTCCAATACAAACATTGCTCAAAAGACCCGATTTACATCAAGGGGTCAGTGGCAGCGGACTCCCTTATAACGTCCACTGCTAGGAAAAGGGCTAATGTTTCAACCACCATGGGTCCACCACCAGACAAAGAAAGCAAGAGGATGGACCTTTATGGGGAGAAAGGTCAACAGAAGTGCGGCAAATCAATGGCGCATTGCATGGCGCATAGCAAATTCGAATGCATTTCTCAACAGACACGCATTCCAACATTGGTAGGAGGTAGGAGAGCTACTAAAGCACCTACCAGAACAAGTCACTTAGTGGAAGAAGGAAAGAACATGGATAACACATGCTTAAAATCAGCCCCAGATGCTGCAGAAACATCTAGCAGACAAATGATGATCGCCATCACCGAAAGAAGGCACGCATGGCTACGAATCTCCGGTTGCAAGCCAGAAATGCAGAACAATATACTGAATTCACCGTTCAATGGAGAATAATTGTTTGGAAGCGTCGTGGACGACAAGCTGAACCAATTGAAAAAAAGACAATGAAACAACAAGATCCATGGGCGCCCTACAATTCAGAGGCATGCATAGAGGCACATCCTTAAGGAGACCAGCGGGAAGAGGTCACCATCAATCTACAACCTTGCATCAAACATATCAACCAACTTACCAAGGATTAAGCTAGGGACAACAAGGGCAGCAACAATATTGGCAATACCAGCAAGGAAGACAATCCTTTTGAGAACGCCCCTGGGGAAGAGGCCTTCCGCAAGGAGGGGGAACTCAAACTACAACAAAGTGACTGCATTCCCAGGCGTGCACACACTTCAAGAACATCACAGAGTGTGCTCCCAACAAGACTATCATTAGAAAAACAACATCCTATAAACAAACAGTTCTTACAGCATACTACACCAGTAGGAGGCAGATTAAAGTACTTCCCCCTACAAGTGGAGAGAGATCACTTCAGACAAATGGATCTTAAACATAATACAGTACGGTTACTGTGTGGACGTTCAGATGAATAAAGAAGCACAGGTAGGACAAAAGGTCTTACAACATCTATTTACAAACCAGCGCTCATCTTCCACCCAGCCATCACAAGACTAGCAAACCGCTACAAAGTCTATGCACAGCATGTGAATCCAGAAAAGATTCACGCTGCAAAATGTATAGTTCCTTACCTGTCTGTGTAGATTTGCAGCTTCGGAAGTTTGTCAGCCGTCAGTAGGCCCTGTAACAGTTTCTTTTCCCAGTTAGGGCCATCATCACACCACAATGCTGCAAACTGAAGTAGTCCAGCCAGCAAGTATAACTGGAGATCTGGGAGCTTCAGTCTGCCCTCATCCAGATCCAGTTTTAGAACTTCTAGTCAGACTCTTCTATGCATGGCTGCTCAGACTAAGGACGCCAACAGCCCATTGAGCTGTCTAAATAGCAAATTCGACAGAATGCAAAAAGAACTGTGCATGGTGTAGACATATTTGGGCAACACCACCATTTTACTGAGAACCAGTCTGCCCATGACGGAAATTGACCGGGTTTTCCAGAATGCAACGGAGGTAGTCAGACCCTCCACAACTCTCTCCTATTTAACTCTTACTACAAACGTTGGTCGTGTGTTAACTGAATCCCAAGGTAACAGAACTGGATAGTTTCCAGGGGAATCCCACCTCCGAAAGATCAGCCACAGCCCGGTGAGCCAAGCACGCCATAGGAAAAAGCACTGTCTTATGCCTAGTAACATGGAGTCCCAACACTCTCCCGAAATTGGCCATAAGCTGCAGGAGAGGCGGCACCGATCTTTCGGGGCCAGACTCATACGGAAGAGTATTATCTGCGAGCATGGACACTACATGAGTCATGTCCCACACTCGGATACCCCAGTCTCAGAGTTTTCCCCCAAATAGATCGCCAACTTTTCCAAAGCGAGCACGCAGAGGAGTTGAGACAGTGAACATCCGTTTCATTCCTCTCTCAATACAAAATGCATCTGACATCACCTGGCCAGTGCGGGCCCATGGCTCCATAAATAAGAGGTGGAACCCAGGACAAATACCTCAGCCCTAGCCCCATCCTCCGCAGCACCTCCCACAGATATGTCCTGAAGAAGCTTTTTTTCTTTTAGATCTAAAGCAACTAATGCTGCCTCATCTTCTGCATTCTGGGTGGCACGCATAATGCAAGAGATCCTCCGCAGATCCATGTGGGTGTACTTCCCCGGCAGAAAACCGCACTGGGCAATGTGTACCAAGTGGGTGACTGCTCGGCCCAGACACATTGCAAGGACTTTCGTAAGCAATTTGACATCTACATTAAGCATATATAATGGGAGGTATGATCTGGGGTCTCTCTGGTCTTTACCAGGTTTCAAGAGCGTAAGTATTAAAGCTTCCCGCATGTACTCAGGTAAGATACTATTTAATTTCACCTTCTGGAGGGTTTCCAGAAGCTTATGGAGTAGTTCTGTGGAGTATGTCTGGAAAAACACTACTGGTAGGCCATCCGGCCCTGGACATTTCCCCCGAGCCATGTTTCGGAAGGCCTCCTGTAATTCATCTAATTGTATCTTCTCCTCCAGGCTCTCACTGTGGCCTGCCAATAATTTAGAGACAGTGACCCTTTTGAGAAAAGCCTCCATATTGTGTATCTCAACCCCCAAGGGGGCAGCATGTACCGCTGCCAGATGGTCTCTAAAAGTCAGATTGATTACCGCCTGACCAATTACCCCATCTGCTCTGGTCAGGGAGAGGATGGAGTGGGTCGTTCACGCTTAAGGAACCAGGATAACATGCGACCAGACTGGTCCCACTCCCTGTGTAACTTCTGATGGTAATCACGTCATACATGACAGTTCAGTCGGCCTCAGAAGCTGGCAACGTGTCTGTACGAATCTGTTAGATTTTTCGCCTCGTCTGCCTAATGCACACTAGGTCTTTGGAGTCAAGTTAGACACGTTTTTCCAGCCCTCAGCTCCTGCTCCAACTTCTTCCTGGTGCCATACACCTTACTGAGGTTCTACCCCGGTCACAACTTACTTAAAGGCGCCCCATTCTGTGCCACATGTCTCTGCAGTGTTCCAGTTAGCGTCAAAGTGGCCCTGAAGTGCCAGCTGTATATCTGTTATATTCTGGGTCTCCTAGTGACTCCAGGCGGAGTCTCCACGGGGGAATACGAGGCCTGTGCCTCCCTAGTTTGCATTTCAACATCAGGGGAGTTTGGTCAGAAAGAAAACACACCTGATAGCTCCCACCCTAAATGTGCACCATCAGTGGACAACAGAATCTAGTCCAACCAGCTATGGGCGTGATGTGTAGGGGTATAACAAGAAAATTCCATCGGGTGGAGCTTCCTCCACATAACAACACAGTGCAGTCTGTTCATAGTCTCCCGCAACTTCAGTGTTATGTTGGGTTTGGTTCCCAGGCTGTGTGGGTGGGTGGGTGGGTGGGTGTCCGTCTGTCTGTCCATATTTCCATCAAGGGTACAATTGAAATCCCCTGCTGAAATGATGAAACTGCCTACATACGGTAACAGTTTGGTTTTTAGTGTCTCAAAAAAGTCACCATTGTATTGCCCCTTTATGTCTGCTGTATGACTGCGCTGCTGAAAAGGGAATCCGGGTGCAACCCAAATGGGGACCCCTCTGGCGTATGACGAGTTGGTCCCCTCCACTTTTTCTGCCATTTTTGCACCTCTCTGTTCATCAGGTTTGTCACTTGCAGCATTGTTACACGGACCCCAAGCTGCCTCAGATATGTATGTGTCCTATAGCGCTTCACAAAATAATTCAGGCCCCCCACATTACACGTGAGAAAGCGAGTGGGGCTACCCAACAGGAGTGATCAAGGAACACAAGTGGTGCTTCCAGCTGCCTCCAGAAATGGCAAGTCACGTGGGGGAAAAATGGCCGGTCTGGGTGCAGACTTCACCTGCGTGTGTGCCACAGGCTGATGCAGGGTCCAAGGTGCTACCGCTACTCAGGCCGAGGAACGAGGCTACTGCACTTCAGGGGAGCAGGGCTTCTTCTGCTCACCTCCGGGAAGGACGGACTGCCTCGCCTCCGGCAGCCACCGTGGCCCCAGCATCTATTCTGTGGGCCGCTCCATAAGGTTGCTATCGCGGGCCCGTCAGTTACATCAGCAATACAGTAATATCAAAGACTACAAGCAGGGCCTAGCATTCAGACCACAGCTTCCCTCCCAGCTGCTTCTGCTACCAACTTAGACCTTTCGATGCTCCATGGAATGTGGTGGCAGGCAAATCCATTCGCCCCAGCAGGGGTTGCAATCCTCTACTTCCTCCTCACCTGCAGCAAAGGCTACCAATTCACCCTTATTTCCCCTAAGAGGTCCACAGCCAGCCTGTGGGAGGCAGGAACAGAATTTTCTTTGCAGACTGGAAATCCATCATGTTGGATCAATGGATCCTGAAGATTATTTAAAGCAGCTGTGCTCTAACTTTAATTTCTTCCCACCCTCCTCCATGCATCAGCTCGAGTTTTGACAGACCACGCTACCAACCTTGTGTTGGAAGTTGTAGGAAAGTAGGATCTGCTTTCATGGTTACCCCCACTTTTTGCCTGGTGTTATGCTGTTTCTGACTGGGATCCTACTAATCAAGAACCCCAGTCTGTGGGCTTTCTCCCCTAAATATGTTATGGTACGTACTTGTGTACATCCCAAATTGGATACTGCTGTACCCTTTTAAGTCCCTAGTATATGGTACTGAGGTGCCCAGGGCCTATGTGCACTGGTGGTCCCCCATAGGCTGAAGCATGAATTATGCCACCCATTTGAGACCACTCAAACTGTAACTACAGGCCTGCCATGGCAGCTTGTGTAAGCTGGTGCTAGCACCACTTACGACAGATATTGTATTGTAATTGCATTTATATAGCGCTTACTACCCCAGACAAGGCGTTAAAGCGCTTTCTCGGCGAGTAGCACGCTACTCCGGAACCCAAGAAGGATCAGTGTTGAATTAGTTTAGTGAAATATGAAAGTAATTTGAGTGGTGGATTGGTCAGTCAGTTATTCGGATTGAGAAGGATAGCGGAGGGATAGAAGAAGGAAAAAAGGTTTGCATTTATATTTGTTACCCGCACTTGTTTGGTGAGTAGCACGCTACTCCGGAACCCATAAGGATTAGTGGTGAGTTGGTATAGTGAAATATGAAAGTGATTTGAGTGGTGGATAATAATCCGTTATTTGGATTGAGAAGGATAGCGGAGGGAAAAAGGTTTGCATATATATAGCACTTGTTACACATGTTGGGGGTGTTGAAGAGCTTTTTTGGCGAGTAGCACGCTACTCCGGAACCCATTAAATGATTAGTGTTGAATTAGTATAGTGAAATATGAAAGTAATTTGATTGGTAGATGATATGTTAGTCTGTTATTTGGATTGAGAAGGGTAGCAGAGTGATAGAAGAGGGACATATGTGTGTGTATATGTGTGTGTGTGTATGTGTATATATGTATATATATATATATATATATATGTATATGTATATGTGTATATGTATATGTGTATATGTATATGTGTATATGTATATGTGTATATGTATATATGTATATGTATATATGTATATGTATATATATATATATATATGTATATATATATATATATGTATATATGTGTAAACACAGAATTGTAGCTGGACCTTTGCCTCTGTGTCGGCGGGCTCACGGCAGGGGTAGCCACCCCCTAAAATTCAACACACTCCACCAGCGTCCTCCTTCTAGTAGTATCAGAAAGAATAACACAGGAGCCGTGGCCTCAGTAAATGGTGCAGTTTAATGCAGATGCAACGTCCTACGCGTTTCGGAGTAAGCCTACTCCTTCATCACGGGCAAATTTTGTGCATAGCAGTGTTCGTAATAAAGTAAAAAATATGTCATGTGATAAAAACATAAACAAAATACTTCGCGTTACATAATTTTCAATTGGTGTCGTAAATGACTTTATCTACACATTGGTCATGGTGACTCAACAAAGCAAAATTTCTGCTCATATTGAAACATCTATTGTGACTGTTTGTAAGTTTTAGTGACCTACGCCTGGCGCAATGACGTAAATCCTATGTATCAGGAAATAATATACATTTTGCAGCACTAAGTTCAGTGATAATCATTTAAATAATAACGTAACGATTTGCACCAGCAACACATTGTCATTCAGTGAAATAATATAACATTACAAAGGTAAAGCAACCTTGCTGATAGAGGAAGCGAACCCTTAACCTCAAAAGAGTAATGCTCGGGGTGAACCAGCCCACTGCGCTACATGATCACCCGGATGCCGATAGCTGAAAATTACCCAGTCATCATGCCTACAAGCGTGCGCTTAACATAGCTTATGGGCGGAAAAACAGTACTGCCCTAGTGGGCTGACGCAATTGTGGTGCACAAATAAGCATAAATGAAAAACTATTGCCCCAGTGGGCCTAAATTATTTGATTCAGAACTCAGTGCTGTTGATAAAGTTCATTGCGCGAGTAAGTCAATCAAGAATCAAGCCCATGTGGGCAAGTGCTCAGTTCAGTGCCAACGGAATTCTTCTTAGTCAGTATTTGGTGAGTACTTGTAACAACTATAGACAATAGTAAAGGCAACCTGTTAAAATCTTCATCATCAAAAAAACTATATCATGAAGAACAAAATACACAAAATTGTAAAACAACATGCAGAAGTTAATAAGACAGCAACATTATCGTGACAAAACTCATTGTTTCAATGTAAGTGTACTGACAATTCCTCGTCCATGTTCAACCCCTGGGGCACCATAGTGTTGAACCTTATGATAAATTTGGACTCTAGTTTCCTGAGCTCCAGAAGTCTATTTCCACCTCTTATATTAGGAGGGACACAATCAATAACGGCAAATTTCACGAGATTCGCATTGCTTTTGTGATATTCATGAAAATGCCGGGCTACTGGGTAAGTTTTGTCATTCTTTCCGATAGCTCTCAAATGTTCTAATACACGCTTTTTGCCTTTATGGATGGTACTACCAATGTAGTATTTGGAACACGGACATTTCAAGGTGTAGATGGCATACTCAGTATTGCAATTCAGATGTTTCTGTATAATCCATGGAGTTTCATTACTGCTAAATTTAAGTGATTTAACACTGTTGCTAAATTTGCAGGGCTTGCATTGGTTGCATGTAAAGAAACCTTTTACTGCATTGGGTTTTTTAGGAGTGGATATCATGTTACTGCATAATTGGTCACGTAGTGACCTGGGTTTACGGAATGTTAAAGAAGGATGTTCACCTATACATTCTCTTAGGTCATTGTCAGTTTTGAGTACTTGCCAAAATTTACTCAAGCTTTTTTTCACTTCCCACGCCTGAGTGCTGTAAGTGGTAATAAATCTTACTGTGTTTTCAGATTTATTTTGAGATTCTGGTACTTTGGGAAATAACAGGTCTTGCCGGTTAAGAGTTTCTACTCTAGAAATGGCTTCTTTTACAACCTTGGGGCTATAACCTCGTGACAGGCATCTCTCATTCATGATTTCTTTCTCCTGTTCAAACTTATCAGCTGTGCTACAGTTTCTCTCATTTGGCTTGTAAATATCCCAAACTTCCAGTTCTGTACTTACTTCCTAAGTTACACAAAAACGCACTCAGGCCACCGGGGAGACCGATTGTGTCCTCCTGCGGTAGTGCACTGGAAAATACTTCCAAGTATGTAGACCATTTTCTACAACCGTTGGTACAATCACTTCCATCATTTGTTCTTGACACTAGTGACTTCTTGCGCCACATCAATGATATAGAGTGGTCTCCCAATTACTTAATGCTGGGCCTAGATGTTTGCAGTCTGTACACTAGCATTCCGCAAAATCTAGGTCTAGAAGCTTGTAGACAATTTTTCACCAAAAGACCGCTATGTTTTCTCCAACATACCGAGATGCTACTCAAGATGATAGAATTGTGCTTGAGTAACAATTTTTTCCTTTTCGACAACACTATCTTCAGGCAGACACAGGGGACGGGGATGGGAACCTGCTTTGCTCCCAGCTTTGCAGGAATTTACCTGGGTTGCTGGGAGGAACAGGTAGTCCATAACATCAGGCTATTCAAAGACCACGCCGTCCTCTGGCTACGCTATATAGACGACATTTTTTGTGTGTGGAGTGGCACCGCTACACAAGCAATAGAGTTTGTACAACATCTCAAAAACAACCAGTTGAATCTTCAATTCACACATCAGATTAGCAAGGACACCATGGAGTTCCTGGACCTCAAATTAGAGGTAGCAGATAACAGGATTGTTAGCTCACTGTTCAGGAAAGCTACGGCTGGCAATAGCTTGCTTCACGCAGGGAGTTGCCATCCCCGCAACCTAATCAACAGCATACCCTATGGAGAGCTACTACGGGCACGTAGAAACTGTAGCACAGCTGATAAGTTTGAACAGGAGAAAGAAATCATGAATGAGAGATTCCTGTCACGAGGTTATAGCCCCAAGGTTGTAAAAGAAGCCATTTCTAGAGTAGAAACTCTTAACCGGCAAGACCTGTTATTTCCCAAAGTACCAGAATCTCAAAATAAATCTGAAAACACAGTAAGATTTATTACCACTTACAGCACTCAGGCGTGGGAAGTGAAAAAAAGCTTGAGTAAATTTTGGGAAGTACTCAAAACTGACAATGACCTAAGAGAATGTATAGGTGAACATCCTTCTTTAACATTCCGTAAACCCAGGTCACTACGTGACCAATTATGCAGTAACATGATATCCACTCCTAAAAAACCCAATGCAGTAAAAGGTTTCTTTACATGCAACCAATGCAAGCCCTGCAAATTTAGCAACAGTGTTAAATCACTTAAATTTAGCAGTAATGAAACTCCATGGATTATACAGAAACATCTGAATTGCAATATTGAGTATGCCATCTACACCTTGAAATGTCCATGTTCCAAATACTACAATGGTAGTACCATCCATAAAGGCAAAAAGCGTGTATTAGAACATTTGAGAGCTATCGGAAAGAATGACAAAACTTACCCAGTAGCCCGGCATTTTCATGAATATCACAAAAGCAATGCGAATCTCGTGAAATTTGCCGTTATTGATTGTGTCCCTCCTAATATAAGAGGTGGAAATAGACTTCTGGAGCTCAGGAAACTAGAGTCCAAATTTATCATAAGGTTCAACACTATGGTGCCCCAGGGGTGGAACATGGACGAGGAATTGTCAGTACACTTACATTGAAACAATGAGTTTTGTCACGATAATGTTGCTGTCTTATTAACTTCTGCATGTTGTTTTAGAATTTTGTGTATTTTGTTCTTCATGATATAGTTTTTTTGATGATGAAGATTTTAACAGGTTGCCTTTACTATTGTCTATAGGTGTTACAAGTACTCACCAAATACTGACTAAGAAGAATTCCGTTGGCACTGAACTGAGCACTTGCCCACATGGGCTTGATTCTTGATTGACTTACTCGCGCAATGAACTTTATCAACAGCACTGAGTTCTGAATCAAATAATTTAGGCCCACTGGGGCAATAGTTTTTCATTTATGCTTATTTGTGCACCACAATTGCGTCAGCCCACTAGGGCAGTACTGTTTTTCCGCCCATAAGCTATGTTAAGCGCACGCTTGTAGGCATGATGACTGGGTAATTTTCAGCTATCGGCATCCGGGTGATCATGTAGCGCAGTGGGCTGGTTCACCCCGAGCATTACTCTTTTGAGGTTAAGGGTTCGCTTCCTCTATCAGCAAGGTTGCTTTACCTTTGTAATGTTATATTATTTCACTGAATGACAATGTGTTGCTGGTGCAAATCATTACGTTATTATTTAAATGATTATCACTGAACTTAGTGCTGCAAAATGTATATTATTTCCTGATACATAGGATTTACGTCATTGCGCCAGGCGTAGGTCACTAAAACTTACAAACAGTCACAATAGATGTTTCAATATGAGCAGAAATTTTGCTTTGTTGAGTCACCATGACCAATGTGTATATAAAGTCATTTACGATGTTAACACCAATTGAAAATTATGTAACGGCGAAGTATTTTGTTTATGTTTTTATCACGTGACATATTTTTTTACTTTATTACGAACACTGCTATGCACAAAATTTGCCCGTGATGAAGGAGTAGGCTTACTCCGAAACGCGTAGGACGTTGCATCTGCATTAAACTGCACCATTTACTGAGGCCACGGCTCCTGTGTTCTTTCTGATACTACTAGAAGGAGGACGCTGGTGGAGTGTGTTGAATATATATATGTGTATATATATATATGTGTATATATGTGTATATATATATATATATGTGTGTATATATGTGTATATATATATATATATATATATCCACACAAAGTTCAGAAATGATGGCACTCCACTCGGGGAACTTTTCAACAGATCAAGAACGAAACGTTCGAAACGCGTAGGTCTTCACAGCTAGTTGAATAAACGCTGTTGAAAAGTTCCCCGAGTGGAGTGCCTGCCATCATTTCTGAACTTTGTGTGGATAGTAAAACGGGACACTGCCTTGCTCCCGTTGGTGGCACCAGCCGAAGAGTGCTCCCCCTGCGACGAGGCGAGTTGCGAGTTTATATATATATATATATATATATATATATATATATATATATATATATATATATATATATATATATATATATATATATATATATATATATATATTTATTTTGGGTCCTACATGTAGCAAAACCCCCCAAGTTACATTTAGGAAAGCTAAATCCATGCAGAACGAACTGGTCTGCAACGCCCCCACTACCAGTAAAGGAACCACTTGGCTCAAACCCCTCGGAGGATTCCACAAGTGCTCCAAGTGTAAGGCCTGTAAACACGGCACCACCACCATACGCCTCCCATTCAGACACACACCATATGTCATCTGAGGGAGCTATTCATGTAAAACTGAGTATGCTGTCTACGTTCTCCAATGCACATGTGGAAAGAGATATGTAGGCAGCACTATACATCCAGCTCATGTGAGGATACTCCAACACCTCCGGGCCATCGTCCATGATGACCCAGCATATCCTGTAGTGAGGCACATTAACACACATCACGCAGGCAAAGCACAAGACCTGGCCTTTTTTGTAATCAACAGCGTCCCTAAAAACATCGGGGGAGGCAACAGACAACTGGCCTTAAGAAGGCTTGAATCCAATACATAATTCTTCTAGACTCCAAAATCCCCAATGGGATAAACGCAGATGAGGCTCTAAGTGTGCACTTCTAGTCCTCAGCCGCTTGTCCCGCTCACTTTAACCCCTCCGCAGCGTCAGGACCTCACTTCTACATAGTTTTATTAAGTTTCAGTTGACACATATAATCTTAGGCATATTAATTTTCCCCTTTATTTGTGCCGCAAACTGCCATGACAAAACACTCGCAAACTAGCGTTCACAATTTCACCAGTGAGGGTATTCGCAACAAGCACAAGCCATTAAACAAGATTCCAACCCACTTGGGTCTTATTTGGTGTTCCTATCATCACAAAGGCTACAAACAAATAGGCGCCAACTCCACCCCATTACACCATACACTAGTCCACTTGCATTGAACTGGCTAACATTACCTAACCCGGTCATAATCGATATCATTTCATGTGGTAGTGACTTAAGGTGGTATTACTACTGTCTTGCCATTTATGCATATGTACACTTGTACTCCTAGCACTGTACTTAGGAACACACACAAGGTACAGCTTGTTGCCTTCATTGTAAACCAAACACCACTGGAAACAGAACGCGAACAATGAGTCACAGTTCTCATGATGTCGGATGTGACACTCTTTTCACAGCGCTGTGTATATAATTTCTTCACAGGTTAATACCATACACTTACACACATTTTGTTTTAATAATTTCCAATTGTGATAATTTAACAATTGGTAGCACGGTCAGAGACGACAAGTTTTGTAAATATCTGTTCTCTTTTTATTTCTCAATGTATGCATTGTCCTTTTGCACCATCATGCAGATACGAGAAACTCTTCTATGTTGTTGCTTCCAACACGGTTCCTGTGACAACCATCCAGTTTCTTCCTGTCAACCTGTAATGTATATTTAGTTGACACTAATGAGAGACCAGATGTAGTGAGCAAGGCGGTGCATACCGCCAAAACACGTCTGGGTCGTTTGTTTGGAATAAAGTAATCTTGCTTTGGAATATGTTTGGAATAAAGTAATCTTGCTTTGGAATATATCCACAGGGTCAGCGCCTGCTTTTGAGCGAAAGTTGGACTGGTATTCAATATATATATATATATATATATATATATATATATATATATATATCTCCCAGCTCCCAAGTACATCAGTACAGCACTCTTGAGAAAATCTTAAACCAAAAGTTTATTTGTCTTGCTTCAACACAAAAGACGCGTTTCGGCGACTGCCTTTGTCAATTTCACACGGCAGCCGGAGACAGCGATATTTAAATTAAATGTCAAAGTAATTCATTGGGTGTTCAAACAGAGGTACAACTGAAATGAACACGGGACTGGCCTGATAGCTTACAAATTCATTTCGGCCATCTTGGAACATGCAAGTCCTAGTAATATTTTACAGGTAAGTGCAACTTGATTTTCATTATATAGGAGTGCATCTATGTACATATTAACACAAAATTATATACACATAATAATGCCCTGTATGGGCCCAAGCTATACACAAATGCTAGCTCTTTTGCATTTGCTTATAGTATTCAATTAAGAATCTAACTATACAAAAATCTAGCCCTGGATGGGCATAATTGCCTGAAACAGCATGTTAGACCTCATCAAACTTAACTTTTACCAGTGAATTAAAAATATACATATATGTGAACTTCACAAATCATAAAGCAATACTTCATGCTTGAAATTCTTAATTTAACTTCACGATTGGAGACACAACTCTCCAGTCTGGGAGATAAGAAACATATGTTTGAGGGCCAGTTATTTACACAATGATTCAAATTGTAGAGATTTGAGTAATCTGAGTAATCGGTCACCTCCACGGGAGTTGTTAGGTACATGGTCCAGACAGTAAAAACGTAATGGGTCCCTATTACTGCTATGGTGGCTCTCAAAATGGCGAGCTACTGGATATGATTCATCTCTATTAGAGATGGCTCGCATGTGTTCGAGGATCCTGATTTTGGTAGGATGTATGGTACTACCAACGTACTTGAGTCCACACGGACATACCAAACAGTAGACCTTGTGGCTGGTGTTACAGTTAATGAATCTTTGAATAGTTTTGGGTTTCTTATTCCCTGGTACCTCAAACGATAGAACCTTGTTGCTGTTTTTACATGCCTTGCATTTTTTGCAAGGATGAAAGCCTTTTACTGGACCCAAACGTGTATCTCATTTTCGTGAGGAGTGGCGGCTTTGGACCAGATAGTCTTTTAAAGATCTTGCCTTTCTGAAAGATAATGAAGGTGTTTTAGGTAAATCCTCTCCGATGACTGGATCAGATTTGAGGAGAGACCAATTTTTTCTCAAGCTTTGTCTCAACTGATTATGGTTGCTGGAATAATCAGTGATACGTCTACATTCTGTATTTTGAGTTACCTTCGCTTGCTCTCTTCTCTGGGTAGTTCTTGAAATCCCCCATATCAAATCTGTTCTATCTTACATATTCACCTTCTGTCTAGCATCTAGTACATCTTTGGTGGAGTACCCTCGTGTATGGAATCTTGCTGCGCTCTCGTTAGCTGCTTCATGGAAGTCACATTCTCTAGTACAGTTCCTTTCAATACGTAGGGCATATATATATATATATATATATATATATATATATATATATATCTATATTGCTTGTCACCCTTGACGGGGTGCCGAAGCGCCTCCCCGGCGAATAGCACACCACTCCGGAACCCACAAAGGACCAGTGGTGAACCAGTACAGTAAAACATAAAAGCAACTTGATTGGTGGACATCAGTCAGCCATCTGGATGTAGAGGGACAGAAGAGGGAAAAACGGTTGCATCCACATAGCGCCTGCCACCCCCAGAGAGGTGCCGAAGCGCCCTTCTCGGCAAGCAGCATGCCATCCGGGGGCCAGTAGGTATATATAGTTAGGACCTTGCTACCATAGGAAATCAGCAACATTCTATTGGGAATAACTTTGGCGGCGGTTGAGAAATTTGCGTGTAATTTTCCAAAATTTTGGCCAGCTCCGCTGCTCTCCTTCCCTGAAAGTTTCGGGGGGATTCGTGTAGTGGGGGCTGAGAAAAAAAGGGGGTCCCAAAACGTGTTTTCCCCATGTTAATTTCCATAGGACGTTCTGACAAGGCTACAGCCCGAACCGCTGAACGGAATTACACCAAAATTGTAGGGACTGGTACGCAGAAGTGCCTTTGCTATATTTGGTGAAAATTGCTCCAGTGGTTTTTATGAAAATTAACTTAAAAAAACACATATATATCTGGGCGGAGCCTAACCACACATCTCATCGTGAGATCTGATTGGCTGTCAGCACTTCATCCAAGAAGTGTTGGCAGCCATCTTGGGACCAATATACATGATAGCACCTCATTAGAAAGCATTGTAGTTAATAGAGGGTTTTAGGACTTTAGTTACATTATAAATCATTTGTTGATGGTACCATACTCATTTTAGGAATTGTGGTGTGTTCTAAGGTGATTTTACCATGTGAAAAAGCCTTCTGCTGGGATATCATGAATCATGTTTGAAAGAAAACTATTATCTCAAGCTTTTCCCACAGTGGTTTGGAAGGGGATCTATAAGCTAAACTGAAAGCATATTTTCTGTAAATTCACATTATCTTTCTCAGTCATGTGAGAATGAAGTCTGAAATTCTCAGTAAAACATGTACATCCAACAAGGACAGAGACTGTCAGTTGATTCCTTTGTGTTCTACTGCAGCCTCCTAGAGTGTTCTAAAGAACAACTAGAGCGCTAACAGTCCTACTTATTACAAAGGTATGGCACACCTGAAGCCATCTTGATTGGAATAAAGTGGTAACTCTTAAAACATTTAATTTAAAAAGGAACAAAATGAGGGGGTATATTTTGCCATAGAAAGTATGATTAGTGCTGCAGAAAGAAAAATTAGGGCACATTTTGAGTGACTTCCCAAATCCTCTTCTATTTCATTAAAAAATTCTGACATGCAGCCTCCCAAGATGGCCACCAGAGACAAAAGAGCCCAAATGTAGCCCAAATATCACCCAGATGTAGCCCAAGTATAGCCCAATGACAGAATGTCCCAGAGTGTTCTAAAGAACAACTAGAGCGCTAACAGTCTTACTTATGACAAAAGTATGGCACACCAGAAGCCATCTTGATTGGAATGAAGTGGTAAGTCTGAAAACATTTAGTTTAAAAAGGAACAAAATTAGGGGTTCATTTTGCCATAGAAAGAATGATTAGCAGCAGACATCCCTGGTGAGCAGTAGCTTTACTACAGTGATCTAATGAGTAACTAGAGTGCTAACATTCAGAATTTATGGCAAATGTGTGACACATCTGAATGCCTTCTTGATGGAACCAAAGTAAACAAGCATTGAAAATGCAATAGATCTCGCCCTCGTTTAAGTTAAAGCCATTCTGTTTGTAATGAGGTGGCTTTTTAGCTTTGCTTTTATTAGTGTTTTTAAAACTTTCATGTAAATAACATGCATATGTATGCATATATGTATATGTATGCATGCATTTATATTTGTATTTATATAGATATGCAGATTATATATGTTTATATATGTATGTATATTACCTACTGGCGGTCGCCAGTAGGTATATATAGTTAGGATTTTTTCTCTATGGGATTTTTGAAAATTCTATGTCTAATAACTTTGGCGTTTGTGGACGGAATTGGCTGAAATTTTCAGGAAAATGGCACATTTTGTTTCTGAGCAGCCCTTGAAAATTTGGGGGGGGTTCGTCAAGGGGGGGCCGAGAAAAAAGGGGGGTCCCAAAACGTGTTTTTAACATTGAGTTTTCCATAGGGCGGTTGGCCTCACTTTTAGCCCGAACGGCTGAATGGATTTGCACGAAACTTGGCAAAATTGTAGGGACTGGTAGCCCGATGTGCCTTTTGTAGGTCTCAATATATGTGCTACAGTGGATTTTGAGAAATTAACGTTTAAAAAAAGATATATATCTGTAACAGCGGACCGGGCAGCGCTCCAGGACGCGTACTTTTCGCGCAACGGAGCTTTGTGAAGCGAAGCTGATTGGTTCTCCGGCGTCTGTCAACATTCCAAACAGTCCGTAGCGGCCGCCATCTTGTCTCTCGGTAGGATCGAGAGACAAGAGGAGGCGAAAGCGAAGGGGCAAATGACCATAAGGGGGAATAGTAGATCCTCGCTGACCCCCTAGGTTTGATGTGGAGGTTTTAAAAGGGCCCCGCGGGGCAAAAAAAAAAAATAATAATAATAATCGAACGGCTGAATGGATTTGCACGAAACTTGGTAAAATATTAGGGACTGGTAGCCCGATGTGCCTTTGCTAGGTCTCAATATATGTGCTCCAGTGGATTTTGAGAAATTAACGTTCAAAAAAAGATATATATCTGTAACAGCGCTCCGCTTCGCGTAACGGAGGTTTGCGAAGCTGATTGGTCATTCTGTCACTGGGCTATAGTTGGGCTACATCTGGCTGATATTTGGGCTACATTTGTTTTTTTCCGTCTCTGGCGGCCATCTTTGGGCTACATTGGGCTACATTGTGCTTCATTGGGCTTCATTGGGCTATATTGGGCTTCATTGGGCTTCATTGGGCTACATTGGGCTACATTTGGGCTCCAACATATATATAGGCCAATGTAGCCCAATATATATTTTTCAAAGTTAATTTTCGTAAAAACCACTGGAGCATATATCTTGAGACATAGCAACGGCACATCGGGCTACCAGTCCCTACAATTTTGCCAAGTTTCGCGGAAATCCATTCAGCCGTTCGAGCTAAAAGTGAGTCCAACCGCCCTATGGAAATGAAGGAAATGAATGGGTAATTTGTAATTAGCAAATAGCTCATCGCAAACTAGGAATGGTAAAGAATCGCTATTTATTCCTTAAAGTTCGCTATTTAGGAAATGCAAAAAACTTTGATGATACATATGGCGGTTCATCTCTAACAAGATAAGAAGCATAGGGATAGATTTATGATGACTGGCGCATCACCAGGGATGTGTTAGTCATTCTGTGCCGCTGTTCCGTCACCTATGGTGTGCTGCATTTACAATGCGGCGCATCATGGGGCAAAAACAGCACAGATGCGTGATGTATCTGTGCCGTAAAGGTGGCGCATTGCTGGAGTTGTATCGCAAGTGTGATGAAGCTCCAGCAAGGGTCGGGGGTGCCCCTGTCGCAGGGTTTCTGTTCTCACACAGAACTGTGGACAGAGGATTGGAACCTCGGCGAATTAGGGTGTCCCAAAACTCACCTTAGTAATCAAAAACCCCTTAGCAAGCTAGGTACAGTGTCACATTGGATATAACAAACTCTCAATGTTTAGACAATCCAGAATATGAACTTATAGTACCTCAGGATACGTGGAACTCATGAACAGTCGGTCGTTATATATTTCTTAGAAACCAGAACATGGAGTTAAGAAGAACACATGTGTATTTGAAATGTTTATTTACTAATGCCGTCTTCTCAGGCGTAGTATCTTAGATAATACAAGTACACATATTATCAGTAGCAAAATTACCAGCATAGTTACTAGTACATAAAAAGCGAATGGTGACAGTATGTTAACATGCTGTAAATGAATAAGAGTTAGCAACACTTATAAGCAGCCGCGGGCCGTGGAGGGAGTTACGGTGAGGCAGGGAGGCGGGGAGGGGGAGGGGCAGGGTGGAGAGGGCTCCACCCTGCTTCTCCCCCTCCCCGCCTCCCTGCCTCACCGTAACTCCCTCCACGGCCCGCGGCTGCTTATATCTCACCCTCCCTAATACACATATTATATTATTTGCTAAGAAGGTCTCTTTGTGTTGGTTTAGGGTGTGCCCATACTTTAGTGTCTTAGATTTGAAGGAATCACATCAGCATACACCAGCTGTCTCTTCATGTGAACCGCATCAAGTGTTGTGTATGTGTGTTCGGCAAAGCAATATAAAACCCGCCTCATGCCCAGAATTGGCAGAAGTTGCACTTATGTTATGAGTATGAAGTCGTGGAGATCAGACCTCATAACAATTCTGTATCGTGTTGTTCTTGAAACTTTAGCACTCGCTGTACAGATATAGTTTAACAAGCAAAGCAGATAGTAGAGCAATAACATATTATTCTCATGTAAACCACGATGAACTACTAGGTTGAAAGCTAAAGCAACAACTAAGTGTCGTGTGCAGAAGTTGCAAAAAAGGAAAAATGGCGTTTAAACCGGTAATGAGCCCATGCTAACTTAACACGGTGTAAAGATATCCAGGACCTAGATGACACCTCCCCATGATCCGGAAACGAACTGAATAAGATAATAGAAGTGCCATCTCATGAGAGCAGATTGCAAGTTTATATGTGGACGGTCCGCAAGGTAAAGCATTAAAAACTAGGAAAATTTAATGCTAAAGAAAAATAAAACAGCCAAGTACTTTATCGAGTCTTAAGCCAATAGGCAAGGTAAATAATAAAAACTTGACAAATAAGTCAATGAATTGTCAATGAAATGCTAGTACTCAGCATATCAAACATGAAAAAGGTCTATGACATAACTGTGTATGCAAAATAAGCTGCAACAGCCTCCAATAGGAAGTCACCGTCTTCATCCGAAAACAGTTCAGCCATCCAATTTAAAAGCGGAAAAGAACATACGTGCTCTCCCAGCACCGGATCCTCTATCACCATCAGAGGACAGCTCGGTGGGTTTTCAAGAAAGCTCTGTTCCAAGAAAGACTGTGTTGCCGCCAGTAAATTCCAGGGACCAATTAGTCCATGCATCAATGCCACAGCCATAATCCTTTCGCCAGGACAAACCAACTCGTGAGTAATGATAGGAGTCATCAGCTGATTAAAGTCGACGTCAGGAGAAACCGGTCCGCAGAGACACAAATCAATGGCCCAATCGAAATCACAGGTCAGGCAGTGAAATACAGGCTGGACACAGGTGAAGTAGGAGAATCGAAAAGATAATCCATATGCCGTGCTTAATATCGCCAACGGCATTGTGCCATAATATTCTAGCATGCGATTGCGGAACAGTGTCAGCAGCTGCAGGGCGGGAGGTTGTTGAAAATTAGTACGTTTTGGTGAACATTATCTGCGCCATCTTGCCTCTTCCCCTGATGCCACACTTTTGTCGTGCGCGCCCGCCATTTTTTTAAGATGCCCCGAGCAGAACGAACCCATTTGCATGCCGCTGGCCCCTGGCATAGCCCTTCGCCTTCACTAAGACCACCCCCTGCTTGCACCTGCCTTGAGTCATAAACCCCTCTTCGGCGCTGCTCTGCCCCAGGCCCTCATCCTGTTCCCAGCGCGACACCTCCCTGCTTCCCTTTCATGATCTCCGGCCCTTAGATGCAAACCCCCTTTTTCCCCGTGTGTCCGTTTTGTCTTCCCCGTTCCCAGGCCGACACCCAGCTCTGCCGATACCATTCCTTGCCCCTCCCCGTACAATAGAAAGCTTCCCCCATCAAAGGATCCCCGGGTTGATCAAAGCCCCCACTCCATGAGATCCGACCAAACCCCCCACATTCCGTGAATCGGCGGAATATCCAGCTGCGTGATACTCATCACCTGTTGTGACTAGGGTGGGGACTTCAACTGTAAATGTGTGTGGGAACGGGCTCAAAGGGGAGTTCCGGGAATGTCTTTTCCATACATCAAAGCTTTAACATGAATGTGTAATCTACAATAAAGTCGTAAAACAGTGTATAAGAGGCCAGGCCTCAGAAATGTATCTAGAGCACCTCAGAACGATACCTTCTGTCCGTTTCGTTGTGTTCTCCTCCGGAGAAAATAAAAACCTTGTTTCCTGCTTTCCAGTCTCCAGCGCCTGCCTCTTCATTGATTAAATAACTAGAGGGTCACAGAGGCAATACCGCCGGGCAAATATCGATTGTCCACGACCCGACTCAGGTTTTAACAATTGGCGCCCAACGTTGGGCCCATCAGCGACTCGTGGATCCAGTGGGAGAGGTCCCGACGACAGAGTGAACGACTGCAACGATCGGGAGAGCTCTTGCCCAATAGACCCTCGTCTGGCAGCCGATCATCCGAACTTCACTAGTTCCGAACAGACCTCTCTCGAGTGATCTACGGTCCTGACTGGGGACCATCAGGAGTGCCGTGAGAAATACGAGAAAAAGAGGACGATCGGGCGCTGGATTCGGAAGACAAGAAACTGTCCACATGGTCCGGGTAAGGTCGTGTAATCACGACAAGTTGCGAAATAAGTGCTTGATTGTTTGATTGTTTAAAAATACTAGTATTGCTCTTTATTTATTTGGAGATTCACTGTCTACAAACGGAGAAACAACGGGCTCTCTCTTTGCAAGCAGTGGAGGATAGGTAGGGCAGCAGCCGTGCTTATTTTTTTTCTCCCCCACTCAATATTACTTGAAACTGAACTGTTGTTCGCAAAACTATTGTTTCCTGGAGATTCCCTGTCTGCAAACAGGGAAGAGACCACCCTTTTTGCAGATAGTGAAAAAGGTAGGTAACGCAGATCTTTGCGGACCTACTCATTCTCCCCATTGTTATTTATTGGTCTTTTTGTTATTTTTTGATCCATGAGGTATTCACTGCCTGCAAACAACGTTGAATAGAAATATTCTGTCCAGTCTTTGCACCTAGTGATAAGATAGGCAGTGCTGACTTTTTAGTCCCTCGTTACGAGCCGTCATGTCTGTCTTCTCCCCACTGATTAATAGCCTGTTTAGCCCGGACCGTTTATTAGAGGTGGACCATATAGCTCCACTAGAAGGCACCCCTAATAAGGACATGTTCATAAACTATGGATTAGTCACCATAGCCTATAATAAATTGTGGCACAGGTATACCGAAGAGAGTCAAGACAAACAGTGGCCACTGGCAGGATCCTTTGACCTTGATAAAATAGAAACGTTAGAAATAGCCCTTCGAAATAATAAGACAACGCCAATTATGCTCGACAGTCTCGGTATGTGGCGCAGAGAGGCTATGCAACGACAGAGAAAAGACGAGGACAAACCAAGTAGAGAAATATACCGACAGGACAACCCCAGGACATCGCTACCCACAACTTATCCCCCGACACTATGCAAAAGACGACCAGACTTAGGGCCAGACCAATGCGCTTTTTGTAGGTATGTCGGACACTGGAAAGCCCAATGCCCGACTCTACTGAGCGTGAGTAAAGGCAAAGGGCCGACAGGAACGACAGACCGGCAGTACGAGAAAAAGCGCGAGACAAAGAAGAACCCGACTTACATAGACAGACCAGACAGAACCACCACGTTTGATTATGCCCGATGGCACAGATTTCGCCAGGACAATTTCAGCGGCATGCTCAAGTTCTCCTAGGTCGGGCAACGTCAAGACGGGAACCCAGCCTCGTTTCAAATTCACAGACGGAAAGAGATAATTATGACCAATAACTGTTTTATATTCGTCTTGGGTCTTTGTATGTCGTACTTGTACTGTCCCCCGTCTGAGTTTGTGTGTATGTAATGTACAAATCTGCGTCATCCCTCTACACGTGTTTCCGTGTTACTCAACCTCTGTTAGCAGAAACTTAGCATAAAAGCAACCTGGAAAGAAAGAAATGGTAAAACAAAATCCGTAGACCATTAATGAACTTGAACTTTTAATTTAGCACAACAAACAAGGAATGATAACGGTAAACTGTAGAAAATGAAAGTCAAACAGAACATTCGCCCCCCCCCATTCTGGAACCTTCCAAAGTAGGGCAGGGCTACGGCTACGCCCAACCAACGGCAACCCATATAAGGCGGGCCCGGCCGCCAACTCTTGGTCAGGAAATCTTAACGTATGGGGGAGCCGGAGGAGAGGCAGGAGCCAGCAGCCGGGGCAGTTGTAGGTAGTCCCGCCACATGTCTCCTCAGCCAGCCGCAACGGGCCTGGATAGACTTAAGTAGTCCCGCCACATGTCCAGAGAAGAACGAGGCACCTCTTCCTTTTCTCTTCCGTAACAGCCGCAGCAGCTCTGGACGGCGGGATGTCCTGCACGTGCCTCCACAACAATTTGTCCAAGTTGGGCTGGGAGGGAGAGGCGACGCGGACGAGCCTCTCCCACCTCCACCGATAGGAGGTCTCCCAGCCCCCGGCCCGACGCCGAACACCCCCAGTCAGGCGATGGTGCCAATACTTCCACAGCACCGAACACACCATGGTGGCACCCCAGTACTTGCGCAGCACCGAACGTGCAATGGTGGCCATATTTTCGGAACACCGAACCTGCAATGACTGCACTGATACTCGTGCCGCGCCGAATGCGCGCCACAGGTGACCATACTCCCACAGCACTGAGCACAGGACTTGGGAAACACCGGATGTGGAGAGACCTTCATGCGGGGCGATGAAAAGGAGCGGCATGGAGTGCACCGGGAGAAGGAGACGATGCGAACGAGTCTCCCTCGCCCCCCCCCAGGTGGGGGCATCACAGCTGCACCCCAGCTGAACGTCCCGCTTTCACACAACAGGGACCTCTTCCTTTCACTCCGAAGGATCTCTCCCACTCTTGCAAACTCGACGAGAGTGGCCCCTGTAGGGCCTCAAAATGGCGTCTGGGTCCGCTGGAAGGCGGGCCCCGGCCACTAGAGTAACTTTGACCGGCAATATAACTCGAACATTTGCCCCCTGGAGCACGAGCCCCCATCTCCGACAGCATCTCCGCAGCCTTGAAGATCCTACAAAGGTCCCCGGCGGACCCTTCGGCCTTTGCAGGCTTCCGATAAGGGACGGCTGCCTTGGTCGCCAACGAAGCAAACATGACATTGCCACTCCTTCTGTTAGCATGAATTCTAGAACTGCCGAAAAGGACTCTGGTCCAAACTGCCAGTAATGGGAAACATTTCCCCCTGATGCTGCTTCCGGACTGAGCCGGCCCCGCCCAAAATGGCGCTGGTATCAATCGGAACTTACGAACACCTCGTGGTGTTCCTTCGCACTAATATAAACTTGATGTTCTGAGATTTTATATGATCCTTTGTACACTTGGCTAGAAAAGACAAGGAGAACTCACTCGACGAACAGTATGAAAGGATCCCCGTTACAAATGTTGATTACAAATGTACGATGTATTATATTTTTATAACTGATGTAAACCTCATTTACGACGCACACGTACGGTATGCATATAGGAAATCTGATTACCACTATTATGATTATGCTTCTAAATTATGAAAATAAATGCCCCCGAACCCCCAGCCAATTAATAGACGTTTTAGTCTCTTACAAATGAATGAGTAAAACTTTCCGATGTTTTTATTGCTGCAAACGACACCCCCCACTGTACGCACTTTAGCCATTGCCACGACCGGCCAAATACGACCGCACCCTCATAATCCTCATGCTGAAATGATTTTGCAAAATAAAGTTTTTGAAACTATGGACGGGTATTGCATGCTTTATTTTAAAAAAAAAAATGTGGGATCGGTGGGAAAGTTCTTTTCTGTGCACCCTACTCTGCTCTCTCTTTAAGGTTAAAAGAAGGTGGTTGCCCAGCCCTGGAGGACGGATCGGATCGACAACACGACACTCCGCCTTCAAAGTACGCGACTGACTCATGAACTCTCGCGTAGAGGAAGACCTTAACTTCCAAGGATGGGTAAAACGAACGGTGTAAATGAGGGAATGTAAAAGGAGGGTGAAATGAAATAATGTAAATGTGATAAAGTACAACGTTCCAAAGTATCAGGGAACGGAGCTGACCCAAGAACCGAAGAACCTTAGAACGCCACAGCGTTGAAAGAGGTTTAAGGATCCCGATAGTGAGATACATCCTTTGACTAGATACCTCACACTAAGCACCTCTGGTTTCCTTTTTACGTTTCCCCGCACATGACCTATATGGACACACTACCCCCCTCGACTCCAGAAACCATATCCCCGGGGACCCTGCCCCGAGGAGGAAAGACGAGTAAGAGGTAAGTAAAGAACTTATGAATCCCTGTATTTGAATATGCGCGAATGCTGTCTCCCCCACCCCCCCCTTTTTTCCCCCCTCTGCAGGTTACATCAGAGATTACAGCCGAGGTGTGGCGAAGATCTGAAGCCTTGCCATATCTAACACACGAAGCGGACTAGCGCCGCAAGGTGGTGTCTAAGCACGCCTGCAAACCACTCACGTATCGAACAAACCCGAAAATTAGCACAACCTGATAAAAAAAAAAAAAATGATCACCCTTAAACCAGACCGGACGAATGAACCCATGTCACGTATGATGCGAAACTATGAGGGAATGCGTGTGTGTGACTGAGGCGTCGACCCGACTGGTCGAAGGACCGAGAATGCGAGAAGTGCGACAAAATGGTACCTCCTTTCCTCTTCCCTTTTTCTCAAGGCACGTCCCCTCTACCCTGTCTAATGCTCAAACTGTATGATTACAAGATTCTAACGCAGACCCGTGAATGCCCTTTACTGTGTAATGCACTAAATAGCCTTTCTTGAATACACTGCCACCCTCTCTGTTGCACGTGTACTATTTAGCCTGCCGTTGCACTCTCTCTCTCTCTCTCTCTCTCTCTCTCTCTCTCTCTCTCTCTCTCTCTCTCTCTCTCTCTCTCTCTCTCTCTCTCCCTCTATTTTTTCACTCCCACTCTTCCGAGTGATTAGCCCCGAAATTGGCAGACTGCCACCCCTAGCACACCACCTAATTGGCTTCAAATACCGTCAGTATTTGCACAAAAACGTGTCTTTAATACAATCACCCTGAGGCCGCGTCATTACCTCTCCTTTTCCGCTAGAAGTCAATGAACCGAGGTTGGGCCGTAAGGGAAAGGACAGGTAAGACGACAGAGGTTCCCTAATCTGACCCGAAATAAGGGAACCACATGTCAGCGGCTCCTATGGTATAAAACAAGGACCTCAGAATACGCGACCCTCCCCTCCCCGAATTGTCGCAATACCCAAACCGAAAAAAAAAAATGATCACCCCTGTTACCTCCCCTGTATCAGCCGCCCAAAAACTGGAATTATGAAACTACCCCTCATTTCCGGTTGTGAGAGATGGGTCGATTTATGCCCTTACCACAAGTTTCCTATGTCCCTGGTTGTTTCCCATAAAACCCCTGTCCTTCCTAATTAAGTAATCGGGCTGTAAAAGGTTACGTAGGATCCAGAATGATGTTTTACAAGGTTAACAGACTAGTCCAAGGTAAAGAAATCATCGAAATGAACCCCGTAGTAGTTGAAAAGCAGGATGCATCGATAGAAAGGAAATGTTTAGCCATGATCGTCTCTCAGCAAAATACCTGTGTAGTCGGCATATCTTTGCCAGGTTCGTCTCACGAAGGTGGGTCACCATCAGATGAACTGTCGTGACTGTAATAAATAATTGTAAAGGAAAATCATAGTAAATCCAACAGGCCCGTCACCGGTCATTCATATGCCAGTTGTGAACACTAATATAACGGGCATTTTCATTCTTTGCCTGGAGCTGGGAGAGAAATAGACTTTTTGATTATCTTCATCTGCAAATTCTCTAAAGACTGTCTTTTCAAACTTGTTTAAGGGTACTGCTGTTGGAGGAGAGAAGGACCGGATGTGGGAGCACGAGGCCTGACTGCAGACTAAGGAATACCTGCGACATTAGCCAAGGCGAGACCACGACAGAAAAGAGCTGCAGGACGAGGCACTGTTTTCGACAACATGAGAAGAAAGGGTCGACCTGATGCCCCTGCTCGATGTCCAGTGTTGGTCGACAAGTCCCCGCTCTCTGAATTCGGTCACACGCCCGCCTATTTGAAGTCTCTCGTTTCCCTAGTTTGTTCCTAATTTGGCCTTGCTCCATCCCCCTTTTCCTCTGACCTACCCTATGGACTGTTTTGTACGCTCTTCTTCCATCTGAACTTTCTGACAATCACCTCAAAGGACACAGGGTGATAAGGACCTTTCCGACCAGAAACGCGAGGAAAGGGTCGTGCCCTGCAACGCAGAACTTAGAACAGAGCTGGACTTGTAGCTCCACCGCCGGTGCTCAACAGCGCCAACAAAAGGCAACAAAGAATGATGAGAACTCGTTAAACTTCGAACATTTGACATCCCCGATCGCCGTTTCTGCTAGACCTCATTTCTCTCCCAGCCGCCATTGTATTGATCATGCTCCAATCCGAACCTGATATATATGTAATAACCTGCCAGTATGAAATATGCTTGCTGCTCTCGCTACAGAATCGTTTTTGTATTGCATTCCTATGACTTTCCTGCTAAACAAATTGATCAAAGTTTATCAAATAGGCCCACCTCCTAAAAACTAGAAATGTTAAAATGTATTGTTTACAACTCTTTTCCTCTAGGGTTCCTACCGTTTTCTTTCTCATGCCCACCACAATAGAACCGAGTAGAAAATGAACCAGCAAGATGTCTTGAATATGTTAAAGGGAGGACTGTTGAAAATTAGTACGTTTTGGTGAACATTATCTGCGCCATCTTGCCTCTTCCCCTGATGCCACACTTTTGTCGTGCGCGCCCGCCATTTTTTTAAGATGCCCCGAGCAGAACGAACCCATTTGCATGCCGCTGGCCCCTGGCATAGCCCTTCGCCTTCACTAAGACCACCCCCTGCTTGCACCTGCCTTGAGTCATAAACCCCTCTTCGGCGCTGCTCTGCCCCAGGCCCTCATCCTGTTCCCAGCGCGACACCTCCCTGCTTCCCTTTCATGATCTCCGGCCCTTAGATGCAAACCCCCTTTTTCCCCGTGTGCCCGTTTTGTCTTCCCCGTTCCCAGGCCGACACCCAGCTCTGCCGATACCATTCCTTGCCCCTCCCCGTACAATAGAAAGCTTCCCCCATCAAAGGATCCCCGGGTTGATCAAAGCCCCCACTCCATGAGATCCGACCAAACCCCCCACATTCCGTGAATCGGCGGAATATCCAGCTGCGTGATACTCATCACCTGTTGTGACTAGGGTGGGGACTTCAACTGTAAATGTGTGTGGGAACGGGCTCAAAGGGGAGTTCCGGGAATGTCTTTTCCATACATCAAAGCTTTAACATGAATGTGTAATCTACAATAAAGTCGTAAAACAGTGTATAAGAGGCCAGGCCTCAGAAATGTATCTAGAGCACCTCAGAACGATACCTTCTGTCCGTTTCGTTGTGTTCTCCTCCGGAGAAAATAAAAACCTTGTTTCCTGCTTTCCAGTCTCCAGCGCCTGCCTCTTCATTGATTAAATAACTAGAGGGTCACAGAGGCAATACCGCCGGGCAAATATCGATTGTCCACGACCCGACTCAGGTTTTAACAAGGTTGCATAGGAGGGACATCCATATTTAAAAATGTAAAAAAGCACAAGAGCGTCCGCTGGTAATGCAAGTAAAAATGGCAATCCACGAAGCAGAGTGGAAAAAATAGAATGAAAGAAAGCAGGGATGACTCCAAAGATTTTCTCAAATGAAGTCACGAGACCACTGGTAACAACTTTAAAAAAGTGCGCCAGGGCCTTTGTGGAGGATGCGTTAAAGATAGTCCGAACCATCTTGCTGAAATGGAAAGGCAAATCTGAATTGAAAAGGGTCTGCACCTCTGTACGGGTGTTCGCTATGTGAAGCACGAAAGTTTCACGGGCCGAACTCAAGGCCACCTCTCTCTGAGACAAAAGAGCTCTTATTCTTGCCATGCCGTTGAAATCTGCTCCCAAGGTTGGTATTTGTGGCGAGATTGAAAACTCCCTATGTTCATGTGTGGGAGGAAATAGAACATTTCTGCAGCAAATAACCCGTTCACTTACTGTTACGATAAAAGGAATACTTTTAATTAACCCAGAACAATCTTCATTATTGAGCATCAAATAACTACCATTTTCCAACAACTTGAACGTGGGGATGATAGCAGGAACTGGCGTGCCTTGCAACACGCAAGCCATATTTGGTCGGTGTTTGTTGCATGAACCGTGTAACTGTATGTGCCTACACATTAGTGAATGATCTGGCGTCTCAGTGCATTCCTCTCCATTCAGATAAACTTCTTGATCATCTTTGAAACATCTGTATGTGTATGGAAGCGACCAGACCTCATGAAGAAAAGCACTACCTAAAGGTTCATAACGACCTATTGGTATATATTTCATACAATTTGAAAACTTATATAAAGCAAAAGGCAGCGTTATTAAACCGTGGATAAGGCACGTTGCCAAAAAACCCGCAATCCTCTGCTGATGATGTCACTGAGCATGTCATGAATGATGTAATATGTGACATCATCAGCAGTGGATTACGGGTAATAGTATCTCTAGTTTACTCCCCTATAGCTGTCTTTCTTTTAACATAAGTGTCTGTTTCCTTCCCTTATACTTACTGTTTTTGGTTCGCTTCCGGTTCGCGTACCGGCGAGCGAACTGGGAAGCGAACTAAGAGAAATAGAGGTTGGCACAGTTCCAAATATTGTACCAATTTTTTAATAACGGGGAGGTAGTTCTGAAAAGAACTTTTTTTTTTTATTGTTTTTGTTGTTTTATATTTTTTTTATTATTTTTCGGAACATTTTTTTACTTTTTTTGAATTTTTCTGAACAGTTTTATATTTTTTTGGGTTTTTCTTGGAGGGGGCAATGAAAACGATTCATTGTAAAGGGCTCAACACGCGCAACAAAACAAAAAAAAAGTATTTATTATTTTGGGCGTTTCGTACAAACTTGCATATGATAGTCAATAGCTCTGTTGATCAGAGTGATGCTTCTTTCTCCGTAGGAAATGAATCCATCGCAAAATACGCAGATGTGTTTTACTTCACCAAATCTCATTTGTATATTTGGCACCATCTCCCTGCCCTCTGGTCCCGTTACTTCCGGTACAACAGATCTTCTGGCCATAATAGGGAGATTATCTAGGTCGTTCCGAAACTGTGCAGCACTGTAGTTGTTAGGATGCCACCTAGTCATATGGCGATGCATTGTGTAGTTTCCGAAACTGTATTTTTTCTCGGTTCCTCTGGACAGTCTATCTTGACATATAAGGCAAGTTACGTATCTTGCATTTACTTTTTTCTGACCTTTGGGAATTTAAAAAAATTGCCAAATGAAGTTTTCTTTCCGGTGAGACGTCCTGGGCTCCTCAGGCAAAAACTGCCTCTCTTCGTGCTCGTCGTCCTGTTCCTCTTCTTCCTCTTCTTGTTGAATTATAACTTGAGCAGGTGGTCCACTCTTCCTTGGATGTGGTGGAGGTGGTGGGGAAGCACCAGCTGAAGCTACTAAAGAAGCCATTGCTCAGTGATCACAAAGGGTCTTTCTCTCACAATGATGAAAGTCAGAGTGAGGAAAGAAGGAGGGATTTTCATCATTTGGGAAAAACAAGAGTTCTCAACCAATGAAAAGTGTTCATTTTAGATTATATGACCTAGTCTTACATCATTAGGAAACCAAAAGTGAAATGAACCAATGAAAAGTGTTATTACCAAGTCACATGACCTGCTGTGTTTACGTTAAGCGCTTTGCAGGGCCTCCCGGTTTGCTTACAGAAACCTGCGCTTTGCGACTCGCTTCGCGTACCAGTTCGCTAACGTAGCACGTCATATGACGTATCACGCGACAACGTGAAACGTCATGCGGACGGGAGGCGTCACGATGTTGTTTTGTAACGCGGCAGTTGCGGTAAAGAAATGTTTACCGGCTCGCGGTCTATTTCGCGGCATCAAGGTCAGCTAACGGGAAGCTTCCCGATTCGCGAAGCGGGAACGAAGAAAAAAAAATATTTAAAAAAAAATTATTCATAAACATATAAAATATATTTTTGGATTTAAAGAAGAATACATTTTACAGCTACAGATATTAGCTGTTAAAAAACCAATGAAATTCACTGAAAAAACCATAGGTTATAGACCATATATAGTTAGGAATTAGCATTTACAAAACCTTGAAAATTCACTGAAAAAACCATAGGTTATAGACCATATATAGTTAAGAATTAGCATTTACAAAACCTTATTTTACTCACACAAAACCATTGAAATTCCATATATAGTTAGTTGCACTAACTATATATCGCGCACCCGCAATCCACTGCTGATGATGTCACATATTACATCATTCATGACATGGTCAGTGACATCAATGACCACATCACTGATGATATCATTCATGTGACAATACAATGCATCTCCTCACATTTTAATATAACCTCTGTTTCACCCAGTGTTAAATACAGAGTATAATTTTTGAAACCATTGACACACCAATACTAGTTACTACATACGCACTCACTGATTCCTATGTCTACACACACATTCACTCATTCACCCATACAATCATTCATACATACAATCACTCATCTTTACAACACTATCATATGCACTCATACACCTATACAGACACTCACAGTCTGCCACTCATCCATGGAGTTACTCACACACGTAGTCAGTCCTGTTAAAGAATCAATGACACTTCCATTTTCTTGTCTATACAGTTAAACATAGAGCACCTTACATTTTCAAACATATACTAACACATACTTACCTTCTTATAGAATCATTGATACAAGTACACATTGATCTGCACAGAGTCACACACCTCCCAGCCAGCCAGCCACACACACACTCAGTCTCCCATACAAATACTTGGACAATCAATCAGTAACCCATATAGTTAATCATATAGCTACTGATCAACACGTGCAGCAGTTTACAGAACAACAGACCTAATGATGCTCAAATTAAGATAGTTTAGTCACTAACCCATGCACTCAGTGAGACACATTTAATCACTCACTCATACATTCAGTCATGCACCTACTAAATCCTTTGTCCAGACACTTATACTTCCACTCATTCTTCAATATGTAAGACACATTTTAACTTTACAGAAACACACAGTCACTGGATGATGTCATCAGTGATGTCATCAGTGATGTCATCAGTGATGTCATTTGAGATGTTATCAGTGATGTCATTTGAGATGTCGTCAGTGATGTCATCAGTGATGTCATTTGAGATGTCATCAGTGATGTCATCAGTGATGTCACTGACCATGTCATGAATGATGTAATATGTGACATCATCAGCAGTGGATTGCGGGTGCGCGATATATAGTTAGTGCAACTAACTATATATGGAATTTCAATGGTTTTGTGTGAGTAAAATAAGGTTTTGTAAATGCTAATTCTTAACTATATATGGTCTATAACCTATGGTTTTTTCAGTGAATTTTCAAGGTTTTGTAAATGCTAATTCCTAACTATATATGGTCTATAACCTATGGTTTTTTCAGTGAATATATATATATATATATATATATATATATATATATATATATATATATATATATATATATATATATATATATATATATATATAGTCACTGAAAAAACCGTAGGTTTCAGGAGTTATATAGTTAGGAATTAGTTTTTAAAAAACCTTTGAAATTCACTCAAAAAACTATAAGTTTTAGTGGTGTTATAGTTAGCTGGACATTTTACTCATACAAAACCAATGAAATTGCTCCGATATAGTTAGTTGTACTAACTATATTTCGCGCACCCGCAATCCACTGCTGATGATGTCACATATTAGATCATTCATGACATGGTCAGTGACATCACTGATGACATCTCAAATGACATCACTGATGACATCACTGATGACATCATCCAGTGAATGTGGTTTGCTTCGTTATTTAAATATGCATTATATATATAGCAATTTACATTGAAGAATGAGTGGATATATATAAATAAATATTTGGATGGAGGATTTAGTAGCAGTGTAATTGACTGTTTACTTGACCAATTTATAATGTCTCACTAAATATAGTGGATAGTGACTAAACTGTGTGAATATCTGTATCACTTTGTCAGTTGTTGTGTAAACTGATTCTACAGTTGGTTACTAGCTATGTGAAAGTCTATATTAGTTATTGATTAGTTAACTGAGTATTTGTATGGGAGTGTGAAAGTGTGTGTGGTTCGATGGGGTGGGGTGTGACTGTCCAAAGATGTGTGAATAGTTGATTGAGTAGATATATGAAGTTAAAACTACATGTTCTAACAGTTTGGGTGAGGGAATCTCTTTATGGGTGTGGTGATGAGCAAATATATTTCTCAAAGGTACAGGTCCAACAAACTAGAAAAATAAAAGGCAGTGTATGTGTCAGTTGTTGTATATAAATAAGTATACATAAGACACAATGATTGTGTGAGTGACTGTATGGATAACTGTATACTTGTAATAATGATTTTATAATTTACTAAGTATGACTTACTATCTAAATGAATAGAAGAAGTGGTGTTTGTATAAGTGTTTTGCTAAGTAAATATGTAAGTATGATCCATTGTTTGCATAAGTGAGTAGGATGACTTCATATGTGAATAGGATGCGTGCTGTTGTTTAATGTCAATATAGATGTATAAGTATTTTTGATAGTGTTCTATTGTTCATTGACAGCATGTATGAGTGAATCCATAGGTAAGTGATTAGGTGTGTGTATACATCTATGAATCACTTAGTGGATTTTTAGATACTTGTATTGCTGTGACAATGGATTTAAATATGATACTCTGTATTTTACAAACCGTGATGAAAAATTGTAATAGTGTATGAAAAGGTGTATGTGATTGTCACGTGGATGATGTCATCAGTGATGTCATCAGTGATGTCATTTGAGATGTCATCAGTGATGTCACTGACCATGTCATGAATGATCTAATATGTGACATCATCAGCAGTGGATTGTGGGTGCGCGAAATATAGTTAGTACAACTAACTATATAGGAGCAATTTCATTGGTTTTGTATGAGTAAAATGTCCAGCTAACTATAACACCACTAAAACTTATAGTTTTTTTAGTGAATTTTAAAGGTTTTTTAAATGCTAATTCCTAACTATATAAGGCCTGAAACCTATGGTTTTTTCAGTGAATATAGATATATATATATAGATATATATAGATATATATAGATATATATTAGATATAGATATAGATATATATTAGATATAGATATAGATATGTTAGATTTAGATATAGATTTAGATATAGATTTAGATATAGATTTAGATATAGATTTAGATATAGATTTAGATATAGATTTAGATATAGATTTAGATATAGATTTAGATAATAGATTTAGATAATAGATTTAGATAATAGATTTAGATAATAGATATTAGATACTAGATATTAGATACTAGATATATAGATAGATATATTTTTCCCTTTATCTGAGGTCAATCCCCATAAAACCTATAAGTCACCCCTAAGGCAGACCTTACAATCCTGAAGGCAGGGTGCTCAGTTTTTTGAGTGAATTTCAAAGGTTTTTTAAAAACTAATTCCTAACTATATAAGGCCTGAAACCTATGGTTTTTTCAGTGAATTTCAAAGGTTTTTTAAATGCTGATTCCTAACTATATAAGGCCTGAAACCTATGTTTTTTTCAGTGAATTTCAAAGGTTTTTTAAATGCTAATTCCTAACTATATAAGGCCTGAAACCTATGGTTTTTTCAGTGAATTTCAAAGGTTTTTTAAATGCTAATTACTAACTATACAAGGCCTGAAACCTATGGTTTTTTCAGTGTTTTTAAAAAAAAAATTGATTGGTTAACAGGCTTATTAAGTGTATCTTAGTGAATACATATATTAGCGAGTAATGTTTAAATATTTAAATATATGCATGAGTGATGTAATATGTGACGTCATCAGCAGTGCATTGCAGACGTGAAAGTTATAGTGAGTCCAACTAACTATAACGTGGGAATTTCAATGGTTTTATGCGAGTAAAATTTCCAGCTAACTATAACTGGTGTGAAACCTATGGTTTTTTCAGTGAATTTCGAAGGTTTTTTATATGCTAATTCCTAACTATAACTGGTGTGTAACCTATGGTTTTTTCAGTGAATATATATATATATATATATATATATATATATATATATATATAAAATTTCTATGGCAAAATGAAACCCCTCATTTTGTTCCTTTTCAAATTAAATGTATTAAGTGTTACCACTTTATTCCAATCAAGATGACTTCAGGTGTGCCATACTTTTGTCATAAGTAAGACTGTTAGCGTTCTAGTTGTTCTTTAGAACACTCTGGGACATTCTGTCATTGGGCTATAGTTGGGCTACATCTGGCTGATATTTGGGCTACATTTGTTTTTTTTTGTCTCTGGTGGCCATCTTTGGGCTACATTGGGCTACATTTGGGCTACATTGGGCTACATTTGGGCTCTAACATATATATAGCCCAATGTAACCCAATATATATTTTTTCAAAGTTAATTTTCGTAAAAACCACTGGAGCACATATCTTGAGACATAGCAAAGGCACATCGGGCTACCAGTCCCTACAATTTTGCCAAGTTTGGTGGAAAACCATTCAGCCGTTCGGGCTAAAAGTGAGTCCAACCGCCCTATGGAAATTAACATGGGGAAAACACGTTTTGGGACCCCGCTTTTATCTCGGCCCCCGCTTGACGAATCCCCCCCAAACTTTAAGGGAAGGAGCGGAGCGCCGCGAGTCAAAGTTAAGGAAAATTTCAGGAAGATTCCTCAACCGGCGCCAAAGTTATTCCCAATAGAATGTTGCGATTTCCCTATGGAAAACAATCCTAACTATATATACCTAATAACATTTCTATGGCAAAATGAAACCCCTCATTTTGTTCCTTTTCAAATTAAATGTATTAAGTGTTACCACTTTATTCCAATCAAGATGACTTCAGGTGTGCCATACTTTTGTCATAAGTAAGACTGTTAGCGTTCTAGTTGTTCTTTAGAACACTCTGGGACATTCTGTCATTGGGCTATAGTTGGGCTACATCTGGCTGATATTTGGGCTACATTTGGGCTCTTTTGTCTCTGGTGGTAATCTTGGGAGACTGCATATCAGAATTTTTTTAATGAAATATAAGAGGATTTGAGAAGTCACTCAAAATGTGCCCTAATTTTTCTTTCTTCAGCACTAATCATAATTTCTATGGCAAAATGAACCCCCTCATTTTGTTCCTTTGCAAATTAAATGTTTTAAGTGTTAACACTTTATTCCAATCAAGATGACTTCAGGTGTGCCATACTTTTGTCATAAGTAAGACTGTTAGCGCTCTAGTTGTTCTTTAGAACACTCTGGGACATTCTGTCATTGGGCTATAGTTGGGCTACATCTGGCTGATATTTGGGCTACATTTGTTTTTTTTTGTCTCTGGTGGCCATCTTTGGGCTACATTGGGCTACATTTGGGCTCTAACATATATATAGCCCAATGTAGCCCAATATATATTTTTTCAAAGTTAATTTTCGTAAGGGGGGCGTGGCAAGCAGCCAACGATGGCGGCAGCTTAGAGGAGTAGCTCCGCGATCGAGGCGGCCTCTCCAGCTATCCTGTAAATCATCCGTTACTTCTTCAGCCCCAATAGGAGGAACCCGGAGCCCGGGACCGAGCGGAGCCGAAGGGTGGAAGCGCCGTGGCAGTCCGGTGCGCGAGAGCCGACATCCGCCCAAGTGCAGCAGAGGCCTCCGCAGCGCGGCGCAGCCGGGGACTGCCCTCGTCGCCCGACCCGCCAGGAAGTGTGACTGCCCCGGGCGACCCTGCACCGGAAGTGCCGGGTGGTTGTCGCCCCGCTTCTCCGCGTCCTGAGACCGCCCGGCGGGCGGACACCTAGGATTGCATCGCGGCGGTGTGCCGCCGTGTTGTGAAGAACCAGCACTGCCCCGCAAGACCTGGCCAGAGCCCGGACCTCACCCGCCGCACCACAGGCGGAGATCGCAATAAAATAGACCAGCGCTCAAGTACTCACCACTGGAAGTCCAAAGATAAATCCTACATCCCGAAGAAGGATGTCGTTACAAAGCTCTACAGTCTGACACGAGTACGTGCAGCAGCTGCATGATATGGACTCATAGGCAGTGACGTCCGATGACGTCAGGCAAGCCGTGGATGGACAAGAAGCGTCCGCAACCGTGGCAACCCCACAACTGAAGTGAATAAGACCTGTCCCTCACTGCAAATTACTCACTACTGTGAAAGAAAGATACTCACTCAAAATCCGTAGATAACACACGTCATCACTATAAATCGCACAGCAAGGTGCTACTAGAACTGCATACCACTGTTTAAAACACAACACGATATCAACAATAGTGAATGCGCAGCGATTCACTATAGCAAGACCTGGCCAGAGCCCGGACCTCACCCGCCGCACCACAGGCAGAGATCGACCCGCTCTCCGCCGCACAGAGCACGCGTTTCCCCGGAGAGGCGGGAGGGGTGTGCCGCAATCTCCGGAGGCTTGGTCAGGCGGCCCACGCCATCCCACATGAAACGTCTTGGCCGCTGTGCGAGTCACCGCCCGCAATGATCACGGACTACACAGGGCTGTGGTGCATTCCCTGCTGGTGGCACTGGAATTAGCACGACCTCATAGGACAGCGGACGACTGGCCTCACGGAGCCCGCAACTGCAAGGCGCAGAGCCCCACACGTCCTTCACCTGCATACCGTCTCCCGCCTCCGTACCACCTGCTGAGTGGCTCCGGCGCCTGGGGGAGACCAAAGAAGCTGACCCTTGCCCCCCTTGTTTGCAAGCGAAAACCTGAGTGTCGGCAACTGCCAGGGGCGGGGAACTAGCTCCCACCCATCGCACTTTTCTCCGCGCTCCCGGCTGGGCGCCGTGCGGTGGTGTGACGTCCCCCCCCCCTTAAGGTGCCCGGCCCGGCCCCTGCGCCCCCGGCCTGCCACAGACGCGGACTGCAACATCAGCGGTCAAAATACGCCGCAGAAGAGGCAGACGCGGCCTCCGTCGCTGGTCTGCCCAGGGGCCGCGGATACTGGCGATATGGCGGGGAAGGGCCTAAAGAGTGGACCTACTCAGACTAGAATTGACCGGTATGCCTGCGATAGGCCTGCGGTGTCCCCGACGGCCGGGAAGGAGACTGCTGCTAGATCCGTGGAGGGCCAAGGGACTAAGAAAGCGACTCTGGATGACGTGATGCAGGCCCTGGCACACTTGCAAACGACAGTGGGCACAATCTCCACGGACATTACGCTGATCAGAGCAGACTTCCACAGGATGACGGAGAAGGTCAACGCCATGGAGGTAGTCACGAAATCCTTAGTGGAGGACGTCTCCGAACTCCAGCTGACAGTGGAAAAGCTAGCCACGGACAATAAGGTGCTGCGTGAGAAGCTCGACGATCAGGAGGGGCGCTCCAGGCGGAACAACATCCGCATACTCGGCGTGCCGGAGACGGAGGGGGTGAGAGCCATGGACTTGTACGTAGAGGGCCTAATCACCAATGAACTGCGGCCCAAGGGGCTATCCTCCTTCTTCTCAGTAGAGAGAGCGCACCGTGTGCCGGGGGGCCAGCCAAAACCTGGTGCGGCTCCAAGACCCGTTGTGGCCCGGCTGTTCAACTTCAGGGACAGAGACGTCATTCTACAGGCAGCCCGGCTGTCCCCTCCGGTCAAGATCCAGAACTCAACGGTGGCATTCTTCCCGGACTACACGGCGGAGGTGGCCCGCAGACGCCGGACGTTCTTCGAGGTCAAAAAGGAACTCAAGACGAGAGAGATCCCGTACTCCATGCTCTTCCCTGCGAGGTTGCGAGTGGTCGCCGAAAACAAGACCTGGTTCTTCGACAACCCGGAATCCGCAAGAGACTGGCTGGACGGCTGGAGAACGAACGCTCGCCCTCGACGGACGCATCGGCAACAGCAGGATCGTACGAACGATAGCCTCCCGGCTTCCCAGACTTCGAGAGGAAATGGAGAGTGCGAGGGTTCGCCCCACGGCGGGGCCGCGGATGAAGAAAATAACGGAGACCAGTGATTTCCGGACTGGCGACGTTTTTGGACCTACTGTGCAGCACACCTGAGGCGCGCTGTTGGACACTGGGCGAAGGGCCTCTGGGGAGAAGATTGAGAGGCCGCTGACCTCGGAGACTCCTTCACCCCAGCGCGCAAGTACACTGGTTGGGTTTGGGGTAAAGCACTCTGCTAAGTTGGGGAGGCGGGCAGGTTCAAGTCCGAACAGCAGGGAAGCAGGGAGGGGGGTCGTTGGGAGAGGGGGGGTGTTTCTTTATGTAACTGGTTTGGCTTTAAGAGTTTTAGGCTTGGCTCAGCACTATGTGTCACATCACGACATGCACACTGTACGATGCGGCGTGAAACGCCAGGACACTCACACCGATGCCCTTGCTGCGACCCCGTGGATACCTCCTCTAGTGGGGCAAGGCGGCGCTTCCTCGGGACGGTGGGCTCACCCCCGAGAGAGTGCCTCACGCAGGCAACGGCAGGCGGTACACACGATAGTCCTAACGGGACGCCAACACGCCTCACTGCCATGGCCGGACTAGAGGATTCCGTCCCGACGGCCCCGCTACACATTATGTCGTGGAACGTCAGGGGCTTAGGTGATAAGATCAAACGAGGCCTGGTTCTTCAGGGAATTAAGAGGGCGGGTCCTGCCCTGGTCCTGTTGCAGGAGACACACATGATGGGCGCTAATACACGAGCCATGGATAGACGGGGCTACCACATGGTCACACATGCAGCATTCACTCCAGGGTCTCGTGGCACGGGCATACTAATGCAGAAGTCCTCACGATACATCATCACTTCCACCAAAATAGATGATCAGGGCCGCTTCGCAGCAGTGTCCGGCCAATGGGAGGGCAGAGCTTTGTCTGTGGTATCGGTCTACATCCCCCCTGCGCTACACGCTGTGGCACTGCCCGACCTTGGTAAGTTCCTCCTAGAACTCCCGGAAGGGGACTTGATTGTGGGGGGGGATTTCAACGCAGTACTGCACGACACACGCAACAGATTCCCCGGGCGCTCGCACTCACCTGGCACCACCAAGCTTGGCGGGTTTCTGGAGGCACAGGGCCTGGTGGATGTATGGCGCACACTACACCCGGAACAATTACAATATACTTACTACTCTGCAACACACAACAGTCTGTCCAGAATTGACCACTTCCTCACGTTAGAGTCCGGTTGCCTCACCATCGAAGACGCTCAAATCAGGACACGGGGTGTCTCTGACCACTCGCCTATTACCCTGACACTGTCTAGTCGTACGGCCACACGCAGGAGACTATATCCGATCTACCCAGGGTACCTCAAGGTCCCGGCTATTCGTAAAGACCTGCAGAAAAATACCACACACTACTTTGAAGAAAATCAGACATCAGTGAGTTCACCCTCAGTACTCTGGGAGGCCTACAAGGCTGTATTTAGGGGACAGGCGATAGCAGCGATCTCGCACTACAAGAAACGGCAGGGGGAGGTGACGTCTGAGTTGGAACTACAGCTCGACGAAGCCAACACGGCCCATATGGCGGATCCCTCCTGCGCTAACCTCCATTCCCTACAGTTACGTCACCGTCTTCTCACGGATCACGTGCGACGCCTGACCAAGGCGGACATTGCAGCCACCAAACACAGAGTGTATGACATTGGGGACAAGGCCAGTAAACTCCTAGCTTGGCTGGATAAAAGACAGGGAGGCAGTAGGAACATATTACAGCTTACAGATACACTTGGGAGGGTTCACACGCGACCAGAGGAAATAGTGGAGGTACTAGCCGATCATTTCAGTGCGGTATACACGCCGTCGGTGGTTGTCACGGAGAATGAAGCCCGAGATGCCCTAAGCCGCGTGGCAATGCCCAGATTGACTGACGAGGCAATGAGGGAATTAGATTCTGACTTAACTTCGGAAGAAATCCAATTGGCGATTGGCGCTATTCATCCAGGCAAAGCCCTGGGCCCTAACGGGATACCTATTGAGTGGTTTAAAGCAATGCCTGAGTCTCTAGGTCCGCCCCTCTTGCAGATGTACGTGGACAGTAGGAAGAGCGGCGTGCTACCACCTGACCAACGGACGGCGACTATTGTAGCCATACCAAAGCCGGGTAAACCACTTAACGAATGTACGTCCTATAGACCTATCTCACTGTTGAACCCCGAAGCTAAAATTCTGGCAAAACTACTGGCGACCAGACTTATGTCCCACCTAGGTCAGCTGATCCACCCGGATCAATCTGGGTTCATGCCACGCAGAAGCACGGCCCTGAACCTTCGTAGGGTGCAGGGAGTCATGGCTAGAATCCCACTCCTGACGGAACCGGCGGCCATCCTGTCGCTAGACGCCAAGATGGCGTTCGATATGGTGGAGTGGAATTACCTCTTCGCGGTCCTCGCTTCTATGGGGTTCGGTCCGAACTTTATTGCCTGGGTCCGGTTACTGTACAAGGATCCAATTGCACGTGTAGTGGCAAATGGCCACATATCGCGGGAAATACCACTGAGACGGGGGACCCGGCAGGGCTGCCCTCTCTCGCCCATCCTCTTCGCATTGGTCTTGGAACCCCTCGCGATTGCTATACGGACCACGCCGCTCCTGAAGGGCATTCAGTGGGATTCAAGCTGGGAAGACAGAGTGTCATTATATGCTGATGACATGTTAATCTATCTTACGGACCTAGTTAGCAGCATCCCTAACCTTCTGGCCATCTGCACCTCCCATGGCCAAGTGTCAGGCTACACTATCAATTGGTCAAAATCAATCATCTATGCACTCAGGGGTCCTCTCCCGACGCTGCCGGACGCGTGCACGCTGGAAGTGACACTCACGTCCTTCAAGTACCTGGGGATACACATCACACGAGATGCGGCAGAATTCTCAGTTCGCAATTTGCAGCCTCCCCTCCTCCGTTTGCGTAATGATGTAAAACACTGGCAGACGCTTCCACTAACGCTGTTGGGCAGAGCAGCCTTATTCAAAATGATGGCTCTACCACGCTTTTTATACGTTCTTGAAAATGCCCCTACACTTATCCCCCCCAGCTACTTTCAAAAGGTGACAGCGCTGATGTCAGGCCTACTGTGGGGGAATCGGCCGGCGAGAATTGCGCATGTAAAACTTAACAGGGGCTGGTACGACGGTGGGATTGCACTGCCTAATATGCAGTTGTACTACTGGGCGGCACAACTCAAAATTCTTAATAAATGGTTGCACGCACCACAGGACGACCCAGCCTTCAAGGCAGACCGGGCCCAGCTGGGTACCAACAGCATGCTGGCGCCTCTGTATCACAAGGACATGGCGGCGAAACTGATTGGGCCCACCAAGCACACGGTACAACTATGGTATAAAGCACAATCGAAACTACACTGGGCAGGGGTAATTACGAAATTAACACCATTGTGGGACACTAAAGCACTAGGCCACCTGAGGCGTACTAAGGGATTCGACCAGTGGGACGCCATTGGAATCTCGACTGTGGACGACATGTGGTCCAGGGAGGGGGTGGTCCCGTTCATTTCCCTCCAACAACAATACGAACTGAGAGACACGGAACGCTTCAGATACATACAGATTAGACATGCGCTCCTGGCGGCGATCCCACCGGACACCACGCCCCCGGAGTCCTCACCGCTGGAGGACCGTTTACTCACGGACTATGTGCAGGAGGGTGCGACTTCCCTAACATACCGTAACTGCTTAATAATTTGCCTGAGCCCCTAGGTAAACTTAAGGACAAATGGACGGAAGACCTTGGAGATTTTGACGAGTCCGAATGGAATGCGGCTTTGTCGTCCCCGCGTGAAGCCGGTATCTCGGCTAGGTTCCGTCTCATACAACTGAAGGTCCTCCATAGAATTTACTACACTCGAGTGGCATTACACAAATTGAAAAAGGCGGACGACCCGCTCTGTCTGAGGGGATGTGGAGGGGAGGGCACACTTTTGCATACGCTCTGGAGCTGCACCTACATAATGAGTTATTGGCAGCGTGTGCTCCGTACCATCGCACAGGCACTGAATTCCAATGTACCACAAGATCCCAGGGTATGCCTGCTGAATGTCTGGGGTCCTACTGATCTAACACATTATGACAAGCTGTGGGTCACGATAGGCTGCATGGTGGCCAAGCGTGACATTGCGCAGAGGTGGGGTGCGGCAGAGCTCCCTACACTGGCGCTGTGGCTCAGAAACATGGACACGATCATGATAACGGAAAGGGCGGTTTATAAGATGAGACAATCCCCGTAAATGGAATGGAGTCTGGCTGAAATGGAACTCATACAGAGGGGACATTTGTGATCCTTTGCCGGAGAATGATAGCGAGAGCTCGGATGAAGACACTGACACTGACTAATTGTGGGGGTGTATATCATGCTACGTGCGGAGGCCCTACTCAGAGTACATGACGATACGGGAGAATGTGGGGGGGGCGGACACGCAAGAGGGTGGTGGGGTGTGAGGTGCATGACATTGAAGAATGCCAGTAGCTGCATACCTAGCTATTCCGTGATCATTGATGTCTCGGTTGATGCTGAGCCTTTTTTGCCTAGTTCTTAGTTATGTTGTTTCAAAAATACAAAATGCAAGCGAAAAATTCTGTGTGATGTAATATGGCTTCGGTATGTTCTTCCTGCCCGGTATAATCCATGCTCGAATTGTCAGAAGGTTCTACAGCCTATGAGTGTTTACCGTACTGTCATGTTTAACGTATCTGGCCTTCCCATTTGGGGGCACTTGAATGTAACATAACCATAAAATGCCAATAAAGTCTTGCTGTTTTAAAAAAAAAAAAAAAAAAAAAAAAAAAAGTTCATTTTCGTAAAAACCACTGGAGCACATATCTTGAGACATAGCAAAGGCACATCGGGCTACCAGTCCCTACAATTTTGCCAAGTTTGGTGGAAAACCATTCAGCCGTTCGGGCTAAAAGTGAGTCCAACCGCCCTATGGAAATTAACATGGGAAAACACGTTTTGGGACCCCCCTTTTATCTCTGCCCCCGCTTGACGAATCCCCCCCAAACTTTCAGGGAAGGAGCGGAGCGCCGTGAGGCAAAGTTAAGGAAAATTTCAGGAAGATTCCTCAACCGGCGCCAAAGTTATTCCAATAGAATGTTGAGATTTCCCTATGGAAAACAATCCTAACTATATATACCTACTGGCTATCGCCAGTAGGTAATATATACACATACATAAATGCATATGCATATATATGCATATATATGTGTATATGTGTGCGTGTAGAGAGGTAGAGAGGTAGAGGTAGAGAGAGCGAGGTAGAGACTAGTAGAGAGAGAAGTAGAGAGAGGTAGAGAGGTAGAGAGAAGAGAGTGAGTAATAGAGTAGAGAGTGAGTAGTAGAGAGTAGTATAGAGCAGTAGAGATAGTAGCAGAGAGAGAGTAGTAGAGAGTAGTAGAGTGAATAGTAGAGTGAATAGTAGAGTGAATAGTAGAGTGAGTAGTAGAGTGAGTAGTAGAGAGTGAGTAGTAGAGAGTAAGTAGTAGAGTGAGTAGCAGAGAGAGAGAATAGTAGAGAGTAGTAGAGTGTGAGTAGTAGAGTGTGAGTAGTAGAGTGTGAGTAGTAGAGTGTGAGTAGTAGAGTGTGAGTAGTAGAGTGTGAGTAGTAGAGTGTGAGTAGTAGAGTGTAGTAGGGAGTGAGTAGTAGAGAGTAGTGGAGAATATTCCAAAGTTTGACACAGCACCACTTGCACAATAAGTCCAATCAAATCATATCACTTAGAGTCCTTATTGAAGCGCTGAATCTTGGTGTATATTCAAATGCTTTTATTTTCCTTAAGTTTATGTACCACAGCCAGCTGACGCGTTTCGTTCTGTACAACAGAACTTCTTCAGGGCGTTCTTATTTCCTTCAAGTTATGTCGGTATCCTCTTGTCATATAACTAGATATTTCTTCCAAATGTTAGACGAGACGTAAGTACATTCTTATTCAAAGTGACTAGGTATCAATTTTACCCACATAATTCGGGCAGACTTGAGTAATTTATAGCATTCTCAAAGTCAGTCTTTCAAAAATTCCAAAGTATAGGACATGATAATCCAAATCTAAATATTTCTCAAGAAAAGTCATTTTCAATCGTTCGGAATTTCGGCGTTTGGGCAGATATGACCCTGGGACCCCCAGTATGCAAGGGGAATTAGTCCCCCCTCTTCAAACGCGCCAGTGGCCTGCGTTGCAGAGAGGTGTAAAAAGAGGCATAGCCTCATTACACCTCTGTGCAATGTAGCCCCCTGGCGCATACTGGAGGTTCCAGGTGAGCTAGTTGGCCCCCAGGGACCCCCAGTATGCAAGGGGAATTAGTTCCCCTTCTTCGAAAATTACATGGGGGCTGCGTTGCAGAGAGGTGTAAAAAAGGGTGTGGCCTCATTACACCTCTCTGCAATGCAGCCCCTGGCGCATACTGGAGGCTCCTGGTGGGCTTTCAGGTCTTATATAGTTAGGAATTAGCATTAAAAAAAACCTTTGAAATTCCCTGAAAAAAACATATGTTTCAGGCCTTATATAGTTAGGAATTAGCATTTAAAAAACCTTGCAAATTCACCTAAAAAACCATAGGTTTCAGGCCTTATATAGTTAGGAATTAGCATTTAAAAAACCTTTGAAATTCACTGAAAAAACCATAGGTTTCAGGCCTTGTATAGTTAGGAATTAGCATTTAAAAAACCTTTAAAATTCACTCAAAAAACTATAAGTTTTAGGGGTGTTATAGTTAGCTGGACATTTCACTCATACAAAACCATTGAAATTGCTCCTATATAGTTAGTTGTACTAACTATATTTCGCGCACCCGCAATCCACTGCTGATGTCACATATTACATCATTCATGACATGGTCAGTGACATCACTGATACCATCTCAAATGACATCACTGATGACATCATCCACGTGACAATCACATACACCTTTTCATACACTAGTAAAAGCTTTCATCACTCTTTGTAAAATAAAGAGTGTCATATTTGAATCCATTGTTACAGCAATACAAGTATCTAAAAACCCACTCAGTGATTTTAGATGTATACACACATCTAATCACTTACCTGTAGATTCACTCATACATGCTGTCAATGAACAATAGAATACTATCAAAAATACTTATACACCTAAATCGACATTACACACCAGCACACATCCTATTCACATATGAAGTCATCCTACTCACTTATGCAAAAAATGAATCATACTTACATATTTACTTAGCTACACACTTATACAAACACAACTTCATCTATTCATTTAGATAGTAAGTCATACTTAGTGAATTATAAAATCATTATTACAAGTATAAGTTATCCATACCGTCACTCACACAATCATTGAGTCTTATGTATACTTATTAATATACAACAACTGACACATACACTGCCTTTTATTTTTCTAGTTTGTTGGACATGTACCATTGAGAAATATATCTGCTCATCACCACACCCATAAAGATATTCACTCACCCAAACAACTGTTAGAACATGTAGTTTTAACTTCATATATCTAGTGAATCAACTATTCACACATCTATGGGCAGTCACACCCCCCCACCGAACCACACACACACATTCACTCTCCCATACAAATACTCAGTTAACTAATCAATAACTAATACAGACTTTCACATAGCTAGTAATCAACTGGAGAACCAGTTTACACAACAACTGACAAAGTGATACAGATATTCAAACAGTTTAGTCACTATCCACTATATTTAGTGAGACACTATAAATTGGTCAAGTAAACAGTCAATTACACTGCTACTAAATCCTCCATCCAAATATTTATTTATATATATCCACTCATTCTTCAATGTAAATTGCTATATATATATATATAATGCATATTTAAATAACGAAGCAAACCACATTCACTGGATGATGTCATCAGTGATGTCATTTGGAATGTCATCAGTGATGTCACTGACCATGTCATGAATGATGTAATATGTGACATCAGCAGTGGATTGCGGGTGCGCGAAATATAGTTAGTACAACTAACTATATAGGAGCAATTTCAATGGTTTTGTACAAGTGAAATGTTCAGCTAACTATAACACCCCTAAAACTTATAGTTTTTTGAGTGAATTGTAAAGGTTTTTTTAAATGCTAATTCCTAACTATATAAGGCCTGAAACCTATGTTTTTTTCAGTGAATATAGATATATATATATAGATATATATAGATATATATTAGATATAGATATAGATATAGATATATATTAGATATAGATATAGATATATATTAGATATAGATATAGATATATATTAGATATATATTAGATATAGATATGTTAGATATAGATTTAGATATAGATTTAGATATAGATATAGATTTAGATTTAGATATAGATTTAGATATAGATTTAGATATAGATTTAGATATAGATTTAGATATAGATTTAGATATAGATTTAGATATAGATTTAGATATAGATTTAGATATAGATTTAGATATAGATTTAGATATAGATTTAGATATAGATTTAGATATAGATTTAGATATAGATTTAGATATAGATTTAGATATAGATTTAGATATAGATTTAGATAATAGATTTAGATAATAGATTTAGATAATAGATTTAGATAATAGATTTAGATAATAGATATTAGATACTAGATATTAGATACTAGATATTAGATACTAGATATATAGATAGATATATTTTTCCCTTTATCTGAGGTCAATCCCCATAAAACCTATAAGTCACCCCTAAGGCAGACCTTACAATCCTGAAGGCAGGGTGCTCAGTTCTAAGTGTGAGGGTGCCCCTGCATGAGCGGGGCAACCCTATAACCTATGGAGTCCATTCTCCCTGTTTATAAGTGAGGTAGCCATATAACATATAGGGGGCACCGCGTCATTACACAATGATTATCTCTAAACTGGTTGTAACGAACCCTCTTATGTTTGGTATCAAACATGTTGGAATCATACTCCCACACCGCAAATGGTGTGGGAGGTACGATTCCATTCACTGTAAAACTCCTCCGGGAGTACCCGAGTGCTCGTGGTACCAGTCTTCCAGAACCGGATAGCAAGTTAGGGCTGCTGCCGACCAGAGACATGTTTCTGCCATCCTGCTGCTGAGCCAAGCTTGAGCAGGAGAAGGCAGAAGAAAAGATATCCTGTCTCAGGGAGGTGTGACCACTTCCCAGACAGGGTTTAGTGTATTTGGGCAGGGTAGGAGAGCTTGCCAGCACAGCTAAGTCCGCTTGCATTGTCCAGTTCAAACCAGCTCAGGGAGCATTGGTTTATGCTCTGTCACGAAACTGGACTAAGAATATGGGAGTATCCTCCCCACTGTCCAGCCCCTCTTCTGGGAGGAAACCCTGAATCGTCCTTAGGGTACTTAAGGGCTTACCTGTTGGTGGGTCTCTAGATTAGTCGTAGGACAAGATTAATATCAAGACACCACTTCTTCGACTGTCTGGACACTATGGACCTCACTGGACTTCGCTCTGGGCTCCGAGACTTCAACTGGGAAGATTCCTGCTGCTCCTGGTCTCGTCATCCTGCAAGTCTGCTGCAACGTCTGTGTCTGTGCTCCTTACAAGAACCTTCCAAGGCCTGTGGACATCCAAGACACCTGAAGGAATCTCCCTTGAAGTGAAGGAGTCACTTCCCTGTATCCTCAGGCACCGCAACCAAGCTGACTGGTCTGCTGCTCCTGGGCTCCCACGGACTCCGAAGGTCTCAGCAACACAGGTGGTGGTTCTGCAACTCCCTCTAGGCCTGCCCTGTCCTCTCACAGAGTTTGAGACCAGTATCCCTCGTCTGAACCACTGGAACAGACCCCATGTGCACCATGTCCACTTGCAGTTGCAAAGGCTTGTTTGCTTCCTTCCTCCTAGATCTTCGGGCTCCAAGAAGTCCTAACATCAAGCATCTCCTGTGAATAAGATCTTCATCCTCACCACTACGCTTGCACCGTGGGCCTGCATCTTTCGTAAGCTGCTAGAGGTGGTCCTCTTGCTACTCCAGTGCCTCTGGCCTGTGGGTCCATGTGAGTGTCCTCTTTGATTCCAGGGGGCTCCCCTTATTGCTCTAGGCCTACTCTGACCCCCCTGTGCTCTAGGCCTACTCTGACCCCCCTGTGTCTGGTGAGTTACTTGGACCTTGCTGGTCCCGACACGTACCCTTTTCGCCTTCTCCGTTGGTTGCAGTTGCCAGAGCTTGTTGGTGCTCCCGACGGACACCGACCCCTCAACTCTCTAAATCCGACGTGGGACAGCTCATGAACGACTCCTGGTCTTCCTCAGCGTTGCCTGGTCCACACAGCTGCAGCTCCAACGCCACCATCCACTCTCCTGCAACACCAGACATCGGTGGCCATTCGTTTTCCGTGCCTCCTGGTCACTCCTAAGTGGCATAGACTCTTTCCCCTCTGCTTGCAGGTACCTCTTAACTTGAATCCACCTTTGGGTTCCACCTGACACTTTCAACTTCTCCAACAACGGCATCTTCCTGAAGTTCTCCATTGAGGTCAACTGCGGTTTCTGACGCCACTTCACACCTATGTGCACCCGGCTTCCCTGGTGTAGGTTGTGTTATTTTGTTATGTTATTTTGTGACTTTTATAGCGCACGGCTACTCAGAAGAGTGTCCCGGCGCTTTATTGACATCCTATAAAAACAAACGCAACAGAGTAAAAAAGACAGGGTTTGGAGAATATGAGAATCTAAGAAGAGAAAAGCCAAGTTTTCAGGCCCTTCCTAAAAGACAACAGATTGGGGATGCTACGCAACGTCAGGGGCAAAGAGTTCCAGAGCTGAGGTGCCCGGAGCATAAAAGAGCGGCCTCCCATACAAGCCCTCCTCACACGAGGTACAATGGCAAGAAACTTCGACTCTGATCTCAGAGATCGGGAAGGATGATAAGGAACGAGCCTCTTCTGCAGGTATTTGGCCCCTGTGGAATAGAAGGCCTTATGAGCAAGGGTTAAAGCTTTAAAAACTATCCGCTGTCGGATAGGCAGCCAATGAAGTGACTGCAACAGGCCAGAAACATTGACTCGCCTGTGCAGACCAAAAATGGCCCGTGCCGCCGCATTCTGGACCACCTGCATCCGTTGCAGGAGATATTCGGGCAGGCCCAGATACAAGATGTTAGAGTAGTCCAGTCTTGAACCGATCAGGGCCTGCACCGTAATCCTCCTGTGGTCCTCCGAAAGCAGAGGAAAAAACTTCCGAAGCATACGGAGAAGACCAAAGCAGGTGCCAGTGAGGGCAAGGATCTGAGATCTTAAAGTCAGACCGTTATCAATTTTAACCCCCAAGTTCTTAGCTGACTGAGACGACTGCCTCGGAGGGGACATATTAGCCGGCCACCATACCTGCCAGTCCGGATCGGATTGACAACCGAAGAAGAGTACCTCCGATTTATCTGAGTTGCACTTGAGGCTGTTCAGTTGGAGCCATTTAAAAACAGCCCCAAGGCACTCACGGATACTCTCTCCATCAAAGTCCTCTCCTTTCCGGCAGGTAAAGAGCAACTGGGTGTCATCCGCGTAGGATACGATCTGGGCCCCGAAAGACTCGGCCAGAGCCGCCAGAGGGGTCATAAAGATGTTAAAAAGAGTCGGGCTCAATACAGAGCCCTGCGGGACTCCGACTCCCAATGGCGGCATCTCAGCAGAGCCAGAGGAGGCCCAGACCGTCTGTCGGCGGCCAGCCAAGAAAGATGTAAACCAGCTGAACACCGTCCCCCTCAGACCGATCTCATGAAGTCTGATGAGCAGGCCCTCATGGGGGACGGTGTCGAAGGCCGCCGACAGATCGAGCATGATCAACATAGCTCTCCCACCGGAGTCTAGCGTCTCCTTGATGGCCTCAGACACCTCCAGCAGCGCAGCCTCCGTGCTAAGATTGGGGCGAAAGCCCGATTGAGTGGCATGAAGCAGGTCATTTGATTCCAAAAAATTAGAAAGCACGTTGTGCACGTGCTTCTCCAGGGTCTTAGCCAAAGCAGGAAGAAGAGAAATAGGCCTGTAGTTGGCCAAGACCTCGGGGGCAGGCCGGGCTTCTTAATAAGAGGAATGACCATGGCTTGCTTCCAAGCCAAAGGGACCTCGCCTTGGCTCAGAGAGAGATTCAGAAGAGGGTTGACCAGCGGATTTACCACCATCGCCATCTTCGCCAAAAATTTGGCTGGACAAGGATCGAACGGCGATCCAGATTTAAGATTGGCCAGAAGTGACAAGGACGAAGCAGTTGAAATAGGCGGAAAGTCTGACAAGACTGGCCCTAAGGGGACTGGTGGAGCTGGACCAGCCTCAGAACAAAGAAGGGCACCAGCTGGCCGCGATGGAAAGGAATCCTGTATCAGCTTGATCTTTGTAGTGAAGCAAGCATGCAAGATCCGATGCCCACTTCTGTATGGGAACAGTCTGAGCCGCATTCGACCGCGGGGTAGTATATTCCCTGACGATCGTGAAGATCTCTTTGCAGGAGTTCGAGGCATCCTCAATCCTCCTAGCAAAATAGCTTTTCTTCTCAAGGAGAATATCTCGGTGGTAGGCTTTGACCACCGAGATATCGTGGTTCCTAGGGTATGCCCGGGTGGGGTGGCTCTCCAACCTTCTGTTTTCCCCGGGGTTCCTTCAGGGTCTACTGGGAAGGCCCCTTCTTCTTTAAAATTGCAACAGCACTTAACCATTGACTTGAATTGAGCATGCGGCCGTGTTCCCACTCTACACACGGCCTCCGTGAGGTTCCTGGTTACATACCTTTGGTTGTTTCTTGGGTCCCCAGCACGTCTATGTTTTCTGGGTATAGTCTTGACTTGAGTCGTGGTACGCATACCACTATTTTAGTATATGATTTGGTCTCCCCCATGGTGACCACTGTAAATTTGTGCTACTTACCTGTTTTATTGAAAAATATTGTGTGCATTATGCATATCTCCGGGTAGGAGATATTTTTGTGTGTTAGTGAATGTCTTTAATAAATATCTATTTTTATTTTATAAATCTGGGTAGTTCTTTTTCACTTAATCTATACTAATAAGATTACGTTCTGGTAAAACAAGCTGCTTTACAGTCCTTCTGGTCTAAGGCTGAAGGCTGCTCTCCACAGCTATCACTTTGAGAGCTTTCTAACGTTGTCTAAAGACCACTATAATCACCAGGGTTGTCTGGATTAATGCAGGGTGCCCACTTACATGAGTGTGCACCATATACTAAGCCAGCCTCCTACAGAGGTCAATCTAGTGCTTGCAAAAGGAGCTATCCAGAGAATATCAGAACCTGATATAGACTAGAAGTCTTCCTTCTGCTACTTCCTTAAAGCCAAGAAAGATTAAAGATCCACTTGGGAAAGGTGCAAATCATGGATGCGTGGACTGTAATGAAGCGAGAGCTTTACATCAATCTATTGAGGTTCAAGCCATGAAGCTCCTTCAGAAAGACTACCTACCAACCGTATAGGGAGTTTAGTTAGTTAGTGCAAGTTCTTATAGATCGTAATAGCACCATGTGATAGCGCAACAAGCGAAATGGAGAGAGGACTTTGACCCTGTGCCAGGAGGCCCAGCACCTTTGGAAGTGACTGCATCAGCTAGTGATTTTTTTTGGTTGCCAGTAATCTGGCAGGATATCTGAACACCAAAGCAGATGAACTGAACAGACATTGGATGGCGGCTAAAGTATGGAGTCTTCATCCTAGAGTGATTCCAGACATCTTTAACTAGCAGGGTGTTCCCTTCCTGAATCTTTTCATCACTGCCAAGAATGTACAGTGTCAAGAATACTCCATGCCGGAGTTTCCATCACAACGGTCCTTGGAGGCGCATTTTATCTGCGAAGGTACATGTACATGTCCCAACACTTCCTCCCTCTCCTTGAGTCCTGAAGAAAATCAGGACAAATCGGACCAACGTCTTCTTGATATCCTTGATTGGGCCAGGAGAATGTGATACCCTGATCTCTTGAGCCTGAACCTATGGGAATATTTTATAGGTGAGGAATCTGCGGATAAATAGTATCCACCAGAAAGCATGTTACCGAAGCTAAACAGGCTACTTATTTTTTCTTTATTTGTGGCTTCTCTGCCCTACTTTATTTTTTTCTAATAAATTTTTTTTTTAACCGTACACTTCTCAGTTTTCAATGACAAACCAAAGTAGCAAACAAAATGATCATAACAGAGAAACTTGGATCCTTGGAGCAGTGCATGCTTGCTTACTCTGTGGCGGTTTTGTGCTCCCCCATCTCTGGTTGAAGCTCTTGAAGGCAGATTAGATTATTACTGACAGTGAGATATGGTCTGTATGTTTACAGTACAAGGAATTCTAACACATTGACTATATCCTGATGTGAGGTTTGATTCTTCTGGAGCAAGAGTGTCTTTTTGGGAAGACGTGAATTTTGCATGTTTGGACGGTCAGTGCAGGTACAAGAAGTATGTTTATCTGTGGTAAGAAATGCACAGTTATGGCTTTAGTTAACTCGAACCTCTGCAGATTTAGGGGAAAAAAACAATCCCGATAACCCAGTAAGGATTGAGAATAGATACCACCAATTTAGTTGGATACTTTACTGGTCACAAGCACTGTCTAATAAAGATCATGCAAGCAAGAGGAGCTGGAATAATTATCTGCTTGAGATACAGGAAACGTAGTTCGGTTGTTACCTCTGGCCAAGAAGTTTATTCAAGATAGCCGACTGGTGGAGCTTCTATTTCTTGGGTGTCAGTGTAGATTCATGAAGGAGACTTATAGAGGAGGGACACCTCTCAGGCTGCCCTGCATATTTAGGATGTACTTTTGGGTATTCCCTTTGAACCTAGAAATGAGTTGCACTGCTCTTGTTTCCCATAAGTTAATCGAGGTGGGACCTTAAGACTGGCATGTTGGGGTTGGGGGATATACTGGCGGTTTATAAAGATGCTTGTTGGTGTTTGTTTTGGACTACCCAAAACATTGCATACACGTACCTAAACGTACGACATGGCCATTTTTATTCATCCTGCTTTAGCTTAGAGTTGGACAACATCTCCATGGCTTAAACCCAAAAACTACAATGTTCCTTTTTTTGTTTTTATGGTTTAGAATATACAGTGTATTTTTTTTAAAAAAATTCCGACTAACTCTATTGTTGGATTTTAAAATGTGATTTAAAAAAAAAAACCTTTTATGAGCCAATCAAATTCACCATTAGTTTCTGATCTAACAGTACCTTGCACCCCTTCATGCACTGCTTATGACATCTCATAATAAATCACTTAATTAGTTTAACCTGTCGCAGCCTATTTTATCCAATATGTATGCATATTTATGTATATGGTGTTTCTATAGAGCAAACCTAGTCAAAAGACAGTGGAGCTCTGTAAAGGGTCAATGAAGACTTAGAGTAGGCTATGTGTCCACCACTTTATTATTTCACAGGTTTTTTTCTACCCGGAGGCCTTGCTTCTAATTCCTGACTGAGGAGCAATTTGATCTCACTGTGCTTTGACTGGATGAGTTACGCTTATGTTAGGACCCTGAACTGGAGTGCATGAGAGACTACTTCCTGTCCCTTTGTGTGCCTGTTTTTGCACTTTTGCTCCTCCTTTGGACTCCCTGCTCTCTTTATGAATCAGTACTCCTCTCCCCTGACTTGCTTGTCCCCTAGGCCTCTCGCGCTCTCATCAGCGCATGTCACTGTGTTGGCAGACAGCCATCTTTAAATGGATTTTAAACCATTCCAAGATAGCATTCAAGAACGCATGGGCAAACACCTTCTTGGAATGATTTTTCCTTGCTTTTAGAAAAATCATTTAGAGATGGCTGCCATGCTTCCTTGTACACGTGCTAAATCTGTCTTGCAGTTATATATTGTACAAATAATTTCAAGATGGCCTCAACACCTTCATGTGTATCCATAGCAACCATCTGGTTGAAAAGAGGGAGGGGGAAGAACAAGTATTTTCAAAGCCAATACAAGTAACCGGGAGACCTATTGGTTTTGCCAATGCTTGCTCAGATTGGAAAGCAGCCTTTCTATTGCAAGAACTGTGTAATGAAAAACGTCTGTACTTTAAGGAGCGACCATATGAATCCTCTTTTCAAAAAGCATGCATATGTTATCGTACACAAGCAGAATATAGGAGCATAGAAACAATTTAGCTCCCAGGCGACATGTTTAGAATTTTGATGTGAATGGTGCAATGGCTTAACATAATGGGGTTGCCAGGCAGAATATGAAGAGGTGCCCCTAAGTCTCCCACATCTCAGATGTTCATTGGCCTTGGACTGACTGTGGAGCCCCTGAATGGTTAGAGGGGAGGGCGCTACGCCGCAGGTGTTGCAGGGGGTTTGCGTTACGCCCCTGGAGAGGTACCAGAACTCTGACAGAGTGGTACGCAAGCACTGGTAGTAGTTGTGTATTACAATTGTATTTTTCTTTGTATTTCTTTTTTTTGGGGGGTGGCAAGGGCGAATGGACAGCACGAGTTCTGACATTAGCTTCTTGCAAATGTGGTCGTGTTACAGAAATAATTCCCCTGTTCCCTTTTCTTCCTGTCACCTCAGAGACCAGTGGCATAGTGTGTGGAAGCGATTACTTTAGGATTGGACAGCTTGGCAAAATGCTTAATGTCACATTGAATTAGCTGTCCTGTGACAGCGTTATCTGCTATCTGTGGAACTATCTGCTTGGGAAGCCCGAATCCGCAGCACTTTCTGTCCCTTTTCTTGTTAGCGAGATAAGAATAATTTGGTGACTACAGAAAAGGCTGTTGGCAGGTCATGTCTAAAGACCGTCCTCTCATTGCTCATCTGGTAAATCCTGAACAACAAGCTTTTTTTCTGAAAAGACGTTTTGGGATAATTGCAGCACATCCTCGTTTGCATGTAGTCTGTTCCAAGCAATGGATGGCATCTTGAAAAGCTCTGCATTTTCTGCAATTTCTTTTCTATTATTCAACAAAAACTATGCACCACCCATAATCGAATGTCTATGGTAATAGCGAGATTTTGAAGTTTGTTTAAATACAAATGTTTGTACAGATAATATTTCCAATAGGAGTACTGTCCAGACCTGAAACAATTTAGATTATACAGGAACTTGTACCAAAACCTAATTTTATCTTAATACATTGTCTCTGATCATATCGGAAGCACAAAGGAGCGTTTTTCAATCACTGAAATAAAAGATTTAAGGCGAAGTTTTCTTAGTATATCACGTTTAAAAAAAGTTTGTTACAAGATCAGTAAGCACATTAGATTACAAACCCCACAAAACCACACAGCAAAAACAAACAGTTTCAGCAGTGATGTGAAAATGAAATAAATCAGTAGAACTGTCCACGAGGGAGTAAAACAATGCATCACTGCAACCATGCAGAATGTTCTCCTCATTCATCACATGAGGCTTACTTGGCAAAGCTTCATGATATTGGGACTGAGGGTACGGCATTGATCCACCACACTAACGTTGCTCATCTCTGTATCATCAGTAGTCATTTAAGGTGTCTTGCCTAGTCAGTGCATCACTACGTGCTTCCAGGTGCTTCCCTGAAGGGACTACAGGCAACGCAGTGGTCTCAATGGGGAGGGTTGGGGGGGAGGGGGGATAATGGGCCCGGTTGTGTACATCCTAAGTAGTGGCACTCATTTTTCTCCGACACGATTTTCCACTTGTACACTATCTAAAGGCTTCAGAAGTGCACCCACGGTTCTGGTTACACCTTACAACCCCAAGCATCATATGCAAAGTCTGTCCCCTAATCCATCTACTCATGCCTTTGGAGCAGGTTTGTTTAGTGATCGGAGATGGAAGGTAGTTATTCTTTTATAGCTCCCCTGTCCAGTAATTTGAGTTTTGCATTGTCCTTTGCAGAGCAGGGTGTGGTGGTGGCTAAAGGTAAAGGTTACCTGGCATCTCTCTATGCCTTAGTATCTTCCTGACAAACCTTCTCTGTTTAAATCACCACTAGTGGTGCGTTCTCTGAAAGGGATGCCTCACTTGTTCCCTCCATCTGTTTATTTTGTTTAATTAAAACTTGTTTTTAACTTTCTTTATGGCATGGCCATTCGAGGTGATGCACAGTTGTCTGGTTGGTCTTGTATCTCTAGAAACAGTTTTCTTTGTGTGATTAATTGTGCTTACAATCCGTGAACTTCAAATCATTTCAGTTGTTCTGCGCTGCTCCCTTATCCCTGCCCATCCTTCTTACCTATCATAGTTTCTGCATTTCATGTGGGCTAGTCACTTAGTCTTCCATCTTTCTTTTCCTTTCCTCACCAAGCCAAAGAGGTAAGATGTCTAATTAGACTGGATCCTAGGTGTATAGTGTTGTAAAATAACTGCATGTAATATACGGTATCCTATTAGGAAGCAGGGTTGCGGCTGGAGCTGGGTGGTGTCATCTAGTGGTGCTGGAGGCATTGCACTGGAGAAGCTTTCTGGAGCAATCTGAAGCCTGAAAGGTGTAGTGAAGAGTCTGTGGGAAGATTACATATCCGCTAGAAATATTGTTAACAAAGGTAAGTAACGTTTTATCTACCCACAGATTCTCTCACCTTGTGACTCTCTCCAGACCACTAGACTGGATCTAGAAACTTTTCTTGCCATAGCACCTGCACACCAGGGGGTGGCGCCACTCAGTTTTGCCTACAGACATCTCAAAGAGGGTCTGCAAATAGGTACTGCCCCTGCGAGCTGACATTTTTTTTCCCCCACACGATTCAGTTTGGTTTCCAGTGCCTCTCCTACAGATTTCAGTTATTTTTACTGAAGAATTTTTGCTTCTCTAAATTTTTTGACAGCATGCAAGGATATCCTCTCTGAAGGCCACCGGCTTAGAATTTCAGTTAGATGTTGGTTATGGATTCATAAGACGGCTTCCTGTGATGCATCAGTAGTGAGCGTGACTCCAAGTCTCATACCAAATGCCCCTTACACCCTTTGCACCCTAAAGTCTCCAGGGATTTGGAAGCCAAGCTCTGTCACTGAGGAACAAAAGTGGGATGCGTCCTTTGCCGAAGTTTCTAGGGCGGGTCCAGTAACCCTTACCAGGTACGTGGAATGTGTAGTCAAGGGACAATTTCGAAGAAGCACCACAGGAAAAGCAAATGAAGCATTTCTAATTTCAGACACTCCCAGTCTACAGCGAGATCATGCAGTTTGTGCTCAAGGAAGCTGACTCCCGCAATCTGAGGAGGGACGACCACCTCAAGGTGTTGGTTGTAACAACTGAGATTCTACCTGAACCTCTTTCTGACTAAATGACAAGCATGCTGCAAGGGATAATGAGCCTACAGGCTGAATCTACATTTTGTGAGATCAGGAACCCTATACACTCATCCTGAAGAATCCACTAATTGAAAAGTGATGTGGTTTTGCTTTCTGAACTGGAGGGCTCAGATGGTAAACACAGCTATTTTAAAAAGGTCCTTGATGGCAGGTGAGAGCACTTTCATTTTCTTAATGAACCTCAACCCGACACCTTGGCTAGGAAGAGGATCTTGATGAACATTTATAGGGAAATAGTAGCACAAGGGCTCAGGTTTGTGGTCTTCGATAAGACTGAGTGGAGTTTCAGGTAAAGAAGTATATCTTTATGCAGCTGCTCCTCCGCAATCGCAGAGGAGCGTCGCCCTTCTGATCGGAGCCAGCAGCTGAAGAATAAAACAATATTTTATTATTATTTTATTTTTCAGTTGCTGGCTGAGCAAGTGTTTGCAGAAAGGGGTGGGGTCTGGCCATGGGAGGCGGGAGGACTTGTAAATTTGCATGTCAGTTTGGTCGGGTATCTTAGGCCAGCCAAACTGACATACACATTTAGGTTTCTACAACCCAGCTGTATTGCTCAACTTGGTGTAGGAGAAACAGCACAGACTCCCTGTGCCTGAGCAAGTGTTAATCCAGCGCTCTTTGGCAAATCCCCATGCTGCTCTCATGCTTGAGAGCAGCAGAGGGATTGGATGGAGAGTCCGTGGTGCGAGGAACTGGAAGCAAAGGAGCGTGAGGCGGCCAGCAGCACCAGGTGTATCTTTTATCAATAATATTTTTATTTTAGGGGGAACAATTACCCATACAAATTCTTTGACCTTTGATTTCCTTGTCTCTTTCCAATAGGCTCTCACAGGCACAGCGAAGTCCTGTGCTGCGCCTGTTTTTCTAGAAATTATAATTTTAAATATGTTTGTGTTTTCTTTCTTGACTTTCTGTTGTGGACCACGTTTATATGCTGTGCCATTGTGCTCATTTGTTGTTTAGAGCCGTTAAGTTTGTTTAGTAAACAGATTTCAACCCCTTCATTTATTATTTCGAAACCGTTTTCAAATAAAAAATGTGCAAAACATTTTGTCCAATGTAACGATTGGAAAGAAGACATCTGAATCAATTGGGGAGAAAGTAAAAGTTATTTCCCTGTAGGCTTGCTCCACTTTCTACAAGCAACTCAACTGCCAAAACGGAGAGGAAGCCCACTCTGTTGCTGCTATAATCCCTCTACTCTCGCCTTTAAATATTGCTATGCTAATGGAGTGAAATATTGCATAACATTTGGTGATGGATATTTCAGTACGTGGCACCGAAACATGCACCAAAAATAAAGGTGTGCAGTGTATTACAGTGCGACATTGGGTGAGTGATACTTGATAAATAACATAATTAATGATTTCTTTATATCCATAGATAGCAACCTGAAAATGTCAAAGCGGTTTGTGTGTATTGTATGTATGAATACGAACTTACCACTGAGGGCTTGCTTCACAAAGGTAAATTTACACTTTTGTGTAAGTTTATGATTATTTGCTATTCACAAAGGATTTTACGAGTAGTATCTTTACGAGTATGGAGTGTCTGCACATAAAAAATAGGTATTTTTATGTGCAGAAACTCCGCACTAGTGAAGATACTACTCGTAAATCCCGTTGTAAACCGGAAACAGTTTACCTTTGCGAATCATACCTTTGCGAATCAAGCTATGATTATTTAAACCAAAAAAATGTGTGTGTGACTGAAAGTAATAAATACAAGTAATACACCGGCTGAAACAAGTAGACCATACACATAGATGCAGGATAAACTAATCTACTCCAAAAGCTTCTAACCAGTTGTTTTTAAGCTTGTATTTTTTTTCTTAAGATCTTCTCTTTTAGAGCAAGTACTAAGGAGCTTCCTCGAGTGGTTGAGCCTGCCCGGATGCATTCGCATTTTGAACGAGGACTCAATGATGCAGTAGGCCACAAAATTTTAGTGGTGAGAATCCTTTTAAAAAGGTTAATGAGGGGCGTGTCCAAGATGGGGGACGGATGAGATGTGTCTTGTCTCTCCGTGCTGCCGCCACTTGAGCACCGCTTCCCTGCCCTACATAGAAGATCCCCTTGTGGCCCCGCGCCTAGCAGACAGTGGTGGGCGTGCATCGCGGGCAAAATCCCAACCGATAGCCCCTGATTCCACCTCCAACGCCGAGAGCAGTGGCAGCTGGCCAGTGTGGTGGCCGCCAGCAAAGATGCCAGCCAGCGGGGGGCCTTGCTTGGATCGCGGCCCAGCGGGGTGTAGCAGGAACTCCTGCCGGAGGCCAGTGCCTCCTGAAATACGAGGACGATGCTGAAACGGGAGAGGGGCCTGCAACTGTCACCCCTGGAGCGTACGGCGGCAAAGACCCTCCCCAACCTGTTGTGGCATCCGGAAGGAGAGGGAGCAGACTAGGGCCATCATAATCTGTGGGGCATGGGGGCCCCGGCGCGAGGAGCTTACCCACGTCGAGAGGCCCTTGCGGAGTGCCCCGACTGGTGAGCCGTCCACGTACAAGGAGGTGGAGAATGACCGTGAACGGGGGGGGGGAAACGTGTGGCTGGGGGACCTTCAACCCCGACGACCACTGTTGATGTGCAAGGGACGAAGTGAGGGCCCCGTGCTGAGCCTGGACGCCCGGCCAGCACATTGAACCAGGAAGATAGCAGCAGCCAGGCGGTGACAAACTGCACCAGTGGGGAGTACCCGAGACCTGTGTGCCCCCCTTTTTTATGTGCGTCGACGTTACCTGGTGGCCTGGTGTCGCGGTAGGGCCCGGCGAGTTGGTCATCTCGCTGGGTCCTGCCCAAAGCAACTGCCTGCAAGGACAGGAGCCTGTGGGCCAGGGGGTGGGTTGGGTGGGGGGGGGGGAAGGGAGAGACATGGCGCTCCACGCTCAAGAGAAGAAATGGGTGCACAGTAAGGGCCTTGGAAAAACGAGGGCAAATGTCCCGGTTCCGAGGAGAAGGCAGATTGACTCCTCAGGGAAGCCAGACCTGGCTGGCCCTGATCAGTGGAGATACTTGCCCCCTACCCCCCCCCCCCCTCCCCCTCCCACACACTCACACACACACACACTTCGACCCAGCAGACCCGACCTTGGCCAGTAGAAGCGTGATACATGGGCTGTGGAGTAGGGGAAAGAATGACCGACCACCGGTGGAACTCAAGGGAGCGGCAACGTGGTAGGTCAGAAGGCTGACGGACAGAGACCCTCGATGCAGCTACGGTGCCTGCTGGGTAGTCTGGCCCCTGGAATAGTAGCCTGAGTAATTGAAATATCACAGGCGGGTCTGGAAAGGCGGGCCCGGCACCTAGGCACCCTGATATAGGCCACATCTCACCTCCTGTGTAGAAGGGGACTCCAGCTGGCTCATTGGGCTTTTAGTTCTGCACCCTCTGTTAAACTAGTGTTCTTGACGGTGCGCTTCAGCAGGCCCGTGCCATGTCTGTGAACCAGGCTCAAAAGGACTGCTCCCTTAAACGCATGTTCGTGAAGCAGGGGAAGACATCCCCGGACGATAAGCAGTCTGGGAACACTGGAGCATTCCGGGCGGACCCCGACTATGGAGAGGGCCCTGTCACCAAGTCCTTGCGGGAATCTTTTTTCGCATCTCTTAGGGGAGGCCTCCAAACTATGAAGGCAGAGCTTGCAGTTGATCTTCGTGAAGGTCTCCGTGACCTGGAGGAGGTGGGAGACAGAGTTTCCACTAAAGAGGATTGAGAAATAAACCGAGAGGAGGAGATAGTGGTTACAGCTAGAGGTCCTGTGTCTCAAGGAACAAAATGTGGATCTACAGACACACAATGAATATTGGGAAAATCGTTCCTGTAGGAATAACATACGCATCCAGGGAGTGCCGAGGGAACCAACCTTCGGGATTACGTTGTGGACCTCTTCCAACACATCCAAGGTAACTCATGAGAAACAAAACTGCAGCTTGATCGGGTCCACATGGTGAGGCTCCCCAGATCCGAAAAGAACCTGCCTGCTGACTTCTTGGTATGAGTTAATGATTTTCAAATAAAAGATGGCATTCTAAGGAAGCCCAAAAAGCGCACCCACTCCAGTTTCAGGACCACTCCCCAGTTCTTTACCAAGACCTCTCCCGGATCACCGTTCAAAAACATAGAGAATTTCGCCCGGTCACTGATCGTTTGCGGAAAGCAGGCGTGACATACTCGTGGGCACATACCTTCTGGATCATCTTTCGCCCCGATGGAACACTGCACCAATTGAGATCCCTCAGAGAAGCCTGCTCCAGAAGAGGTCGTGTTGGAGATGGATCAAGGGAGCCCCAGTCAGAACGAAAGAATGATAATCTGTGCTCCAGGCTCTCTCAGAAGAATCCACCATCTCGGAAGCATCTTAAAGTGAAAGGGGATCACCTGGAACTGCTCTCAGTCAAAGAGCTGACACAGGTCAAAGCGGCGGCATCGGGGAGACCAATACGCTGCAGGACTGCCTTTCCTGATGCCCTTCTCTTCCTGGGACTGCATATCCTCAGGGATGTCCCATGACGTTAATGGAAACCGCGACTGGACTACTCTCCACAACAATCATACTGTATTGACGAACTTTGGTCAACTCATGTTCTCCTCATGTTCTCCTCATCATTACCAATGTGGTTTTTTCTTAGGGTCTTTTCTGTCTTTTCTTCTCCCTCCTCTGCACCGCCACTTTTGCCTAGGCCTCTACAACTGCGTCCTGATATGGCCACTCCGCTATGCGCCCTCCGCCCTGCCTATGAGATCCACGTGGGGAGGGTATAGTTGCACTACACAGGCCCATATCCCATAACCCTGGACTTGGGCATTGTTAGTCTTAATTTCCGGGGCCTAAATAGCCCAGTGAAGTGCGCTGCGTTGCTGTCCCTCCTGGAGCAGTCCAGCAGGGATATATGCCTTCTACAGGAGGCACACTTACTTGTCAAGGATACTCCCCGTATCCAATTACGCTGGTTCCCCCGACAGTATTGGTCCTCCGACCCTGCATAGAAGAACAGGGTAGCTACTCTTCTTGCCCAGAAGTTCCATGGTAAGCCAATATCCATGATCAGGGAAGTAAAAGAAAGAATACTAGTGATTAGACTACAGTGGGGCGCCGTCACTTTCACCCTGGCTAATAAATATACATCGAACGACAAACATGAACCCTTTCTCCTTAATGAGCTGGCGACTGCCCTTACTTTCCCTGATTCAGCCATTTTGATAGGGGGAGACCTTAACCTTGTGACGGACCCCGAACTGGGCTACTCTAGCCAGTGTTCCTCCCAAACGGGAGCCTTTTCAGCTGCCAGCCTTAGGTGATTAGCAGATGGCAGACTCTGTGATATTTGTGGACCTCTCCAGCCTACCTCGAGAGATTACACCATTTACTCTGCAGCTTACAAGTCGTATGCCTGTATTGACCACTTTCTCACGTCCCGGCCCTCACAGCCTATGTCATAGAGACTAGCATAGAGCCCCGATCTCTGTCAGATCATGCTCAGATCGCATTAACGCTATGGCTGAACATTGCTCAGTCATGTACCTCACGATGGCGACTGCGAGATGCTATGCTCCAATCCACACCTACGGTGGCGGCGATACTCACTGATATAGGGGACTACCTCTGCTATAATGATCATGAAGGGTCTCGCCTCCCTTCGGTGTGGGAAGCGCTCAAACTCATCCTTCGAGGTGAACTGATCGCTATCAAATCAGTTGAGAACCTGTTGCGTCGAGAAAAGTGACAACAGCCCAAACAGGCAATCTTGTGAGTTGGAGTCAATTCACAAAAGCATGGGAGCCTGAAGGGTCTGGCGGAAACTTCAGAAGCAGAGATCGTGACCAGGTGGAGTATGCCCTTTTGCAGCTCAAACATAAATTCTACCTAAGTGGCGATCGAAGTGGGCGCATGCTGCTGCACAGACTGCATTGCAAAGCTCTTGCTCCAATGGTGCTGTTCACACCCTTAATGGGGAAGAGGTTCACACAGATCCTGAAATAGCTGAGGCTTTTTAAGAATTTCTATAGTGTCTTGTATGCTGGTTTAGATGGGCCGGATGGGGACTTCGAGACCTATCATCAGGAGGTCCCCTTGACATGTATGTCACTGGATCTCGCATCACAGCACATTCGAGTAGAGAAGGTAGTCGTGGTTATTGCTCGCCTCAAACCATAAAAGGCGCCAGGGCCCTACGGCTATAACCCTCAATTTTATAAAACCTTCTGTCAAGAGCTTGCCCCCTAACTGACTGTTATTTAACTCTTTCTTTGACTCCGGCTCCCTGACTGACTCGATGCTGGAGACGTCCATCTCTGTAATTCTAAAGCCACAGAAAGACCGCAAGGACTGTAGGTCCTACCGGCCCATCTCCCTGCTAAACACGGACGCCAAACTCTTAGCAGGTGTCCTAGCTGTGCGACTAAACCCATCATGCCGTGCCTGATCGACTCCGATCATTCTGGTTTCATACCGGTTCATCCCGGTGCGACAACGCGTGATAACATAAAACTCCTCCTCCATCTCACTGACCATATCCAATGGTTGCAGAAGGAGACCCTTTTCCTCTCCATTTGCCTTACCTGCTTGCCACCCTTTGCTGGTTTCGGATACAGGGACAGATTTATAGCATGGATACGCTGCATTTATAGCGCTCCCAGAGCCTTGGTTCGGGTCAACGGGACCTCATCTTCTATGTTCCCCAATAGCACGGGGGACCAGACAAGGCTACCCCTTCTCCCAGCTCCTTTTTGCACGCTACATGGAGCCTATGGCACAAAGAGTCATGGATAACCAGCGGGTCTCAGGGATTCTCTTGGAGCTGACACACATACGATAAGCCTATATGCCGATGATCTTTTGTCATTGACTGACCCGCCCGACCTCACTGCCGTCCTTGCTCTGGGAATTGACTGCGTTCAGCGAGGGTTCGGGATTCAAAGTTAATTTTCAAAAATCCCCGATCCTGAATCTCTCGATCGCTCTGCCCCATGTAGCCGCACTGCAGGCACGGTTACCCTTCGTGTGGGCGTCCGACACTATGCCTTACCAAAGTATCTTGCTAGCCCCCACAACGCCAAGGACAGTGGCGGTCATCTATGGCCCCCTTCTCGCCCAGACCAACAAGACACTCTCCACATGGAGCCGATCAGGGTTGTCATGGTCTGGACGTTTTGCAGCAGTTAAAATGACAATACTCCCACGCATTCTTTTAATATTTCAGACCATACCACTGACCCTATCGCCCTCTGTCCTTCGTAACCTACAAATTGCCATTGATTGGTTTATCCGGAATGGCAAGAAACCGCGCTTTAGCCAACAGCTTACCCACCCAAAAGCGGAGGGAGGCTTAGGGCTCCCCCTGATCCCATGGTGTTTCTAGGCAGCACAGTTGTGCTTCATCATAGATGTGAAATCGGTCGCTCTCTGAGCTGCACTGGTCCTTCATGGACCAGACGATAGCTGGAGTGAACATTTGGAGAGTGAAGGGGTTGCCTCGCAAACATAGAGCCTGGAGGTTATATTCCTCTCCAATGACTGCCACAACCATGAAAATATGGCGCGAGGTTGCTCTCAAGCACGGATTTACAACGTTCCCCTCTCTGATGGCGCAGATTATTGACAACCCTGACTTCCCCCCCCCCCGGAGATGAGCTATGAGGTCAGGCTGCAGATGTGTTCCACTATGCACAGTTGAGGCATCACACATCGCATGATATGTCCGGCACAGAAGCAGCTTATAAAATTGTCTCCTATTGGTAATTAACACCCGCATGAATTCGCAGCTGGATAAAGGGGTGTACAGAAAAATGCTGGCGGGGCTTTGGTCAAACGGGCTCCCTCCATTTTCTTTGGCACTGCCCTAAGCTGGCCAGGTATTGGGATCAGGTTCTGAATGACTTCGACCAAGCATTTGACACAACTATACCCTGCTTTCCTGCATACAGAATCTTAGGGCTAGCCAATCCCCTGACCTTTCTCCCGAGGTCGAATAGAGGCAGACAAATAGCACTAGCACTGAATGCTGCCCGGCCGGTACTCCTTGTGCAATGGGGCACAGAGGAGATCCCAGACCACGTATCATGGCAGCACAGATTATGGGTTTCTCTGGCGATGGAGCGTATATCATTGATGGTGGACAACAGGGCGGCTAAATATCCAGAGCTCTTGACCCGTTCATTAGGATCCTGTCACAGAGCTTTGGGAAGTGACCTTCCCAAAATACCTGCAAATGTTGCAATTGCATTCTCGAGAGGACAATGAGGACACCCTGACCGATACTTGGGAGGAAGACCTGATACTGACCCACTTCTGAGGGAGTTGTGGTTACCGGTATATTGGTGCGGAGGAGTTGGGGGAGGAGGAAAGGGTGGCTATAAGGGTTCTATTACTGTCCTGATATCTCTTGCTTCTTTTCTTTTCCTCAACATTTCTCTTTTCTCTTTAAATTTCAAAGTTTAAAAGTCTGTATTATGCTGCCGGTCTCCTTGTTGTTGGCTGAGAGCTGTGTATAATTCTCTACAACTTATTCACGCTGCCGGCCGCTGGTTGTAGGCAGAAAGCTGTGCTATTGTTCCACAGGCCTTAATAAAAAGAATTGTTCCATAAAAAAGGCTAATGTTCGGGAATAAAGCAGAAACAAGAGTAGGCTTCCTCTCAGTTTTGGTTCTAAAGAAGAAAGCTTGCAATGACTTAGTCAAATTTAGGTGGAATTTTGACTGAACGTTAGGCATTATGTAGGTTTGTGTTACCAGCATTTTCTTTGGAAAGCAAAGAAATGGTTCCTGAACTAAGAAAGTAATTTTTGATTAAATGCCTAGCCAGTGTATTTTACTATTGCTGCCAAATATACTTTAATTGAGCAGTGCTGAATGCCTGCTGTTATTAGTTTTAAGAGATAAGCCAATTTGTATTTTTGGCTGGAAGAGAATTGCATGGATTTCTTTCGCTCCTCGTCGAATAGCTTATAGTTTTATTTTGCTGTATTTGCCTGTGGCAGTGGCCCTTGCTTGTTTAAAACTTCCATGCAGGCCAGAGATTACGCAGTTCTGACTCTTCAGTGCACAGGGCATAGAGACTTTTTCATGATGTAGTGCCTGCCTTTTCTTCATTACTCTATGCCTCTAACTACATTGCAACATAGGCAGGCGAATGCCTGGTCCATTCAATAGATTAATCAGAACTGAAAACGAAGTCTGCCAATTCCAAGTGGAGGCAGGATTCAACCATTTCTATATCTGATCTTCTGTATATACACTGGAATCGAAATTAGATGCATAAGGAAACTGTACCAGTTCATCAAATTCCATTCGCCTACAGGTCCTTACTGGAAGTGCTTGAGTGCAGAGCCTCGGCATTTCCTAAAAAAAAAAAAAGTATTCCAAAGGTATGTCCTACCTCCGGAAGAAGTTTTGCAAACTTTTGTCTTCCATTTCATACACTCTACAGATATAAAACATGGTGTGCGTGTTGTCCATCTTAAGAAGAACCGTTTTGAGTTAGAAAAGTAAACGATGTCTGCATGCAGAAAACTCCAAGAAGTTTGTGAGAGGGAAAGTTGTTTTGTAAACCAACGCTTTGCCATCAATGTCCCATTGTGGCAGTGAAGTTTCCTTGGAATCTGCATTTTGAAAGGTTCTTGTGCATTAGGCTTTTTCTGTGTTAATTTAAGTAATGTCTTCCCATTGTTCACGAGTATGTGTCCTATGATATTGTGTAAGTGACCGTGAGGTATCAGTATGATGCAGGACTACAAGAGACCTAGGTAGACCTCAAATGGTCTGACTTCATTTGTGATTTTGATTGGAAGCAGTGCTGTGTAGCTTCAATTGTAGTGGCTAAAATAAAGTACAACCTACATCTGCTTTGAGAAGGCATGTGCCTTTTCTGAATTTGAACTATTTGGCTTATTAGATTTGTAAGCCAGAAGTACTGAAGATGTACCTCCATTCCTGAAGAGCTTTCGGCCCTAGCGGTTTTGGGGCAGTCAATGGAAAGGTAAATATAAAAACCTTACCTTCAATAAAGGGAAATTTAAAAACAATAAATAAATAAAACCCTTACCTCCAATATGGGCTTCTACTGGGGTGAAACATTTGTTAAAAGCCTAGAAGCACATTTCTACTTGAACTGAATGACCCTTAACTGACATGGCCCAATTCACACAAAAAACACAAAATTTACCTTTTGTGGTCTTTCTCTTACATTTGCAATAAATACCATATTTTTGGGGGGCGGAATGGGTGTGTGAACACACAAAAGATACAGGCAAACTCCTGGACAGCCGGGACACTGGCAGGTTCCCCCACTACTTGTGGAATTCTGTTAATACCTATATTCTCCTATGTTACCACATTTTTATATGCGTAATTCTACATAGTGTTGATTACACTTGTGTAAATATGAAGCCTTCTTACAGTCACTTCAATGATTTAACGCCTGGTTCATGCGTTCTAAAGGGTGGGCGGGGCCGCGTCGGCCGTTGGACGTGCTCAGCACCAGGGAGGTAGCTCGCGCGACGGCCGACGGCAGCAGGGAAGGGGTTAATATATTTTACTTTTCCTGTTAACACTGGGATAATATTTATCCTTACGGATTAATCCCCTTGGCTGTATCCCCATCAATTTTGAGAGGTGTTCCGTCCCCATTGCCACTGTGGATATGGGTTTACCTCTGCCCTTGACAGGAGTAAATATCTGTGTCTAGAGTAAGAATAGGCTTGAGAAAGGTCTGTATATATTCTCAGTCATGTATCTTTGAGGGTGTACACCAACTTCCCAGCTTAATATCCTGCGTTGGGGAGAAGATTGGGTTTTGTGAAGCATGCAAATGCTTGAAGGCATCTTTGCACTAAAGACTCAGAACTCTGGAGACAATATATGCTTCCTGGACAGAGTGGCCATATGATTACATGGCAGCTAAGTAGGAGAAGGATCTGCCACTTTGCCTAGAAAGTTTGATCTTGGATACATTTGCTAAGGCAGTGAGGATGACGTAAAGTACAAGGTGGATAATACCAAAAACGTTTTGATCAATGTAGCCAAAAACGTTTGGATGAATGTAAGAAGGACCTCTGAGGATGAATGCCCAATGAGCAATGCAGAGTACCTTAAACGTGGAGTGTTTTTGTATGGGACACTAGTGAAGCTCCTGCAAGTAATGTTTTATAGACTCTTAAGCAGGAATTTTCAGTAGTAGTCTCGCAATTACACTCTTTACCATTTGCACCTTGTTTACCAGATGACACAGGCGAAGATGGATAAAGTAGACAATATCAAGCTGAGAAAAAACTAGTGTGTGTACTACTATTTTAAGAGATGTTATGGGAAGTAAAGGAAGAATTTTCCATTGAAAACGTAGGATAAGGAAACAAGTGGGAGTAGTTTTAGTGAAATGTGAGGTGAAAGTGAGTTTGTTGTCAGACAAGATTCCCAAGTTTCTGGCTGAGCTCACGGTTATTGGGCCCAGATGTGTAGGCCAACAAGTGGGAGACAAGAATCAAGACTGATTTCCAAAGATAAAGATCTCAGTCTTGTCTCAATTTGGGGCAGTTAAGGCCCATCCAGGTAGCGATTCAAGTCATACAATTGTAAATGTTGGATGGAATTGTGGCAAAATCTTTTGTAATGGGTGTTAGAAACGGTGGTCTCTAGTTGGCAGTGGCTTGCATCCTGTCCAAGTAGGGACCCTTCCTTCTAGTCCGAGTAAGGGAGTTACACACCCAGATAACCCCTGCTCCAGCCCCATGGTAGCTTGGTGCGGGCAGTCAGGCTTATCTCAGAGGCAATGTGTAAAGTATTTGTACATAACACACCGTAATACAGTGAAATGGACATCACTCGAGCTTTGAAAAATAAAGTATCTTTGTTGAAACCCAACAAGACCAAAATGACAAAAATCCTACATAACTAATTCAAAAAATGACTTTTAAAAGGTTTCAAGCAATTATGACTATAGAGCTCTATGGATGCTGTGATTTTACACAAAGTACCTCAGATGCATCACAATCCACAGGCAAAACAGCTGCAGAAGAGGGTGATGCGTCAGAAAGAAATTGGCGCACAGGTTCAATGCGTTGCAATCAGGACGTGATGGAGGTTGTTGCCGCCGCGGCAAACAGGTGCTGCATCGATTTGTTTTTTTAGCCGCGGTCCTATGATGCTTTAATTCTTTGAGCTGCACAGCAGGGCCTATGTCTGAGTCAGTGTGTGGGTCTCGGAATTTGGATACACGGTGCGCTGAACTCGGGCTGCGGCAGTTTCTTCGGCAAGCACGGCGCCAGTGAATAGAAATTTCACCAGTAAGGCGTTGCTGCATTGGAAAAACAGGCGCTGGAAGGGCAGTGTGTCGATTTTGATAGTTTCAAGCAAATCTTTGGAACAGGAACAACCTCCAACTGAATTTGGCACCTCACGGCAGGTCCGAGCTCCCAGGAGTGGAGTTCAGGGATGCTGCAAATGAAGTCTTTGATGGCCCTAAGACTTCCAACAGGAGGCAAGCACACACACACGCCAAAGCAGCATCAGCAACTGCAGGCCAACCCAGCAAAGCAACACACAGCAATATGGCAGTACTCGTTCTCACAGCTTTTCTCCTTGGTAGAGGTTCCTCTTGATCCAAAAGTGTTCTAAAAGTCTGGGGTTTTAGGTCCAATAATTCTACCCCATTTGGCCTATGAAGTAGACATTTTTCAAAGAATTGTCTTTGTATTGCACACATTCTTGTCCTGCCTGGTTTTGGCTCCAGAAATATACAAGGGGGTGGAGATAGCATTGTGAAAGGCCAGACACAGCCCTATTCTGGTGCAGGTGACATCTCCTCCCACCCCTCTAAGTCACAGAGGCCCATCACCCTGTTGATGGGCCGTCAGGATATGCAGGTCACACATCCACTGCCTTTGTGGGACTGTCTGCAGTTCCTGCACAAACAGAACCCTGTCAGTCTAAACCAGACGTTGATTCCACAGGCAGGCAGAGGCACAGTATGGGTAAGGAAGAACATGTCCACCTTCTAAAAGTGCCATTTTCAAACACAATTTAAAAACCACCTTTACTAAAAGAAGTGTAATTAAATTCTGAGTTATGAGAGCCCAAAGTCCAAATCTCTAGGTGTTCCCAATTAAAAGTTAAACTTGTAAAATGTTATATGGCAGCTCCAATGATAGCCTACGGGAGGGCTAGTCATTTTAATAGTGAAAAACCTGGTTACAAGTATTTCAGTATCAGGACATGTCGCACACTCAGTACATGTCCTGCCTTTTACATACACTGCACCCTGCCCATGGGAGTACCTTGGGCCTACCTTAGGGGTGCCTTACATGTAGTAAAAGGGAAGGTGGGGGCCTGGCAAGTGGGTGCTCTTGCCAGTTCGACATGGCAGTTTAAAACTGCACTTATGGACACTACTGTGGCAGGCCTGAGACAAGTTTACAGGGCTACTCATGGGTGGCACAACCAGTGCTGAAAACACACTAGTTGTGTTCTTCAGTAATGGTATGACCCTAGCTTTTTTAAGTGATTGGAACAGTGGTGGTGGAAAGTGATTTATTGTAGATGGACGTCAGACAGAGACCGATCTGCTGAGCTTCTAACTGAAGAAATGTTGAAGCGCAAGAGTCCAGCAGCGATCCAGATTTGGTATTGTAGAGCAGCAGATTAACCTGGCCCTCAGATAGAGGGGACAATTCATACAGCAATGAGCCACAGCTGGATACTAACAGGAGAGCTGTTGAGGACTGATTAAAGCTCTTGTTTTTAGGACAAAGTGCATTTATCATCACAATTGTGCCCTTTAAGAGTATGATGACGAGTTCATCGCAGAGTGATTGGGAAGGAGATATTTTGGAGCTGGCCACATTAGGATGTGTTAGATCACACACAGTAGAAAACAGTTCTCATGTGGGGTTCTGAGTTGTATTAATTTCGGATGAATAATAATCCGCTTTTGAAAGCTTGGTTTAGTCTTTGTAATGTGTAATCTGATACAGACTTCAAGCTGCGGATAACTTACCCTAGAATTATCCCCAGACATCTGACTGGATCTGTAAACTTGTTTGTGAGCAGTACTCCTGTGAACTGGTAGGTGGCGTTGTTTGACTCCGTGTGCCCTAGTTTGCAGGGTCCATGTGTTTGCTTTGAGATGTGCGTGGTGTCTATATAGGCCCCACCCCTGCATGCTGACATCAGTTCTTTTCTTTCCGCACTAGTCAGTGCACTGATCCAAAGAGCTAAACCCGATCACTTTTCAACTGACCTTTTGTTGAAGGTTTTTTGAGACATTTTCTCTTGGTGTGGCAGGGATACCTGTGAAGAAGGCTGGTTTTGAGCCCTGTGGTGCCAGTTACCTACAAATGTTGATGATGGATCCACACATGTTATGCCTCGGGTGCCCAGAGCGCAACCAAGGCGCCAAGACCTGCTGTGATTGTCGTGCCATGCACCCCAAGGCCTTGAGGGAGCGCTCCCTCAAGCTCATTGCCACTCGATGTGTGACGTCGCAACGGTCTTGATTCTGGTCAAGAGGAAGGTCCTGGGATTGGTCATGGAGCCAATCCAAATGCTCGTTGTTACAATTGATGTCGTCTGGGCGTTTGGGTAAGTCCCACAAGCATAAAAAGAACAATAAGTCGAAGAGATCTTAGACTTCGTCCTGTCTGTCTAAATCATCCGACGAGACGAGTGAGTTTTGGCATTTGAGCCCCCGCCTGGGCCGTCTCCGTTGCTCCCCACGTTTTCAGGAGCAGAAATGACCCTGCCCAACTCCTAGAGTTTTATGAGGCTATACACCTCATATTTGGGTGGCCCGTCCCCGCTGGCACACCTTCAGACCCTACAGGTTTGAGGAGGGACACTACTGGTTTACCACTGGAGGGTTCGCCCCTGGCACCAGTTGAGCCCCCTTGGATTCATGGACAGATCCAAACACATGCCAGCCGAGCCACCTCGACCTGCCCCAGCGCAGTCTCCACTGCCAACGTCCCCGGTACCATCTCTGTCCCCCTCATCCTCGACCATGAGCCAGACTGGCATTTTCTGACGCCAACTGGTGCCATTCCATCCAGGCTAGAGCTTATTCTCTATTCCTATGGGCTTGGGCTTGGACTTGGGGATGAATGAGAGGCGCCACTGGAACCTGAAGAATACCAACCCCTAGATCACACTGAGGACACCTGGTGTGAGGATTTCCGCAGATGCCAGTTGACTGAACACGGCCCTAGATACTGGCTTGGTCTCTCCTCCTGCCATGGCCTTCAGAGGAGGGCCTAATTTGCTATGGTGGTGAAGAGGGCAGCCAAGGTTCTGGACCTTTAGCTGCTCTCCGTGGCTGTCAAGACGAACGTCTTGAGGGAGGTGCTTCAGCCAGGAGTCGCCCCTTCTGAACCTCTTCTCCCATTTAATAAAGCCCTCACGGACATCCTACTTGGGGCCTCGTCCAAACCCTGCATAGAGGTTCCTGTGAATAGGGCGATTGCCCACTGCCTTTGCCTCACCCCAGAGGACCCCAACTTCCTCACCCAACACCCCACCCCTGAGAGCTTTGTAGTCCACTTGGTAAATCCTGGTGCATTCCCTACTACTCCACCAGACGGGGAATTCAAGAGGCTGATACCTTGGGAGAGAAAATATTTTCTTCTGCCAGCCTGGCACTGCACTCAGTGAACACTGCGTACCTTTTGGGCTGATACTATCATTTGCCCTTGTGACTCTGTTGCGCCGGTGTTGCCTACGGTATCAGAGGAGGCCCGAGCCATACTCTCCCAAGCTATTGCTGACAAGAGACATGCTGTTAAGTTTGTTGTATGCTATGGGCTGGTTATAAGCGACTGGCTGGGCGGAGTGGTTTCATTGTTGGTGGCCCTTAGACCCCACGCCTGGTTGAGAACCACTGGCTTTTTAGGGGATGTCAAGCCCTTGCTCATGGACATATCCTTTGATGGCTCCCGTCTCTTCGGAAACCAGGCGGACTCCGTGCTCGAGTACTTCAAGGACAGTAGAGCTACATCCAGGTCCTTGGGCCTTGCCATGACCCCTTGCCAACCCCAGTCTGACTTAAAGTGATTTTGTGGCTTCCAGCCGCGTTTCTACCTGCCTATCGAACACGGCGAGCAAGCTCCCCAAACCCTGCATAGTCAAGGACGAGGTACCCACAGCCTTCACGTTATGTTGCATACATTTCTAAAGCGGACGTACACGTGAGCTTTTTCATGGCGCTGAGGTAACTGGAACACAGCACACAACGGATCTTTACTTATAAGCAAACCTGAGAGCCAGGTCATCAAGAGCTTCCTGAACACAGTGTAGCAGCGGTATACCTGATTTCAGGTGGGAGTGAGTTCCAGATGCTGGGGGCAAGTACAGAAAAACTGGAACCGCTGAGTGTCTCTCTTTTTTTAAGGATAGGAGTGATGCGGAGATTAGAGTGCATAGACCTCCGGTTGCGAGTGGTGGTGTGATTTTGTATACGAGCAGAGATGAAGACAAACACTGCCAGTTTGTAGTGATTTAAAAACAAGGCAGCCACCCTTATAGATGTATCGCTATTCGACAGGCAGCCAGTGCAGTTTACTCCGCAAGGTGGTGATGGTGGGGGGGGGGCGTAATGTTACAGTTCCGAGGTTGTTGATACAGTTGCCTGGCTGCCTGATTTTGGACCTTTGGAGTCTACAGTTCAGGCTTTTGGGAAGACCCAAGTAGAGAGAGTTTGCATAAGCTAACCTTGAAAATAACCAATGCAATGATAGCCTGAGTGAGGGCTTAGAAAGAAAAGAGTTTACTGAGCTTTCTAATTTTGTGGAGTTGAAGAAAACAAAAAGAAATGACAGCTCCTAGTTGCGATTTCATAGACAAGTTATTACAGTTCAATACTTCGAGGCTCTTAACTGGTTTCTTGGGCACAGGAAGAGAGCCCTTAGTGGCAGTCCAAAATGTGGACTTCCACCTGTCATGTTTGTTTCTGATGATGACAATCTCCGTCTTATCGGATTAACTTTAAGTTGATTGCCGTTCATCCATTCCCGGATAAATAAGATTGAGGTTTGGAAAGGATTTTCACATTCCGGGGAATTGTCTATAGTGAAGATTCCTTGCAAACCATCTGCGTAATTGTAGACTTTGACCTTCTTTTAGTTAAAGGCGTGCACCAGTGGACGAATATATATAGATTGAAAAGGTAGGGTGGCGAGGAGGATCCCTGGGCAACACCACAAGTCATTCTCACCTTTGGAGAGCAGAAGGCAGAGATCCTGACCGCCTGGGACCGGCTCTTCAGAAGCTGAAGTAATCCAGTCCCGAGTAGTGCCCTTAAAGCCTGCGTCCATAACCAAAATATCAAGAGATCAAGAAGCACCAGTGCCTGGGTGGTGTCCCTGTCAGCTGCCTCACGAAGGTCATTCATTACTGAGAGAATGACAGTCTCAGTGGAATGGCCTGGCCGGAAGCCCGCTTGATGGGTATCAAAAAAAGGGTTTTCTCTTCGAAAGAGCAGATACATTCAGCTACATGAGCTTTGAGTGCTTTTGCCAGGTAGGGACGTAAAGGTATCGGCAAATTGTTTTTTGTTTTTTTTAATGGATGGATCATCATCACCTTTCTTAAATAGAAGGACCAGAATCCCTTCCTTGAAAGAAATGCAGACCCAGCCATTGTTCATGGGTCAGGTAGCCAGAGTTCTTCCAACCCACCATCCACCTGGCAGCCGCAAACTCCAAGCCTCTTTAGTTTGACATGGGCACACAGTGGGAGTTGGGATGCGTCATCACCTGCACCACTGGAGGTCGATAACATTCGACTACTAGGTTATCCAGATTGTCCGAAGGAGCTACTCCCTCCCCTTCATGGCTACCCCTCCACCCATGCCACCTACATGTGACTAGCTGCCGGAGGACCACATCTCCTTACTCCACCAGGTAGCGGAGGCTCTGTTGGCCAAGGGAGCCACAGAGAGGGTGCCAGCTTGGAAATAAGTCATGTTTGCTATTGCCTTTACTTTCTGGTGCCCAAGAAAGATGGAGGCCTTCGTTCTATTCTAGATCTGCGCCCTTTTAATTTCTTCCTGAAACAGAAGAAATTCAAAATGTTCACACTTGCCCAAGTCCTCTCTGCCCTGGACCTGGGAGAATGTATGGTAGCTTTGTAGTTCCAGGACGCATACTTCCACATCTTCGCTTCACCTGCCCACAGACGTTACCTGTGGTTCACAGTAGACCACACGCACTTTCAGTTCACCGTGCACCCCTTTGGCCTTTCCGGTGCTTCTCAGGTATTCACCAAGTGGATGGCTGTGGTTGCAACTAATGTGAAGAGATCAGGGGTTCTAGTCTTCCCCTATCTCGATGACTTGCTGTTGAAGGCGGACTTTCCCCAGGTGTTTGTCTTCCAATCCAGACTATGGCAAACCTCCTGCACTCGCTGAGGTTTACTAGAAACATGCCTAAGTCGCACCTGACCTTTTCTCAGGTGCTCCCTTTTATTGGAGCTGTTCTGGACAAAGTGTAGTTTAAGGCTTATCCTCCCCCATGGCGAGTCCAGCATAATCGGTCTATGAGACTGATGTTTCAGCCTCTATCCTGGATTTCGGTGAGACTGACTGAGACTGCTGGGCTCCACGGCCTCCTGCATTCTGCTTTTGAGACCTGCTGCTGGCATATGCCTGGCTCTTTAGAGCAGAATAATGGGTCTGTGGCTTTGCTTCTTGGTTTTCCATCTGCATACTGTTGATCGCTTAGCGCCGGGGCACCTCTGTTTGAGGTAGCTGTTGCGCTTTACACGTGTCTGTATTATTATTATTATTATTATTATTATTATTATATGCAGCTCTGCAGTGGAACTTGAAGTTCCAGTAGTGCAGCATCAGGGGAATCTCTCTGATTCTGATATAGTGCAGATCTCAGAGGGCACTGCAGAAGAGCTGCAGTTGTGATTAACAAACTGTGATTGGGTCGATGGCACACCCCTCTCCCTTCCCCAACCAAATCTCCTAGTAGTGACAAATGCATCACTCCTAGCCTGGGTTGGCCCATCTGTAAGAGGTGGAGATCAGAGTCTTCTGGTCTTTGGTAGAGTCGTGGCTCCACATCAACCTTTGGAGCTCCGAGCGAACCGACTTGCATTGCAAGCCTTTCTCCCCTCCATCAAGGGAAGGCTAGTGCAGATGATTACAGAAACCACCACCGCCATGTAGAACTGCAACAAACCGGGCAGGGTGGGGCAGTGGACTCTTTTCCAATAAGCAATATGTCTCTGGACATGGCTGGAATGTCTGGGCATTTCCCTGGTGGTTTATCACATGCCCGGCTCTCTGAACGCCAGAGCGGACAAACTCAGCCGAAGAGGCCTAGCAGATTAAGAATGGCGTCTCCATCTGGAAGTGGTGCAAGGTCTATTTCAGCAGTGGGGAGAGCCATAGTTAGATCTTTTCACCACCGCCGAAATATCGTAATGTGAGCAGTCCTGTCCACTGGAGTTACCAAGGCAGCTCTAGCTTGGAGACGCTTTTTTTGTTGAGTGGAGCTCAGGTCTCCTGTACCGATACCACTTTTGTAATGGTATTTTGGCAGCTTGGCATCCCTACACCAAGACAGTATACGCCGGCCTTTGAAGCAAGTTTGTGACATGGTATACAGCCAAACAGGTGGACCCTTAATCTGCACCCATTTCCCAAGTTCTTTTGTTTATCCTTACCCTTGCCCAGAAGGTCTCTGCACTGGGTACATTAAAGGGTTATTTATTCCAAGCAAAGCGAAGCATCACACTGCACTGGCGATCATCAGATGGTCCCCCAATAGCAGCATGGTGGGGGGCGGTAAAGGAATGGGGGCGCTGCAGAGGAAGACGCCATTAGACTGGAGGTAGCACGCAGCAAAATCCCATATCCATGGAGTTGTCGATGCTTCTCCACGGCTTCACACAATACACCCCCACGGAAACCCCAATGGCCACCCAGACAGCGCCAGGCCCGGGTATCCCTCCGAAACCCACAAGCAACGCCGGAACGAGAACATCCCCCTACTGCCCCAGGCGGAACGCTACACTCGTCCTGATGAGGGATCACCTTTAGGTGTTATTGGACCTGCGACATTCCATGCCGTTATCCCTTGCCCCCATCCCCCAGAGTTATGTCTCCTCAGTTTGATTTCATAAATGGATTTGTTTTCCTTTCTAACATCATGAAGGGACAGCGAGGGTGCATCCTCTACACCCGAGAACTAGACACTCCAAAATGTCACCTACTATCCCCGAACAGGTATACATCTCAGCACACCATAGGCGTCAAGATGGATACGGCCTTGATGGGCTTGAATTTTTCGCCATGACAATGTGGATAATGAATGTAAAGCAAAGATTAAAGTTTTTGTTTTTTCTCCGATTGATGTATACCCTGTACAAAATACTATAAAAAGGTTTAAAATATATATATATATATATATATAATTAAAGGGTTATTTATCCGCCATCTCTGCTTTCCTACGGCTGCCAGATCAGCCTTCCTTCAAGTCCCTTATTGTAAATATGCTCATTTAAGTTTTGCAACACTTCTTTCTTCCAGCTCCTTTAGTTATGCATAAGTGGGACCTTATCTTGATACTTTTTTACCTAATTTGTGCTCCCTGTGAGCCACATCATACCTTACCACTCATACCATCAAGAGAGCTTTTCTGATGGCAATTACTTCTGCCCTGAGGGTCAGTGAACTGCAGGTGCTGTCATCTCAGCCTCCATTTGCCCTTTTTCTTCCCAGTCAAACTGGTCCTTCAGAATTGAGCATCATTATTTTCGAAAGTTATCATCCTGTTTCACGTAGACCAGTCCATCACCGTGCCTACTTTTAACTGTTTACCTCATACCTCGAAGGAAGAGGAGAGACTCCACCATTTCACCCAAAAAGAGCGTTGTCGTTCTACCTTGACCACACAAAAACGTTCCGGGTGGACGATCAACTCTTCATGGGGTATGTCGAAACCAAAAAAGGAAAGGTTGTGCACAAATTAACCATCTCCAGATTGATCATGCTCTGCATTACCATCTGCCACACACTGGCTAAGAAGCAACCACCAGAGGGTTTCTGTGCTCATTCCACTAGAGCAAACGCTGCAACCACTGCGTTAGCACACGGAGTTCTGTTCCTGGACATCTTCTAGGCAGCAACATGGGCCTCTCTGTATATGTTCACCATGCACAGCTGCCTGTACAGTTGGGTCTGTCAGGACGGGCATTTGCCCATTTGGCCCTGCAGGATGTCCTAGTCTAAATCAAGTTCGCAGACCCACCTCCGGAGAGATACTGCTTTGGCACCTATTCTAAGGTAGGGAAGGAATCTGCTGTTAGATTTCTCTATCAAATGAACAAGTTCCTTACCTACCTTGGTAACGCCTTATCTGGTAGAGAGACTATCTAGCTGCAGATTCGTAACCGACCCACCCATCCTCCCCGCTCTGCAATGGTTTTATGGGTACAGTAACTTGTTCTTCTTTTCTATAGTTGAGCTTGCGTTTATATGGTTATATACCTGCTGCCAGAGAGGTTCAAGTTGCTTACATTTATGTTTAGCAGATCAACGAACGGTAGAAAACCAGGGAGCAGACTGCCTCAAACTGTGCAGTGTACTAAGTCCCAACAAGTGATACAATCCAAGGTAGAGGTGACCCAAGAATGAAAATTCTTATATCTGTAAATAATTTTTTTTTTTTAATGAAGCTGTATGTTTCTGTAGGAATGCAGATGTGTGTTGACTCAAACATCTTCATGACTGTGTTTGTTTGCATAATAACGTGGCTGGCGCCAGGGACGGTTTGGTAAGGCGGGCACTCGGGTAATGGCCAAGGGGCCAGTATCTGAGTTCCAGCTGTGGGCTGCTTTTTTGGGCAGCCTTGTGGGCCGATTTGGCCTCTGTCAGAGACCCCTCTACACCTTCTTTTTATTAAACTTAGCTGAATCGGCGTTTTGCAGAAAGGCAATATGCAAATGTGGGCCACTTTTTTTGCGTCCCCGGGCCAATTTTTAATGCCTATCCAACCTTGGCTGGCACCAGTGGCCATGTAATTGCTTCTTTTTTTCTATTTCTTGTGAATAGGTCAGCAAGGCTTTTGCTTGTGTGCCTAAAATGGTTCTGAAATTCATATCTCAATGCTGATCTCTTTCCTCACTCCTCATCCATCAAACCATGAAGAGAGACTGCATAGGATCCCAGAAAGGCTCTGAGACACTTCATACATACGACCAGTTCTTTAGATTGTGTGAAAACCTATTGGTTGGTTATCAAGCTCACAAGCCTGGTGAGATTAATGTCTTTGTCAGTCACTGTTATGGTTTACCTGATAAGCATACTCATGAAAGTATCCGTGCTAGGAATAATACGAATTTCTATGCGGTCTTTTGTTTGCCATTTTTGTTTGGTTTCAAAGGAAATGGAATCCTCTCAGGTTGGTTGGGCAGTGTTGTACAGTGAGAGGCATTCCCCTTAGCCGTTGCTGTTCTTCTCAGTGTGCAGGTGAAGCTGCACCCTGAGTGGCTGGATTCAGATCCAGTGGCTGGTCTTGATGGGTAGGGTGTCATAAGGACATCTGTTTGCATACGTTCTCTGTTTGGTCATGACAGAATCAAGTCACTGCGCAGTTAAAAATAAAGCTGCATTCCAATTCAAAACCCTTTTTGCCTATTCGACCTTTGCTTGACGTTTTCTTAAGCCATGCCCATACACATTAAAATGGCACAATATACTGATTGTATAGTCTTGGCTATTTTGAGTTTGTCGGGTTTGTTTGTTTTTCAACACAACTTACTTTTTCAGATGCGTACCTTGAAATATATTTATTCAAACATTGCTTTTGTCACTTTTGCATTAAATTGTTTTGCCAATATACAATTCCAGTGCAGTATATTTGAATATGAATAAAAAAAAAACAAATGACACTTTTTCACCAACTTTCAGGCTCACATTTTTATTTAAAAAGAAGGTATATCAGTTATGCTACTCGTACAATACTTCTGGAGTGTGAACGTTATAATTGTAATTTCATTCAGAATGGCCCGTACTCTGGGTTGGTTTTTTTAAGCTGCTGTTCAGAAACTCAGAAAATTGCCATAAAACTATTCCCCTTCCCTTAAATCTTCACAGTTTGGAAATAACTGCTTTCCATGGGAAGCAGACGGAGGAGCATCTGAGTGGAAGGCCAATGTAGTTATTTTTTGCGGGTTTCTGACGAGTCAGAAGTCGTAACATATTTCTATATTTTCTTTACACAAATGAAGTAAAAAAGATGCATAAAGATGAGTTTTTAGTATCCCGCAGTATGATTTGTGTGAAAAACCACACTTTAGTTGGAATGAATTTAAAACTTAATTACTAAACCGCTTTTAACATAACGTAAAGGTTGATACATTCATTCTTGCCAGTGAAGGAAATAGAATAAAGACCTTTCAAAGGAAGCTTGCGTAACATAGTTGAACGGGTTGTGTAAGCGACTGTACTGCTTTTGCTAGCTTTATACCAAACAGGATTGCCTGTCACTTTTGTTTAAACATGACCATCAATTGCATTGAATATATGTATATATTTTTTAACCTTAGGTATACTGTTCCTCCAGAACACGGAAAACGACTTGAACGACTTGCGCAAGGTAAATAATTTTGAAAAGTTCTCTAAGAGCGATGATGTCTGTTGTATGGTGCATAGTAACACATTCAAGATGGTAAAAGGTCTCAGAAGTGTTTAAAAATTGCAATGCCCTCTTTACAACTCATGGAAGTGCCACGCCAATTAGTATCTGGAGCTTTACCATGCAGATAAGTATTTTTTTAAATAACATTTTTGGGTTATTTAAAAAGAAATATTGGTTTTGGTGCTGATGGAGGTAAATGTTGGTACGGGAGATTTTAACGTTTAGGGTTGGGTAGAGGTAAGGGTGAAGTTAGGGATTTGAGCTGGGCTAGGTAAATTGAGGGGAGGTAAAGGTAGTTTTATTGTTTAGGGATGGGTAGTGGTAAAAGTAGGCATGGGTGATTTTATTAGGGTATTAGGGCTTAGGGGTAAGTGGAGGTAAAGAGAGGTAAGGGTTCATTTTGTGTTTAGGGGTGAGTTGAACTAAAAGGGGGAAGGGTAATTTTAGGATTTAGGACAGGTAGGTAGGGCTATAAAGTAAAAAGAGTTTTGGGGAATATATATATTTATAACAAAAATGCATGGTAAAGGGCCACAATGTAATGGCACGCGCTATAAAGGTCAATTACGTGGTATTACATGCGTGATAATGCCAATGCTTGGCACGTTGTAAGATAATTTACTTTCTGCGTCCAGGTGAAATCCAGACAGACAAACAGACCCTAGCTTCATGTCCTCTGTAAAAAAATTACACACCGTTGTTAGGTCTTGCCTTCACAGTGCATGCATTTTTTCTTCAAGAACTTTTGGTTTTCATCAGTGGACTTCATGCCCATCCTTTGCTTTCCATTTGTTGGTTTTATTGTACTCTTATGTGCTTGCTTATTCGTGGTTAGTTGCTGCAGGCTTCCCTCCTCTTCGTGTGTTTGGTCCTTAGCTGTAGCATGGATGCCTTTCTTGTGTCTTTCAGAAGCAAATTATTTTTCAACTCTACTTTTTTCTTTGTGTTTAACCTTTTGACTGCTAGGGCATTCCCCCTTAGAAAGCTAAGCCCTTTTTTTTAAATTTTGCTATTTGAGGTACTTCACGCTTACGCCTTCATACCCTTTTCCCACATAAAGTATCCAAGCCAAATTTACATCGATTTTTTTCGACATTCTGGGAATTCTAAAGGTAACCAGGGTTTGGGGATTCCCACAGTTTTATTTATTTTTTTGCTAAAAATGTAACAAGTGCTCAGCAAAAAATTCTAAAAATGACATCAACAAAAGGTTTGCTGTGCTTGGACAACCATCTTTCCCAGTTTTCAGAAACAAGCACAGTTGTATCAAAAAGTTTTTTTTTGCCACAGTTTGTGTATTTTTATAAGAGATAATCATTTTTTTTCAACTTTTTGGTGTTACAACCTACTTGCAGTTTGTGGTGCAAACAGACGTAAAACCCATGGATGTTCCTGGGGAGCTATACATTCTGCCATATCTATAATTCTTTTCTCATTCCCAGGTATTTCTGAAAACCAGACACCAGGGAGTGTCCATGATGGTGTAACTTCTGTGTGGTTCTCATAAGATTTTCATACCCTGAAGCTGTTGGAAACCTCAAACTCTTGTTAAAAACACATTTTCTTTACAAGTTTCCTACCTCCCAAGGCCAAAAATGCAACATGGACAGATCACACTTTTCCACTCAAAACCACCTTTTTTTTAGTTTTTGAATAGTTGTGGATTTTGAAATCTAACTCAGCGGGTACCTATGGACACATAACAAACCATCAAATTTCTGAAAACTAGACACCCAAAGTAGTTCTGGCGGCATGACTTGTTTGGCTCATACACACTATCTTACCCAGAAGCCTTTGCAAACCTCAAGCTTTGTCAAAAATCATACGTTTTCCTTGCATTTCTCGGATGTAAACTTCCAGGAGCCGCAGGGAACTACAAGCTTCCTATCACCCAGTTTTCTCCAACATATCCTGATAAAAATGGTACTACACTTGTGAGGATCAACCTACTGCTCAGAACAGGAAAGAATGAAACATGGACAGATCAACTCTTTCCACTCAAAACCAACACTTTTTTTTACAATTTGGGTAGCTGTAGATTTTGAGTTGCTAGCTCAGCCGAGACCTATGGACACCTACGAAACCCAGACATTTGTGAAAACTAGACACCTGGGGAGTCCATGGTGGTGTGCCCCCGTGTGGATCCAACATTTTCTAACCCACAATGCTCTGCAGTCCTCAAACTTTGGCTAAAAACACTTATTTTCCCTGTATTCTTACATTTCTGTGATTAACTGCTAGAATGGGCAAAGATCCACAAAGAGGCACAGCTCAAACCATGGTTAGTGGGAGTCCCTGCGGGCTTTAGGTGCTGCCATACAAGTGGGGTAGTAGTATTCTATTCAGGACAGGTGGGGGGGGGAGGGGTGAGGCTGGTTGGTAAGAGTTTCGTAGATACTTGCAGTTTCTGGAAGTTTACGTCACAGAAATGCAAGGAAAATGCACTGTTTTAGACCAAGTTTGATGTTTGCAGGGCATTGTGGATAAGAAAAAGTTGTCAGGCACACTACCCTGAAATGTCTGGTGTTGGTAGGTTTCCGAAAGTAGTGTCCGATCTTGAGCCTTAAAATTACAGCAATTCAGCATGGCAAGTGAGACAATGTTGGGATTTAGCTTCTCTCTGTTGGTCCATTTAGGAAAACAGCATCTACAATTATTGAAATTATCTCTCTTGCCATAGGGCTGGGGATGCTTTAGTCCCCAAGGGTGCAGAAAGACAGAGATTTTAGGGGTTGGGCCAGATGTCAGGAGGGCAGTTACAAAGGGTGTATCTCCCCAAAAACCTCCCTGGGGTCTGCTGCGGGGTTGGGAGGCATATTGGAGAAAAACATCTATCTGCTCCAGAAAAACTCTTGCAGGTGATTTGGGGGTGGGGGTAAGATCAAAACCCTCCCTCTCGTGGTCTCTGTTGCCTGCCCGTTGTCCCGTGTTGCCCGCCCTCCCGCCCGTTGTCTGTGTTGCCCGCCCTCCCGCCCGTTGTCCGTGTTGCCCGCCCTCCCGCCCATTGTCCGTGTTGCCCGCCCTCCCGCCCATTGTCCGTGTTGCCCGCCCTCCCGCCCATTGTCCGTGTTGCCCGCCCTCCCGCCCATTGTCCGTGTTGCCCACCCTACCGCCCGTTGTCCATGTTGCCAGCCCTCCCGTTGTCTGTGTTGCCCACCCTCCCTCCCATTATCCGTGTTGCCCACCCTCCCGTCGTCCGCGTTGCCCGCCCTCCCGCTCATTTTCCTTGTTGCCCGCCCTCCTGCCCATTGTCCGTGTTGCCCGACCGCCCTCTCTCCTGTTGTCCGTGTTGTCCGCCCACCCTCCCTCCCGTTGTCTGTGTTGCCCGCCCGATCACCCTCCCTCCCGTTGTCTGTGTTGCCCGCCCACCCTCCCTCCCGTTGTCTGTGTTGACCGCCCGCCCACCCTCCCTCCCGTTGTCTGTGTTGACCGCCCGCCCACTCTCCCTCCCGTTGTCTGTGTTGACCGCCCGCCCTCCCTCCCTCCCGTTGTCTGTGTTGACCGCCCGCCCACCCTCCCGCCCATTGTCTGTGTTGACCACCCTCCCGCCCGTTGTCTGTGTTGACCGCCCGCCCACCCTCCCGCCCATTGTCTGTGTTGACCACCCGCCCACCCTCCCTCCCGTTGTCCGTGTTGCCCGCCCACCCTCCCTCCCATTGTCCGTGTTGCCCGCCCACCCTCCTGTTGTCCGTTTTGCCCGCCCACTCTCCCTCCCGTTGTCCGTGTTGCCCGAGTTGTCTGTGTTGACCGGACCGGTTGCCCGTGTTGCCCGCCCTCCCTCCCGTTGTCTGTGTTGACCGCCCACCCTCCCTCCCATTGTCCGTGTTGCCCGCTCGCCCTCCTGTTGTCCGTGTTGCCTGCCCGCCCTCCCTCCTGTTGTCCGTGTTGCCTGCCTCCCTTCCCTCCCGTTGTCTGTGTTGCCCGCCTGCCCTCCTTCCCATTGTCCGCATTGCCCACCTGTCCTCCCTCCCGTTTTACCTGTTGCCTGCCTGCCCTCCCTCCCATTTTCCCTGTTGCCCGCCCTCCCAACCATTTTCCATGTTGCCCTCCCTCCCATTTTCCGTGTTGTAGTTATCCGTGTTGCCTGCCCTCCCTCCCGTTGTCTCTGTTGCCCGCCCTCCCTCTCGTTGTCCGTGTTGCCCGCCCTCCCGTTGACTGTTGCCCGCCCTCCCTCCCGTTGTCCGTATTGCCCGCTCTCCCTCCCGTTGTCCGTGTTGCCTGCCCTCCCTCCCGTTGTCCATGTTGCCCCCCGCCCTCCTGTTGTCCGTGTTACCCACCCTCCCGTTGTCTGTGTTGCCCGCCATCCCAACCCGTTGTCTGTTTTGTCCGCCCTCCCGTTGTCCGTGTTGCCCGCCCTCCCTCCCGTTTCTGTGTTGCCCGCCCTCCCTCCCATTGTCTGTGTAGCCTGCCCTCCCTCCTGTTGTCTGTGTTTCCTGCCCTCCCTCCTGTTGTCTGTGTTGCTCGCCCTTCCTCCCGTTGTCCGTGTTGCCCTGTGCCTACCCTCCCGGTATAAGTGTTGCCCTGTGCCTGCCCTCCCGGTGTTAGTGTTGCCCTGTGCCCGCCCTCCCGGTGTTAGTTTTTTGCCCTGTGCCTGTCCTCCCTCCCTCACGTTGTCCGTGTTGCCCGCCCGGCCTCCCTCCCTCACGTTGTCCATGTTGCCCGCCCTCTCTACCTCACGTTTTCTGTGTTGCCCGTTCACGTTGTCCGTGTTGCCTGCCTGCCCTCCCTCACGTTGTCTGTGTAGCCCGCCCGCCCTCCCGTTGTCCGTGTTGCCCGCCCACCCTCCCTCCCGTTGTCTTTGTTGCCCGCCCGCTGTCCATGTTGCCTGAGTTGTCCGTGTTGACCGGACCCGTTGTCCGTGTTGCCCGCCCTCCCTCCCGTTGTCCGTGATGCCTGCCCACCAGCCCTCCCCCTGTTGTCCGTGTTGATCCCGTTGTTTGTTCGTGTCTCCTGCCCGCTTCCCTCCAGTTCGGGTCGGTCACCCGCCCGCCTTCCTGTTGTATGGGTTGCCCACCCGCCCTCCCTCCTGTTGTCCTTGTTGCCCACCTGCCCTCCCTCCTGTTGTCCTTGTTGCCCGCCCGCCCTCCCATTGTCCTTGTTGATCCCGTTGTTCGAGTCGCCCGCCCTCCCTCCTGTTGTCTGTGTTGCCCCCCCGCCCTCCCGTTGTCCGTGTTGTCCTCCCTCCTGTTGTCTGTGTTGTCCAAATTGTCTGTGTTGCCCGCCTGCCCTCCCTACCCGTTTTCATTGTGGCCCGCCAGCCCTTCATCCAGTTGTCCGTGTTGCCCGCCCGCCCTCCTGTTGTCTGTGTTGCCCGCCCTCCCGTTTTAACTGTTGACCGCCCTCCCTCCTGTTTCCCTGTTTCCCGCCCTCCCAACCATTTTACATGTTGCCGTCCCTTCCATTTTCCGTGTTGTAGTTATCCGTGTTGCCCGCCCTCCCTCCCGTAGTCTGTGTTGCCCGCCCTTCCTCCCGTGGTGTGGTCTATGTTGCCCGCCCTCCCTCCCGTTGTCTGTGTTGCCCGCCCTCCCTCCCGTTGTCTGTGTTGCCTGCCCTCCCTCCCGTTGTCTGTGTTGCCCGCCCTCCCGTTGTCTTTGTGGCCCCCTCCCTCCCGTTGTCAGTGTTGCCCCCCTCCCTCCCGTTGTCAGTGTTGCCCGCCCTCCCTCCCGTTGTCAGTGTTGCCCGCCCTCCCTCCTGTTGTCCATGTTGCCCGCCCTCCCTCCTGTTGTCCGTGTTGCCTGTTGTCCGTGTTGCCCGCCCTCCCTCTGTCAGTGTTGCCCGCCCTCCCTCCCGTTGTCCGTGTTGCCCTCCCTCCCGTTGTCCGTGTTGCCCTCCCTCCCGTTGTCCGTGTTTCCCGCCCTCCTGTTGTCCCTGTTGCCCGCCCTCCTGTTGTCCGTGTTGCCCGCCACTCCAACCCATTGTCCGTTTTGTCCGCTCTCCCTCCCATTGTCCGTGTTGCTCGCCCTCCCTCCCGTTGTCTGTGTTGCTCGCCCTCCCTCCTTTTTTCCGTGTTGCTCTCCCCACCTCCTGTTGTCCGTGTTGCCCTGTGCCTGCCCTCCCGGTGTACGTGCTGCCCTGTGCCTGCCCTCCCGGTATCAGTATTGCCCTATGTCCGCCCTCCGGTGTCCTTTTTGTCCTGTGCCTGCCCTCACGTTGTCCGTGTTGCCCTGTTCCCGCCCTCCTGTTGTCCGTGTTACCTTGTGCCCGCCCTCCCTCTGTCTTTGTTGCCCTGTGCCTGCCAACTAATGTTCTCCATTAGATTCTTGTTAACGTATGATGCATTTAAGTTATGCGCCAATTTGAAGGCTTGATGCACCAACAAAATCAATGGTTTTATGTGGGTATAGTAGAATAGATTTGATGGTATTAAGGTAGAAAATAACAAATACGTCTGTGATTGTGGACAGATAGAGGTGGAATTTGTGCAGACTGTCCTGCGACAAAGCATTATTAATCTACAGTTTATTTGACTTCAAATAGTTTGCCCAAGCTTCAGAAATTATTCTGGCACATAAACAAAACTCAGTCTAGATGGGCAAAACATTTTACGTTTAGGCAATATTTTATTTATGTGAATATTTACCATCTAAAACTACTTTACCGTTGGATTTAAACTTGAAAATATGTGATATGCCGACCCGTGTGGCATTTTCCAGCTTTTTGAATATCTCGGTTTTTACTGGGAAAAAAGTCGTTGTTCAGAGCAGATGGCTACATGATTAGACCTCTGTACTGCCAATTTGGAGATCTAAATGTAATGGTTTGCACAGGCATCAGTATCTTTGTTTGGCTCACAATGTGGTTGCTGCTTAGTGCTAAATTCCCAGCCAGGGTCTGGTGTGCCCCGCGTGGCAGAGGAGCAGGAGGCTGATTTTATGCACTCTTGGGTAAATCTCATTAAGCTTTTTTTGTTTGGATTTCTTTATGCCTGATATTATGATCTGTTTTGTTGGCTAACCAATACAGAGTAATCGACAAGAGAATACTGGTAGGATGGAAAATGTTTATGTATTTAGTTCTCTGAAGCTCCGCTACAGATCTTGGAGTAGCTGACCCTCAGACCTTTATTGCTATTATTTTCATCAGCTTTCAAAAATTAAAATCTGGCATATTGTTTAGAAATGCTACAAAAAGTACAGAGAGTCCTATTGATGTGATACATCTCTATTTCTGAATCTTTAGCAAATTAGTGAGAGCTAATATACTTATTGTGCAAGTAAAGCTGAGTATGTGATTCAAGGGTTGCATTGTAAATATCCCATGAATCAATCAGTAAAGTTTATTTTCTTTAAATTGACCAAAAAGCAACAGCACAGATATCTACAAAAGGATACATACCTAACAAATAATTAAAATAGAAATAATTATTTGATAATAAAAAAATTCCAGTGGGCGTGGCTGATCGCCAACCAAGATGGCTGCTTGCTAGAGCACCTCCAAGCCCCATCAGGAAAAATCCCCTAACATCCCTACACTGATCCGTCCCCTTCAGCAATCTGGTGCCCTATTCTAGATTGTCGGCAACTGTGGATACCGGCAACCTACTTAATTACCAGCTGCCACGAGAAATAAGGCCGAATACGGGAGAGGCCCAGTCGGAATGATGCAGCCCTGGCCTTGCTGGTAGAGTAGACTGCTGGGGCCCAGCCGGCCGCTATGGTGATTGAGTTGTGCACCGGAGGCTGCACTGACGACAGTTTGAGTGGCGGTGCACCGGGGCTCAGACCCTGGTGAGGCAGCGAAGTCCGGGACGGGAGCCCTCATGTTCTGAGGGGAACCTCGGCTACGGAGCATTGCTGCGTAAGAGAAGAGACTGGCTATAGACTGGCCCAGGCACGGCAACAACCTCCAATAGATAAGCTGCCCCGTTCTATGGGCCCGGAGGAGGCACCTGATGGGTGCAGAGTGCGGGCCTGGAGCTTCTGCTGCAGCCGCGAGACCCTGCGGTGGGAGACTGCCCGCCCGAGTCCACGGCACAGACGAGTAGGTCTGAATTCAGAGATACTCCACCCTTGAGGGCCGCACCCACGGTGGAGGAGCAGAAGATGCGTGGCTTACGGGGGGAGCTTTGAGGCCTGGACTGCGGAGTGGAAGTCCCTAAGCGTTGGGTAGAACCCTTTGCTGGCAACACTGTGACCCTGGAAGGACAGTACCAGTGACCAACGCCTGGAGAGAGTTGAAGCAGCATGGAAGGAGCATTAAATTGACTGTCACTAACAACGGCTCCTGCAACTGCGAGGAGGCCTTGAGTGGCTGATCTGCCTCCTCCATTACTACGATGCACGTCTACAGAGCCAGAACGGCCACATTGCAATGCCTAAATCCATAATCATCTGGCCTTGAACTATAGGAGCCTAGGTGCGGACGGTCCTCCTCAGTTTTCTGTCTATTTACGACTCATCGAAGCTTGTGTACGTTAACCCAGGCCACAGAGAATGTTCTCTTGTCCTGCATTGACTGTTCCCTGGGCCCATTCTAAACTACGCCTGCTGTGGGTGGGTCCACGGACGAATGGTCAGAAACCCGACAGGCCGCGAGGTGTCTATAAATTACTTTGGCAGGAGGCGGTGAGGACAGTGGATACCCCTCCCCCACCCACTTCGCAAACCCTCTCGACATTAAACTGAGTGGTGGCGGAAGACACTGATCCATCCCACACCATGACAGTGAGGAAAAGGGCCCAGAGGGGGACACAAACCAAACAAATATGCTATCCCTAGGGACTCAGCAATGGCAGCTGAGAGTTAAGAAGCACAGCCCCAGACCGCACCAGAATTCCCGGGGATGATACGCTCACGCTGTGAGAAGTAATGGCAGCAATTCAGGGAGTGCCCACATCCCTTGAAAACAAAATTGACTCAAATAAGTCGGAGCTTACACTTGTGAGAGCAGATCTATTCAATGTAGCCACACGAGTGAAAGAAGTGGAAGACACGATTACTTCTCTTAAGTCAGATATGATTGCTCTGTAGACACAAGTTGTCGAATTGAGAGTGTGGTGCCAGTCCTGAAGCATGCCTTGAAGACTCCAAAGGCGCTCCAGATGTAATAATGTGCACTTACTGGGGGTCCCTGAGAGAGCAGAGGGCCCAGCACCTAATCCGTCTGTCGAAGACCTCATACTAAAACGTCTCCAGCCACGTGATCTTTCCAAATATTTTTTGGTAGAGCGGGCGCACCGGATCCCGGGGCCACGGCCGGAAGCTCCCCCGTAGCCATCATAGCACAGTTGTTAAACTTTTTGGACTGCAATGCTGTCCTTCAAAATGCCTGCAGATTCCCACTGCTCACCTATAAATATGAAAAATTATGTTTTTCCCTACTTCACCTTAGCAGTGCCACAGCTTCTTTGACGTTAAAAAAGCGATGTGAAGCAGAGAATTCAAATACTGTATGATTTTCCCAGCTCACTTGAGTCGTAGTAGAAGTCAAGACATAATACTTCTCTTCTCCAGAAGAGACATGGGACTGGTTGGAGGGATGGAGACCCGCTCCTTGATCTAAACCACGAGGATGCCCGGGGGGAAAGAGAAGAGACACCAAAGCTTTGGTTCTGCAGAGACGACCAAACTGGCAGGGGCACCAGAGTTACTCCCCACATCACTCTGAGACAGGATATACACTTGCCAAAAGACTGAGAACAAAGGGACAATCTGGAGGACTGATCGATGAAAGTGACTGCTGGCTAGCGGTGTGATTAGTGACCTACAATAAAGATCGAGCTGCTAAAGTCCTGTCCGCCCGTAGCTACTGCCGGCTTGGAGCAACCACTATTTAGCTCATCAGAATTGTGTTGCTGAGAACAGTAAGATGGTATTCCAATGGGGACAGTTGGGTGGGGCCTCGGCCTCGGCCCTCTACACCTACACTTTTGATTTTTGGGGAGTAACAGGCACTCTGCAACGTTGGGGTGGGCAGGCAGTTCTGGGTCTGCTTTGCAGGGAGAGAGGGGTTTGTTGGGAATGTATTACTGTTTTGTTTACACCACACTTTCAAATTTATGTGAAGCACTAAAGAGATGCCACTGCCCTGGTTGTTTTACCATGCTGGAGGGGTACCCCCCTGACTTCAGACTTAGATGGCAGCAGATATAGATATGGCACACCTAGGCCAGATGTCCTGGAATGTAAACTGCCTTGGTGACCAGATTAAACGGCTACTAGTACTACAATACATCAAAAGATACTCCCCTGACATGGTCCTCCTCCAAGAGACACAATTGATAAGCAACACATGTAAGGCCATGTACAGATGAGGTAATAGAATGGTAGCTCATGCAGGATACATGACGGGGTTTAGACGTGTGGGTATACTAGTTATGATATCTTAGGCTCTCACTATCCACAACACCTGGACAGACCTAAATGGGCGATATAAAACCCTCACGGGACATGGGAAGGCAAAATAATTCATTTTCTAAGTGTTTATATCCCATCTAGACTTCACAACATTACACTACCCGACTTTAGCTCCTTAGTCTCCCTGATGGGGAACTATTTAAGGGAGGAGATTTCATTCCGACTCTTGACGATGCCAGCAACCGCTGGCCACCCCGAGGACGGTCAATACACCATAGTCCTTTGGCAGACTTCCTAGACGCCATGGGTGTTGTGGACGTGTGGCGTACTCTAAACCCCTCGATACAACACTTCACCTTCCACTCAGGAGGGCACTGTAGCCTCTCCAGAATTGACTATGTGCTGGCTTTGGCACATCGCCTCCCCTTCTTTCGCGAGGTACATCACCTAGCTAGGGGAATCTCCGCTCACTCTCCACTCTGGGCGCTTAACAGTCTCGGTAGCCCTGAAGACCAACAAGGAATATTGCTTAACCCCTGGGACCTTAAAATTCTGCGAATAAGGAAGGGACTCATCCAAACCACGGACTATTATTTCTCTGAAAATGAAACAACCATAGACTCTGCATCAACACTATGGGAAGCGTGCAACATTGTAATAAAGGGACAGGGCCATCATGTCCAAGATTGTGGGCCACAAGAGGGACAGAAGGGCAGGATGTTCCTAGAGTGACATCTTGCAGTTAGAGAGACACCTGACACTCCCCGATCAGACTGACACAAACATAAGCTGACTCGAAAGCAGCTAGAGTATTGCAACATAGTGACATAGGTGGCTTGAGTCAAACACAGGGTATCATTGAATCGAGTTTATGAGATCTTCGATAAGGCGGCTAAACGCCTGGCCTGGCTAGACAGAAAGAGAAGGGCGAGGTGATTGGTACGAAAGGTCCGCTCGGGGTAGGGGGAATGTACAACTGAATGATTGGCAATAGTTACAATAACTTGTAGTGTAGTTCCTATATTCCCAATAGGCTCTGCGCATTGGAATAATATATTCAGCAGTGTAGACGTAGGACTGAAGTGGACTAGGTCTCTACTGACTATATTAGACTTAAGTTTTTGCCAGCTAGCTCAGAGGTCACTAGAAACTTTCTCGAATAAACGAGGAGGAGTTTAACCTCCTTGAATAGACAAGAAGGGATTAGCTTCTGACAACCATAAAACATGACAACTTTGCTCCCTCAGAATAAGAGTGTATCTCTAGAGTCGTGTGAAAACCACCACTGTGTGTTTGCTTAAGGCAACGTTGGTATATTTATACCTGAAAGGTGCCGGGTTTGACGTAAGGTTTGGACATAAGACGTCAATAAAGATGTCACTAAGAGCTGGCCGTTCTTACAGTGCTTTACAGGAGTTCTAGGACAAAATCAAAACAAAAGCAAGGGGGATTTCCCAGGTTGCTGGAGGTTTGGTTTGTTTAGAGAACTCGTTGTGCTTTCTAGGAGTCTGGGGAAGTAGCCTTGCTTAATGTGACAGCATGTGCTACGACTGAATATGGATATGATTACTATGCCGTTATAGGGATATTATTGATTATAACCGAACAAGGGCATAAAATAGTAATATCGATCTAGGCTCCTGGATAAAAACACAATACCCACTCCACGATCTAATGTCCATTACTAAAACTAAGCAATAGTAAACATTTAAAGGTGCATGTGTATTCCAACCCACTCCAAAATAATTTTTTTGCATTTTAAATGGTGTATGCGAAATACATGAAAATGATATTGGTACTGTACGCATTTTGAAGCAGTGTAATCATTCAGTTAAAACGATGCATATATATGATTAGGTGAACGATTTGAGAAATTTACACATGAAATGGCTCTTAATACAGAAAAGAAGGTCGAGACCATTCCATCACATATAAATACAGTCGCTGTAAATGTGCTAGAGGCTGAGGTAATATATTGTCCCTAGAGTTCCTAAAAATAGAAGCTCTGTTCTCTAAGAATAGTTCTACTTTAAGCAGAGTACAAGTGCCAGGAAAAAAGGTAAATATTTTGGAATCGAAGAAAAAATAATGTTGCTTTCAGTGGGAGAAAATAGTTCCAAATATTTTCAGTAGCTTTTGTTTATCAAAGCTGAAGGCCGAATTCAGAGTTCAGGGAATGCTGTGTGCTCGTTTGCTTAAAAGTTATTCTTTTTGTTCAGGGGAGAACATCATTTCAGACAGACTCGCAAAAAAGTTGTCTACGCCTTCAGGTGAAAGTTCGATCAAGTTCGAAAATGCCGCAACTGAGCAGTCTCGAGCATGATTGCTATCGTCGATGCCAGGATCAGCAATGCTCACAGAAGGTCGTACCTGGGTGATGTTGCTCATATCTCGTACTTCACTACCCCCTAATCGTAGTGGTGAAGTCTCAACGAATGCCGTCATCAGAATGGGTAACCGCTGGGGACAACACGATGCATGAGCCGTTACAGGACTTAGCAAAGTATCTGTATCCACTGGTACTGCTGATGGTAGTGTAAGACAGACGTCCAACACGCATTCTTCTCCGCATAGCATACATCGAAGCACAGGTAAGATGCAATTCTGACAGGTGGGTCTGAATGAAAAAAACCAGGTCATATTCAGATCTCTTAGCCGGGCTAATCCAAGGACTTTAGTTATGCGGTCCCGATAGCGTATAGCTAGGATCGTTTCTTCCATTGTTGCTGGAGTCTTGTCTGCGACTTGGCTTGCCATGTCAGAGCAGAAGTATCAAAAATAAAATGCCTGCTAAGAGTCCCAACAGAAGTGGTAGGCCGCCAAAGACAGAATGGACAAAATTAGGAAAAATGCCCAGAACTGTTTCGAAGGGTGTTAACAGTCCCGAAAAAATTGTCTTAAATATATGTGGGATACCACTGGTATCAGACATATTTAGGATTTGGCTTAGCATTTCTACGAAATGCACGGGGCAATTTGTTGATAAAAAGGGTAGGTATCTCTGCCGTTGTCCTTGCGACTTGCAGATCATACATTTCTTTTGATGATGTCAAGGGCACCGTTGTCTGTAAAAGGACAGACTTTATTCTGCTTAAAGTATGAATTCGAATAGAAGAGATATTCAAAGAAGGCCAAATTTTTGCCTCCATGTCTGGAGTGCTGTTTGGATACAATACTTGCATACAGCAAGTGACCATGGAACTCACGATTACAAGATAAGCTTTCCCTGGCACCATGCCACAACAGCTGTGGTCCACTATTAGAATGTAACTCCCGTTAGAAAGTCGTCTAAAGAATGGCTCTATTTGTGTTGCAGGTGTGCCGTACTGGTGACATGAAAGGTTATTTGAAGTCCCCTCACAAGCCCCATGCAGGTCAATACCTTGACACAGAAGTATACCGCTTAGTGATTGTTTACAATTTTTCCCACTAAGAAATACATTCTGTTTCTTTTCACTGTAACATGTGTGTGTATAAGGTAATTTCCATGATGACCTAATGTGCCTTTTACCCAACCTTTCATACTGGCCCGCTGGTATATACTCTTGACAGTATTTAAATTGGAAAGTTGTTATCGGAATTGTGATAATTCCATGTATTATCCATTCAATGACAGGTCTTTCTGACATTGTCAATGGTAATCTCTCAAGTTTTTCAATGCTCAGAATCGTATAGTCTGCTCCTTTTTGTGCCAAACTGATTTGTGTATCAGTAAGGTTAAAGATAGAGAATAATGACGTTGTGTTGATTAAACGCCAGGGCACGTAGCCTGAACGCAGATTTTGCAACGTCCAGCCAAGCTGTACAATAGAACGTAATTGGGACTGACCGTGTTGTAACATTAGTACGTCTTGCTCTATTATATCAATAGCAGATGATACAATACTGTCCAGTGAATATATTCTGGAGGAGAGTCATTAACCCATTGTCCACAACAGAAAATGATTTTTCCAAATTAATACGATCAATTTTTCGTATTTTTTCTGCTGTTTTAATTTGCATCACTCTCCAAGCTTCGTTGTAAGTAGCGTATATACCAGCCGCTATGAAACGTTTTTTACGCTGTTTGCGTGGTCCCATTATGAAATCACGCAAGTCAGCACCGTCTTTAAGTAAAGTCAAGTGTTGCTTAATTTCTGCCAGTGTGGATTTCTGTAACCATTCGAGGCAGAGTTTTCCTACACTGTATGTTGTAACTATCCCTGGATGTTGTCTCTGGGAGTATCTAGGGTCTGGCCTGGTCATTTTTAACCCCTGTGTTTTGTTCAGGAATCTATCTTGACAGTTAATTGTGTCTGTGGGCCAGATCAACCATTTTTTCCAATCAGGATGTGTTCTGTTTTGGTTAAAAATATGGGATACATCTATCTCAACATCTGGAGTGCTATTACTGTCGGGTGTTGGTTTCGGAATAGACGGTTTGTTTAAGTCTTTAATTTTGGCTAGGCCAAGACAGGTTGTCTGTTGAATTGTGTCATTCAAGAATATAGTTTGTTCTGGGATCATGCAGGCTCTAAATAATGCTTCTAAACCTTGGACCTGCCATTCTTTTGTACCCCAGATGGTTTTTGTTTCAATGTTGTTTTTCCAGAAATCAAAACCAAATGTGTTCATTTTTTCATAAAATGTTTCTGAGTAGATCAATTTAGTATTTGTCAGCATAGTTTTCATTCCTGTCTTATTTAACAATTTGAAATAAAACGTTTCTGCATCACTTGTGTTAAATCCTGAGAAGTACGGGAATTTCCCGAAAAATGGTTTTGAACTACCTTTCGGTGGAGTTGCACAATGTTCCCATTGATTATAATTAAAAACATTTCTAGGTTGAGCAGATTTGTGCAAATAGTGATGTGCATAGTGGTTGTAGCAATACATTTCTTCATATTTGATGAACTCTGTAAATAATCATGTTCTGTAAATTTTGCTGACATTACTAAATCTGACATCATATCATTAATACTTTCAAAGTCCCAATCATCAGAGAATGTACTCGGTTTTACAAAGTCACTTAATGAAACCTTGAACTGGTGTGGATATTTCAAGAGCTCGACCGGGCCATAGATTTCGTAATCTGTTTTGTCCCATGCTACCCCACCGAGTATTGGATTGGCTGTGACATTCACTGATGATAGTTCTCTTTTCTCGATGTGAGATGACTTGTGAAGCTTTAGGACCAAGTTGATGTTCTCACTTGCTGTGTCCATTGTACTGTATTTTCCTTCAATGAATTTTCCCAAACAAAGAACCATGATGAGCTAAAGTAGGAGGAAAAGTACACCTAACACAATCCAAAATTCAATCCATGGAGAAATCAGATAGGTTTCTTTGAGTTGATGAAAGAGTTCAGTTACTTTGTCTTTAAAAGTTTTTGTTGTTGGCTGTTCTTCAGGCTCGCTTGGATCCTCAGAAAAGTCATCGAAATTGATGAAGTAGCCGGATGCAGTTCTGTCAATTGTTGGAATCGCTTCATGATTTTTATTTACTTTTGCATCTTTTGATTCATTAGCATAGTCCGAGGCTACATCGTTGTAGATAGGTGTTTCTTGACGAACTGTTGCAATTTGGGTTTCAAGAGGCACAAGTTCCATGGCATTGTTGCATAGTCCTTTTTATTCACTGCAGGTTTATCAAATGTGATTAGTCTCTCAGTTTGAACCTCTTGTATTGTATCAAGTTTTGGTGTTCTGCTACATCTTGGGAGTCCACTGGGCCTACTACTTATTATTGGCCGCATGATTGTATTGTATTGTATTGTATTGTAATTGCATTTATATAGCGCTTACTACCCCTGACGAGGCGTCGAAGCGCTTTTTCGGCGGGTAGCACGCTACTCCGGGACCCACAGAGGATTAGTGTTAAATTAGTATAGTGAAACATGCAAGTACATTTTAAGTGGTGGATAGGTTAGTCAGTTATTTGGATTTGGAATTATAGCAGAAGGATAGATGAAATATGAAGTAATTTCAGTGGTGTATATTAGTCTGTTACTTGGAGTGAGAAGGATAGCGGATGGATAAAAGGAGAAGAAAGATTTGCATTCATATAGCACTTGTTACCCCTGATGGGTGTTGAAGCGCTTTTTGGCGAGTAGCACGCCACTCCGGAACCCATAAAGGATTAGTGTTGAAAATGAGTATAGTATAAATATGAAGTAATTTGAGTAGTAGATATGTTGTTCAGTTATTTGGGCAGTATATTAGTATAGTTGAATATGGAACATGGAATTTGAGAAGTGAACATGTTAGTCTGTTAATTTTTATAGAAAAAAAGGATAGTGGAGGGATAAAAGAGTGAAGGGTTTTTTTTTAAAGAGAAAAAGGGCAGCATTTCTGTCCCTAGTCCTGATCAGTCTCGAACAGGCCCAAACAGGAAACTACCCTTGTCCTCTCCACCCTTAGCCTCGACGCCCGGGCTGAGACGCCCTAAGCCTGGCCTTTATTGTAGCCGTAGTAATCAGGTAACCCCTTCAGCCAATGGGAACCCTAGCCCTAACATTATCCAATCACAACATTAGCCCTAACTTCTAGAACCAATAGGAGACCAGGACTTTGCAGCCAATCTTAACCCTAGTCCAAGCACCCAATCAGTTCAAAAACCCTGATCTCTACATCCAGTAAAGGCCCTAGCCCTACCACTAGTCCCAATCCAAGTCCAAGCAGCCAATGGTACAGGTAGCCCTAGTCCCTACTTCCAATAGCAAGCCTAACCCTACTCTTAGTCCCACACCTGGTCCAACAACCAATCACACCAGAAGCACTAAATAGCTACTTCCAATTGAAGGTCTAACCCTAGCCCTAGTCCCACCCTACTCCCAACAACCAATAACATAGGAAGCCCTAGTCCCTACTTCCTATAGAAATCCGAACCCTAGCCCTAGTCCCAACCCTGCAATGATTGAATCACAGACCGAGAAACCAGTCAGAACCCTCAAATACCCAACCAATGAGGACATTAACCCTAACCCAACAGAAACACCAGATACAACCACCAATCAGTGTACACATGTGCCAACCACCAGCACACCATATAAGGTCCCAGCAACCTCAGACAAGGTTTGCTGGCCAGGGAGTTGGAAGCTGCTTGCTCCTGTTCAGAATCTCCTAGGAGACAGACAGGCTCAATCCACAACTTTGGACTTCAGCAGGTAAAGGCTTCACTAACTCGAAATCTAACAATACTGTTTGAATAAAGCTTTACTCCCCCTGCTGGCCAAAAAACGAAGTGCACAGGCCCCAGTAAATAAAAGTAAAGTAAAGTCCACATTTGTAAAGCGCACAATCACCCGTAAGGGTCTCTAGGCGCTGGGGGCCGTCGGGAAGATTAAGCGAGCTATTGCCCAGAGTCACATGGTGCTGGGCAAACCTGCCGCTGGAGCCGGGGATCGAACCGTGGTCCCCAGATTCCAGCGTCAGTCGCCCTGGCCGCGGCGCCACACCTCTCCCACTTAAATACAGCTCACAGAAGCACCCTCTGATGTAGAAAATCCCTGTAGCTGGGGGGGGGGGGGCAGGGGGGCTGGCCTCACTGGCTTGTGAACACAAAATGGTGGCGGGGGGTGCACTGTTTGAGCACACAGGCCTAAGCACAGAGCAAAGGAGAAATTTGGAGGGAAAACAGATTTGTCACCAAGGAATTAGAGGAACAAACTACAGAGGTTGGACTGCAAATCCCACAATTCAACACACTAAATGAAGGCAATCATGGGTAGGGAAAACCACACATTTAAAACACAACACAGGTGATAAAATATGCAATTACAGGCAGGATAAAACTACAATTTTTAACTAACAACCACAGGCATACATAGTAAACACAGAAAGATGAAAATCGTTTTTTAAACAACTTTTTGTCTTGGGAAGAGACAGCACTAGTCTGTCTCCTTACCACTTCCTGGACTCTGCTCAAAGCAATCTGGGGCACATGTGGGCTGCAACTCCCAAGATGGAGGAGAATGATTTGGGGTGCACCCAGCAAGGCCTTCAGGGGCCTGGGCAGGTGTGAGAGGAGGGCTCAGACTTGCCTGGTAGCTGAATAGCCAATGGTCTGCTGGCCTGGGGGTGGGGTTTGGGCAGCTGCTTGCTCCTGTTCAGAATCTCCTAGGAGACAGACAGGCTCAATCCACAACTTTTGGACTTCATCAGGTAAAGGCTTCACTAACTCGAAATCTAACAATACTGTTTGAATAAAGCTTTACTCCCCCTGCTGGCCAAAAAACGAAGTGCACAGGCCACAGTAAATACAGCTCACAGAAGCACCCTCTGATGTAGAAAATCCCTGTAGCTAGGGGGGGGCAGGGGGGCTGGCCTCACTGGCTTGTGAACACAAAATGGTGGCGGGGGTGCACTGTTTGAGCACACAGGCCTAAGCACAGAGCAAAGGAGAAATTTGGAGGGAAAACAGATTTGTCACCAAGGAATTAGAGGGACAAACTACAGAGGTTGGACTGCAAATCCCACAATTCAACACACTAAATGAAGGCAATCATGGGCAGGGAAAGCCACACATTTAAAACACAACACAGGTGATAAAATATGCAATTACAGGCAGGATAAAACTACAATTTTTTACTGTAACAACCACAGGCATAGACAGTAAACACAAAGTGAAAATCGTTTTTTAAACAACTTTTTGTCTTGGGAAGAGACAGCACTAGTCTGTCTCCTTACCACTTCCTGGACTCTGCTCAAAGCAATCTGGGGCACATGTGGGCTGCAACTCACAAGATGGAGGAGAATCAGGAGAATTGTGGTTTTACCAGGTCGATGGATACAACTCGGTTCTCCTTTTTACCAGCAAGGGGCGGTAGTACAACTAATCTTGTTCCGCTGACAGCTAAGACAGGTACTGCTTTTCTGTAAGAAGGCACAAATTCCTTCTTTACCGCGATCTTCTCTCTGACCAGATCCCCAATCTTTGGAATCCAGACAGGCCTTGCTGGGACAGGTGGTTTATCTTCAGTGGCTGTTGGCTGCTGTTTTAACTTTACGTTGCTCTGGTCTTTTCTTGTTTCATTTAAGTCCTGTAAAATAGCCAAACGATCTTTGATATCAAAGCATTTTTCTTCTACCACTGAAGTCTTACTATCTAAGTCCTGAATATGCATTCTAGTCCCGAACAATAGTTCGTACGGACTGAAACCTTTTAGAGAATTTCTTGGCAGATTATTAAGACTACGTTGGACACTTGTTAAATGTTGGACCCACCCATCACCCGAACCTAATACCCTCGCCGTTATAGATTGCTTTATTTCTCGGTTTTTTCTTTCCACAATCCCATTTCCCTCAGGATGGAAGGGACAAGAGTACCGCAATTCAATGCCCATGCTGGTCATGGCCTCCTTATAAGCTCGAGAGCTAAAAGCAGGACCCTGGTCAGAATGTACCATGCCAATTGCGTATGTGCCGATATAGACTCACAAATCTTTTATAACAGTTCTGGCGTCAGCCAAGCGCTGGGGCCACATCCAAATGAATCTCGTGCAGGAATCCACTGCGACCATGATATATTTATAGTTGCCATCCCTTTGTAAGGGACCACAGTGGTCCAGGTAAACACACGCTAATGGTTTATCTGAGATTAGAAGGGGCGTCTGTGCTGGTCGTTTCACTGTTGATACTTTCATTCTTTGGCATATCTCGCATTCTAGAACATAGTTCCTAGTCTGTTTTCTCATACGTGGCCACCAATATCTCTGTTTTAATAACGATATTGTGGCAGAAACGCCAGCATGTGCAGAAGCCAGCACTTCGTGTGCTGCTGTAATTAGTCCTAATCTGTGTTCCATGTTTGGAATTGCCCTATCCCCCACTCCAGGGATTCGAGCAAATGGAACATTATTCGCATCAGTTATGTATGAGTCATTTACTGGAAAGCCTTTCGGGAGTGATTTTATATCATCTTTTACCGTAGCACTGACAGCTTGCATGATATCGCTGTCTATTTTTGACCGGGTGATAGCAGCTATGGAAGCCGTTTGCACATCTGCCTTCGCAGCCTCATCAGCCAATGAATTCCCCGCAACGTGAACGCCATCACGTTGATGACTCAGTGTATGTATCACGTGAGTCTTTTGTAGTTCTTTCTGTAAAAGAACTACTTGTTCCCAAAGCGTTTTATGCTTGATTGTGCCACCTTTTGCATCTTTGAAACCGTTTTGAACCCAGTTCTGCAAGTATTCATTATAAGACTGAACGCAGTAATATGAATCGCACACTATTAGTGTGGGGAATTCGCGTTCGGTATTTTCAAGCGCCATCTTAAATGCTAGTAGTTCAGCTCGCTGAGCTGTACAATCTCCTAGAGATTGGGTTTTAGTGCCCAATGGTCTAAATTTTCCTTCGTGCCAACGACCTTTAACAATCGCGCACGCAGCACTGTACGCTTGTTTACCCCCAACTGCGGGTTGTGCTGATCCGTCTGTATATATTATACAGCCGTAGCGTTCTAGAGGCAGGATTTCGGTCGGCAGAGGACATTCATATTCGTATTGTAGAAATTCTTGTGTTTTCAAATTAGGATCAAATTCGTATACTACGTCTGTTGCAGCAAGAGAATTAACCCATTGTATCCATCTCGGATGTAGTGCTTTAGCATTTGGAATGCTTGCTTTTGTTACCGCTTCTAGGGCTGGTATTGGTGTAACGATTATTATTCGTTTACCTTGTGCTAGGGCTCTTTCTTGTGCTACAGCAGTCTGAACCGCAGTTAGAATTTTTTCAGTCGAACTGAATTTCATTTCAGCTTGTGTCTACAAGTGTGATTTGTAAGCTATTGGTACCTTTTCTCCCTCATTAGAGGTCAGGTACGTGAATCCGCATCTTCCTGGGATGACTCGTATTACAAGGTTGCGTGTGTTTTCGCGTGTTTGTAATTTTGTTTTAGCTAACATGTCTGCTTGTAATGACCTCAAAATCTCTGTGTGTTTTTGAGTCCAATTGATTTGTTTGAAATCAGGTTTTATTAATTCATAGAGAGGTTTAACCCTCTCTGCATAATTTAGAATGTATGTTCTTCCGAAATTCAGGAAACCTAGTATTGATTGTAAGCTCTTCAGCGTTTTAGGTGCTTGGAGTACAGCGCACTTCTCTAAGAAGTTGTCTGCCAGGCTTTTGCCTTCACTTGATAATTCATATCCTAAAAATAGGACAGTTAGATGGGCAATTCTCGACTTTTAAAAGTTGAATTTGTAACCCTCAGCTGCGAACCCAAGTATTATGGTGTTCACTCTTTTCAAGTGAGTGTCCAAGTCATCATCTGTCAGATAGATGTCATCGACATATGATAATGCCTCATCATCATATATTTGTAGTAACTCTGTTACTCTTGCTGAAAATAATCCTGGGCTATTCTTGAATCCCTGTGGGAGTCGACAGAAATTTTCTGCGACCCCATTTTTGAGAAAGCGGTCAAATACCTGCTTTCAGGTGCTATGTTTTGACAAAAGAATCCATTAGAGATGTCTAATGTCGTTTTGTATTTTTTCCGCACGATGTTATTCATTAGTGCTGCACTGTGTGAGTTTTGTACTGCAAAAGCTTTGCAACATGAGTTAAGGTGTCTGTAGTCCAAAACTAGACAATATGAATCGTCTGGCTTGGAGACAGGAAACAAAGGATTGTTCATTTGAGAGGTGCATGTTTCAATCACCCCCTGGTGATCTAAGATCTCCCTGACTTGTTTTTTAGCTTCTTGCTTAATTGGGTACTGCCTTTGTGCAGTTGGTTGACATTTTAACTGGATTTTGTGAGGAGGAGAGTCCTCATCCCATCCAACATGATTTTTGTATAATGCAAGAGCTTGGTCTACTGCCCATTTTCTTGCATATGTATATTTTTTATGAATTGAAATATGATTTGAGAAGGCAGGCATAATCATTTCTTCGCCATGAGGGCACTCCCTGACAAACTCTGGTGGCCAGTCTTTTTCAGCTAAAAGGATGTCATAGCCTTTGGACAGGTTATCCCAAAATAGACCCCTTACTTTCGTAGTCTTATCTCCCTCTATACGTAATGTTATTTCGTATATTTTATGAGGTTTGCTAACCCTGGTATCTGCAGTTTCCACCTGAATGTATTCATTCGTGCCCACTGTCTTCAGATGATTCATCAGGATCTTGCGAGCTATTGTCACTTCTGCTGCGCTGTCTAGCATTGTGTGGGCCCACTCTCCGTTTTTCAGTTGTGTCCTCAGTATCCTCGGCATGTTTTTATTATTTTAATACTGGCTACCTTCTTTCTTGGAAATTGTAATTTTTTACTTTGATGAGCAGGTTCTTTGTCTTTGGACTTGACGTGCTCTTCCCTCTGTTCTGACCGTCCTATTCTTTCCGATTTCTGCGAGGAAGCCTGAAAAGATCGAGAGGGACGTTTATCAATATCTTGATATCTATCAGGTTTTTTCAGATTATCCCTATTTCTAAGGTTGTATCTTTTCTCAGAGGGCTCCCTCTGGGGAGACTTGTGTCCTTGGTCCGGAGATCTTTCTCTCCGCCGAGGAGACCTTCCTCTGGACTGGAATCTTTTTTCTTTGGAAGTGGATTGTTTATTTCCATCCCAGCTCTTTTTTGGAGTATTTAGATTATTTTTAATAAATATATTTTCAGGATTTTCAGTTAGTTGGGGTTTTACTGGTTTCCCACCCAAACTATCTCTTCCTAGTTCTTCATAGGATTTTTCTATGATTCTGGCAAGTTCAATTGGTTGGTCTGCTATATCTGTTTCTTTCAATTTCTGGCGGATCGCCACAGATGCTGCTTCTCCTTTTATGTTGGCTAATATAATAGCCGAGACCTGCTTGAAGTCTTTCAGTAATTTCATACCCAGAGTTAAGGCAGGTTCTGGACCGTATTCATTTTGAATCTGTCTTAGCACATCTGGTATAACCGCCATGGACGGAACACCATGTGTTTTTGTGTAAATGGAAGCAAAGACTGTGCCCCAAGTGTCACAGTCCTCCACATGTGGTGCGATCCTCATTGGAAGACAGATAGTCAGAATTCTGTGTTTCTCAGTAAGGGTAGTATTCGGAAATACTGCCTCTATTTGAGTAATTTTTTGTGCTAACCAGAATGGAATTTGTTCCCGTTTTGTGGGTACTTTACCAAGACATGATTGTATGTTCTGTGGTGTTATTTTATTTGTGTTCCCCTGATGAGGGGTCAGCTGTGGAATTTTAATTGCTGGTTGGACAGTTTTAGTTCGCATTAAATATTGGACTAATTGTCTATGTATTTTAATCAGTTGTTTTAGCTGTGCTAAAAGTTCTGGTACTGACATTTTTTCAATGTCTGGATGTGGTGTGTAGCTGGCTAGAACCGGCCACGTTGTTCCTGGTCTACCTAGTGGACCGAGCCTGGTGATGTGATTATTATGTTTTAGGGCGCCTTTAAACCAGAGCAGGTGCTCTTGGTATTTTAATGGGATTTCAACCTCCTCGAAAGGGGTGTACTCATCCGGAGGTTCCTCTATTTTGTAATAGTGGAAGTCGTGTGTGACAGCGTTTGCTGCTGGAAAGTTTATCCATGAATAGAATACCTCTGTCTGCCGATATTCATGGGCCTCAATTACGAATACGACTATTCCACCTCTCGGTGTTAGTCCGTTTTCTATAAGTTTAAGAGTTATAGTTCTTATGTTGACCGGAATGAGTATAGCATCCGGGTCATTCTGTTGGAGAGTTGTGTCTTCCAACAACAGTTGAGATGCTGTAGCATCTCTTTCTTCGTCTCCGTCAGGCATTTTACTGACAAAAGGTTTTTTGGTTGCAGATCAGGTTTCAAGGAAACAAAGATTAGGTGCACAATATTTTGGAACACTGTATCCTTCAACGTTGACTAAACCAAAAACTATACATAGGAATCTCTTCCTACTAATTTCCGGCGGATTTTAACCTTTTACCCACTCCAGACGTCTTTTGGAGTATTTACGGGAAAAGGGGTCTGTGTGAAAAAGCACGACTGAGTTACTCTAACGTCTTGCGTTAGATTTATCGCCTTACCAAATGTTGGGCGCCATGTAGTGTAGTTCCTATATTCCCAATAGGCTCTGCGCATTGGAATAATATATTCAGCAGTGTAGACGTAGGACTGAAGTCGACTAGGTCTCTACTGACTATATTAGACTTAAGTTTTTGCCAGCCAGCTCAGAGGTCACTAGAAACTTTCTCGAATAAACGAGGAGGAGTTTAACCTACCTGGATAGACAAGAAGGGATTAGCTTCTGACAACCATATAACATGACAACTTTGCTCCCTCAGAATAGGAGTGTATCTAGAGTTGTGTGAAAACAATAGACAGCTATTTCACTCAGTCAAGTGTGCATACTTAGTTTCACCAGAGTGCAGAGAAAAGAGAGACGGGCGTTTTCAATAAAAGGTTATTTATTGAGCAGTCTTCTTTCTCATACAAGAGAAATGAATTGCCACAATTGCAATACTCATAGTAAAGTAAAGTGCGTACAGTAAAAGGAGGATTAAGAAATAATACTGTAAAAGCATTGATATGGTTTCTTAGCCATAAGATACTTTAAAATAGATAAAATATATACATACTTATATACATTGACTAACGTACTCAACTGGTGCTTCTAAATACGCCTACCCCGGTGTACCTGACCTAAGCCTAATACGTGGGAAGGAGTAAGTAAGTAGCAGTTTAAGTTAAGTTGGTTTTTGCCAAGAATCTGAGTCAAGAATTCTCTCTAAGGTTTTATTCAGCTCCGTACCTGGGTATTAGAAAGCAGGAGGTCTTGTATCTCTCTCTCAGGACTCGATATCCCAGTAACCCGCGAAGGTATCTGGACACCGGAGCTGGATTTCTCGGCAGGAGAAAAGAAAGTGTCTCTCTCAGTGCGTCAAAAGGGAGGAGCAGCGTCCGTGGGCTCTCGCATCAGCTGGGCTCTCGGGCAAGTAGATAGCTGCTCTGCTCCAAAACCACCACCGCGTGTTTGCTTAAGGCAACGTTGGGATATTTATACCTGAAAGGTGCCGGGTTTGACGTAAGGTTGGACATAAGACATCAATAAAGATGTCACTAAGAACTGGCCGTTCTTACAGTGCTTTACAGGAGTTCTAGGACGAAATCAAAACAAAAGCAACAGGGATTTCCCAGGTTGCTGGAAGTTTGGTTTGTTTAGAGAACTTGTTGTGCTTTCTAGGAGTCTGGGGAAGTAGCCTTGCTTAATGTGACAGCATGTGCTACGACTGAATATGGATATGATTACTATGCCGTTATAGGGATATTATTGATTATAACCGAACAAGGGCATAAAATAGTAATATGCTCCTGGATAAAAACACAATAAACTACAGCTGAGGACTCCCGTGACTTGTTAGCAGACTTTATGCTTCCTTTCCTTACAACAGATGACAGCACCCCCATGGAGGGCGAGATCACAAGAGAAGAAATAGTTATCTTAATCCAAGAACTGAATGCAGGTAAGGCACTCTGCCACAATAGGATTCCCATCAAAATGTACAAACTTACATCACAGAAACTTGCTCCACATGTGTTGCAGATGTTTAGTGAGAGTCAAGAACGAGTGATGCTTCCTAGAGATCAATGTGTGGCCACCATTGTGGTCATGTATAAAGAGGGTAAACCCCCAGACAAATGTGCCTCATTCAGGCCGATCTCACTCCTAAATGCTGAGATCTAAAACTGGCTAAACTCCTCACTTCTGGACTAATACAGGTCCTTGGATGACTAGTCCACCCGCATCAATCGGGCCTCATGCTGGGGCACAGTACTGCGCTCAAACTGAGAAGTTTGCATGGGGTACTGAGCCGCACAAGCCACATTTGGGAAGATGTTGTTGTCCTCTCACTTGATGCCCGCATGGCCTACCCAAGGGAAATAGCAATCGAGGCCGGATTTCATTTGGGACAGCTCAGAATTCTGCACAGATCCTATTTAGCTGGCACCACATTAGTAAAAATGAGTAGAGCAACAGATGACACGTTACAGATGATGTGGTCAGAAAGGCACCTTATTTCACATTATATGGGTAGCAGTTGTAGACACTATGAACACTCTAAGTGCCACTGCTGTACCTCCCCCTGATAAATGATGCTTGCTTAATATTTGGGACTAATCCGATCTTAATCGGATGGACCAGACCTGGATGACTCAGGGACTGGCGATTGCTAAGTGTAACATTGCCTGCCATTGAGGAGCAGAGATAGTAACATGCTTAAAAGACTGGAAGAACAACTTGGACACATGCATGATAGCTGAGAATATGGTTTATAAATACAGGGATTGTCCAAATAAGTGGGAGATGACATGGGGCAAATGAAATGTTCATTGTGGGGACCTCTGTGTCATCCCCGAACCAGAGCGTGAGGATTGGCCCCTCCAAAAAGCATGTACCCTGACTCTTTACTGTTGTGGGTGGGCGGAGGACAGATGTTCACTAATTTAAAATGTACTCCAAATATCGAAGATATAACGGTTTATAACAATGACGCAATGTGGTGTTTATTCTTTTGGTTTCAATAAAAAGATCTTACAAAAAATGTGTTCCAGGTTGCTTCGAGCAATCATCCATGCCTTTAATCTGAGAAATTATCTCTGGCTTTAATTGTGACATATACAAAATGAACTACAGAGCTGGATAGGGATTGTCGCAAATGTCGTCCTAGGTAGAAGTCTCCCTTTCCTCATTCATCAAAGTTGGAGAAGAAACATAAGAAGAGGCAACACTATGGTTCTCAACATCTTTCTTCGAAGGATAAGTCGATGAAACCAGTGTCTCCAAATCAGATTTCAGAGGGGGGTCATCAGGACGACACTCCTGCTCCATTTCGGGCATCACCTTTGGCTCCCGTGCAACGTCCCACTTCCTTTCAGCCTCAGGACTTGAGGTCAAACTCAACTCCATTTTCTTAGTCTCGGCAGGACCAGGTGTACCCGGCCTTCCCAGCTCTGGGTGCAGAACCTCGTCCCTTTTCGAATGGCATGTATAGAATCTTCAGTAGGGTGATGACTCCATCTAGTGCTGCCGCAGCCGCACCTGTGAGGTTTTTCGATACCTTACCAGTAGGCTTTCTTTATGCCCTTCATACTGATGGCCCAGATTTCCTGGTGGATTCTGGCACAGGTGGATGTTCCTAGAAAAACAACTCCATCTCCTTTGATACTTCCACCTGTGAAGGTGTCGCTAGTGCTGCAAGTGACTCCTCTGTTGCTGGCTACCTCCGTACCGACATTGTAAGCTTCGACTCCAGTATCTTTTCTTTCATTTCTGACCCCGTTGCTGATACCACATCATAGGCCGAGAAGAGAGGCCCAATGGCTCATAGAAGAGGGACAATATATCTTTGGGGAGAAATAAACCCCAAAATAGGAAGAGGGTGAAGTGGTGTAACAGCCCTTTTTGGACCCACACTTAGAAAGGCTGACGGAGGCAAGTAGTTTGGAAACGTGTCCTGAGTGGGAATTATTCTCTCCAAAAGGCCTTCTGCCTCCAGAAGTCTTTTCATGCCATCATGTTATAAGGAAAGCAGTGGAAATGTTGGATTTACCGCTTTCCGTTACAGAGCTGAAATTAAAGATACTGACTAAGGTACTCAATTCTTCTTTATCCTCTGAGCCTTTGTTGTCCTTCGATGAGACTTAAACTGAGCACATTTTAGACATTTGGCAAAAAACAGTGATGACCTGTACAGTTTATAGACCTTTTTGTCCTCTGGTCAATCACCTGAGAGCTTCGTTGTTCAGGCCTCAAGTTTGTCAAAGTTGAATCCTGGATTTCGTCTGTAGAACCCGATTACAAGAAAATAAAATAGTCTGCAAGAAAAGGTTTACTCATCGGTCAGCCTGGCACTAAAATCTAAAAGTGCAACCTGCCTTTTGGGTTGCTACATTAATGCACTGTTGGATTCTGCCAAATCTGTTTTTCAGAAATTGCCTGATGATGTTCAGGGAAATTTTTCCGAACTTTTGAGTGATCGCCAAGCTGTAGTCTGCCAAGTTATACAATCAGGGCTTTTAGCCTATTCGCTAGTTAGAGCAATGGGCATTCCGGTTTGTACCAGAAGACATGCATGGTTAAGAGGTTCTTAATTTTCTCAAGATGTGTAGAACACAATGTTGGATTTGCCTTTTGATGGCTCTCGTTTGTTTGGTACTAAAGCAGATTTTGCCTTGGAACATTTTAAAGAGAGCAAGACAACAGCTAGTTCTTTGTGTCTTCAATCTCAGCCCAAGGACTACAGGCAGTTGAAAAGATTCCGAGGTTTTGCCAGTAGCTTTTCTTTTTGTGGGTGACAGCAGCAACAGTCATCCAACCCCCTTTACAGAAGTTACAGGAGGGGTGGGAGGATTAGACCCCAAGCAGTTCCCCTTCCCCCATCTTTATCATCCTCTTCCTCCTATGCGAACATCTCAGGAATACAGTCCTAGTTTTTCTATCTTAGAGCATGCTTTATTTTTTTTTACAATTCTTTTTATTAAACAAGGCATCAACAAAAGACACAATACGGAAGAATCACATTACATTCAGCATCGCATTTATAGAAGGGCGGGGAGATGAGGAACAAAAGTGCATATTTGCCAAGAGACTTCAAGGGGATGAGGGAACATCAATAACAGAATCTCTAGGTGGTACACAAATCCCCCCTCTGTACTCGTTCCACTGACCCCAGATTAATGTCCATTTTCGGGGACGTCCCCTCGCCACATACACTGTTTTTTCTCGAAACATACTCCAGTCCATGTCTGTTTTCCATTCCCTAAGGGTGGGCGGCGAGTCCGAGCCCCACTTCTGGGCAATATTTCTTTTAGCTACCATACAGCTCAATGTGACCCATTGTGTTTGCGCAGTAGTGAGATCAGTGGGTTCCCATATATTAAGGAGACATCTACGCGCCTCTGGCAGCAAGGCTACACCCGTGACTTCATGAATAATATTATGAATCTCCCCCAATACTGGGCTATTTCTCGGCACTCCCAAATAATATGAAAGAATTTACCCATGAGACCACACTTGCGTCTACACAGTCCTTCATCCGCCGACCCCATCTGAACTAATCGGGGGCCGGTGACATAAACCCTGTGTAAAATCTTCAACTGTAGTCTTGCAGGAATAGCGACAACCTTCGGGGAAGAGATGGCTGATTGCCAGTCTTCATCGTCTAATTCTATTCCATCTCGTATCCACTTATCTCTCAAATCCCTAAGCAGATCAGTTCTATTATTAATTCGTTTTTTATAAATCAGGGAAATCGTTTTCTCCGGGAGATGACCATCTAGAATTCTATCTTCAAGGGGTGACGCCTCCAGCAACTCTACCTCTGCAGACAGGGCCGTTTGCAATGAGTGCCGAACTTGCACGTAGCAGAAATATTCAGAGCTGGATAGTTCAAATTCGTCCTGCATTTCCGTGAATGTTTTAATCCGCCCCCTGTTCCACACATCCTTAATAGTCTAGATTCCTATCGGTTCCCATTTATCGAAGCCCTTTGTGTTCCACAGCTTGCCTAGTTTTTCGGAGTCAAAAAGAGGGGTAGCCAGTGTCAGCTTATCCCTCCATCCCAAGGAGTTCGTGGCATCATGCCAGATCTTCACTGCATGCTTGGTTGGTCCTGTCAAATTCAACTTTGTTGGCTTGGAGTACAGTGCCCTATTGTAATTGCCCCTCGGAAGAAGCCACCTGTCCATTGCGTACCCTGGATCAGTTGCAAGCCCGTATGTTGTATGATTAATTGCAGCCAACTGGGAAGACCAATAACACCGTTTGATTTCTGGGAGGGCAATACCTCCATCATACCATGGGAGGGTCAGCTTGGCCAAAGCAATACGGGGCTTTCCTTCCCATAACCTGTTATCGCTGTAATCCCTCTATCTCGCAGAAATAACTGGCAGGCACTGCGTCCAGAGTATTTTGAAGGGCATAAAGAAAGCGGGGTAGGGTCATCATATTAAAGAGTGCCGCTCGGCCCAACAAAGAGATCGGAAGTCTCCGCCAGTGAGCGGAATCACTCCCGAGCCTCTGCAGGGGGGAGAAGATTTTCACTATATCTAGCTGCTGGATTGAGTGATAGAAAAATACCCAAATATCTAAATCCAGTCGTATTGATCTGAATAGGGCAATTATTGGGGGGAACTGGTGTTTCCCCTCTAAGAACAAATAACAAAGATTTCCCCCAGTTTATGGAGAGGCCGGTGTTTTTACCAAAGGAGGCCAGGACGTCTCACACCACCATAAGAGATTTTCACGGGGAGGTCAGGTAGAGCAGGATATCATCTGCATACAAGGAAATCCTATCCTCCCACTCAGGGGACCACCATATTCCCCGGATCGATGGTTCCCAGCGAATACAAGCCGCCAGGGGTTCCAGCACCAATGAATAAAGAAGGGGGGAGAGGGGACAACCCTGCCGAGTGCCCCGACTCAGACAAAACTGCGCTGAAACCCGATCATTAACCACTACCTGAGCGAGTGGTTCAGCATACAATAGATAGACCCATCCGATAAAATCGGATCCGAATCCGAATTTAGCCAATACCGCCCACAAATAGGACCATTCTCCAGTGTCATAGGCCATGGTCGCGTCAAGGGAATCGACCGCGGCTGGTTCACGCAAAGTGTGTGCTCTTGCTATTACACCATGCAGTCTACGCAGATTCAGGGCCGTATTTCTGTGGGGAATAAAGCCTGATTGGTCCGGGTGGACGAGTCCACCTATCACTTTTACCAACCTATTTGAGAGAACCTTAGCCAATATTTTAGGTTCAGCATTTAATAAGGAAATAGGCCTATATGAGGCACACTTAGTCTTCGGTTTACCCTCCTTATGGATTACCACTACCGACGCCACTCTCTGATCCTTGGGCAGAATTCCCTTTTCCCGGGCCTCTTCGAACATATTCTTCAGGTGGCGAGCTAACTTGTCCGGTCTGAGCTTATAAAGCTCGATCGAAAGCCCGTTGGGCCCCAGCGCCTTACCCGAGTTCAAAGTCCGGATGGCTTGGGCTATTTCATCTACTGTCAGATCGCTATTCATAAAATCACAATCCTCTTTGGACAAACAGGGGAGTCGTATATCTCGAAGCAGCAAATGGGAGTCCTCCTCAGGCCTATCTGCGATCGAAGCATAGACCATTTGAAAATACCCTGCAAAGGCATCAACAACACCCTGGGGGTCGGTAATCAACTCTCCTTCATCTGAAACAAGTCCTGGTACGATACGCCCGGCACCATCTCTTTTGTCCAACCAAGCAAGAAGCTTCCCTGCCTTATCCCCTAGATCATAAAGCCTGCCCCTTTGCTCCCTTCCAAGCACCTTTGCCATATCAGTGACTAATGACTTATAATCGTGTTGCTTAAGGTTCAGGATATGGAAGTTGGCCTGTGTCACCCCCTGCTCCAATTCCTCCTCTAATCTACCAATCTCCATCTCTGCTTTCCACAATTTCTTTATTCCACTCTTTTTTAATTCCAGCTATCAATGACAGGGCTTGACCCCTAATAACAGTTTTAAAGGCCTCCCACAGAGACACCGACGAGGACACCGATCCCTTGTTATTTGTGAAATAGTCAACTAGGGCCTTGATGAGATCTCTTCTGGTTTTGGGATTTCGCATATACCAGGGGTTAATAGGGGCGATCCTACCAGCAGAGCTCGGAGAAACACGGAACCGGATCCAAAGTGGGGAATGATCAGAAATACCTCTAGCAAGGTGACCCGCTTCAGTTATATAAGATGCTTGAGCTGCTAGAACCAGACAATAATCCAGAGGGGAGAGGCTACCGTGTGCACCCGAGTGAAATGTGTATTGCTTCTTATCTGGGTGGTACAATCACCAACTATCTACAAGACCCATTGCATCAAGAAATTCCAGCATCCATTTCTGGGCCCGACCTACTTCTCGGGGGGGATATCTATCTAGGAGTCCCGAAACCACAGCATTAAAATCTCCACCTAGGATTAATAGCCCCTTTGGCAATTCGAGTACCATTTTCCCTATATCAAAAAATGAGGTAGACTGCAAACCCGGGAGGATGTAGGCTGATACAAGAATAAGTACATGTCCTTACCAGCGACCTGAGATCCCGACATACCTCCCCCTATCATCTGTCCACGTAGCATCTATAACCAATGGGAGCGTTTTCCGAACCAGGATACCTACCCCCTGGAGCCTGACGTGAACCCTGCGTGAGCCGCCAACCTATACCCCATTCTATGCATCGCCATACATGTATTCCAGACTAAGTGCGTTTCTTGCAGCATGATCACGTCCGGTGCCTGGCGCTTGAGATATTGGCGCACCACACTGCGTTTAACCTTGTCCCCCAATCCGTTCACATTCCAGCTTAAAACTTTCAGCTCACTACCCTCCATCGTCATAGGCAAGAGAAAAATGTTCCTCCTGCATGCTAATCAAATACAATGCACTGATGCCACATATAAATCCGGTCCTTGGATGCTTGATTCCGGTCTGGGAAAGACATGGCTTGGTAGTTCGGACTGGACTGTTCCCATGAGGCACAGGGTCAGAGCTGATTTGCATATAGCCAGTGTCTAACCCAGGGTGGTGTGGAGTGCAAAAAAACGATGGATTTAGGCCCAGATCCTTGTATTGGGGTGAATGTATGACATTGTTCTACATTCTGTCCATCAACTGTGTTTTTTGCAATTTTCACCCCGAGTGGGCTGGGTATGCTCAGACGTGAGTCCCAGGCTCTCCACACCACTGGAGTCAAGCTATCCAGGCTGATGAAGGCTGATAGCCAGAAACCGGTCCTTGGATGCTTGATTCCGGTCTGGGAAAGACATGGCTTGGTAGTTCGGACTGGACTGTTCCCATGAGGCACAGGGTCAGAGCTGATTTGCATATAGCCAGTGTCTAACCCAGGGTGGTGTGTAGTGCAAAAAAACGATGGATTTAGGCCCAGATCCTTGTACTGGGGTGAATGTATGACATTGTTCTACATTCTGTCCATCAACTGTGTTTTTTGCAATTGCCACATATAAATAAGTCATCAACTAGCAGTGTGCCTGTTGCCCCTATTCACCCCAACACTAATCTACAACTTTCTATAAGTAGAAAACCAAGGGAGGACCCACGCAGCCCGTCACCCCTCCCCGCTCTGTTGCCGCCACGACCTTTCGGGTGATATAAAGCGACCCATTTACAGATGTGGCAAATCCGTCACCTATCCATGTCACTCTTCAATCAGAACGTATTACTAATTAAGCTTAGCGACACCATCTGCACTATATTATTTTTGTGCAATTTAGCCCTCATTCTGGCCCTCCATCTTGGTTACAGCCACAGTATATGGTCAATCCGTCGCCATCCCAAAGCTGTCAAAGAATTAAAGAATCAGGCCCTCCCATTCTGTTCCACTCAGTCAGGCTGGAAACATCGTCGCATATTTAGACCCTTGTCTCTCAATTTTTCTTCAGTGTTGACGCTGCTTCTAAGCTATCTGGGTAAAGTGACATTATTGTTCCTCCGTCTCATCCTGGCTGCAGCCCTCCTTCTCCGCCGCTGTCACGTTATCCAGCCATCGTCGCATATTTAGACCCTTGTCTCTCACTTTTTCTTCAGTGTTGACGCTGCTTCTAAGCCATCTGGGCAAAGTGACATTATTGTTCCTCCGTCTCATCCCGGCTGCAGCCCTCCTTCTCCACCGCAGTCACGTTATCCAGCCAATCCGCAGCCACCTCAGGATTGTCGAAAAACCAGGCCCTCCCATTCAGTTCAACTCGGAGACGGGCCGGCAACATCATGGCGTACTTTCAGCCTTTATCCCTCAATTTCTTTTTCACAGCTAAAAAGTTTTGACGTTGTCTCTGAACCATCTGGGTAAAGTCTGGGGAAAAAGGAGAGAGTCGCATTTTCCTATTTCAAAGAGGGCCCATTCCTTGCAGCCTGGAGAATCTCGTCCCTATCTCGAAAATTGAGGATTCTTGCAATCATGGGACGTGGGGGCACTCCCGGCCTCTGCTTTCCCCCCGGGACTCGATGTGCTCGCTCAACCGTGAACAAGTTACTAAGGCCTTTTGGCTGGGTATGGTTCAGGACTAGAGTGTCAATGAACAGATCCGGTGCTTGGCCCTCTGTTTTCTCAGGTACTCCAAGAATGCGAATATTATGACGTCTAACTCTCCCTTCATATTCGTCTAGTTTGCGGTCTGTGAGAGCTCGTGAGGCCCTGAGGTCCTGCACCTCTTGCTGCAACTGACCAACATCATCTATTAGGCTTTTGGAATGAAGCTCAAGTGATTTCACCTTTTCGTTAGTCTTTGCTAGGTCTGCTCGGAGTAGCCCCATCTCAATTGTGACAGTATCTAATTTAGTGTCCAGGCTTCCATCTTTTGGCCCAGTGCCATTTGTACCCCGTTGATAGCCTCCATAAGATCCTTTAGTGTTGGTTCTGTGGGGGCCGATTCCACTTCTTCACCCACTGACGGCATTTTCTTAGAGTCTCCTGGGGACCCCTTAGGTAAGGTATATCTATCCAGTTTGTTTGATTGGGTTTAGGGCCCCTAGATGACCGTGGTAGGGACCTATCCGATTCCGGTCTCGCCGCCATTGTGTCGCTGGCTCTTCCCCAGAGCAAATCAGAGTAACTCTGCGCCCGATGGTGGGGCACTAATATCTCCTTTTCGCCAGACGGCCCTCGGCGGGTAACACACTGCTACAGCCCTCCCTGGCGCCACTCAGTCCAGATCCGCTCACCCGGTCCCGCACCTTCACGACTTTTCGAGCGTGAACAGGGATGCTAAGGGTGCAGTTCAATTTTGTATTGGTCAGGTCACCGCCAACATGAGGACCCCCTCGCAACTCTTTGTCCGGCCGGATTATGCGTCACAGATGTAGACGGCAGGTCGGCGAGGTCAAATCAGGAATTCGGTAGACCCTCTCGGGTTTGAGCACCGGCAGTATCCAGAACACAAAGAAGCTCCTTTCATTCAGGCCAAGGGGAGGCCGATAGTTATTAAACCTTCGACACAATCCTTCGGCCCCCTCCCGAGAGCTCCTCCACTAGGCACGGGTCACCAGCATCACAGGGAGTCTTGAGGCGACGAGTTTGTTAAGGTCCGGGGGCCAAATGGAGTGAGCTCCGCTCAGATTCAGTGAGCCGGGGGCCCGACTGTATCGCCATCTATCGTGCGTGTTCCAAAACGGCCACAGTGCCTCGGAGTCTCGCAGTGCATTCCCGGAGCCGGGCGGAGGGTGAAAATAGCCCGCGCTCCTCCTCATGCACAGCAATCGTCTCCATGAAGTTGGCGGGACAACGTAAAAACTCCGGGATCAACAAAATTTACCGTTGGGTCGGATCGGTCCACTCCGGTCCATGGCCCCAGTTGTTATTCAATTGGGGGCGGCCTTTAGAATCACCAGAGGTCCCGGCAGTTGTTATTCAATTGGGGGCGGCCTTTAGAATCACCAGAGGTCCCGGCTTGTCACCCGACCAGGCCCCAAACTTCCGGACGGTCTCCCGTTACACCTGAAGCACCGAGGCGATCCGGGGCATCACTCACAGGCGTCGCTTCGCTTCCCAAAGCAGGGAATGTATTCTGAGTGCAGGATAGTTAGCAGGATACATAGCCAGGGAGTGGAGCTGGGCGGAGCTGAGTTTCTACGCGACCCGGCTTAGCTCCTCCTTCTAGAGCATGCTTTATTGGTGGCTGGAATAGGTGCCGCATTACCGCGCCGCGGTTTGTACGCGCTTAGTTTTAACTTTATTTGTTTTTTGAACTACTGGCCGTTTTATTTCGTTTTGCTCAGTTTTATTGTGAACTGGTTGGGCTCTTTCCCCCCCCCCTCATACCTGCATATAATTGTGGAAACTGCACCACCGTTTTGGTGGACCCGGGTTCTGTGGGTGGTCTGAGGATAGACGATCGGCGCCATTTTGGCTTGGGACGCTGGTCTTTCGGCGGGCGCCATCTTGGAGTGTCCCTGCGCTCCTCCCTCCATTTCTCTGCCTATTTAAGGCGATCTTAGGCAGTGGGCAGCCTGGAATAGGTGCCGCATTACCGCGCCGCGGTTTGTACGCGCTTAGTTTTAACTTTATTTGTTTTTTGAACTACTGGCCGTTTTATTTCGTTTTGCTCAGTTTTATTGTGAACTGGTTGGGCTCTTTCCGCCCCCCCTCATACCTGCATATAATTGTGGAAACTGCACCACCGTTTTGGTGGACCCGGGTTCTGTGGGTGGTCTGAGGATAGACGATCGGCGCCATTTTGGCTTGGGACGCTGGTCTTTCGGCGGGCGCCATCTTGGAGTGTCCCTGCGCTCCTCCCTCCATTTCTCTGCCTATTTAAGGCGATCTTAGGCAGTGGGCAGCCTGGAATAGGTGCCGCATTACCGCGCCGCGGTTTGTACGCGCTTAGTTTTAACTTTATTTGTTTTTTGAACTACTGGCCGTTTTATTTCGTTTTGCTCAGTTTTATTGTGAACTGGTTGGGCTCTTTCCGCCCCCCCTCATACCTGCATATAATTGTGGAAACTGCACCAGCGTTATGGTGGACCCGGGTTCTGTGGGTGGTCTGGGGATAGACGAACGGCGCCATTTTGGCTTGGGACGCTGGTCTTTCAGCGGGCGCCATCTTGGAGCGTTCCTGCGCTCCTCCCTCCATTTCTCTGCCTATTTAAAGTCGCTCTTTCCCGCGCAGCGGGAACGCGCAGTTGGACGCCGTCGCTTGCCGGAGTCTTGCCTGTCTGCGCCCGTCCGCGCTAAGGACGCGCGCTGGGCGCTGCGGGCCCCTCCCACTTAGCACCTTCTGGGAGGTAGGATGATTGTTTACACCAGTGCACTGCTTCGGGCGATTGGGCAGTCCATTCCACGATGCGTTTCTGCACCGACCCATCCCCTGTGTGGCCCCTATCAATGTGCCTGCAAGGGATGGTCTCTCGACCAGCCAACGGGTATTCGGGACTATGACAACTCGGCAGTTCTATTGGAAGGCAGAAGTGTGCCTCAGCTGAGCAAGTGTCGTGTTCATGGTCTGCGTATTTTAAATCTTAATACCAGATCTCTGGTTAAACATCATCTGTCTATTATGGACCTTATCACCGACGAGGAGCCAGATCTGTTTATCATCACTGAGACCTGGCTCCAGGACACAGACACAGCCATAATTAATCTGGCTTGCCCTCCAGGATATTCACTCTTTACGCAGAACCGCCTGTCAAGAGGTGGAGGTATTGCTTTAGTTATAAAATCCACCTTTGTGTGCACTTGGACGGGTCTGCATATTGCGGGGTGCGAAAGCGCCCTGTTTAAGATCACCATCAGTCCTCAGTTCACGCTGTCTGGGATGGTCGTGTACCGCCCCCCAGGCAGTGATGTAGCATTCAGGGGAGCATTCCCTGAGGCGGTTAGTACGCTAGCCAGTGACTGCGCCAATTTTTGCATCTTAGGTGACCTCAACCTCCATTTTGATAATCAACAGACACCGGCCATCAGTGGTTTTCTGGCGGATCTGGAGGCTCTTCAGCTGACCCAACTTGTCACTCAATCTACGCATGTGGCTGGTCACATCCTGGACCCGTTTTTTACTAACTTATCGGATGTCCAAGTCTTGGCTATCTCTCCATTGGGTTGGACTGATCATTTTTTGGTGTCCGTCTGGCTACCTCTCCCCGAAACCCCTATTATTCCATCTCCTAAGTGGATCCCTCGGCGGCACTGGAATAAGCTCAGGCTAGAGGACCTACATTACATCATGGCTGGCTATGACCAATTCTGCAGCTGGATTACCAAGGCGCTTGACAAGTTGGTGCCTATCATCTCAAGTAAATCTAGCTCCAGGCAGTCGAGTCCTTGGTATGACAGTGCTCTCCGTGCCCTGAAGGGTTCATGTAGAAGGGCAGAAAGGGAGTGGCGGAAGACGTACGATGTCGCCAAAAAAACCATGTATTTGGCTTCCATCAAGCTCTACCACCGAGCTATTTGTAGAGCCCGTGCGGCTTTCTATGCGACGGAATTCCGGAACAGCCACAATCCATCGAAGACCATCTTCAAAGCCCTCAAAAATCTGATGGCTAAGAGAGCGGCTCCGCAAGTGGATGGTTCTACCTCCCATTGCGAGACGTTGGCCGCTTTCTTTTTGGAGAAAGTTAAGACCATCTATCAGTCGTTTCCCAGCACGATGCTGCCACTCATCCCTCTGAATGGCCCTCGCAGCTGCCCGGCATTTCACTCTCTCCCTACTTTGTCCTGGGATGGGTTTGTCAAGTTGGCACAACGAGTCAAGTCTGGTTCTCCTGCGGACCCGCTTAGACCTGCCCTCTTCAGAGATTCCTCTTTTCAGGGTTGTACTGCGGTGTGCTCGCTGATTAACCTTTCCTTGACTTCAGGTACGGTTCCTGCCAAGTGGAAGCAGGCGGTGGTCTCCCCGATCCTGAAAAAACCATCATTGGATCCTTTAAAACCGGAAAACTACCGCCCGATTTCATTGCTCCCCTGGCCGGCCAAAGTCATGGAGGCCCACGTCAACCTGCCTTTAACCGAGCATATGGCCCGGGCCAATGTCCTCGATCCTACGCAGAATGGGTTCCGTGCTGGTCACAGCACGGAGACTGCCCTTCTGGCAATGGTAGAACATCTGCGGAGTGTGTTGGATGCAGGTCAAACGGCAGCGCTTATTTTATTAGACCTTAGCGCTGCCTTTGACACGGTGTCCCATCGCATCCTTCTGCACCGCCTGGAGGACATTGGCATCTGTGGCTCTGCTCTGCAGTGGTTCCGTTCCTTCCTTAGCGATCGCTCCTTCTGCGTTGCCACCCCTCCTTTTCAGTCCAAATTCCATCAGCTGGACCTGGGGGTCCCTCAGGGCTCCTCGCTGAGTCCCACGCTTTTCAACTTGTACGTGCGGCCGTTGGCTGATGTCGCCAGGCAATGGGGCCTAATCATGGTCTCGTATGCCGACGACACGCAGCTAGCGGTCACGATCAGCGGGGATGCCGAACAGGATGCCCCCAGGTTTCGAGATGGGCTGAGAGAGGTGGCCAGCTGGATGAATAACAACTGTCTCCAGCTGAACGCGAAAAAAACTGAGGTGATGATCGTTGGGAAGGGAGCGGACCGCTGGGGAGGCGTCTGGTGGCCTCCGGAGTTAGGGCCGGCTCCTACACCAGTGATGGAACTTAGGAACCTGGGAGTGTGGCTAGATCATACCCTTTGCTTCACTACCCATACCAAGAGAGTGGCGGCATGTTGTTTCGGTGTCCTGCGTGGGCTAAGGCCGGTGCTCAAATTTTTTGATGCCCCGACGAGACAGCTGGTTATTCAAGCGACGATTATCTCCCGGCTGGACTATGCCAGCTCGCTCCTGCTGGGAGTTAACCAATCTGAGATCGTCCGCTTGCAGCGAGTACAGAATGCTGCCGCGAGAGCAGTGGTGGGTTTGCCGAGGTCCTGTCCCACTTCCAATACCCTGCGGTCCCTACACTGGTTACCGATTAAAAGTCGAATCCATTTTAAGGCCCTTAGCCTTGCTTTTAAAATCTTAAAAGGATCGGCACCTGAGATCCTCAATAATCTTTTATCCGCCTATGTCCCGACTCGCTCTCTTAGATCTCTTGGGCAATCTCTTGCGGTTATCCCGCGTTTCAGGCTTAGCCGGATGGGCGGTCGTTCTTTCCGTGTGAGAGCTGCAGCTCTCTGGAACTCCCTCCCTTTGGAAATTCGCTTGCTAGAGGATCTATTTGCATTCCGTAGGGCCGTGAAAACTCACTTGTTTTAATTTCTTCACTCGGAGTTTGTATTTCTCTGTTTCCTTTTGCGTTGTGTTGTGTTCACCTTTTCCTTGCGCCAGGACGCTCCTTAGCTGGAGCATCTGTGCGCAAAATATAAATGATCAAAAAAAAAAGAAAAAAAAAAAAAGGATGGATGTCCCAGGTTCTGCATTAGTGGAGATCCATAAGGTTGGACCTTTGGGTGTTAAATATTGTGAAAAAGGGGTATGCCCCACCCTTTTTTTTTTTGTAAAAACAATTTTTATTGGCAGTCAAGTTCGAAATTATAACAGTACAGAAGAGAAAAGCCAATATGGCGTTAGCCAATAAATCAGGATAACCGTACCTTTCCGACAAGACACCTTTCATACAGAACATTCCCCCAAACCTTGCCCTCCCCGTGTCCCTCCCCCCTGGTCAGTGTGCTGTATTCCTCTCCTTCAGTCACCCCAGTGCCAACAGGGTCAGTCCCTTGGCAAGAACCGTAACAAAAGGTAAGTAGCGCCTATCAATGGGGAATCCGATTTCTCAGAACCTCTATCATTGTTTGTGAATAGTGTGTGTCTCGCTGGAAGTGAGGTGCTCCCTAAGACAGTGCCCCTATCTTGTCATTCCTCCCTCATCTTCGCTCAGTTCACTCACAGGCTGCTGGAGCGCAACAACCAGGGCCTCCCAAGCCCTAGCCACCTCCAATGCCTTGTCATTATATAGGCTCCTGGCCTGTCGCAGCCGCAAAACGCTCCCCGCTTTCGCCCACCGCTCCAGAGTGGTCTTCCAACGCAAGTAGCTGGGTCCTTGGCTAGATTTCCAGTGCATGGTGATCTCACGTTTGGCTAGTATCAGGCCCAAATCTTAAAATTTACTGGTAACGCGAGTGCGAGGGGTGTGAGGGAACCATAACAATAGGCAGGCGCCCATTTCGGCTTCAATCTGCCGGTCCGTGACAGCATTCAGGCAAGACATCACCGCCTCCCAGTAACCAACCATCGTACTGCAGGTCCAGAGCATGTGCCTGAAGTCCGCTTCCGTTGTCCTACATCTAGGACAGAGCGAAGATGCACCCTCGAAGTATTGCGAGATCTTAAACGGTGTTAAGTACGCTCGGTGCAGGGTGAAAAACTGGACCAGCTGGAACCTGGCGTTCCTAGTGCCCTTCCATGCCCGCCGCAAAAGCTGCGGCCATGTCGACTCAGGAATTGGACGCCCAATATCCCCCTCCCAGTTGGCTCTCAGTCCATCCAGGGGCCGCAGGGTGGCAGTCGACAACCTCCTGTAAAGGCAGGTGACTGCCTTGTAAGTGCCAGCAGCCATGACCACATATTGACAGCTCTCCGAGGTCGGCGGTTCGGCAAGGCCACTCTTCCAGTGTCGGCGAATACCGGCCACTAACGAGGCATGCAGCAGGTAGTCACCTCTCGGGAGAACGTATGTGTCCCGCAGCTCTTGGAACGTCAGCAGTGATCCATCTTTGTAAAGATCGCCAATCATCTGCAAGCCAAGCTCCTCCCATGTCGCCAGTGCGGACCAGTCGCCACCATGTGGGAAGGCCGTGCACATCCCTAACGGGATCTCAGGGGCATAAGGGCGAGTGGCACCGGAGCGCCTGTGGCAACGAAGCCAGCAGCTACGCATCGTACGTTCCTCCACTGTGAGCTGGGGTATGCCCCACCCTTACAGAAATTCCTCACACTGTTTCTACCGTGTCTGAATTTGATTTCCACAGAACATCTTCAACTCCGCCAACAGGAGGTCCAATCCTTACTTCAAAAGAGTGCAGTGGAGTTGGTTCCAGAGCAGGAACGGGGTCAGGGATGGTACTCACATTATTACCTGATTCCTAAGAAGGACAGTTGCTTGTGTCCGATCCTAGACCTCAGGATTTTGAACTGGTTTCTCAAGCAGGAAAAGTTAAAGATGCTGACCCTAGCTCAGGTGCTTGTTGCCCTGGAGAAAAAAGACTGGGTGGTTTTAATCGACTTGCAGGATACTTACTTTCACATCCCTATTCTACAGTCACACAGGAAGTACCTCTGCTTCACTGTGGGGGTCTCAACTGTATCAGTTGCGGTCCTCCTGTTTGGTCTTGCTGCCGCCCCTCGAGTCTTCACAAAGGTCATGAAAGTGGTTGCAGCTCATCTCAGAAGGTTGGGAATACCAGTGTTATCTTACCTAGACGATTAGATCATCCGAGCCAATTCTCTGTAGTTGGTGTTGCATCACTTGTAGAGGAATACTCTGTTGTTGTTCAGCCTGGGCTTTTCCATCAACAAGCCCAAGTCTCACCTGAAGCCCTCTCAGCGCACCCTGTTTATAGGGGTAGTACTGGACACTACAGTGAGTCAAGTTTTCCCTCCTCCTCAGAGGATTCTGGACATTCAGACTTACGATTCCCATGTTTCAGAAAGAAGCAATGGTTCCAGTCCTGAAGGACTTTGCATGCGGAGTCTGCAAGCCTCTTGTATTCTGTTGGTCACCCATTGGTTTCAGCACAATGGGGATCTCCAGGCTTCTGTCCAGGTATCCAGAGACACTGCGTGGATCTTCAATGGTGGAGTGTATCCAGCAATCTATCTCAAACAAAGCTGTTTCCCCCTGCTCCTCCTCCGATGGCTATAGTCCTAACGAATGCCTCAACCCTTGGGGGATCTGCAGATCAGAGGAATTTGGTCTCCAGAAGAACAGTTGTTTCATATCAAATCTTAAAATTGCAGGCAATATGTCTGGCTCTCAAGGCCATTCTTCCTTCCATTTTTGGTCACTCAGTCAGTGCAAGTCTTGACAGGCAACACTACTGCAATGTGGTACATCAACAATCAAGGGGGAGTAGGGTCGTCTCTTCTCTGGAGAGAAGGTATAAGACTCTGGTCCTGAGCTCAGGATCATCAGATTTGTATGATATCAAATCACTTGACAGGAGTTCTCATCTTGCATGCAGCCAATCTCAGCCATAATTTTTCAGTTGACCACGAGTGGCATCTACAACTAGAAGTTGTCCTACACATTTTCCAGTTGTGGCGGGCTCCTTGGATAGACCTCTTTGCCGCTCGAGAGACCAAGCAATGCCAGTCATTCTGCAGTCTCCAGTATCCGATGCAGAAAGCACTGGGGGACACGTTCAAATTGAGCTGGAGTTCCCAGTGGTTTACACATTCCCTGGTGCCGAGAAAGATTAACATTGACTGTGTGCTCACTTGATGTTAATAACCTCAGGCTGGCCACAAATGGTGTGGGATGGAGTCCTCATTCCCTGCTCCCTGTGCCCTCTGCTCCATCTAACTCTCAGGGCAGATCAACTCTTGCAGTCACAGGTTTTACACCCCCACCTTCAGGGCCTGCACCTACATGCCTAGGGATTGAACAGGGCAACCGGAGTTCCTTTTCACTCCCCCCTGATGTGGTGGATGTTATTTTATCATCCAGGAGACACTCCACCAAATTGGTTTACGCTGGTGGATGGGCTAGATTTGTTAAGTGGTGTTAAGATAATCAATTAGATGCTTCAAAGTTCCTCTTGTCGGATATTTTAAATTTTGTCCTCACTTTGGCTCAGCATGGCTGCACAGTTGCCAAAGTTCAGGTTTATTTGCCTGCCCTTTTATATGTGTTTTTCTGTTTACCAGATCAACCTTCTCTTTTTAAGTCTCCTATAATTTTAAGGTTTATTGAGGGTCTTACAAATAAATACCCTCCCACTCCTAGCATTATGCCTCAGTGGGATCCTAATTTAGTTCTTGCGTATCTGTGTTCTCCTTTTGAACCTCTTCTTAGTTATCCATCAAGACTTCTAACATTTAAGGTGATTTTTCTCATTGCCATAACATCTGCAAGGCGAGTTAGAAAGCCACTAGCCTTACGTGTTAAACCTCCTCGTCAACTTCCTTACCAGATTTTTTTTTTTTTTTAAACTCTTTATTCGTGACTGGATCAGATATTACATTTTGTAATACATTTCTTTTAACATACTGTCAGTCTTTTCAGTTTTCTGAAACATAACTTTGGCGCAGTGCTCCATACATCAAATCGTACATCACGGTTCGTGAAATTCCAGATATCAAATCAGAGTATCATATAGCACTTATTACATGTCAGTAGGATACTGTATCGCCCAACCATTCCCCGTTCCCTCCCACCTCCCCCCACCCCGTTCCCGTCTTCTGGTCATTCCCTTGTACAGTTTCATAACGCTCGTCTAATAGTGATGTGATGGTGTAAATGGACAGTACAGGGCATAGGTGTGGTCACCAGTGTATCTAGGCAGTCGGCCTCACACATCTCCTCCCCCCATCTCCAAGGAGCACTCAGGTACCCTCCTCCCCGGGCAAACTCAGGTCCTCATCCTTCAACTCCAACAGCATGCGATCCCAATCCTGTGCTACAGGGTATTTCCGGTGGCCCTTCTCCTCTTCCCTACGCAATTCCGTTGCCTCCGCCTTCCCCCACTTCAGCATATCGGATCTCCACACCTCTATGGCTGGGGGCCTAAGGGACTTCCATCTCATAGTGAGGGTCCGGAGTGCCAACAAGAGGGCTAGGTCTGTAAATTTCAGCTGTGCCCTACAGTCCTTGGGTCTCTTCCTATTCCCTATCAGGCAGGGTAAAGCGCCCGCCGGGACCTGCATACCCGTTATGGTGTGAAGTGGGTGCCGGATTGTCTCCCAATATGTGCGCAGTCTCGGGCACGCCCACAGCATGTGGACAATATCAGCGTCATCACCCTGACACCTAGGGCAGCAGTGGGAGACGGTGGGAAATATCCTATGCAATCTTTGTGGAGTGAGGTAAGCCCTATGTAGCACCATGGCTTGTATAAATTTGAATTTAGCATTCCTGGACACTCTCCTGGGATGTCCGAGGATGATCTTCCATTCCCCGTCTGTAATTCCCTCTCCTGTGTCCGTGCTCCAGGCCTCCCTAAGTGGGGTGAGGGATCCAGCTGCGTGTTCTCTAATGCCCACATATAGCCATTTTACTAAATGACCACCCGACCCCATATAGTGGAGAAGATGGACCAATTTGTGTTGTGGTGGTTTAGTACGTTGTGTAGCCCAAGTGCGCCTCACAAAATGGGAGACCGTGGCGTGTAGAAGATAGAACCGTTGCGGGGCTCCCGTGGATTGTGTAAAGGTGGCATGGTCTAGCAAATTGTCGTCCCCAAATAAGTCTCCAACCCTGTCTACCCCAGCATCTATCCAGGGTTGTAATCTACGTCTCGTCAGGGGTCCCTGTGGAGTCGGTAGGCCCAGTAGGGGAATGTTGTCTGCATAAGGAGGGGTCCCTGCCGTGTATTTAAGTGCATTCCGCCAGCACTTCAATGCCACAAGCAATAAGGGGTGGCAGTCTCTCGGAGTCTTGGCCGCAGGCAGCAGAAGGGAATGGAGAGCCCCTCGCGCCAGCTCTTGTGGTGTGAAAGCAATCTCGTGAAGGTTTCTGCCCGCCACCCACCTAGCCAGCCACTGTAGTTGGCTAGCGTAGTAATAGCCACGTAAATCAGGCACTCCCAGGCCCCCTTGTCTGGTAGACAGTTGTAGTTTCTTGAGGTTTATCCGTCTCCTCCACGAACCCCAAACCAGGGTGATCAATACTTCCTTACCAGATAAGTTGATGTTGCGAACCAGAGCTTGCTTCCTGCCGAAAGTGGTCACTCCCTTCCACTTGAGTCAGTACATTACCCTTTCCTCTGTCTATCCTCTTCCCCATCCTACTAAAGAGGAGGATAGACTTCATTGACGAAACCCCAAACGGGTTTTCCGTTTTTATGTGGAGAGACTCGTGAAATCGGGCTGGATGAGCAACTTTTTGGGGCCAACATCGTAAAAATGAAAGGCAGTTCATAAAAGGACTCTGTCCAGGTGGATCATTCTTAGTATCAAGATCTGCTATGCAATGGCTCATTAAAATACTCCTGAACTTATTTGTGCTCATTTTACCGGAGCTAAATCTTCTACTTCTGCCTTAGCTATAGAAGTCTCTGCAGCAGATATTTGTAAGGCAGAGACTTGGCCCCCCGTCACACCTTTGTGAATCACTATTGTTTAGATTCCAAAGTGAGGAGGACCTGCCACTTCTCTCATTCTCTTTTACAAGATTTTTTGTTATAGACCGACATGCACCCATCTCCTTGTGTAGAACTACTTGGGTACTCTATTCAAAAGGTGAAGAATCTGAAGGTAGAGGTATCCACCAGAAGAACAAGTTACTTAACTACAATAATGCTTTTTCTGATGATTCAGTACCTACCTATGGATTCCTCACCGACACAACCTCCTCCCCGTTGCTTGTCTGTATATTCTATAGATATCTTTTTTTTTTTTTTTTAAATATATCTTTATTGGCATTTTGAGATATATGTATACTTTACATGTACGAGTAGTCATATAGTCTACTTAGCGTGCTTAATCATACACATTTGACTACATTTCAACCTAATTGAGCAAAGATCATACTTTATTGCACATTCTCAATAATATTAAACAATACACATTACATTTCTAGACTCTGTACTATAACATGAGTACTCAAGGGGGCTACTTTTGCTTACGGCCAAAGATACATTTTCGTTTTTCTTCACACTATTAACTTATAACAATCTATTATAAAAATATTTTTGGTGTGTCTCTTAATGTCTCCTCTGTAATTAAAGTAATCTCCCTCATGTCCCCTACCCCGGATGGAGGTTATTTAATTCAGGATATTGTGTCTGTTAGTATACTCAGTTGTGTATGTTAGGGCGGGGGTCAGGGCGGGTCTGGGTCTTCCGATCTGGGACTATCAACTCCCAGCTCTTCTGTCACATCTTCCCCTCCTTCTGAGTCGACTATGTTTCTAGTCTCCCAGTCTTTAAACATCTCTCCCCTTAACTGCAAGGGGGGGGGGGGGTGTTTACATATTCCCCTTGTATCATCTCTCCGAAGGGCTCTCAGTTCTGCATTCAACCAGATATTTCCATTTTTCTCCCATGTCTGTATCAAATACATGCTGTCCATTGTTGAGCAGTCTGTCTTCTCGCTATGACCAGCACTGGATCTGTAAATCTGTTCCCTATTTTCCTAGCTCTCGGTCTAGGAAACAGGCCCAGTAAGCAAATCTCAAGGGTGTTTGGGAGTGTGTGGCTAATGTTCTCCCAATTGCAGTCATGACTTTCTCCCAAAATTCTCATAAGTATATGCATTCCAAAGTCAAATGTGCAAAACCTGCATCTCTTAGTCCACATCTGGAGCAATATATTCTATAGATATCTGGTATGTATTTTAATAGCATTCTACTGTCCTGGTTGCAAAATCTAACTCAGCCTCTAAAGACTGCTTGGCAGTAAAAGTTGAGAAATGGCAAAAGGTAAGTCAAGTTAGAAAAACTTCTTAATTACAACATTACAAATGAAGAAGGTTTTACTTGTTATATATGTAGGGCCCATGGTCAAGATATGTTTTACAGTGTCTATCAGGTTAATTCATAAAGGACACATAACTGTATTTCAGTTTCTTGAGGCCGTTGGCTGTACAACCATTAACACTGCATCATCAACCTGTAAGAAAAATTGTTTTATTTATGCCTGGGGAGGCTCAGCCCTATCTTCTTGAAAGAAAAAACAAAAGCCTCCTAGTCATTTATATGAACTTTTAGAAGGAGTTGGAGCCAATACCCACCTGCGATGCAGTCCTCTTCACAGCTAATTTGAAGCTATCTGTATATTAGACACCAGTCCAAATCCTACCTTTGCTGTAAGGTTTCATTACAAAGAGAGTTGGTCTTGCACTAATGTCTACAATGATGATGGCTAAAAGGAACCAGAATTTCGTTGTTCTGACCTGGTCAAAAGCTAAGCAGAGGGCCATGGAAGCAAGATATAATACGCCTTCATGACTTGTATATGTGCAAACCAACATGGACATTAAGACATTTTTCATTAGTACCTAGACCCACTCTTAAGCCAGTTTTAATCTCTTAAAACATATTAATCTTGTGTAAATACTTGAATTTGTTCATTATAACTTACTACCAACCTTCACAATAGATCCAGTCAATGAAATTGGGCAATAACAATGGGGGTCCTCCTTTTCTTTCCTCTTAAATTAAAGTTAAACTAAAATTGAGGACACAACATAATTGTGATAGAGTTGCTGGAAGAATTCATAATACAACTGGTCCTCCAATCTAAATTATTTTTGTTAAAGAGGCCTAGGGGTAAACCATCAGGGTGATGTGCTTTACCCAGTCGGCTAACCTTAACAACCTCCCTTAAATTAACTATTAATTTAGTATCTAAAGTAATTGTCTCCCCCACCCATGTTAAGTTCAGCTGTAAGTAAACAATAAATTCTATTGAAATGCAACACCCATATATCGGCGGTGATATGCACATCGATTGAGAAACAGTTTTTTTCTTCAAAATTGCGCTAATTGCTTTGTTTCAGAAAATTTTTGAATTCTTAAAAACGGGCATTTTTAGATCAAGCCTGCAACTGTGCATGCACTGTATGCGCTCTCGCTTACGAGGCATATTGTTAACAATAAAGGGTTTGGAGCCCGCCCTTTGCTTAACATTTGTTGGCTGAATTGCCATGCTTCTTTACTGCTTCGTAATTGGCCAGCGCATGCTAAGCATCACTTTCTGTGGCACATGGACCAAGCACAGATTGATTCAACTTAAATAGTGCCTGTCCACAGCTCGCCATGTGATGAGGTATATTTTTTCTTCCTCCTTGTGTGTCGTTCTTCTTTCCTTTACCATCCACTAGTTGTTCTCCGTGTTACTGCCCCATCTGGTTCTTCCTCCCTACCCCCTGCACCTCCCTAGTTTTGCTTTCCCCATACCCGTCTCCTCACTGTCCATTATTGCTGCTCCCTCCCCTGCACTTTCTTGCTACTCCTACCATCCTCCCAGCACCTCCCTCGTGTTACTCCTTTGCACCTCCTGCTGTCTGTTGTTGCGACTCCCACCCACCTCCACTTCAGCTCCCTTGTGTGACCTCCCCCGCGCACTTTTTCTTTTTTAACATATTGCACAGCAGCACAGGCTGCAGTGCAACATGGGCTTTAAAAAAAACAATGTGACACTGTTAACACTCACTGCATCATAGCCTTTTTTCCCCTTGACTTTGAGCTATGTTGCACACTAGCTTGGGCTGCTGTGCAACATGCCAAAAAAAAACCATTGACTAAGCCAGTATATGTCGCAAAGGCGAGACCTTTTGACTTTACTAATCCTTGTTTTTAGATCTACCTAGGTTCAAATAAGCTATTTTGCAGTTTCTTTCTGCCTACTGCTAGACAGCCCTGCATTTTAGACTTCAGGGATAGATTACATACTGAATCCAGAGTGGGACCAATCTGTTTATGAACTTGTTAAAGAATAATAGGGGGATAGAGATCTTAATGTGATCGAGACTTCATGGAACAATCTGAAATAATTCAGTTGGTGCAAAATTGTCTAAAGAAGAGCCTTTGACCGAGGTTCATGTTTGTTTTGATAGATTAAGTGGTACTGTATCAAAATAGTGGTTGAAGCCTAAATACATTCTTGATTTTTTTTCTGCAAATAAGCTAGCTAAATTATCACATTCTTATATAGTGATGACAAACTTGTTATTGGCCTCAGTAGAAGTATGTTGAGTTACCACACTGAAAGTTTCATGTGTGGAATTTATGGATGTAATAATTAGGCAGAAGTAGTGTGACTTTAGCTTTTTAATAAGGTGCTTATATCACTTAAGGCTGATTTATAAAGCTCTGAGTTTCTCATCATTGCTCCGGTTTTTTTGCAAGAGGGGTTTGTTTTACTGAGGTCCTCCATGTACCAAGAGGCCGTAGGGGGGGGGGGCACATTCATGCTTGTATAGTCATTTGGGGTCTAAAACACCTAGAGCCATTTACGCCCATAAATAAAAAAATGTTAGCTGTCTAATTCAATCCGTCATTACCCGCATTGCAACCGAGGCCCGCCGTCTTAAAAGCTGCCTAGGAACTGCGGTGAGAGTAGAGCTACCTGGCAAAGAGAAGATCAGGCTGAGATACGTGCCCAGAGTGTTGCTGTGTTGCCGTGTCTACTGGTGTAACGGCGCCTGCAGAATACGAGTGCCGAGACGCGGCCTGCACCGTGAGGCCAAGCTCCCAGCCCGCGGACCTATGTTCTCTTTGCCGGCCTCGCCACTGTAGCGTGAGGGGCCTGGGGGCTTGCCTAGCAGACTGAGGGTAGCTTGTCAGTGTCCAGGCCTCACATACTCTCTCGAGTTGTGACTGATTGCGCCTGGCAAGACTGCGGCTGGGGCATCCTCTAGTGAAGGGTACTACTACTCTTAAGCCCTTGGTCGAGTCATAGGGCCTGGGGGCTTTGATATCTGTCTTGGGAGCTTAGTTTGCCTTTGATTGCATCACAATCTCTAGGATTTCACTGCCGGGGGCACCCTGTGGCCTACATTAGCTGCTATAGAACTGTCCGCGTGGGCGACACCAACACAGTGGACAACCTGGATACATCTCAGCCGAAATAAAACTTTGAACAACGAAAATCCAGACAGCGTGAGGGGCCTGGGGGCTTGCCTAGCAGACTGAGGGTAGCTTGTCAGTGTCCTGGCCTCACATACTCTCTCGAGTTGTGACTGATTGCGCCTGGCAAGACTGCGGCTGGGCCATCCTCTAGTGAAGGGTACTACTACTCTTAAGCCCTTGGTCGAGTCATAGGGCCTGGGGGCTTTGATATCTGTCTTGGGAGCTTAGTTTGCCTTTGATTGCATCACAATCTCGAGGATTTCACTGCCGGGGGCACCCTGTGGCCTACATTAGCTGCTATAGAACTGTCCGCGTGGGCGACACCAACACAGTAGACAACCTGGATACATCTCAGCCGAAGTAAAAATTTGAACAACGAAAATCCAGACAGAGGGATGAGTCCTCTAGACCGGCTGCAGCAGAGTCGAGCAAAGAATCTGAGTTCACAAGTGGAGACATCAAACCGATTTTGGCGACAATGCAAAAAAGCCTTTCCACCATTGACAGGAAAATTGACTCCCTATTATATAGAATGACTGAATGTCCGAAAGGCTGGACAAACAGGCAGAGCACCTGGATATATCAGAGCAGCAAATTTCAGAGGTCGAGGAGGCGCAGACTGATTCATACAACACCCAAAAGCGGATGGAGAAAGCCTTGACTGCTTTACAGGATAAAACTGAAGACTTGGAGGCCAGGTCTCGGCGAAGTAACCTGTGCAGTACTGGTCTTCCGGAATTCACTGCAACTGGGGTCATGGAAGTCTTCGTGGAAAAATTACTAACCACCTTGCTGGGCGCCGAAACCTTCACGTCTATGTTTGCCTTGGAGTGTGTGCACCGGTCACTAGGCCCCAGGCCCTCCCCTGGTGCTCCATCCTATCATCGCTAAATTTCTTAACTACAGGGACGCTGCTCTAAAAAAAAGTCAGAGAATTTGGCAAACTGAGCTCTGAAGGCTCCTCTATTTCACTATTTCCTGATTTTACGCTTAAGGTTCAAAAGACAAGAAGGCAATTTATCCCTATGAAACTTAAACTGAGAGAACAACACATAGAATACGCTATGCTGTACCCTGCTAGGCTGAGAGTTGTGGTTAACGGCATAGCCAAAGTTTTCTTAGACCCTATATCTCTCCAAAAAGCCCACAAAGAGTGGAATGTAGTGGGAAAACACAAAAAGGCCCCGAGCTCTGAGGATGGGGCAACTGGTTCAGCTGGAAATCTGGATGATGAGTAGCTCTGACTGATGTTTCTATCTAATCTTGTTTTGCTTACCTATTTTATCTTGATTTTCATAAGGGGGGCGATAACTAGGCTGTCAACCTGATCATTAGAAATGCAGCTTAGACCAGATATACTCTTTAGACTAAGTGGGCATGAACTATCTACGGTTCGCACTTATAAGTCGCACTTAAATTTGCTTCCCACTTGGACTATTCTCTTATTTGCCCTAAACGGGCAGTTCTTCACTGAGGTGATAAATCACTCCATGCTAGACGATGGGGGTTTTGTTGGCTTCTAGATGTAATGGCCGGTTACATTCGCCCCCACAGGTTACCTCCTGATTGGTTTAATGACATTTTTGTTTTTTGTGTAATTTTTATGATCATTAGAAATGTTAACTATTTCTATGGGGGAGGTGGGAGATTGCTCACATATGCACAGTAGGGTAATGCATTGCGCGGGAGGGGTTTTTGTTTCTCAAAAAAAAAACTGTTGAATTAATGGGACAGTTGGAACTCAGGGCTCATTGACATTCACAAGATTCTATCTTGCAACACGATTTAATATGAACTCCCCTTGACTACCTTGCTTGTTGCACTTATGGAACATTATTTTTTAAGGCAAACCTATCGCCGTGTTCCAAAAGGTCGGGTTGTATACATCCAATTTGACATTGAAATCATGTACCAAACTGATAGAAAGACTCCCACCATACTTCAACATAGTTTGAGCCATTACTTTTTCGATGAAAGGGGACAGTTTATAGAAGTTGGTGGATTTCAATTGAGAGAAATTATCATATTAGGAATTAATCACAAGCATCTTGTATTTGTTCTTTAGGTTGTGCGTAATAGCCTGACTATTAAAGGACGTAGTTGATAAAACACTAGTGGTACAACCAAATAGACTGCAGCCCACTTAAGTAAGCCCTCTACCTTCAGTGTCCCAGTAGAATGGCAGGGTGTAGGCGGAACCATGTAGGTAGTATATCCATCCAAATAGTCCTAAAAAATAGCCCAGGTTACCTGAAAAAATAGTATTGTACTCCTTGATAAAAATGTATGCAGTTCTCATTGGACATTTGAATACCAGCAATTTTCCATGAAATTAAATAGTCCCATCTTTTAGATCAACTTAAGATGTCTTATCAGCTGCACACCCGTGAACGTGAATGCTAGGCAGCCAATCATTAGAATCAAGTGATTATAGTGGGGCTAATCAGTTGGAGGTGGACCAAAGAGTAGGAGGAAGGGGTTGAATGGTGTGTAGACTATGTGCTCATCACTTTAGGCTGGGTAGTTTGTTGAAATGAAGGTTTTGCAATGTGAGTCAATAAAAGTACCCAAAAGATACCACTTTAATCTGAGATCATAGTCTACCCCCCCAAATATTAAAATCAAACAGATGGCACAGCAAAAATTGGTTTCTACAATTACTCACCACTCAATCACCTTGTATGGTTTTTGGTGAGGAGCCACCCTAAATACACGCCTCACCATGTTCACTTTATCAGCCTAATAGGTCACCCCCAAGTTCACTTTATAGTAAGTGCATTGACTTGTTTTCTTAACAGTCATGGTTTTCCCTCCGTGAATGAGTCAGATGGCTCATCAGCAAACACCATGCCTTATGGAGGAGCTTGTGTGGTTAACTGAATGACAGGTGGCGTTGCATTATTTGAGATGTTAAGGATGACACTCCTATTTAGCGCTAGGTCTATGCAAGTTTTTGTTGATTTTGTTAAACACAGCGTTTGAAGGTGAAAGGATGGCGGAAAATGAAGGGTTTTTAATAGCAGGGTGATTTCTCTTGCAAGACAAAATAGATGGGCCTTGGCAAACTGAGGTACAGTGTGACAACTGCTTGTCAGTTCGATCATGGATTTAATGGAATGCATTCCTATTAAGTAGGGGAGCAAACGTATTCCTAATGTGTACACAAAACCTTACATCAAATGCTTGAGATTAAAATTACTCACTATGGACTTAACATTTGGGCTGGAGCCCTTCTTAGCACAAGGTAGTTTTAGAGGTGTTTTAAGCATGTTAACTAGAGACCTCAGGAGCCCAGTGTACACTGACCTCAACAACAAAACGTTTTCCAGACGTTGTAATCCCTACGAGTCCATCACAGTTGTTACTAATAAGATCAGCTACTTGAGAGGTCATAAGTTCCAAGTAATCCCTCCTGTGATAAGCTTGTTGCATATCCTTTTTACATACTTCTGTTTGAACAATTGCATTATTGAGTGTCTCCATGGCACACACTCAAATAAGTCTATACGCATAGAGGACTGCTTTTTCTTACCCAACTGTCTCTAAACTGGTAGAGTAGAAGCCTTAATTTCTCCCAAAATGTACTGAATAAGCTGAGAACAAGGACCAAGAGAGTCCGGCCGGCTTGATTGCTTCTGGCCTCTGATGGTCCACATATTGGCCCACCCGTGCCCCGGATTTGCCTTTTGGCCTTGGTGTTGGTGGTGGGTGGGGCATTAATAGAACAGAGGACTCTTGTCCTCGGAGAGCCCCCATTAGCCTGAATGATCCGGCAAGTGTATCCCGTGCTGTAGGAAAGGCGAGTGCCTTTTGGCTGCTGTGATGGTGGTGAATGGGAGCACTGGTGATACTGCACATTAAAGTACACCTTAGCCCATGCGCTTCAGTAAGTGTCATTACTTCTAGAGCAGACAGTAGCTCCCAGTTTTGCAGTGTAAATCTTTTATTGATTCACATTCTGTTCATTATTTTTGTAATCTAGTGGTTGGGTCCGGAAATGTCACTATTTTTCTCAGTTTTTTCCCCTCCCCTCAGAGGGCAACCAGTAGGTGGGTAACGCCCGCCCCCATGCCACCAGAGATGTGACCACAATGCTGATATACATGTTTGCATTTTGCTTTTCCTGTCAATGCATTTGGAAGCACAGTCAACAGCGTGAGTCTGTGCTGAAAGGAAGTGCAAACTATTGAAAATGCATACAAAATTGTCAAAAAGAACAGTTGAAAAAAAAGTAAAGATTGAGGATGCATATTTTTCATTTGGCTTACACCACGTGCCAGAGAACGTATGGTAAGGGGTGGAGGTTTCTCCCATAGATGGAAAATACCCTCTTTAAAATTTTCTCAAAAGTGATACTGTAAACTTGCCCAAAATAGGACAAAAGTAAGGTTTGCAGCTGATGGCTACCTGAGGATCATAAGTCCGAAGGGTGCAAAGTGTGCAAGGTGTTCCTTCCTATAACTCCTAAAAAGTATGGGGAAAACAAGACTGGCACATCAGGCAGTGATGCAGTCCACTCACTGCTCCCTTATAGATGTTGGATTGTTGAGCGACGAAGAAACCTAATTGGCACAAGTGGAAAGGTCTGACTTCAAGAAGACCTACTTCGACCTTGAGGAAAAAGGGGTGCTGAGAAAGACAACAAAGGACATGGAGCAAATGAAAAATTGCATAATGCAATGCCACAGGGTTGCGGCGGGACCAACTTTAAATTCTTGGACTCGTAATTCTCAAGCATCCTCTGGGCAAAAAGGTAGTCGAAAGGAAAGATAAAACCCAGAGAGCCCAAGGGTTGAAACGTGAAGACATGGTAGGCGGCACAATTTAAGACTCTTAAAGGAAATCAATATCGAAGGAAGGAAAAGGAGTTGAGCAGAAAAAGCACCTCGACCTTGAAAAGGAGGACTGCTTAGACAATGTGCGCTTGACATTGAAAAGAAAAGAAGTCAACTTGAGGCCAAAATGGCAACCTTAGTACAATTCCCTGAAAGGTTTAAAATTCCTGCTAGAACAAACTAGAGCAGGACTGAAAAAGAGGAACTGGTTAATATGGAACCCTAAGCAACCCCTGTGCCTCAAGAATAAGAGAAAAAGCACTTCCATGATGAGGAGGAACTTAATGAGCGCCCAATGCCTGAGACATGAGGGACCGCTAAAGATGTATAGCATGATCTTTAAAAAGATTCACTAGAGGAAGGCCTTGATTCCTACCCTCTAGGCCGTCATCCCAATACGATATCTCAATGTACAATGTTGTCATAAAGAAGGCAGCTGGCATGTAATGGGTACAACTAGAGGAAGAACAGACCGAAGCATGCTCCCTGCTACAGACTCCCGTTCAATCCCAAAAGAACAACCAGTACTTACCATTGCTACCACCATATGTATTAGGGGAGAGAAGCATTCATCTTTTAAGGCGGTCACTCGGGGATTGGATAACATATAAGAATGCCGCACAGGAAGCAATGGAGTAATGCTCCAGCAGACTCTCGATTCCACTGCTGGGAAGATGATCACTGCTCAAACATCCACAGGACCACCACCAGATTAAGTCATTAACATGATGGAATTGGAGGGGTGGAAAATGTGGATATCTGCTGCTACAGTGGTGGATAGCGGATTCCAACGCTCTTCTCAATCGTTATGGACATCAGCAGTAGGAGGAGATAGAGGGTCTGATGCTACATCACCTTGATTAATACAAGTAGGCAAAAGGTTCGGCAAAGAAAGACAGCAGTTAACACCCTCCTAAAATCAGCCATGGATGCAGCAGACATGGCCCATAGACAAATGTGCAGTGGAATTACTCGGAAGAGGCTTGCCATACTAAGAGTATCTGTGTTGAAGCAGGAAGTACATGCAACCATCTTAAATATTCCTTTCACCAGTGGATGATTCCCTCCAAAAGATGAACAAGGATAGCAATACTGCGAAGGTGAAAGGGATCCTACAGTTTAGAAGAGGAGCTACCCTTACTAAGAAACCAATTGGCAGAGGAGGTTTCCAGCCCAGCGCTCATCAAACCCAGAGCACACAAACCTGTAGTGGCAGTACCCAACAACACCAAGCCACCCTTTCGAGGCAAGTGACTTACAAAAAAAGGGCCCTGGGCACCAATACCTGTTGGATGCAGACTGGGAGGTTTCCTCCAGGAGTGGAGAGAAAATGCCTCTGACAAATACATCATAAGGCACAGATAATGTATAAAACTAGAAAACATATCACCAAATGTCAAGCGAAAGGAAATAACTTGAAAATCAGAGGCATTACAATTACTTGAACAAGAGATACAAAACCTCCTACAAAACACAGTGATAGAGAGGTACCAAACTGAGAACACAGCCAAAGAGTATACTATGTATACTTCCCCCATCCCAAAACAGGACTTGACATTGAGTCTGTAAAATAATCCAGATTCTTGAACAGATTAATCAAGGTTCAGAGGTTCAAGATGATCACCACGGAAGAAGTCCTCTTTCCACTAAAGGAAGAAGGGGGACTAGGAGGATCTAGTGGTTGTTACAGGAAAAGTACAGAGGGAGATGCAGTGGTGGAAGCTGGACATTATCGCTGTAAACTGACTCTTCATTCAGTAATCCCCCTCTGTGACTATTATCTCAGACATGTCCCACATAGAATAGGGTGCACTCATGGTAGATCTGATGCTCAGTGATTATTGGCACTCACTAGATGCATTGAAGCTCATAAATGTGCTGGAACTCAATTCAGTCTTCCTAGCGCTGTAAACCTTTCACAAAACATAACAGGGAGAGTAGTAAGATCCAAACAGAAAACACAATTACAACATTTTACTTGAAGCAGTCTGCTATATAGACTAGCACAGGACATATGGTAATGGACAATTCAGATTAAAAGAAATCTGTGGTATCCATTCACCTGCTTTACCTACATCAAACTAGACAGATATAGTTGTCTGAAAGGCATTTTGTGTGAGCGGTAACTAGCTTAGGGTGTAGTAAAAGAATATTTCAAGAATTCGGCACACCACAAAACTGTTTGAAATCCACAGAAACATGAAATGCCAAAGCTTTGTGAACAGATGCCCACACCACCTATCTCAGTGGAATGCCCAATCGTGAGACAGGTCAGGAAAATGACCATATCTCCCCCCCCCCCGATTCTATTAATACATCTAGTGATAAATCAGTCCCGACAGACAACCATGAAGATGATCCTGGTAGCCCCCCAGTAGGCCGAGAGGCATAGTATTCAGAGCTAGTGGAAATGGCAGAAGGCAAAGTAGTAAAAGATACCAGTTTTGGGAATTTGTTGATGATAGTAGAAGGGGGACGGGTATGTCACCCAGAACCAGCCAGCCTAAACCTAGCAGCTTGGTTCCTGAGGACTTTGATTGTGTAGCCTACCAGAAAGATATACGGAAATATTGAGGGAGATTAGGAGGCAAAAAACATGCAAATGTTACACAACCAAGTTGAACAGATCCATGCACTGGTGCAGAAAAGAGACCCTAACACACAACCTGAAAGGGGGCACTACCATATTCAGATACCTAATGCACCTTCAAAAAGGAAGACTGTCTGGGTGTAGCCTGACTGCATTGCCGACTAGACGTAAAGTGAGAAACATCTGTCTGTGCCAGTGATTATCCTTAATGAGTCTGTGTGAAGACCATATCGTACCACATGGTAAGGGGGCCTTTACCTTTCCAGGATGAGGTGACTTCTGCCCATGGTGCGAGTATGCCACTGAGGGCTGTTATGGGCTTCAGATCACCCTGAGGATCGGACTCCTGGGGATGAGGAATCAGCCAATGTGAGACTGGAGCCTGAGCTGCTGAACCATTGGTGGGTGATCTACCTGTTCCCCGAATTGTGGTTCTTGTTCTGGGCCACTGCTGTGTATGTATTTTGGGCCGAAAGGGCAAGAAGTGCTGCTGGGGGCCCATGGGAGATTGGACTTGTGGTCTGTCCGGGATATGTGTCTGTGCTACAAGTGTGGTGGAGTGCAACCAGAGATACTTTATCCTGTTCCTGCCTTTGACCTGCTCAGCTGACTGGCCCCCTAGTTGAGAACAGATGTGATGAATCCTCCTTGCGTTGCAGCCTGTCAAAAGTACAGCGCTGATGCGAGTGGAATGCTCCTGCCTGCTTTTAGATCCTGATGTGGAGGCCAAGACTGAACCCGGAATTACTGAATTCATTGGCCGACAGGGGTAAGGAGAGGCCTTCTTAGCATAGGAATGTTGGAAACCCCTCCCCAGGTGCCTAGAGGACTGTGGATTGTCAGGCAGTTGTTCAGGGCTTTTTGGTGCCAAGCATCGAGATAGTTAATGACAAGCCTGCAAGCCTCCATCAGGGCAACACCATTACACAGGACGTGGCCCTGCACCCACTCCCCCAGAGAGTGACAAGACAGTTTTACACTCAAAGACTGCTGGAACTGGAGCTGAAATGGAATAACCATCCAGGTCTGAAATCCTGGCGGCCATACACGGGGTCACAGACTACCTTGGAGGGTAAAATAGAAACTGTCTCAGTGAAGGCGAATGTCTAGCGCACTGACCAGAGGAAAGTGGTGGAACATGTCCATACGGTTTAGGGCTGTGTGTCCGACCTACAGATTGAGTTAAATGTGCTGAAGGACCAGATGGTGAAACTGACTACTATGACGAAAACGTTGGAAGGTAGGGTGGAAGATGCTGAGAACCGCTCTCCTCAAAATTACCTTTGTTTTCTTAGATTTGCAGAGCATGCCGATCAAGACAACACTCAAAGGTTATTGGATGAATGGATTTGCAGGGTTTTGAAACCTTTTGGTTTGTAAGACATTTTCCTGATTGAAAGAGCCCATAGGGTGTTAACAGAAAGGCCACTGCCTGGTGTGCCCCTGAGGATCCTAATAGCTCGGATACTTAATCATAGGGACAGAGACTGTATCCTGAAAGCTGCCAGAGTGGCCGCACAATTGTCTTTTGAGAATCATAATGTTTCAGTTTATCCAGATAATACAAGGAAGGTGGAGGCCCAAAGGAAATCGTTCATGGAGGTGAAGCAGAAACTGAGAGCCCTGGACGTATCATATAAGTTGCTCTTCCTGGCTCACCTAAAGGTATTATCCAAGGTTAAGAGCCACCTTTAACCTGCCCAAGTAAGTATGGATCTGGCTTGAGATGTGGGACAAGGCGGACACCAAGACTAAGAGAGAGTCTGTCCTTTGATTTGGAGGCTGTATCACCATGAATCAACTAGCATCAGAAAGCCTTCATAATAGACGGCGTATGACATATAGAATAACAGTCAGAGAGGCGATGGTTGAGGACACCTCCTTCGACTGGATCCTCTATTACTCTCCTGATCAGTGTGTGCATGGAAAGACTGACATAATAGATATAGCCCCACCAGCAACATCCTAGAACATTTGGACTGAATATAACCGATGACTGGGACTTGTGTGCATGCTCTGGAAATACCTCCCTCTATTTCATTTTGCTCTTGGGTTCATGAGAGTGATATTGTTGTAAAAAGAGTAATACCAAGATGTGTAGACACTACCTTGAATTGCACCACACACCTGACTCCAAGAACGTCGAAACAGAGCTTGTTCTTTAAAGAACAATGCTGGATACATAGGCTATCTTCTGACAGTAGAGGCCTCAACGAAGAAATACCATGGAGTGCCCTGTAACCTTTCTGCTCCACATGACTCCACAACGAACCCTTTAGAGCACACTACCCATATGCTCTGCGTGCGACATGTGACACACATAGTGACTATGACAAACCTACACGTCCGATTTATACCTCCCAGGTAACATCTTCCCCCCCCTCTGGGGGGCTCCCTTGCGACATCGACCCAGTCTCTCCAGCTAGAGAGCTCCACTGTGTCATGGCCGCCTGCCTAACACTCCAAGGCATGTGACCTTCAACATGGACAGGTTACCCTCACTGACTAGAAAACTCCAACTCCGTTACTCATGCTCCCTAAATGTTGACATGCGTGTCTCCACACCGGACACGTTATATGACTCGCACACTAATATTCTACATCAACGATCTACTAGTGTCTGCGAATATCACTCCAGCATGTATGATAAATACACACCCCAACTGTAAGGTGCTTTAGCACAGGCTCGAGAGAGGTTGACACTCCAGGATCATAGGGACAGCGCCCCACTCTAAGATGGCCGTGGAATGTTATGCTTCCGGTTCTCGAGTCGCGGTTTAGTGTGTGCTGTAGTCGGTCGACGTGTTTCTCGCTCTAGTCCAATGGCTAGCGATTCTTCAGGACCTAACAGTAGAAAGTATATCTAAGATACCGACTGTCTACGTCAGTATGGTTAATGTCTAATATTTAGAAAACATTCAAGTGTGATTAGCTCACAGAAAAAGTTTTCCCTACGTGATACCTGTGTTAGGCTGCATCTACCTGGATTGGGAAAAAAGGAGCAAATCACAACAGGTACGGAAATAAAACAAAACAAAGGGTGATAATGTACATTCCTAGTGCCATGCTAGAATAGGTGCTGCTAGCATGTGAGTTCAACATAAATGAACGGGTGTTCGTGCAGATCCTTAGTGAGCAATGTGGTGGGCATGCTCCTGTGGACAATTGTAAAAAATTGTAAAAACTTTTTGCTTAAAAGCAAAACACACATATAGCGTCAACAATGTCGGGTGGTATAGCTTCTAACTCACCTAATTGGTTATATATATAGGCAACAACAGTGTCCGGCGGGTTATACAGCATGTTGAACCATCAAGTATCTGGCGGGTCATGGGGGGAAACCGTAGTTAAGTGCCTGTAACTGGTAGTGTATGTCACAGGCTACTGGTGTCACAACAGACAAAGAGTGGTTACAGGTTGGCGGTCACTCCATTACCCTACTGCGGCCTCTGCATTTCAAAATGGATCTAACACAAGATTGTCCCCAAGTGTGCTATCAAAGAACCGCTATGTACCCCGGTATCGGCGGTCTCGGAAGCTGAGCTCCGTAGAGCTCAATGCGCTACCTCGTAGTAGGTCCATCCACTTTTGTGGATCACTTTTTGAACCCGATGGTTAAGGCCATGCCGACGTTCCTTCAGGACACTAAGGACGTTTTGCGTCTCTTACCAGAAATACAATACGATATCAACACCGACATTCTTGTATCCTTCGACGTAGAGTCGCTGTATACCTCGATCCCTCAAACAGAGACACTGGAAGTTGTGGGCCAGCTTTTGGAACAAAGGACCTTCCAATCCATTACGCCAGTATCATTCATCATGGATTTGGCAGAAATAGCCATGAAAGACAACTTTTTCCGGTTCGAGGACACTACCTGCCTACAAACATCTGGAACAAGCATGGGTAGTGTCTTTGCTCCGAGCCTGGCTAATTTATATGTGCACAATTTCGAGCAACAGGAGGTTTTAACATCTACGAATCCCTATCTAGTATCGCTTCATGTTTGGGAGCGATACATAGATGATATTTTGGTCATCTGGCGTGGGTCCAAGGTAGATCTGTTGTCATTCCATCGATGGCTGAATACACGGAACACGTTTTTGAAATTTACTGTAGAATACAGTAGAACTAATCTAGCATTTCTAGATTTAAAAATCACAGCGACCGCAAGTGGCCTCGAATCCGAACTTTATCGGAAACCAATGGCAAAGAACGCCTTACTCAGCTATGATAGTTGTCACCCCAGGGCCCTGAGGGATAATTTACCGTTTGGTCAATTCCTCAGGGTCCAAAGGAACTGCTCCAGTAAAGAAGCATTCAACGTCCATTCAAATGATTTGGAGGTACGATTACATGAGAAGCATTATCCAAAGAAAATAATTCGAAAGTCCAGGAAGAGGGCATCAAACAACAACAGAGAGTCCCTCCTGGAAATACATCCACCAAAGGAGAAAACCAGTCGTATTACCTTTGTGAACACTTTTAATACAAGATCAAACAAAGTTAAAAAAAATCATCAGAAAACATTGGTCGATATTGAACACAGGGGGCGATGAGATCCCATTGCCTTTGTTTGCTTTCAAGAGAGGCCAGAGTTTGAAGGATCAATTGGTCCACACATGCCCGAAGAACAAAGCACCCAGACAGGTGGGCACGTTATGGGACCTACCGCCGGTACAAGGTCACCATCCTTGTGGGGCTTGTTCGGTGTGCCCACATACTTGTAAATCAACATCTGTGAATATAGGGACAAGTAAATTATGGGAACAACGTAGATTCACGAACTGTAATAGTGAGAATCTCATTTAGTCAATTACTTGCCCTTGTCAAAAACATTATGTGGGTATGACAACAAGGAAGGTTCGGATAAGAATACAGGAACACAAAAGCACGATACGCTGTCGAAAACAAGCTACCCGCTTGACTGCCCATTTCCTAGAGGTTGGACACAGTCCTAATGATCTTCAATGGACTGTTCTTGAACAGCCTCTAATACCTGAATCATGCCCAGATGTGGGCCGCTTCTTATTTAAAATCGAACAGAAGTGGGTTTACAAGCTTAACAGCGATAAAGATGGGCTCAACGAACCTATACCATGGATGTCTCTCTGCATGTCCCTCTGATTGTATCTGAACCACTATGGATGATCTAGTATTGCCTTTCACAAGCCTAAGCATTGAATATACAAAACTTTTCTCTCCATTTTTGAAGTAGATAAATTATGAAGTACATATATATGACGTATACCATCACAAAAACGAGCATACAGATAAAACTAGATGCCAACTAATGATTGAGAGATTACTATGTATGCTCAACAAAAGACGATAGTGCAAAACTACATCTCCCGAATATCGACACAAATTAAGACTTCTTGTGTTGGGGAATAGACCAGACAAAATAAAAATATTCTTTTTTTGGAATTCTTTATAGAATTTTCATAAATTATGTCCGTGATGTTGCCGTGTGACTCGTTACCAACAAATTGAGAATACACCAACATTTAGACAGAAACAACTGTTTTCTATGAACGATCGAGCAATAGTGATGTATAGCCTACAGAAACGGGCTTGTGGAACTTCATTTCCCGGCATGCTCGTGAATCACGTGTTCCATGTCACGTGACTATCGAATCACGTGACTAATGAACGATTGGAGTTAAGAATGGAGTCCGTCTGCGGTCGGGTGCCCCCCCAGACAGTTCGGATGACTGCCGGGAGACACCGACGGATAGGTGAGTGGCGCCGAGTATTATGGTACTGTTCTTGAGTGTTCAGGCGGCTCTACTCGCGTTATGCCTTTGAACGGCATTGAGATTTTAGAAAAAACTGATCGTGTGACATACAATCTGTCAACACACCTTGTATTTTTAGAACGATATTGGGGCACTGACCTTGCAAGAACTATGACGGTAAACTTAACAATGACATGCACTAATAAGAACATATAAGATCATTGGAGCGAAGGCTATGCACTATGAGATCAGACTCTTACACGCGTACCTTGATATGAATTGTGATCTTTTTTATACCTTTTTATACTTTGTTGTTACCACTAGTCAGTACTGAGGGTCGCATTGAGACTGCACTTAACTCATGATGCGGTCTCACGGCGTACTTTTTTGCTGATTTTAGAATCGTCAATGATTGTCTCCTTTTTACTTTTACTTCTGATTTAGAGCGGTGCTCCTCCTAAACCTGAGCTGCAGCCAGGTGGGGTGAAGCGCAATAACCACAACTAATGGGTGAGTGGTTATAACCAATATACTCTTATTAGTATTTTGATTTACACATTAAGGATGTTTATGCATTAATAGAGACACCTTAGATTTGGAAATGACATAATATTGTCAACCTGTTACTTGTTTTTACATGTTGCTCCTGTGGGCGTTCCAACATGATGCGGTGGTAGTGTGTGGTTGAACGAACAACCTGAACGTTGCAGGTGATATCTTTTAATTCTCACATTGAAAAGAAGTAGTTAAATAACAACGGGTCCTGAAGAATGCATTGCAAATATTTCGCTGATATGCTGAAACATGTTGACCACTACTAACCACAGATATTATGTCAAATCTGTGTTTTTTCACTTTGTTTTTAGACTTGGGGAACTGGGAGATAACAATAAATTACTGACATCTACTCAGTTTATTCAATTTTAGTTTTTCACTTCTCACATATTTTTACACTGCTTTTTTCAGTAGGCACACCAATTTTATGATAACCTTCTTTACTACTGTACCTTGTGCACATTAATATCTGGTCATAGTAACACAGCTAAGACCACCTATCCTGCCTCCTGAGCAAAGGGGCACCCAAATGATGCGAAAGAGGGCGGTACAGTGTGGCCTCTGATGGGAACATTTCCCTCTGCTCTTGAGCTTTTTTTCACCTAGTTATATCATTTTGTTTGTTTCCACTACACTATCACATGTAGGGTGTTGGTATTGGTCTAACAGTTGAGTGACAGATATACTTTGACCTTCAGGTACTTTTGGTGGTATAAGAAGTATTTTGATCCCCTTAAGGTGTGGTTGTCGTGTATGTCCACTATGAGCGCTCTCTTGCCTGTCAAGTATTTTCCCTGGGCACTACAGAGATTATTTGTCTTTTCAGACTTTGTTTGCCAGGTGAGCTGTTGTGTTTTTTTTCCTATTGCATACTTTTTGAAGGTTTTGACCGATTTGCGCCATCAAACCCCCTCATTGCCTTGTTTTCAGCCGAGATTCCTAAATCTCAAGACTATGTTTATGAACACCATCACCTCGACTGAGCGTGTTAGGGATCTGCAGGTGTTCAGGTTTTTCCGGACAACCTGGGCCTGCAGACTTTTTATCCGCTTTCTTATGCAACCACAAACAAGTAGGGGCTGCATTGTCTACTCCATTGTAGAGCTCTTAGTTTGTTGTCTGCATTGGCAGGACCTGTGAGTTTCCAGCTAATGACCAGCTTTTCATAGCTATGCTAGTTCCAACAAGGGCAAGGTGATGAGAACCAGACAGTTTACCACTGAATCGTTGTCTGCATCAATATCTGGTATATTCACTAAAAGGAACTTCCTGAAGCCATCAGAACCCATTCCACCAGTGCAAAGTCCTCCACCTCCTCAGTGCTGTCTAGGAGTGATCCAGTTTGGGACATTTGCTGTGCCGCAATATGGATATCTGTCCATACTTTTACCATGCTTTACCATCTTGATTCTGACATTTGCAGAGATGTCCATTTTGCTAGATCAGTATTTCATGTCTTTCTAATTTGACCATGTCTTTACACCAACCAACCGGAAGGTACTGCTTGGAGATTTATTCAGGAGGGGAGAATTCTGCAGATAAAAATAGCCATCAGAATTTTTTTTACCTATATTTGATAAATATCTTTCTATTGGATAATCTACCTAAAGAATCCTCACCGATCGCTATTTCCTATGCAGAGGACACACGCTTTGCTACAGCTACCCTAATTAACAGATTTATTTTACATTGTATCCAAAGCGCATTACGCTCGCGAATTTCCGCTTACCCCATTCCCCTGGTGGACTTCACCCCCCTCCTCCCCCTTACTAGCCGAATAGAGGACACGAAGCGAGGTCACTTGCTTTCTAAACTGTATAAGACATGCCTTGTGCTATTGCCCATGGCAGATGAATGCTTGCGGGAGGGGAGGTTTGTGTTTAAGATCTTCGCTGCCCCATCCTAGATGATGTCTCAATCAATCAATCGGGGGTTTGTTAAGCGCAACTACTCAACTGAAAGGGTCTCAAGGTGCTGGGGGGAGGGGGGTGGAGAGCAGCTGCTTGGCATTCACGGTGATTCGTCGAAGAGCCAGGTCTTGAGGTCCTTCCGGAACTTGGAGAGTGTTGGTTTCTGGCGGAGGTGTGGAGGGAGGGTTTAGCATGCCTTGGTCGTGAGGAAGGAGAAGGACCGGCCTCCTTCTTCTGGTCTTCTTGATGCGCGGTATCATCGCAAGGGAGAGCTGTGCTGAGCGGAGGGATCTTTGGGACGTGGAACGAGAGGCGGTGGTTCATGTAGGACTGGACCCGTGTTGTGGAGGTCTGTGTGTGAGTGGGTGAGTAGCTTGAAGGTGATTTTCTTCTCGACAGGGAGCCAGTGTTGTGCTCGAAGGTGTTGGGTGATGTGGCAGTGGTGCAGTAGGTTGAGGACTAGTCTGGCAGCAGCTTTCTGGACGTTCTGGTTGATCCCGGTGTAGAGTGCGTTGCCGTAGTCCAGTCTGCTGCTGCTGATAGCATGGGTGACGGTTTTCCTGTGTTTGAGGGGAATCCAATTGAAGGTCTTTTGTAGGAGACTCGGGGTGTGGAAACAGAAAAAGGTGATGGCGTTGATTTGGCGGTCCATTTAGAGTTCGGAGGCTAGGATGATTCGGAGGTTGTGTGCGTGGTGTGTGGGTGGGTTCCCATGGGTGGGGGGCCACCAGGTGCCGTTCCAGGCGTCGGGGTGTGTGCTTATGATGAGTACTTCGGTTTTGTACATGTTAAGTTGTAGGCAGCTTTTCTTTATCCACCTGCCGACTGCTTCCATTCCTTCTTGAAAGTTGTTCTTGATGATGTTGGGCTCGTTGGATAGGGAGTGCATGAGTTGAGTGTCGTCTGCGTACGATACGATGTTGAGTCTGTGTGATCTGACGATGAATGCGAGCAGGGCCTTGTAGATGTTGAACAGGGTGGGGCTGATGGAGGATCCTTGTGTGACTCCTCAGGTGGTTGGTGTGCGATCCAAGAGGAAGGGAGGGAGTCTGACTCGCTGCGTTCTGCGGGAGAGGAATGAGCGGATCCAGCCGAGTGCTTTGTTCCAGATTCATGCGTTGTGGAGTTTGCAGGCTAGGGTGCAGAGTGAGACTGTGTTGAAGGCAGCAGAGAGGTCCAGGATGAAGAGGGCTACAGTCTCTCCTCTGTCGAGGAAGGAGCAGGTGTAGTTTGTTGCGGCAATAAGGGCTGTTTCGGTGCTGTGGTTCTTCCTGAAGCCTGATTGGGAGGAGTCGAGGATGTTGTTTTCGTCAATGAAGGAGGCGAGTTGGCTGTTGACAGCTTTTTCAATGACTTTCGCTGGGTACGGAAATAAGGAGATCGGTCTGAAGTTCTTGAGGTCGGTGGGGTCCGCTGAGGTTTTTTTTCATGAGAGGCATGTTTCCAATCATCGGGGAAGGAGGCAGTTTCGAAGGAGTGGTTGATGATTCTTTGCAGCTCTGGGGTGATGTCTGCGGCTCTGTGGTAGATGTGGTGGGGGCAGGAGTCCGTGGGGGCTGCAGAGTGCATGATCTGCATAGTCTTTAGGGTGTCTTCAATGCTGAGGGCAGTTCAGCTGTCCAGTGTCTGCTGTGTGGTGCAGGGGGCGGTGGGAGTGAGATCCTCGTGGAGGTTGTTGTCATTGAAGTTGTCATAGATGGTCTTGATTTTGTGATGGAAGAAGGCGCAGAGTTCCTGGGAGGGTGGGATGTCAGTAGTCTCACTGCTGAGTTGGGCACACTCTTTGATGATGCCAAAGAGTTCTTTGCTGTTGTATGCGTGGGTGGGGATTCTGTACTGGAGTGCTTTCTTCCTTGAGAGTCTGATGAGTTTGTGGCGGGCGGTGGTTGCTGCTTTGTAGTTGTCAAGTTCTGCTGTGGTTTTGCTGTTTCTCCATTGCTTTTCGATGCGTCAGCAGGTTCGTCTAGATTGTCGGAGTTCAGTGGAGAATTAGCTGGCTTTCTTAGCGTGAGGGTTGGAGTATTTCTTGAAGGGGCGATGGTGTTGGTGCAATCAGTGATCCATTTGTGTGGGGTACGGGTGGCGCTGGTAGGGTCCTCCTCTCTGGTGGTGGGAGCGGAGCCGCTGAGGGAGGCGGGCGAGCAGGTCTTCAGAGATCTTGTTCCAATTCCTGACCTGGAGTTGTAGTTGGGCGTCTGCGGGAGATGTTTGCTTTAAAGGTGAAGTGGACCCAGCGGTGGTCTGTCCATGGGAGTTCAGAGCTGTGGCTGAAGGTGATGGAGTTTCCTGCTGTGAAGATGGGGTCGAAGGTGTGTCCTGCTGAATGCATTGGTTCTGGTACGATCTGTTTAAGTCCGATGATGTGAGGTTGTTCAGAAGGGAGGTGGAGTCGGGGTCTTGTCGGTTGTCGAGGTGAAAGTTGAGGTCTCCCAGCAAGGTGTAGTTGGTGGAGGTGATGGCATGCGGGGGGATGTCGGTGATGGAGTCAGAGAAAAGTGCGCTGGTCAAGAGGGTCTGTAGATGAGGGTGCCTTGGAGGATGGTGGACGGGTTGGCCTGTATCTTGAAGTGGAGGCTTTCCATTAGGTCTGTTGGTCTGTCGGTGTAAGGTGCCCAAATGGAGGTTGTTTTGTGGGCGATGTCGATACCTCCCCAGGGCAGTCCTTCTGGGGTATTTGTGTCCTTTATGGAATGGCGATTGCAATGTCTGGTTCCGAGGTGGTGTTCGTTCAGGTTTCGTTATGGAAGGTGATGTCCGAAGTGGTGCTGTCGAGGGAGTCCCATATTTCTGTGGCATGTCTGTGGAGAGGTGAGTTATAACGGGGTATACCCTAAGAACTCGCTGACCTGGGTCAGTAAAGTAGATACGTATAAATTGGTCAGGGTCTAGAGATTAACAAAAAAACAAATATTTTACATAAATCGTGTCATTTGTAAATTATCAACATTCCATCCATGTAGTGCAAAAAACTTTTATTTAAACACCTTGTTGCCTCGATACTTGGTATCATTCAATAAGTATCAGAAGTTGTAGAATGAAGGTTAAACATATGAGAATTGTATCAATTACTTCATTGAGTCAAACAAATAATTGAAGGACATAAATATCAATTTGGTGCATAAAGAGACTTCATGTGTAGAACGGATTCACACAAATTTTCATTGTAACATATCGACGCGCTCAAAGTGATAAGGAAAGGAGTTTTTCCTATGGTTAGACGATGGGTATGATCTGGTCTACGTTTTAAAAAGGTCTCCATTGGACTTATGACGAAGCAGAAATACCAGATAAACGGATTTGAAAGCCAAGATGTCCCAGTAATATTTGTCTACCTAGGAACCAAGGATGGTCCAACTCTGATGGCCACTGAACGGCCTCTTATAAAGCGCTCCTGCCCTTTTATGTCCTGAAGAAGACCCCAGCATGAGACTTCAACCAACCCTTACATCAGGGGTCGAAACGTAGACCAGATCATACCCATCCTCTAACCATAGGAAAAACTAATGGAGTAATACAGATCCTATGTTAAAGAGCTACTTGGAACTACTGATCCTTAGAAGACTGTAAAGGCCATATTGAATACCACTGTGATTGTTTTATGGTCACAACAACCTTTACCCAGTCCCCACCTTTACCCTATCACACCCATCCCATCTAACTATCTCCTTTCCTTATCACTTTGAGCGCGTCGATATGTTACAATGAAGATTTGTGTGAATCCTTTCTACACATGAAGTCTCTTAATGCACCAAATTGATATTTATGTCCTTCAATTATTTGTTTGACTCAATGAAGTAATTGATACAATTCTCATATGTTTAACCTTCATTCTACAACTTCTTATACTTATTGAATGATACCAAGTATCGAGGCAACAAGGTGTTTAAATAAAAGTTTTTTGCACTACATGGATGGAATGTTGATAATTTACAAATGACACGATTTATGTAAAACATTTGTTTTTTTGTTAATCTCTAGACCCTGACCAATTTATACGTATCTATATGTCTGTGGAGAGAGAGCGGACGTTGAGGAGGATACATTGCAGGGTGTGGGGTGTATTGGAGTTGTTGCTGGACGGTGGAGGTGGGTCTGGGTCTTGGCGAGGTTGACGGAGAGGCAACAGATTTGGCAGGTCAAAGGTCCATGGGTGTCGAGAGATGAGGAGAGCTTGCAGTTGTTGTTCTTGCCGACGTTGAGTGCGTAGAGAGCCAGTAGGGGCCTCCCCTGACCAGTAGGTGTCTGGGGAGGGTGGGACAGCTGGGAGTCTGGAGCAGTAAAACAGGAGTGGGAGGGGCCGCGGGGGAAGCAGCGGCGGGAAACTGCTGTAGAGGAACAATAATAAAGTAAAAATAAAGTAATAGAGGAGAGACAAAGAGAATAAAAGAAAATAAGGGGAGGCACATGGCCTTCAGGGGGCATAAGAGCAAAGTAGAGAAAAAAAGACTGGAGCAAATAAATGAAGGCACAGGGCCTCGAACCGCGGTCAGCGGGGGTGAAAAGGCAGAGGCACTGCCCATGAGCGCTGTTGGCGGAGCTGCACTCAGGGAGAGCAGAACCCGAGGGATCTTAATAATAATGACATTTATAAAGTGCTTGGTTACACTATACTGGTGTGTCCCCGCACTACGGTACATTAAAAAAAGAAAACATCATTACCGGGTCACCTCCCAACCAGGGTCCAGCACCAGAGATCTACTCAGTAGGAAAAATAAAAGTTTTCAGCTTTTTACGAAAGGTCAACTCCGAGGCCTCCATCCGAAGCCCCCGCGGGAGTCTATTCCATTGCTGAGCTGCCACAACACTATAGGAGCGCCTGCCCATCCTTACCATCCTGACTCTGGGAACAGTAACCTGTCCCATCCCGCTAGATCTTAATTGGTGGGAGGGGACATACGGACTCGGAAGGTTATGTAGGTATGCGGGCCCCTTCCTTTGTAGAATCCGATGGCTCACACAGAGGGCTTTAAACAGGATCCGCTCCTTAATCGGGAGCCAATGAAGGGCGACTAAAGCCTTCCTGGAAGATGCTCTTCTGGGCAGCATCAGAACCAGGCGGGCTAGTCTCAGCGCGTAGCGGGCGCCATTAAGTAGGGGTAGGGGGAGGGCAGAACTGCTGGGAGGCGAGAGCGGGAAAACGCAGGAGTGGAAGGGGCCGCGGGGGAAGCAGCAGCGGGAAAACGTCTGAAGGGGAACGATAATAAAGTAAAAAGTAAAGTAATCGAGGAGAGACAAAGAGAATAAAAGAAAATAAGTAGAGGCACAGGGCCTTCACGCGGCACTTGTCTGGTACTTTTGCTGCCAGCAAACTAAGTTAATCTCCTCCAACCATAGGCATAAATTGATGCACTTTAAATTTCTCTGACATACATACATCACACCCAGCTCCATGGCCAAGAAAGACCCTCTCCGTCCTTCTACCTGCCATAAGTGTTACACGGAGGATGGAGATTTCTTCCATTTTGCATGGACCCGCTTACACATAGGTAATTTCTGGACAGCAATCTTTACACAATTATCCCAGATGGTGGAAACGAACATAGCCCCGTACCCATTGCTGGGGTATGTTCGGGTTGACCCTAAGAGCATTCACCGCTTTACAGCAATAGCACTATTGTTGTCCTAATGAGAGGTGGCGATATGTTGGGGAAGTAATCACTGTCCCACTGCTGCACAGTGGCTCAAGAGTCTCATGTTCCATATTACCACTAGCGAGCTGTATGCCTCACTACAACCGTCCCCATTGACGGATTCCTGCTGTCTTGTGTGTCTTTTACATGTTTGCACCATTGGTTTTACATCTCTGTCTGATTTAAAGGAAATATCAAGAATGTTGTGCAAGTGCATGTCTCGTTGGCAACCTGTTCTTTAGCTCAAATGAGTCCAATGTAAAAAGCATAGGAATAGCCCAGTCTTGATAGAATTATGGCTTGTATGACCATGTGAGTGAAGGAATTTTGGAGGGCAGTAGTGTTTCTGGAAAGGTTATGCAGTTCATCAGTAGTTGGTAGCTTGCGAAGGAATCGGATATGATGCAGAGGTTGTGCTTTGAAACGTAATTGTTATCCAGCACTTGATTAATATAAACAAGCCCTCTGGGTAAGATACTGTCTAGAGCTTCAAGCCAAGAAGTGATGAGGTGTTTTCGGTCATCTCTACATTCATGGTCTGTCTATTTTGGGTTATTCATACGTGGATAGCATTGAGGCTTGGGGAGATAATATTGGAGAGTTGTAAAATGGATTCTCTAATAATGAGGAAAGCTGTCTCTTACCTTTTTTTTGTAAAATATATTTTTATTGTTTGTTCAAAGGAAAAAGGGAAGGGAAGAAAGGGGGAGAAACAAGGAAGAAAAGGCGACAACCCCGCCGCAGATCCCACACAGGGGAGTATAACATGTTGCAAATAAAATCACTGTTGGCAATCCACAGTATTACACGCTTATCGGATAAGGGCAGACACCATACACGTGCCTTCTCAAATGTCCACATAAAGAAAAAACATCCAGGGCAATAAAGGAAAGGCGTATGAAGCCAGCGTAAGACCAGGCCCCAAGCTAAGCAGAGTCGCAACAATGAAGAAGAACAATACCCCAACTAGGACCCCCCCCAACCCCCCACCCCACCCCGGTGGTGACGACACAGCCACCCTCCCAACATATCCGGAGGGAGGACACACACAGCAATCATACTTGAAATAAGTGCAAGGCCCGGAGCGTGGGCGGACATACCGCCGATGGAAGGCCAGATGACAAAAATCGGACCAGTGGGCCCCAACGAAAGTGGAAATTCTTAAAGTCTCCCAGGAAGATGTCCGACATTCTCTCCATGCTCAGAAGGCCCCACAACCTCGAGTGCCACAGCGAAATAGCCGGCGCTTGCGGCTGTTTCCACGCCGCTGCCAGGGTAAGCTTAGCCGCACCAAGACAGAGCCACTGAATACGCTTATCCGCTTTAGTCTGGTGCTCCAACAATGGATCTCGAAGACCCAGTAGAACATGAGCCACCGAGTCCGAGATCGGGTACCCCAAGATCTCTTTGATGTGGGAGAGGATCTCCGACCAGAAGGGGCGAATGATCGGGCAATCCCACCAAATATGGTGGAAGTCGCCCAGCAGGCCACACCCTCTCCAGCATCGGTCCACAGTATTACACGCTTATCGGATAAGGGCAGACACCATACACGTGCCTTCTCAAATGTCCACATAAAGAAAAAACATCCAGGGCAATAAAGGAAAGGCGTATGAAGCCAGCGTAAGACCAGGCCCCAAGCTAAGCAGAGTCGCAACAATGAAGAAGAACAATACCCCAACTAGGACCCCCCCCCCACCCCCCACCCCACCCCGGTGGTGACGACACAGCCACCCTCCCAACATATCCGGAGGGAGGACACACACAGCAATCATACTTGAAATAAGTGCAAGGCACGGAGCGTGGGCGGACATACCGCCGATGGAAGGCCAGATGACAAAAATCGGACCAGTGGGCCCCAACGAAAGTGGAAATTCTTAAAGTCTCCCAGGAAGATGTCCGACATTCTCTCCATGCTCAGAAGGCCCCACAACCTCGAGTGCCACAGCGAAATAGCCGGCGCTTGCGGCTGTTTCCACGCCGCTGCCAGGGTAAGCTTAGCCGCACCAAGACAGAGCCACTGAATACGCTTATCCGCTTTAGTCTGGTGCTCCAACAATGGATCTCGAAGACCCAGTAGAACATGAGCCACCGAGTCCGAGATCGGGTACCCCAAGATCTCTTTGATGTGGGAGAGGATCTCCGACCAGAAGGGGCGAATGATCGGGCAATCCCACCAAATATGGTGGAAGTCGCCCAGCAGGCCACACCCTCTCCAGCATCGGTCCGACGACGCAGGGAAGATGCGATGGAGCCTGGAGGGATACAGGTACCAATCATACATTGTTTTCAGATGAGCCTCCCGAAGGCTAACGGAATGGTTGAGCGCCGCCACGTCCCTCCAGAGGTGTTTCCATTCCGTGTCAGAAATGTCCCGACCCACAATGCTCTCCCACTGCTCCATGTATCGAGGGCGAGGGGCAACTGCCGTGCGCAAGAGCAGTTTATACAAAAAAGAGATCACCCCTCTCATCGTCGAAGTGTGAAGCAAAAAGGCTTCGAAGAGAGAGAGTGGACGGGTGGCAGCTTCACGAACCCCCTCCGATGTTGCCCAGTGAAGGAGCTGGGCATGGCGGTAGCACTCAGTAGGCAAAAGACCATAATCACGCATGCAATTTTGAAAGGTGAGGGGCACACTCCCATGAAACAAGTGCGTAAGTGCCCGACATCCCCCCTCTCGCCACTGTCGGTAGGGACCCTCCTGGGCAGCCGGCGGGAAGGCCGGATTAAAGTGAATGGGGGTGAAGGGAGATGGGAAGGTGGTCCAGCGATCGTCACCAGAGACCGTGTCCCACACCTTCAGGACCGTGCTAGTGGGGGTGCTGATGTAGGCATTCTTTGGCCGGTCGATCTTAGGCTTCCAGACTAGGTCCCATATCGACCTACCTGCCACCGCCCGGTCCATATGGAGCCAGTGCTTCTCCGAAAGCTGTTGCGTCCACTCCACTATCACCCGCAACTGTGCGGCCTTGTAATACAACAACATGTCCGGGAGTCCGACTCCCCCCTCCCCCCTCGGCCGACGAAGTGTCGTGCCACCCTGCCAAACAAACTTCAGCACCATCGTCTTCAGGCGGCGGAAGAAGTCCATGTCTAAGGGAATAGGTAGGGCCTGAAAAAGGTAAAGGAACTTGGGGAGGAGGACCATTTTGAGCGCATGAATCCGACCGAGCCACGAAAGATATTTCGGTTTCCACCGGTCAAGGTCAGTGCGCACCGAAGCCAGCAGGGGGGGGAAATTCGCAGCAAAGAGTGAGCCCACAGATGGCGTGAGGCGTACCCCCAGGTACAATAAGGACGAGGGGGCCCAGGACAAGGCCGTCAGCAAGCGCAGCCGATCCACCTCAGCTGACGAAAGGGTCAAGTTCAAAACCTGCGACTTGTCCAAGTTAACTCGGAAGCCCGCCACTGCCTCGAACCGAGAGAGCTCCTCGTGGACAGGCGGTAGGGAATGAGCGGGGTCACCTAAAGACAGCAGGACATCGTCCGCAAAGAGAGATATTTTATGTTGCTCCCCCGTGAAGGGTATGCCCTTGATGCGGTCATTCTCCCGAATCGCCAGTGCCAGAGGTTCAATACTCAAAGCAAAGAGGAGAGGGGAGAGAGGGCACCCCTGTCTCGTACCTCGCGAGTGGAGGAACGCTGCTGACCGATGCCCGTTGACCACCACCCTCGAGGACGGTTGATGGAAATTTGCCCGAAGCATCGTAAGGAATTGTTGGGAGAATCCAAAAGCAGTCAGGGTGCGGAATAAAAAGCCCCAATCGACTCGGTCGAAGGCCTTCTCCGCATCTAGACCCACCAGTACAGCAGGTAACCGGAATCTAGAAGCCTTCTCGATCAAGTGAATTACCCTCCGTAAGTTGTCGTGAGTCTGACGCCCCTTAATGAAGCCGGACTGGTCGGGGTGAATGATAGCCGGCCTCAAGTCTTGCAACCGGCGGGCGATGAGAGAGGAGTACAGCTTGGCATCCACGTTCAATAGTGCTATAGGGCGGTACGAAGTACAGCTGGAGGGATCCTTCCCCTGTTTGGGGAGCACAGAGATCAGGGCCTCAGCCATAGGGCCCGTGGTTTCCCCGGCCGTCGCCATACTATTGAAAAGGGAGACCAGGCAATCTACAAGTTCCGAGGCAAACGATTGATAGAAATAGGCGGTGTACCCATCAGGCCCGGGGGCTTTATTGGGTTTCAGGGCCTTGATTGCCATCAGAACCTCCTCCCTTGTAAAGGGGGCAGTAAGCTGGTCATTGCTAAGGGCAGAGACCCGCGGGAGGGGGAGGCCAGACAAAAAAGCGTCTTGCGCCTCCGCATCTAGGGAGTCACTTTTATAAAGAGTCTCGTAAAACCGCCCAAAAACATCCGCCTTGTCCCCATCTCGATGATGAATCGTACCGCCCGGGTCCCGGATCCCCCCGATATATTCCTTCTCCCTCTTTTCTCGGAGCTGGCGGGCCAAATGGCGGCCCACTTTGTTCCCCTGAGCATACGACCCCCGACGCAAACGTAGGAGGGTAAGTTCAGAGCGGTTGGAATAATGCGCCTTCAACTTCCCCCTGACCGCCGACAGAGGTCGAAGTGTCATGCGCGAAGGGTTCAGCTTGTGGGCCCGCTCGAGTTTTTCAAGCTCGGCCTCCAAGGATTCCCGCTCAACCCTACGTAGGCGATTAAGAGCTGCATTGAGCCCTATGCAGGTGCCCCTCAGCGAGGCTTTACATGCATCCCAGGTGTTAAACACCGAGGTGTCCGAAGTCGGGTTAAGCAGGAAGAACTCCCTGATAGCTTTCCTGAGCTCCTTACAAGAGGCCTCATCACGTACCAAAGCCGCCGGAAAGTACCACTTCCGATACCCATCCCCCCCCCACCGACCACTGAAGCTGGAGCGTCATGAGGCCATGATCTGAGACGGAGAGAGGAAAAATCGCAGAAGCCCGGACATCTCCCCTAAGGGCTTGACTCACAAACACATAATCAATGCGGGAGTAGGTGTGGTGCACATGGGAAAAAAAAGTATAGTCCCTGGTCTGTGCGTTCACAGCACGGCAACCATCTATGAGGCCCAGCTCCTCCATCCTCTGTTTAGTGACAGCGGAGAAGACACCAGAGTCTGACCTTTGGGAACGGGAGCTGTCCAGAGCCTGATCCCATACCATGTTAAAGTCTCCCATGACCACCAGGTGACCCTCAACGAAGGCCCCCACCGCATCCAACAGCCCCTGAAGAAAGTTATTCTGCTGAGCATTCGGCACATACACTACCACAAACGTACACAGGCGCCCATGAAGCATTCCTTTAACCATCAACCATCTACCCTCCTTATCGCTATTCACACCCAGAGGCTGGAATTGAACGGAAGACCTAAACAAAAGCGCCACCCCTCTGTGCTTGGTAGAAGCGGAGGACCTGTATATGAGGGGAAACTGCCTGTGCCGGAGCCGGAGCTCATCCCTACGGGCCAGGTGGGTCTCCTGGAGCCCCACCACATCTAAGTGGTGATCCAAAAGGTATTTCCACAATTTCAGGCGCTTCTGCGGGGAGTTAAGGCCCTTCACGTTCCAAGTACCCAGGCTAACAGGCATTTGAGCAGATCAAGCCCCCCAGCTCACCAGCAGCGAAACCCAGCAGGGCCCCCCTCCCCAGAGCTCCCCCCCAGACAAAACCAGCCCACAAGGGCCGACCCAAAGGGACCAGCGCCAACCACAGCCGACAGGAGCGGCCCAGCAGATCAATCCACACACACACACTCGAACATTCGTCGCCACCACCCCTCCCCCCCCAGCCCAACAGCCCCCCAACCCCCCCCAACCTGTTCCCCTTCCACCCACCAACCCCCCAACAACCCAAAACACAAATACAGTAAGGCCCAAAGCGGCCAAATCCCGGAAAGAGTTCCCCAAGGGGCGTAGTTGGAGACCCAAAAGCGAGTCCCCTAAGGCCAGAGGCCGGGGTGTCTTCTCAAAAAGTACATACATATCCCCGTTACCTGCAAGGGCGTGCCCCTCCGGCACCACAGCAAGCGGCACGAAGATCAGGCCGCCTCAGAGCTCTGTTGTGACGGCGTGAGCGTGGCCGATGCCACAGAGGCCACTGCGTTGCCCCGCTCCTGAAGGCTAGTTGTGCGGTCGGGCCTCCTGCGATTCTCCGGGCCCACCCTATGCCAGGAAGAGGAACGGCGCCTTCTCCGCGGAGAGGGGCTCCGACGGTCGGGAGTCGGAGTCTCATCCCCAATCCCCAACAATTCTTTCGCTTCTCGGAGGGAGCGAATCTGTGCCAACCTGTTCTGCCAACGGAAGATAATCCTGAAAGGGTGGCCCCAGGAGTAGGAGATATTGTGCTCTCGGAGGTAGGCAGTGACGGGACGGAACTCGCGCCTCTTCTGGAGCGTTGTCGCGGCCAGGTCCTGGTAAAGCTGAGGTCGATGGTCCCTGAATTGCAGGGAGGGAATATCACGCGCCTTCCTCAAAATCCTCTCCTTGACCTGGAAGTCGTGGACACACACCAGGATGTCAGGAGGGGGGCCCCCGTTCCGCCTGGGCAAGCCCACCCGATGAACCCGATCCATTCGAATCTCCGTTACGTCGTCCTCGCCCAAAACCTGTATGAAGAGAGCCTGCACATAGCCCCGGAGATCCCCCGCCTCACCGTCCCAGGGGACCGCCCGAATGCGGATGTTGTTCCGGCGGGAGCGGTTCTCCAGGTCCTCAGCATGGGCCTGCAAGTCAATATTCTGTTCCATCAGGCGGAGCACGTCCTGCTGCAGCAAGTGCACATCGTTGGCGATGGTGAGATCGTGATCCTCTAGGGTGGCAACCCTTTCTCCGATGCCATCGACATCTCGCCGCACCTCGCGAAGACGTAAGCTGGGAGCGAAGCTCCGATATATCCTCCTTGATGGATGAAAAGAGCTCCTTCATGAAGGCCTTAGTCGCCGGGGCCTCATCATCAGACCTTCCCGACGACGAACTCTGGCCCGGGGAGGCCGGGGCCTGGGAGTTCCTGACAGCCCCCTCTTTCACCACCTTCCCCTTGCGAGAATTGTTGGCCATCTCTGCCCAGAGCGGTGCACCCAGGAGCCAGGAGAGCGTCCCTCAGGGGAAGGGAGGGCAGGCAATGGAACCCACAGGGACACCAGGCGCCTCGCAATGCCCCAAGGTCCAGAGGCGGTAACAGTGCCCAGCGCCCCAAGGCGTCCGCAGGAGGGAGGCGGGCGGCGGTGCCAGGGGAGCCTGTTCCCAGCAATGCAGATCTGTGAGGTCCACGACCCCTCTGGTCAGTAAGCGTCCGTCACCCAAGGCGCCCCGCACCGCTCGCAGGGCCGGCTGCCCTCCACAAGCTGCACAACGGGTCCGCCACGCCTCCGGGGGTCCGGCCGTCAGGGAGGCTCAGCGCCAGATGAGGACCACGGAGGCCGAAGAACGCAGCGGTCGCCGGGCAGGCAGCCCAACCGCGACTCTCCCCGTAGCTGCACACACACGTGTTCTCGTCCCCAATCCGCGGCTACACAGTGAGGCTATCCCCCGCTCCGCCGCCGCTCACAGCACGCCTCTCACCGGGGGGGGGGGGGGGCAGGTCCGCCCCAGCCGCAGTAGTGACTCGGCCTCTGAGTGAAGACCGGGTCCCAGGCCCAGCGCCAGCCGCCTCCCGGTCCAGGCCTCGATCCCCGGCCTCGAGTAGACCGCCGGCCGCCCCCACTCAGGCTGCCGCGGCCGCAGGTCCCGCCTCCTCCCGAGGCTCCAGATTCGGCGCCAAACAGGCGTCCGCCCGTGACTCGAGGGACCGGAAGGCCTCCGCCGGGCAGCGCAGGCTCTCACCCCTCTTTCCAGCCGTCGGATTGCGCCGAGTCGTCTCCCGCCTCAAACGAGGCGTCCAGGCCGGAGTGCCGCGCAGGGCCGGGGGTCAGGCAGCTCCGCCGTGTCGGGGACGCGTCTCCCGGGACCGGGTCGCCCAAGAGTCAGATCAGCGCTGATCCCCACTCCGGGGAGTCCAGGGAGCAATATCCAGGCCAGAGGAACCCCAGGTGCCGCCGCTAAACAATGCTAAGCAGGGCCAGGCGCCGGAGGGGACACTCAACACGTCCTACTCCGCCGCCATCTTGGCCACGCCCCCGTCTCTTACCTTTTTGAATTGGAATAAGGTTCATGTTTTCCCAAATGGTGGAGGTTCTCTATTGAGTTGTGAATGTTAGATTGCTATTTTTGCATTATTCTGGTAACATATAGAATATCATAGCTCGACTAGTAATTGACCAGGGCATCCAGGTCCTACTAGAGTTTTCTGACCTGCAGATGAGCATTGCTTTCTTGAGGTAGCATGAAACGAAGTCCTCTGCGAAGATGTATTTATTGTGTATGTGCCTGTCACCCATTGTGCATAATGATAATATAGTAAGAAGACTTGTATCTAATTTCTCAAACACACCAAATCGAGGTAAAACAATGTGCAGTGACTTTCTTCTGTTACATGTGGCAAGTTTTAAACACTGTTGCCAACAAGCACTTCCCACGTCTGTAACAGAATAGGATCTCTAGATATAAATCAGCATGTTATCTGAGAGTCATAAATTGTCCTTACTTTCTGTTCCTAAATTCCAATAAAGACAAATTAACTGTTGCAGTTTTTCACTGCAGGCACACATGCTGTAATCATTGCTGCTTTCCAAAGAAAAAGAGCCAAACCTAGACCTACTTTTTCTTGATCCTCTTTGATTAACCTGTTGTTTCTCGAGAATTGTGCTAACTTCTCTCATCTAAATTCCTCTGAGACCCATTGGAGTCATCTCTTCATCTGTTATATTCCCTTTCTACCACAATCAGTATCCCCCCCGCTTCCCTTGTCCTTGGCTCTCTTAGGTGGTTTCTTGTTCCTCAAATTTTACAAAACTCCAATAAATATACAACTGAAAACCTCCAAAAACTGTTACAGAATGAATTTCCATAAATCATCCAACAGCGTTTGTAAGGATCGTAGCTGTCTCCGAGTATGGTTGCTCTTTTCTTATTTGTGTGTTGAACATATAAAAAAAATCTTCTGTCCATGCTTGATGTGGAAGTCTGTCTCTCCTTATTTATTTATTTGTTATTTTAATTTAAGCTGCTCCCTCTTTGCTGGGCAGGGGGGAGGGGGTAATTACCATTGGGGTTTTGGATGAACATGAAAGTGTTTTATACGGGTGTACGTTTTCACTGCTGGCAGCATCTTTAGGCTTCCAAGCTCCTCTTTTACCTATAGAACTGCAAGAGGGTAAAGAGTGTATGTATGGTCAATAATGTGCTCAAAGCACTCGTCACTAGACTGTAACATCAAATGCAACACTCCTAGATATAAACAGGTGGAGGTAGATAGAAAAATGTTTTCACACATAAAACCCTCCTATGAGGGAGTAAGGTTAACAGTCTGTGAAAATTAACATCTTTGTTCTTGATAAGCTTCTTTAAATAAATTGTATCCGATATTTTCAGGTCATGTATATCTGATATGTTCAGGTCATGTGTCCAAATATTACCTTCTTGTAGTTGATATTTTGTTGTTTACTGGTGCAATTTTGAAATCTGTCTTGTACACTGGTTTGCATGCCTAGTTTATCTGGGCTCCTATGACTTTTGTATCCCATCATCCTAGATTAAAAGCACATGATACGGAATTTGTGTTTATAACTTTGATGCAAAGAATCTCAATTTTGGGTCACGTTCTCCTTATGTTTTTGGACTTTATACTTTCGCTTAGATGTTCTTTTCAGTTTTTTTTCGAGCATCTAACTGACATTGGTCTTTGGAGTCATTAACCTTGGTTTTTAGAGAACAAGACATTACACTTTATGTTCTGAAGCTTATTTAGCATACACAAACTTAGAATGTTTTTGAAAAAGCTGGACCAAAGCTATTGATAATTCCTGCCTACAAACCAAATTTAAGAGCCATAGGAATTATTTTAACTGTTTGCCAGTGGGGTAATCATTGATCACATGCTACATCAAAGGAGGGATGCATTATGTTCGCCATTAAAGGACCTTCACCTTAGGAGAATCTTAACATCCGCCTGATGCCTTTGACAAGCACTGTTTACAGCCAGTGAATAAATAGGTTAGCATTAACCCTAGGCGAGGTTTGCTGAGTTTTACCACGTGGAACTCCGCGAAGTGACAAAAAAATCTCAGCGGAGTTCCACAAGTGCCGTTCGTGCTGGTTTTCCTGCCGCTCGGGTAGAAATTGTACCCGAGCAGGAGCTTGCACACTTACCGCTCGCAAGCGGTGAAAAAACTCTGCTGCACTACGTTCGCGGAGTTTTCTGCACTCCGCGAGCTCTGCAGAGCGCGGAGTGCCAAAAACTCAGCGAACGGAGTGGAGTTCACCACCCAGGCCTAGTTAGAATGTAACTTAAAAAAAAAAATCTGCTTGGTAACTATAACCTCAAGAAGTTTCAGTTGATGATCTCCAGACCCAGTCTGCATCCGAACATGATAAAGTTTCAAAAATCCTCAGATTATTGGGTATAGTTAGGTCTGTGATTCCATAGGAAAGTCATTTTATATTTTCCAGAGAGCTTTGGCTCCGTTTCCTGAATGTACATGAGTAAAACATTACTCCAGTTTGGATCCTGAATGGTAAGTTTCGCACAGATTCGTCAGTCTAGGCCAAGAAAAAGAGAGGGTGGGCCGTCTCAAAAGTGTGATTTGCAAATGTAATTCCCCTTGGGTTCTTCGCTCTTCCTTTTTTTTTTTTTAATGTTTCTTTTTATTAAACATTAACACAATAGTCAGCACAAATATTCCGAACATGTTCGCACTTTTGGATATAGGGAGTTCAGACAATTACACTTCATGAATCAAGGCTGCACTATACATTTATCTACAAAGGTTGATATATATACTGATCAAGTTAATTCCTGGTCATCAAGGTCAATGCTACGGGGTGGACTACAAATATCTCCACAGTATGTGTTCCAGGCTCTCCAAATTAACGACCACTTCTTCGGGCACCCCCTTGCGACGTAGACAGTCTTTTCCCTAAACATGCACCAGTCCATATTTTTCTTCCATTCTGCTAGCACTGCTGGTTGGGCGACACCCCAGTGCTGAGTTATATTTCTTATCGCAATCATCAGTCCCAATGTTACCCGGATCCTGCCCATCCTTCCCACGTCTGTTGGCTCCCATACGTTCAGCAGACACTGTTTCGCCTCAAGGCGCATTTCTAGTTTTAAAACTTCACTCATCACCACGTGAATTTGACGCCAGTAACGCCGAATGAGATCACACTCCCATATTATGTGCATGAATGTTCCCTCTGATCCACACTGACGCCTGCACACACCCTCCTCAGCTGTCCCCATTCTGACCAGACAGGGCCCCGTGACATACACTCTCTGAAGTATTTTGAGCAGGACAACTCGTAGCCTGGCCGATATGGCTACTTCCCTTGGATACCCATCGGTCCATAGCATAGGCCGGGTCATCTATTCTACCGTCTGTGCAGTGGTTTATCGCCTCTAGGTGGGCCACCCAATAGTATTTCTTGAGGTCAGGGAGGCTGATACTCCCGTCATACCAGTTAAATGTGAGTTTGTGTTATGCTATCCTAGGCTCCACAATAGTTCTCTCTGCATTCCCTCGATCTCTCTGAAATAGCTGGCCGGAACTGGGTCTGTGTAGTTCTGTAATACGTGCAGAAAACGAGGCAAAGACATCATTTTAAAGAGTCCTGCTCTTCCCAAGAGAGAGAGGGGGAGTGCCCTCCAAGCTGCAGTGTCTCGTTTCAAACGTTGCAAAGGCGGGGTTAAGTTCCAGTTGTATCGGAGTTGAGGGTCAGACGTCCCGTATATTCCCAAGCATAGAAAGCCTTCTGTGGTGACCTGGATTGGGCACCATTGAAATTGCGGGGCGATCCCCTTGTAGTATGTATAAAAGGGACTTACTCCAGTTGATGGAGTAACCAGAGAATCTCCCGAAAATTGTGAATATGTCTAGTACTGCTATCAACGATTTCTTGGGGGTGGCCAGGAACAACAGGATATCATCAGAATATAGCGATATGTGGTCTTCCCATGATGGGCCCACCTCAGTCCACGCATGACCGGGTCTCTTCGGATCCACGCCGCCAGGGGCTCGAGCACTAGGTCAAAGAGAAGAGGGGACAGATCGTCTGTTATTCACCACGACCTGTGCCAAGGGCTTGGTATAAAGGAGCCTGATCGATCGGAGGAACCCCGCCCCAAATCCAACCTTCTTTAGTACAGCAAACGGGTAGGGCCACTCTATAGTGTCAAATGCTATTTTGGCGTTTAGTGAGACTACGATTGCTGGTTCTCTTAACGTGTCCAACCTCCTCATCACTCCATGCAATTGCCAGAGGTTCAGGGCTGTGTTTCGGTGGTGCATGAAGCCTGACTGGTCTGGGTGGACTAGGTCACCAAGTACTTTAATCAGTTGGTTGGCCAGCACTTTAGCGAGTATTTTGGGTTGTGTTGAGAAGAGATGGGTTTGTAAGACGTACAATTCAGTCTGGACTTGCCCTCTATGTAGATTGTTACTATTGTGGCTACACGCTGGTCTAGCGGCAGCTCTCCTCGCTCTCTACTCTCCGTAAACATTGCCCTCAGGGCCAGTTTATCTGGCGCAAGTTTATTCAGCTCTATTGGTAGGCCGTTAGGGCCTGATGCTTTGCCCGCCTGAAGGCTTCTAATCGCTGTTGCTATTTCGGCATTGGTAAATTCACTGTCTAGGAGTGCTTGGTCCTCGGGCGGCAGGAGAGGAAAGACAATATCTCTGAGCATGGACTGGGAGTCCTCCGATTGTTGTGTGTGTGATTCGTAGATGATACTATAATGGGCTGCGAAACTGTTTACTATTGGTTGCGGGTCTGGGAGTGCGTGGCCATCTTTATCTAGTATTTCGGGCACTAATCTGGATGTCGTGTCTTTTTTGTCCAACCATGCCAGGAGTTTCCCGGCCTTGTTCCCTAGATCATATACTCTACCCTCCGATTTCCTTGCAGCAATCTTCGCCTTGTCAGTTGCTATAGCCTTGTATTCGTCTTTTTTAAGCTTTAGGGCATGTGTTTTTTCAGGCGTCACCCCCTCCTCCAAACTTCTCTCAAGGTCGAGGACTGCACTTTCCACACTCACCAGGTCCTTCATTTTGTCTTTACGTTTACCTGCTATTAGGGAGAGCGGCTGCCCTCGGATCACGGTTTTGAATGCTTCCCACAGTGTCTGGGAGGAGTCAACTGTACCCTCGTTCTCTTGGAAATAGTTATCCATGGTCTCCGCTAGGGCCTTGCACATGGCAGGGTCTCGGAGGTAAACAAAACATGAGATAGTTCTATTTCTGTTCTGACCCGTTGCTATCTATAGAAACTGTATAGTCTCAACTGGGTACAATCACGAAATCCACAGAGAGTAATTTGTGGTGAACAAATTGTGTTCCCATGAGATACCCATCCTGTACCGCCCTACATCATTTGGGATCCTTCACCCGAAGGAAGTGGTGAACAACCACTGTGGATTAGGTAGATTGTGGCCTAACCTGGTCAAGGACTGCACAAATGTGATGGTAAAAATAATGGTATCAGGGGGTAATCTGACTAGCAGTGCAAAAAATAAAGTGATAGTGCTGTGTGCAAAAGTGGGATATTAAGATTGGGTTGTGGAAATGGAAAAACAATTTTAATCAGATCCTATCCATACCCAAGAATAAAAACAGTGCAAAGTAGTGTTTAACAAATAACTACTTAGATGGATTGTAGGTCGACATGTTTCTGCAGTTGATGTGGGGTCAAAGGATCCCCTCCTGCTTCATCAGGACCTTAATATAATGCTACTGCTGGTGTGTACAAAAATTGATGAAAAAATAATAAGCAAAGTTCATATCACCTGGAAAACCGCCCATGCAGGTAATTCAGATGGTCGCATAATAACAGTGGACAAACAAACACAGAGAAAGAACACAGTTAGTGGTGATAGTCTATGGAAAACACACTTTTTGTGATAAATTACATTTGCCAGTGATATTACTGGTCAGCGGTTTCTTGCAAATAAACCTAGCCAATGTTGGTAAACATGTTTACATCGAGAATCACGGATATCAATATATCCACTTACCCAATTTGTGGGGAAATCACTCTCCACCTCACCTGGCTACAGCTCAGGTAAAATGGAGCACCGCTCTGTTGGAAGAGAAGAAGAAAGAACTGATAGAGGAAGAACTGGCCAACTGTATTAGTCACATAATGTTGCATGTATCGAGTGTTTTTTTCATTAAATATAAGATTACTTCATTACAAACCTCTGACCAATTTGAGGTTTTGGTCAATATGTATGTTCGAAGTCATGTTTATATCAGTGGTCACTCATGGCTTGTTGCGATAGTCATGCACACAGGCCAACCGGTACTTCATACCCAGCGTGTGTTACGTGCTGGTTCCTTAATGTGAAATAGCCTGTGCTAGTAAGAAACAAGCCTCATGTCTATTTCAGAGCAGTCACGTGGTGCCGCCGAGGGTGCCGGTTTAATTGTAAACAGTCTGTCATGAATGTCGTTTTTGGTTTAAGTATCGCACTCCACAAATGAATTATAAATCATTTTAAACAACAATCCATTAGACGAAACCAGGACACCGAATTAAAAGCGGACAGTTTAGCAAGCATGTCGTTCTGATTTATGTATCGCGCTCTGCATACGGCTTTAAGCTCAAAGCTATCTCTCGAAGGAAAACCTCCAAACACGTTCACCCCGGTCCGCTTACCTGTCCGTCGGTACTCCAGGCGTCCGTCTTGGCTGTCTAGTGGGAGGTACCTAGACGGACAGGAAGCGGCCATTAGAACGCTCTGGGGTACGTGCTGCCACATCACGTGATCGTGAGAAAAACGTCAAAGCTTTTTTAGGCTGACGGGAAAAGTAGTTTTTAAGAATTTTTTCATTTACCAAAAATAAATGCGTCCGTGATTGAAATGTTTTCATATTTTGTTCGTTGCCATTGATAGTAACCATTCCCTATATGAAAGGAACTAAATTGTGTGGTTTGCGAAGTTCAACGCAAACACACTGAGAACTCTTATTCTTGTTCCGATCACGCTAAAGAGATTCAAATGGATTTAGCGCTGTTGGCATCGGAGAAATATTTATTTGCATATCGGGTCTGCTGTGTAGAATGAGCCTAGACTGACTATTTATCATAAAATATAGGCTCAAAATTCCCTAGATGCAAAGCCCGGTAATAATATGGTGACCAAGTTCAACACAGTGTCCCTTCGATAGAGGGAGGTCAATTTCAGTAGATAGATTGTTGAAAATCGGGTCAATTGTGATTATGTGGGCAGATCGTTTATGGGTCACTGGACATTTCTGGAGAGTTAATCTAGACAACAATTTCATGTCAAAAAGATCAAGGCAAAACTCGTACTCCAGATGAAATTATACTGGCCTTTTACCCTCATCAACAGAAGATCATAGGTAGGGCTACAAGCGCCTCGTGTTGAGACGGGATTACAGGGACATCCACGGGATATCTTCATTCAATCCTGTCTTGTCCGTCTGCAGTTTGTACACCCATCTTTGTTCTCGTCTAAGAAGGAATGTACTGATATCTGAGATATGTTTAGGGATCACAGGTTGTTCCAATACAGTCCAGCGCAGATCAGTTGGTAAATGGTGGACTGCTAGAAAGTGATTGGTAAGTCTAGTTGCTTGTTTATTGCAACGTATCGAGCTCTTGTGTTCCGATATTCTTATCTTTACTTTTCTGGTGGTCATACCTACATATCTCTTCTCGTATGGGCAACTGATTAAATATATTAGGTTCGTACTGTTGCAATTTGTGAACCTGCGTTGTTTCCATGCTCGTCCAGTACCAATGTCAATCGTAGTAGACCTTGATGTTTGGGGACATGCCGCGCATTGTCCACAAGGATGGTGGCCAGTGACTGCAGGCATATCCCATAAGGTACCTACTGCTCTGGGGATTTCTACTCTTGGTCTTGTGTGGACTAACTTGTCCTTTAAATTTTGTCCCCTTTTAAAAGCAAAAAGGGGGGGAGGCAGTCTGTCTTTGCCTGTATTGAGAATGCCCCAATGCTTCTTGATGATTTTGGTAATTTGATTTGACAGCATGCCGAATGTTGTAACGCATGTCATGCGTTCCGTCTTCTTTTTGGTAGGCAAAATTTCTAATAGGCTAGCTCTGTTGTTATTAGCTGCTCGTTTTTTGGACTGATGGATCAATTGTCTCGGATAGTCTCTGTTTGACAGGTCTTGTGCTAAGCCTTTAGCATGTACCTCAAATGAGGAACGGGAAGTGCAGTTTCTTTGTATGCGTAAAAACTGCCCATAAGGCAAATTATCGCGCAAGGACTTTGGATGGCAGCTGTGATAATTAAGCAATGAATTACGTGCCATCGGTTTTCGATAAAGTTCTGAGATCAAACCATTAGGCGTACTCACTATCAGTAGATCCAGGAAGGCTGTGGGTGTCGTATTCCATAGTGAACTTTAGGAACCGATTTCTCTGATTGAGCCATTCATGGAACTCCTTTAACTGGATCTCGTCTCCTCGCCACACAACAAAGATGTCGTCTATGTAGCGTTTCCATGCTCGCAGACACCTAAGGTGGGGGTTGGTGTCTGCGAGCACGTGCTCCTGTTCGAAATGGTGCACGTACAGATTAGCGAGACTAGGGGCATAAACGCTGCCCATACTAGTCCCGCTAATCTGCAAGTAGAGGGAGTCCTCAAAAGCGAAAAAGTTCTCTGTCATTGCCAGAGTGGCCAATGTCATGATAAGACTGACAGGTGTTATGGAGTTCAAGTCTCTGGCAAGCAACAGTTCCTCTATGACCTCTAATGTCTGTTTGTGGTATCGAGGTATATAAGCTCTCAACATCAAATGACACTAAGATGTCAGTCTGAGTATCGAACTCGATGTTGGGTAATAGCCTCAAGACGTCTTTGGTATCTTTTAGAAACGTCGGCATTTCTTGCACCATTGGTTGTAAAAAAACATCGACGAACGTCGATAGAGGTTCCAGAAGAGAACCCATCCCTGAAATGATGGGACGACCTGGAGGAGGACGTTGGGTCTTGTGAATCTTTGGTAGTTGGTAGAAATATGGTGTTACTGGGTTGGATGTGCGGAGGTATTGTCCTTCCTTTGGAGTTATCCACCCTTCTACGAGTGCCTCTTCGACAATATGTCCTATCATACTTGTTAATCTCCCCGTGGGGTCTTCTGAGAGTTTCTTGTAGGATCTAGTGTCATTGAGTTGGCGCAGGCACTCTGTATGATAGGTTTCCACATCTAGAATAACTACTGCTCCCCCCTTATCTGCAGGCTTGACTACAACAAGGAGATTCTCTGCCAATTCCCTGATGGCATCTTGTTCTTTTCTGGATAAATTATAGAAGATCTTCTGCTTGGATTTGAAGAGTTCCTGCATATCATGATTGACTGCCTCCTCAAAGGTGAGTACTTTAGGTGGCAAACCTAAGATTGTAGGATTGAAGGTCGAAGGTTTTTTCAATCCTGTATTTTCGGTAAGGCTGGTATGTGCCATTTCTATTGTCTTGTTGGCAAACAGATAGTGGAGTCTGATCTTTCGGTAAAATTTGCCCAATTCGATCTGAACCTGAAATGGGTCAGTAAGATTTGTGGAAACAAAGCCTAAGCCTTTGTTTAGTACCTGTTCTTGAGTCTCTGTGATTTGTTGTGAGCTCAGATTGATAACTAAACTTGTGCCGCCAAGGGTCTCGGAGGTGCCACGGGTTGACAGGAGCCACCTTGCCCCCTCTCCAGCGCCACCTGCGTCCAGACTGGGGAATGATCGGAGATACCCGTAGCCAGATGTCTTATTTCACGGATTTTCGTCAGCTGTGTGGAGGGGACGATAATGTAGTCAATTCGTGAAAAACTGTAATGTGCCCCAGAATAAAATGTGTGTTGGATACTGTCTGGATGGACACCCTCCATGTGTCAGCTAAACCAAGTGTTTCCTGAAAATCTGGCAGCCATCTCGCCCCTGTGCCCGTGTCCCGTGGGGGACTTCTGTCTACTTCTCCAGAGACCACGGAGTTAAAATCTCCTCCCATTAGTAATAGGCTGTCCGGCAATGAGAGCAGTACCGTTCCAAGGTCCTTGGATGTCTGGGCCTGCAATCCCGGAGGGACATAAACTGATAAGCAGGTGACCATAAGCCCCTCCCACTGTCCCGTGATGCCTATATACCGCCCTAAATCATCAAGTGGATTGGATCATAAAGGGAAAGGAGTTGCTCACCATTATTCCTGCCCCCCGAGAGCCGATTGTAAAGCCTGCAGATGGGTCTCTTAAGGACCACGTCCGGCGCCTGTCTCCTGATTTATTGTAACACCACACTGTGCTTGATCTTGTCTTGCAACCCATTTACATTCCAGCTCAATATTTTAAGATTGCAGACCTTCCCCATGAGCATTCAGGTAATCTATATTGGTTTTCTCTCCCCATATTGCGGTCTTATTCTTTGCTGACTCAAAACATACAAAATGCACACCGGTAATCCAAACCCAACAACCCTCCTCCTGCCCCCCCTACACTTGAGAACAACCCCCCTCCCTGCCCCCCTGCGCTTTAGGCGCAAACCCGCGAATCTTCCTAACTTGCAGTGCGCCTGTCACCCAACGTACACTAAAAGTAGTAATGTGGGTGTGTAAGAGTCTCTCCACCCCCACACACACACACCCAAACATATATACTGAAAATGTCTCATCTGCTCTTTAGGATAGCAAGTCCCACGATCCGTGCCCCTCCGAGCACTGCCGGAATCCTTGATGACATCTGCCCTCTTGTCTTGAGTACTGAGGCCTACATCACCACTGGAGGCCATATAGTTACATCAAGGGTATTCGGCGTCCTAGATTTTTGGCTGAGTTATGGTCGGGAGAGCGCTTTAGTCTGCTGTTCCAGGGTAACATTCCCTATCTCTACGCCGGTTCTTCACTCTTTGATACAGAAAAAAATAGCTGAGCGGAATTACACCAAACTTAACTCAAATTACACAAGTTCATCCACAGATTGTGCTTTTGTTGTTTTGGTGTAAATCTGTTCAGTAGTTTTCAAGAAATTAGCATTTAAAAAGAAGCTTGGGTTAGGCATGGAGAGGTTAGATTTGAAAGAGAATTTGACATTTGCAAAGTTGCATTTTTGATTTTTCCATAACTTTAGCGATGTTTGACACATTTGCGTGAAATTTGACAGATGGTTAGCAAACTCTTTCTTTTTTTAAATTTCTGTGGAATCTTGAAGGGAGGCAATTTTATAAAAGTGGGAGGGGTCAAAAACACATTAATGTGTTTGTAACTGTGACATAATTTGACTAATCCACATGAAGTGTTGTTGATATTTAGCATGTTTATTCTTCTGTGGCCTTGCCACATTTCAAACAGATCAATCAAGGGGGGAAATAATGATAATAGAGAATAATGCTAATACATTTGGTGCTCTGCAGGAAATTTGGAATATTCTTATCAAATTAATCTCAGTGCAGGAATAATAATAATAATAATAATAAGGGAAGCTTGTAAAGCGCTTGGTTACGCTGAAAGCATGTCCCCGCGCTACAACTGAAGAAAAACTCAGAGCAGAAGCAAGAAGAGAGCTCGATTATCTTGAAAATAGGTATGTTTTTAAGTTCTTCCGAAAGCTGGATTCGGATGAGTCCAGGCGGAGATTAGGAGACAGGGCATTCCAGCTCTTCGCTACCAAATGGCGAAAAGAGCGTCCTCCCATGCGGGCCCTTTTAACCCTAGGGACCTTTAATAGGCCTCCGTGTGAAGAGCGCAGAGCGCGTGATGGTACATACCTAGTAACTAGGTTCTGAAGTGGTGTTGGTGCTTTCTTAGCAAGAATACGGTGACAAGTACAGAGGGCTTTAAATTCCACTCTGCTTCTCACTGGCAACCAATGGAGGGTCTGAAGGGCACCTTTGGAGTCTGATCTTTTTGGGATTTTTAAGATGAGGCGGGCTGCCGCATTCTGTAATACCTGGAGGCGGTTTATTGCCTTACAGGTTGCTCCGAGGTACAGTAGGTTGCTGTAGTCTAGGCGCGATGTGACAAGGGCATGTACCAGCGTTCTCCGGGCGGACATAGGAAGGAGGACAAGGACCTTCTGTAGGGTTTTTAAAACGCTGAAACAGACACCTGCCACCCGATCTATTTGGGGTCCAAAAGACAGGTCAGCATCGAGCCAGACACCAAGGTTTTTGACTTCCTGACGGGGCACGGGAGCCTCACCTAGGCATGGAGGCCACCACGCCGACGACCAGACAGATGGGTTCCTCCTCACCACGAGCACCTCGGTCTTGTTCCCGTTTAATTTAAGGCAGTTAATGGACATCCAGGTTGCAAGATCTTGCATGCAAGCCCTGAAGCTGTCCATGGCAAGTCCGGGTGCACGTGAGAGGGAGATAACCAGCTGCGTGTCATCGGCGTATGACACAATGTTCAATCCATGGCTCACGGCAATCGGAGCCACTGGAGAGACATAGAGATTAAACAGGGTTGGGCTCAGGGACGATCCCTGGGGAACGTCCTGGCCCAGTCCTATGTCTCTGGAGTAGAAATCACCCTGGCGGACTTGAAAGCTTCTCCCAGTCAGGAAGGATTGGATCCATTGGAGTGCAGCTTCAGATATTCCTCCGTTATTCAGACACTGTAGCAAGGTGGCGTGAGCTACAGTGTCGAATGCTGCACTCAGGTCCAATAGGATGAGGGCCATGGTGTGACCCTCATCCACCCCCTGACGTAGGGTCTCCACCGCCGTTAGCAGCGCAGACTCCGTTGAATGGCGAGGACAGAAGCCGAATTGGGTATCATGTAGTAAGGCAGCCTTTTCCACGAAGTCCATCAATTGCATATTGACCGTTTTTTCGGCTACTTTAGCCAGGTAAGGTAGAAGTGAGATTGGGCGGAGGTTCTCTAGTTTCTCAAAACTGATAGTGGGTTTCTTCCTTAGGGGTAGAACCACCGCCTTTTTCCAATCTTTGGGTACGGTCTTGGTGCTAAAAGACATGTCTAACAGATGTCTGATGTATGGTTCCAATACCACCAGACTATCTGTCAGACGTTTTGGTGTGGTAGGGTCCCGTGGAGAGCCCGACCTCACAGATCTGCAGATTTTTAGGAGATCTTCTGGGGGCGGGGTAACAAAGTTGGTCAGTCTGTGTCTATCCCCCCAATCCCTTGTGCTTTCCACAAATTCTGTCCCATTTATGGGCTGAGTTGGAAATGCCTAGTAGATTTTGGATATTTTTCTGCAAAGAAGTCAGCGATCTTATCGCACGATTCAGACGAACAATCGTCTGGGATAGTTGCAGGTTTTCCGCTCGAAAGAGTTTTGTAAAGCGAAAACAGCTCTTTCACTGAGTTACCAGCTTCACTAATTCTGTCCGTATAATATGCTGTTTTGGACTTTCTAATTAGGTTATGGTAAAGTCGCCTCTCAGACAAGTAGGCGTTTCTGGTTTCTTTGGAGAAGGTCCTGCGCCATTCTCTTTCGGCTCTCTTCAGTGCAGTTTTCAGGACTCTTAATTCATCGTTAAACCATGGGGCAGTTTTTTGTACACGGCCACCAGATTTGGCTTTTAGAAGAGGAGCTGTGCAGTCTAGTGCCTCATGGATGCGTTTGCAAAGATTAGTATTGGCCATGTCAACATCATCCCCCCCCAGGGCTCCCCCCTTTAGTCAGCGCCTCGCAGAATTTAAGCTGAGAGAAGGTAGCCCATTTTCGCCTGAGGTGGTACAGTGGTGTTGGCTGCGGGGGTCTACTTCCAGGGATTCGTATAGAAAAAGGGACTAAATTATGATCCGACCAGGGGATGGGTATAGGGGTCATGGCTTCTACTTCCCCCCCAGTTGACAAAGATGGGATCTAACAGGTGACCCAACTGATGAGTTGGGCCGTTAACAATTTGATTCAATTGGAGGGCTCCTAATGCCTGACTGAAATTCTTGCTAACACTGTCTAAGGGGTTGTTAAGATGTAAATTAAGGTCTCCAAACCAAAAATTTATCTTTGCACAGTGCGGTCTCTATAATGCCTTCAACCAGACTCTCCTCAAACTTGGCTATAGGGCCTGGGGGTCTACAGATTAGCACGCCCTTTAGCGTGTAACTATTGTTCACTATAATAGTGAAACTCCCTGCCTCACTGTCCAGGATGGGAGAGCAGTCTAATTGGCATCGCAAGCTTTCTCGGACTACAATTGCAATGCCCCCTCCTCTGCCTATGGGTCTGTCCTGTCTATGTATTGTGTATCCTACTGAAAGTGCCTCAAGGGCATCAGATGTAGAGTCATTATCTAACCATGTCTCTGTTAGAAACACGAGATCCCACTGTTTTTCAGTGAGTGGATCATAAAGGTCTAACTTGTGTTTCCGTAATGATCGTACATTAAGCAGTCCACAATGCATGGTGTAGTCCGTACTGATCGTATTCTTACCAAGGTCATAGGAGAAGTGACAGTATTCGCAGCCTATGTTATCCTCCACTCGTAAATCTCAGGAATCTCAGACTTTATGCAGATCTGAGAGTGGTGAGTCAAAAACAATGTATTTGCTAATAGCTTTGGCAGTTTTACAGACCTGCACAACACTTGGCATACACTGTGTTTTCTTGTGATTTGAGTGTCATGTAAACCTATCATAGGGGTAGTCAAAAAAGTCAAAAAAGCAACATTTCTGAGCTTAGCTGCCGCGTGAATCTGTGCTCTATGCTACAGAATAAACCCTGAGGGTAATTATAGCAAATTGACATAAAACAAAAACATAGGAAAGTGCTGTTACTTCGTTTGGAACAAACCTAGATAATGTAAGTCGGTTTGAAAAGGTTAAAAGCTAGAGATATCTGAACCATTAGTATCCAGACAGTCCTCATACCAAGGTTTGCAGATTGTCCGTGGAACTAATTTAAAAAATAAAAGCCCCCATTGGACAAGCTAAACCTTTAGCTCATTTTGTCCATTTTGAGTAAGCAGCACCTAGGGTTGGGCTACGAACTTATTAAAAAGGAGTCCACATATACAATACCTGGGTATGCTACAGGTCAGGACCTATGGCCAACCTGTGCTATGCATGTTTGAAGGACTTGTACAGCTGGGGTTGGTAGTCTGAGGCAAGTTAGCAGATTTTTAGCAAATTACACTTTCTTACCCCGCCCTCCCAGGACTCTGTCCTCTGTTGAAGGATTTGCATGAAACTCCATATAATAAGGGTGAGCTAAATATGGTAAGGCTCTGCCAAATTACATACCAGTCATTAATATAACATCAGCTATTAGCAAGTACAATCATTTTCACCCCTGCTTTAACTTTGCCCTCTTTATTCGATCTACCTGAACCTTGAGATCCCTTCACTAGGTTCAACAAGATACCATCATATTAAAAATCTAGCTGATCCATATATCAGCACCAAAGGTATTTTCAAATTATCACTTTTGACCCCCCTATTTCTTCAACCCTTCCTTGTTGGAATTTCAGGAAACTCAGTGTATTATATAAAGCTCTGCATATTTGCTAAACATAAGGGTCTGCCAAAGTGCGTGCAGATCCGTCTTAAGGCATTAAAGTTATTAGCATATGAAAGATTTTAATGCCCTCCTTTACATTTTCTTTTCTTTGATTGTTCTACATAAAGCTTCACATGCCAAGACAAAATATAACACGTTCATTTTTTGCCAAATTTCTTGCCCATTCATAAAATTATATCACGGTTAATAAGTGAACATTTGAACATCCCCCTTGTAAATGTTGCTACCCATTGATGGATCAGCTCAAATTTGAGAACTGTAGTCTAAGTAGTGAGCTAAATATGCTGAAGATTCGTCAAATGTAACTAAAGCGGCAAGTCAAAATATATGTATTTTACACAGGTGGTGATCATCCCAGTGTAGATATAGTTCGGTGTATTGGTTTTCATAGGAAAGGGATTTTTTGTTTTCTTACAGTTTTCTTTGTCTCTTTAAATCTGCACAAAACAAGTTCATCCAGTTTGCATCCTTCATCATAAGTTTTACAAAGATCCATCCAGAGGAGTGTTCCAAAAGTGTGATTTCCCCTTTTAATTCCCCATGGAAAGTTTTCTCATAGATGCAGAAAAGATGGTTGAATGAAAATAAAGATGCACCCCGTACCGGATGCACAGCTTTAATTTCCATTGCATTCCACAAATGCCAACAACTTCATTTTTTTCTCTAAGCTCTTTTATGTTATCATTGTAATCAAAAGTTTATCATTTCTTCATGTTTTTTGCACACATCACAAGAGAGGTGCTTACATCTTCACTGAATTCTAAATGATGCAGAAATGCTAATCCAAGTCTTATCCTGTGCCACGATAGTGTGCGTAAGTTTTATCCACAAACATAAATCTTGTTTACACAATGCATTTCGGGCCTAATATCTGGCCCTTCATCCGGGATTTGTTTATCTAAAATGCAAAACACATTGATTAGACTATGCTTAACCCAGTCCCACTCAATAATTAATGCACATAACCGCCCATGACGCTCCCCCAAATCAACGTTATCCCACTAAGGAATGTAGCTTAGTGCTACCCCTTTGAATGAATACCTCTACTTTCTATTCCTGATCCAAACTACCTTTCTCCCCTCGTGCCTCTCATCAAGTACAGCCTCTGTAATCATTACATAACCCCCACCTCAATGACGTCCACCTCAATTACATATTACTCCTCTCCCTTAGTCCTTCTGGTCAAGTGCCCCTTCTATGTTCACTACACTACCCCACCTTACAAACATCCGTTCGATTTCCGTAGTGCAAACTTCCTGACTACTTTATCATTATTTGTTATCCTTCCCTTTCAAACTGTCCGCGCTATCGTCCTTTCAACTCCTCTATCACCAATGGAAATAAACACATTTTTCACAAAGCTATAACTTTACTCAAAAAGCATATTTAAAAAAAATATATATATATGTATGTGGTGTAAATCTGTTTAATAGTTTTTGAGAAATTAGCATTTAACAAGGTGCTCAATGTGGGCATGAAAGGGTTAACCCTGATAAAAGTTAGAGATATCTGGGCCATGCATTTGTGGAGGATCCACAGTACTGTGAATCCCAAAAAAGAGAACTAGATTCTGATTGGCCGTGTGAGGACTTTTTTCCCATTGGCCATTTCGGTACTACAGATCCAGAGAAGTAGTGATATTGGAACAATCGAATTGGCTAGCGGCAACATCGGTAACAAATGCTGTGGCTTCTATTACAGGACTCTGAGTCCGAGTGCTGAAGAAAGGTGAGAATGGATACATAAGAGTGCATGCTAAGCACACTCTAACCTCTGGCCTTTGTGGATGTGGTGGAAGGAGTGCTCCCTCTGTTGTTAAAAAATTTAAATATTTTGTTTAAGGATCTGTGGTACTACAGCAGCACTTAGTGGGCAAGGTTTGGCTGTGTGCAGTGGTGATTGGCCACCAGGGAACGAGGATTGGGCAAAGGGCCTGGGGCAGCGGGAGTTCGGTGCAGGACGCAGAACCCGCATCTGGTTGGAGCCACTCCAGTGCCAACTTCAGTTCCTGGTGCCCCTTCCTATGCTTCTTCCCATCTGCAGCCCATAGTGTTATACTACTCCAAGCAGAATTCACCTAAGCTGTGCCGACTCTGACCGGCTCGCTGATTCTGATACTTTGCCCATACCACGTGGTATGGCATAAACTTTACAGTCTTTTCGGCACTAACTTGGACACTGACAATTATGATGAAAGGGATGATTATGTCCCACAATGGGATGAGGAAACTGGTATGAGGAACTCCAAGATGCCAGTGGTCTGGATCCTTCTCCAGATACTGGCCTTCTGTCCCCCCCAGCTCTGTCATTAAGGAAAGTGCCTCCTTATGCAAAGGGTGGCAGAAGACTTAGACCTACAGCGCCCAACTATGGAGGTTCAAACTAATGCCTTAACTGAACTTAAACTTCAGGCAGGTAAGGTTCTAACAGAGCCTCTACTGCAACTTAATGAGGCCCTCACAAATACCTTTGGGCAAAATCATGTTCAGGTGCGTCTGTTAATAGGCAACTCGCTCATCACCGTAGTCCTGCACCAGACGACCCAGCCTCGCCGACACAACATCCAATTCCAGAGAATTTTGTGAAAGAGGCCTCTACCAGTAGAGTCATCCCCAAAACCTTTCCTACCACTTCACCTGATCGTGAGTCAAAAAGAAAAGACATTTGGCAAGCAAGCTTTCTTCTCTGCAAGCCTTGCTCGGAGGTCAGTGAACGCCACTGTCTTCTAAGCTGCTGCGTGCCATTGAGACACGGAGGCACAAGTTTTACCAGCTGTTCCAGGCGACCTTTGGGCGTCCCTTACTCTAGCTATTCAGGTTGGTTGCATGCAGCAAAATTGTCATATGTTTTGGCTTGGACAATACCAACGGTTTTGATCGAGCAATGGGCAACGGTATGGCACTTTGGTGCCATGTCTAGATGGGGTTTGGGGCCTTCTCCGGGGATGTCCAAGTATCTCTGTAGGCATGCTCTTTGATGGCTCTTGCCTCTTGGGCTGATTTGGCCCTGAACAGTTTAAGGAGAGAAGCGCCAACATTATGTTCCTTGGGTCTTTCTGCCCCCCAGCAGACCGTTCCTCCAACATTTTCGCCCTCTCTGTGGCCACACAGACTTTTCTATTATGCCAACGCTAAATCGAACCAGCTGCCCAGCAAGACTTTCAGTTTCTTTCATATCAAAGACAATGACTCCCACAGACAATGCCCGAGACAGCAGAGATAACATACAGCTCAGTCCCCTGCTCCTCCAGCACCTACAAAACCATTTTAGTATGTGCCCCCCTGTAAGAGGCAGGATCCGATGTTTTTTCCAAGGAGGAGGCCATCATATCAGACAATTGTACATTGGGGCTACACCCTGCCATTTCTTTATAGCCTTTCACCCCACCGCCCTTTCCAACACCATTAGTTGGGCTGATGGAGGATCATCTCTCTGCAGCAAAAAGTGTTCGGCCTTTTAACCATAGCAGCCTTGGATAGGGTTCCAGTCTTAGAAGTAGGAAAAGAGTGTTACTCCTGCTACTTCCTGGTGCCGAAGCAGGACCGAGGCCTTCAGCCTATTTTAGATGTTTGCCTTCTTATCACTGTCCTGTGGAACAACAAATTGAAGATGCTCACACTATTCCAGGGTCTTGCACCCGGCCCTGCACAATTTGCATCTCCATGCCTGGAGATTGAATGGCGGACTTTCACCTCTTTCAATTTTCCTCTTCAAGTTATTGATGGAATTTTCGTGGCGAGGCACCCTTTCCACAAAAATTATCTGTGCCAGTCCCTGGGATAACTTTTGGCTTGTTGTGGCATCCAACAAATTGATCCCCTTGAAGCCAAGTTGTTTTAAGTGTTGTTGTTTGTTTTGTCCCTACTCCAGCAAAGCTTTCTTTATGCACTGCGAAAATCTACATGCAGGCGTTTTCCCGAGTTTTCTGCTGTTGCTGGATCAGGCTTCTTTATTCATAACACTGGTTGGGCTGAAATTGTTTAAAGTTATGAAACATTTGTATGATTGAAATGGTATGGGCTGGTAAACAAGCTCGTGTCTCTTGGGAACTCCTCACCTTGCCTCTTAACCAGGGGGGAATGGGTGCGCCATATGTTGCCCTGTATGCCTGCTGCGCCAAGGCTCAGTTCGTACACCAGTGGATATTTCCCACCCTGTTTCAACCCCACAAAGCTATTGAAACAGATAGGTCTGCTCCGACACCATTGAATGTGGCAGTGTTTTCCAAATTCTCAAGGCCACGGAACGAAATGGATACCACCGAAACGCTATGATGGGTGTGGGATAATTTACGTAGTAGGGCCAAATATGACCTATCATTTGCTATCTCTGGCCCCCTGGCGTATAACCCTCAGATACCGGCGCTGACATGTCACGGAGAGGTAATGTGTGCTGAAAGGTTAGGTTGGTCGACATATGCGGATTTATATCCTGGGGACATTTTCCTTTTCCCGCCAGAAAAGGAGGGGGCGGATGCCTCATATTATTCTGATCTGCTTCTCTACTACAGGATTTGCGATACTTGTTGTAAGATGCGTAGTTCTTTCCCTGCGTCTCCACCTACACTTAAAGCGCTAGAGGGGATACTGACACACATGTCTCCGCATAAATTAATCACACACATATACAGTGCCATGCAGTTGTCCCACCCCTTTGTTATACACAAATCTGTGGAGCACTGGAATGAGGACTTGCCTTCGCCACTGACTGATGAACAATGGACATGTTGCGGGCAGATTGAATTGCTCTCCCCAAACTATAAACTTTGATACATTTTACATTTTTGCATAGGTTTTACAGGACCCCTGCCCAACTTTTACTCATGGGACTCTGATATGACACAAATGCTGGCGATGTAATGCACCACAGGCCCCTTTTTTACACATGGCTTGGCACTGTCCCAAACTGGCTAAGTATCGGGAGGATGTCTTTGCAATAATTACCAGGATGCTAGACCTTAGGCTGGAGCCGACACCCCTGATGGGTATTCTAGGTAGGAAAGATACCCCTGTGGAGACTCGCCGCCTTCTGGCGATGCTACTTCTGCTGGCGAAGAGATGGGTGGTCATGTCCTGGGGGAGGGCGGGAATCCCAATGACGAAGTCATGTATTGCTGACATTGTCACTGCCAGGAGCAACTAAATATGTTCAGGTAGCTTATGCCGGCAGCTTCCAGGCCCCGCGATATTTGGGGTTATTTTCAAGACTGGGGTAGGACTCGGACTCATATGTCCAGAGAGGTAGAGGCTTTTTAGATGCATAGTATATGCCATAGGATGAAACATGTCAGGCTGTGTGAGGTCGGGTAATGACCTGTGGTCGCAGATCCACTCATAGTTAACAATAATCATTTGTTGCTGTTTTACATGATGTGATTCTTTGTAAACCTGTTTTGTCACTGCTGTGATATGTCGTAATGTTCTACTCTGCTATTACATGTGATTATGATCCTGTGCTACTTATCTATCTTTTTGTTTACAGTTGGGGTTTTTATTTACCTTCCTTCAATATACTACTTTATGCACCCATGTTCTGGTACGCGATTATGTAAAATCATTGCAATTAGTCTTGATGTGCATTAGTACGCTTTACACTCCTTGCTGTACTTATTCAATAAAAAAATCAATAAATAAAAAATAAAATATATATATTTTTTTTAAGTTTGCCCTTTTTTTAAAAACTTTTTTTTGTATTCCTCATATACCAATAATGGGTATTCTGGATAGGGTATCTCCTCCTCTCGCCATTGCGATGTACCGGCCACCAGGATTAAATTCAAGGAATTCAATCCAAAAATAGGAGAGAAAAGAGAATCCCCCTCCAGGCTGGACTGTTTGGTATGTCCACTCCATACCCTTTAATCTGGAAGACCCTTGGTTGGGTAGGAGACAAAGCACCGACAGTACCCGGGTAAAATCATAGGAATCTTCTCATCTGTTCCGCCAAGCCACCAAGGCCGCCCAGATCTTAACAAGGCTTGAGCCATCACAAGCAATATCAGATTCACTGACATATATGATATAACTTAGACAATCAGCAAAGGTGGGAGCCTTCTCTGATTTCCAGGATTTACATATTTCCCGTCTAGCCAATACCATTATATAAAATAAGAATGTGGTCCTCATCTCATTAAGCTGGTACTCTTCCCCTAGCCCAAAAAGGATAATCATGGGTGTAATGGCTATATGAGTACCCAAAACTTCTGTTATAAATTCTTCGATTTTAGTCCAGAAAGGCGATAGTCTTGGGCACTCAACAAACATATGCACATCGTCCGCAGTAGAAGCCTTACAGCGTGGGCAGCAGTGTTCAAGGTTCATAAACTTAACCAGTTTCTTAGGGGATATATACGCTCTGTACAGGGTGAACAGATGATTTCGTTTTAAGGGGGCTGATTTCACGACTGTATGTAGTAGTTTAAAAGAATCACCCCATAGAGCTCGTAATTTTTCGCCCTGCAAAGCTGTTGCTTCTCCCCATAGTTTATTAAGTTCAAGTTCTGTGACCTCATCCTTCTCATTTAAAGCCTCATACCAGAAGGAGATCTCTTTTTTCCAGCTCCCTTTTTTCTTTACCAGATCAAACTTAGGATTAGCTGTTAGACCCCAAGCTATCGTACTCCACCAGCTAGATAACTGATAAAATTTGAACCTGGTAAGAGTTCCGTTTGTCAGATGGGAGAGTGAATCCCACCCCAGTAACTCTGAGTCATCGAGGAGCATGATACCAGCTGTTCTGAGGGGGAGTGATAATTGATCCCTGAGACATTCGGGTGTTCCCGGAGAGTCCCATATAGGGGCCAGAGGTGTATAATAGGGGATATCTAGTTTTTTTTCTCAGAAACACCCAACTTCTCAGGGCCGTTCCCAATATCTTTTGTCTGACCTTCTTGTAGAATTTTGGATCAACAAACCTAAATAAGAAGGATTCATGCCCTAGGGGGATGCTATGTAATAGCGCCTGAAATAGCCGACCCAAGCAAGATGTATCAGCTTTGTCGGCCATTAGTCTAAAATTTTGAAAGTGAAAAGCATGGCAATAATGCAGGATGTCAGGCATAGCAAGTCCACCTGTCTTCAGCTTTTTTCTCAATTTTTTCATGGAAATTCTGGGCGATTTAGAGTTCCAGATGAAAGATCCTATTCGTCCCTGCAATTTGGCAATATCCTTGGGGTTAAATGACAAAGGTATCGAGTTAAAAAGGAATGTGATCTTTGGCAAAATAACCATTTTAATTAGGTTTACCCTCCCGAAAATGTTCAATGGCAGTCCCGACCATCGATGTAAAAGTACACTTATATCTTTGTAAACTCTGTCCAAGTTGACTTTGGAAATCTCGGAGATGTTCTGTAGCAAATGTACACCTAGATATCTCATCCTTCAATATACTACTTTATGCACCCATGTTCTGGTACGCGATTATGTAAAATCATTGCAATTAGTCTTGATGTGCATTAGTACGCTTTACACTCCTTGCTGTACTTATTCAATAAAAAATCAATAAATAAAAAATAAAATAATTTTTTTTTTTAAGTTTGCCCTTGACAAGCTATTGCAATGGTTTAGCTTTTATTGCATGCATATGCTGCAAAAATTAAAAAAATAAAGTATGCTATCACTTAAGCATGCCTGGTTTTATATTTGCAAAAAAAAGACATTTAAAAGCATTCACAAATGCAGTTGTTTTACTAGTTTATTTTTATTTAAATAAGCCTTTCCGATCTGTTTTTATTTAAATAAACCTTTCAGTTCTGCTAAGAATTTGTATTATTTGTGAAGGATTTGACTAACCAAGGACTCACATAGCAGGCAGCTGCAACGTCACTTGAACACTTTATAACTTATGTTAAAAAGGAGTGTAGGAAACATAGGCAGCATGTAAAGTTATTATAATGAAATACATCAATGAAAGCATACTTTAAACCTGCTTTGCTACTGGAGAGAAGGAACTATTTCTAGGCGGATGTGAACAATCTACACATGAATTGTGAAGACTCTCAAAGTGAAGGGAGCCTATGGGAAAAGTAGGCCGTCTCATCGCTCAATTACATATGCTATGAGCAAAATGTGAATAGGGGTTTAACAGATCACTGTATGAGGCTAGCGCACCAAAATCCCTTCTATATTCCTGCATTATGTATGCTTATAGAGGGCAAACAATAGACTAGCAAAAGTCATCTGAAAGGTCAGGCATTTAAAAAATGATAGTAAACGTATATTTCTTATTGTATAAAATGGGGTAGATGTTTGCATGGAACGCAGTTGAACACGGCTGAATAATATATGCGGGGGGCTCACAGCGACACCCAAAAATGTATACTATTATGGTTCATTAAACTTGTAGCACTATACATAATCCACATACCTATTTCGCTCTTATATTTTACTCTACTTGAATAGGGGGTCCGATAGATGACGTCTCAACTGTAGAACCTCCTCAGGAAAGACCGCACTTGACGCATTCAAACATTTTGTGACCAAGTTGCAGTAACACTACAATTTGATCAACTTGACCACTGCAGCTGATAGCTTTTGCTCGCCTGTTTAGATGGTATACAGAGCTCGATTTCAAATCGATGACTTATGTTATGCAGTCAGTTATTTTCCCCTTGCAACGAAATACTACCTTTTTCTGTGTGTCAAATTACTCATTATACATGCATGAGCATGTTTCTGCTGCTATTTGACAAATGTATACGTACTACAACGCCTGAATGTATATGTAATTTTGCATTGTTGTGTGTTTTTATAGTGCCACTATTGGCAACACACCCCACCGACACAAACACATAGCTTGCATTCTAAATAAATACACAACACAACTTTTGTTTGGTTAAATATTGCTGCATGTTATTCCATACAACAGTATGCAATATGGTTGGTTATCTTACGGTTGATCAAAGGGAAGGAAGCTGTAACCAACTGTGCCACCTGCCGGCCTGAGGAGCCAAGAAGCACTGGGGAGAACCCAATCACTGCTACCCTTAAAGGGTGATCCTCTTTCCGGATCACGTGACACATTAGTCCCTTATTAGTCACACCCCTTTCAGGGCGGAGCGTAGCAAGGCAAGCCCCTGGTTGTTCAGGCCCACAACCGCCCGAAGGACTAACGGGCGCCAACGCGGTTTTCCAGGAACCTCCCATGAGGCTCCTGGGATTTGGCTCTGGCACCCCTATTGTGCCCTGTAGAGGTACCCTTCGGTACCCATTTGCTTCCAGATCGCCCTGTAACTCCGCCTGCAACGAAAAAGAAAACACTAAAACATTCCACGTATCTTGCTTGCTACCCCCATGCCGTAAAGCGGTAGGGTGGGAGACGGCGTGTCTGGCGCAAAAGAGGACGCCAGAATGGCGGGGAAGTCCTATATACCTTCCCCCAATCCTCGGGGCACTGGAAATGATGCGCCTAGCGCGCCACAGGCAAGGATGGGGGGAGTCCTCCCTGAGTCCCCCGCCTTAGATAGGGGGGTGACTTGGTGCCCAGATGGCACTAGAGGGCCGTCCTCTTGAGTGGCCCCCTGCGTGGGCCACAGGCAGCCGCAATCTCTGTTTAGGCAGCAGACATGTTACCTATTTTCTGCACAGCGGTCAGGCGTTCTTGCAGCCTGGTCGAAGTTAAAGAAATCCACGTAAATAATCATTTTAACATGTTGCCTGCAAACGCTCATGTAATATAGCAGCACGAAACATGGATGAACAGGATAGCGAGGAAAAAAGGGCAACTCAGTCTTTTAAAAACGTGCCCATAAAATCTTTGTCTAACGTAGAAAATTCTTTTTTCTCCATCAATAGGAAGCCGTTCCTGGGACAAGGCAGAGCGAGAGGGTAGGGAGGGAGGAGATGGCAGGGAGCCAAGTTTCCCTCACTCTCTGCAGACAAAGCCTGAACCTATGACCTTCACAGCACATGCAGAGCCAGCGCACCGAGACAGGAGCTGGGAACAGACCGGGATCCTTTCTAACCACACCACACGCGTGTCCATGTGCTGGCCCAGCTGGCTGACGTGCTAAATATAGATTTACCATGCACGAAGCGCTCGTAAAATATTAACCTGGAGGGAGCCACTAGGTTACAGACTTGTACTAAAGATTCGCGCATTCCTGTTTTTAAAGTTACAAAGTACTTTAAATAATAAAAATAAACCTAGCAAGAGCTCCCTGAAGCGGGCACGCGCTAGTTATTAAATACAATTTTTTTTATAATAAACTGAGCGCAGTGTCCCTGAAGCGTGCGCCCGCTCCGTATTAACGTTTGGAAAAAGAAAAGTAAAACAATATGCAAATCAGGTTAGGAAGCGGCTGCTATTACCAAAGCTGACCCCCAGTGCGTGCTGTGTCCCTTAATTTAGTGAATAGTTCTTGGAGCTGATAATACAAGCTCCCGAGTTAGGACACAGTAAAAGATCGAGTCCTCATGGGCTGTACCAAATGGAGACAGGGCGGTAACAAGGAGGGACCAACAAGCCTCATAATGAATCGGAAGCCAGCATTTATCAGGACAATGGCACCAGCCAATAAAGTTTGGGCGGAGAGTGGGCGAGGCTTACACAGCATACCCAACTACTGCATGCCTCGCATAGCGAGTAGTGCATGCGCGCTGCTGCTAGGTTCGACCTAATGAGGCAGAAAGGTGTGAGGGTGTCAATCTAGGGGTCACAAACTTCAAGCACCTTCCGACTCTGAACTGGTCTGGCAGTTCATGCCCTGAACTACCTGAGCCTTGGTCAACTTACCGGCAATTGGGTCCTTGAAGGAGGCCATGTTACAGGTTTTTCAGACACTTATTTGTCCCTCTGGTGTACCTTCATGTTAATGGCACCATGAGATGCTCCTATTGACCATTCCTTGGTGCCAAGTGACCCTGTGGAAACTGGGCCTCCATTCTGGCCCCAGCGTCTATGCCAGCCATGCCAGGGCTGCTGCAGACTCTGGTGGCTCCAGCTCAGGAGTCGATCACAGTGCCAGTATCTGACCCTGATCCATCGTTAACTCACTCTATGCCTGTGTTGCGTTGTTAGATCACACATGTGCAAATGTTTAATTTGCAACCTGACTTTAATTCTTCACCCCTGCATCGGTGCCAGTATTATTAGAGACCAGAGGCCTTATTTGAATGCTACTCTGATGTGGTTCAGGGTATGTAAAATGTTTGTCATGATATGATGGGAAGGCTTTCTCCATATCTTGTGGGAGTCCTTGGCACAACTTTTACCTTTGTTCCCAGAGGCTAACAAGGGCGAGTTGAACCACTTGATTTTAGATGGTTGCCAGGCTGTCAAACTGCTCATCAGGTATGGAATATACTCCACCGATTCCATTGGTTGAGCCATGGGGTCTGCTGCGGCATTGCACCGGCACGCCTGGCTTCGGGCGTCTGGATTTCAGAAGCTGTCCAGTCAGCCTTGCTTGACATGCCATTTGATGGGGTTCAATTTTTTGGAGCCCAAGCAAATACAGCCTTATATAGCTTTCGGGTTAGTCGGGGAGAGCCAGACCCTTGGCTTGACCCCCCACACACTTTTTTACCTTGTTATTGCAACCCTGTTAAGTGTGTTTTGTGGCATCAATCACTAGATCAGTTTCTCTGCCCTGGTCTTCTGGTGCTGCTGGCTAGCTGCCTGTCTTGAGATCCTGCATAGGATCTTACCCTACTAGCCGGTGGGGTTCTTTGGACTTGCTTGTTGTGTAAATCCCTTATCACACGATTTCCTTTATTATTATGTGATATTGGCCAGTTGGACTTATCGCCCTTTCTTCTGTTCCTTGACTGTGACTCAGGACTTGTAACTCTGTCCTGTTATTGCTTTTGAAACCTTGTTTCTTGGTTGCAGTTCTTCTGACAGCCTTTTATCTCCACTTGGGTTTCTAGCACGTATCAATGGTAGGCAGTTTTTGCTCTACACTCCTTTGGAGTTGTTTCCTTGTACTCTTTGATTGTTACAATGGCAACGTGTATTTTTGAGGAGTTTTTTTTCCGTATTTCCTCAGGTTAAACATCACTCTTCGATCAATTGTTTTTTCCCCTGATGGCTGTTTCCAGCTTGTGGATTTGTTTGCGCACACCAGTATTGAGCTATGCCACCTCTCCTGGCTAATGGTACGATTGGCTGTTTTTGGCGAGACTTGGTGTCCCTACGCTTTGGAATTCAATGGTGCTGCCCTATGCCTCTGGTGGTAAAGGCACCCCCACGCCAGGGGTTCCAATTCCTCTGATGTTCAGAAATATACACCATACTGCAGATATTTAACCGCCATTACAGCTGCAGGCGCTCAGCCGTGTCAGTCTAGTTGGCATTTGATTGTGGAACGACATAGGTTTTCCTGTTTTTCTTCTGCCACTCCTCACAGCCATAGTGTGGTCTTTTATCCTTCTCTCCCGGTCCTTGCGTGGTCTGTTATCCTTGCCTCATGGCCATTGTGTGACCTGTTCTCCTTGCCACGGCTGTTGAGCTGTCCTTGTATGAACCTGTGTTCTATAGATATATCGTGCACCATGGTTGCCCTTCCGATGGGGATTGCTCCCTCATCTGTCTTGTGGGAGTCTTTTTCTTGGATATCCGTTGGGTGATTATGGATTACTCGGTCATACCTTCTTGTTGAGCTGCTAGGTCTAGGTAATGCCACACTCTTTTGGACAAGCACACTCGTTCATGTTTTCTCCTTGGGGAATATGTGCCTGTTGAGATTCTTCCACCAGGCAATGTTGTCTTGTGTTCTAGCCTGCTTGGTTCTTAGATGGAGATTTTTCACCTCTTTTCACTTTCTATCATTGGTATTAGGGGCGTTCTCAGCGTGCCTTTTGCATTGCGGTGTATTGTCGGGCTACTGCATGCATTACCTGCATTGGTATATTGCTAGGACAGTGTTCAGGTTTTCAGTTGTCCATTTATGCGTTTTGGATATATTATGTTACGCGGGCCGTTCGGCCGCGCGGTGTCCATCCTTTTTGTTTTTTTTAGCCTTTACATGCCCCTTACCAATCCCATTCTGCCTTTTGCTTCTTTCGTGGCCACTTAAAGGGCTTCCAGGCATGTCTCTACCTGCCCAGCTACCACGGCACACAAGCTTCCCATCCTCTGCTTGGCTGAGGATACAGAACACTAAGACCTAGTGGGTCAGGTAACCAGAGCTCGGGTCATTCTACCAATCCCGCTGGCAGTCACAGCCTCTATGCATCTTTAGTTTTCCCTTCGACCATCATGGGCACCCAGTGGGAGACAGTATACACCATCACCTGCACCACTGGAGGTCGAAAACATCTGACTGCTGGGTTCTCCAGATTGTCTGAAGAGGCTACTACCCTTCGTAACTACCCCTCCATCCACACTACAGACTTGAGACTGGCTTATGGAGGACCATTTATCCTTACTCTGCCAGATAGTGGCAGATCTCTTGGCCCAGGGTGACATAGAGAGGGTTCTGGCATCAGAAATAGGTCGTGGTTGCAATTCCCGCTGCTTTCTGTACCCAAGAAGGACGGAGGCCTTAGACCTGCGTCCTGCCCTAGACCTGCGCAGACTCACTTTTTTCCTGTAAAAGGAGAAAGTCAAAATGCTCATGCTCAATCAAGTCCTGTCTGCCTTGGACCTAGGAAACTGAATGATAGCGTTTGACTTGCAGGATGCTTATTCCACATCTCCGTCCCGCTAGCCCAGAGACATAACCTGTGGTTCACAGTAGACTACGAGCCCTTTCAGTTCACCATGCAACCCTTTGGGAGGGTGATGTCAGTGGCTGCAGCTCATCTGCAGAGTTTAGGGGTGCCAGTCTTCCAATGTCTTGATGACGGTTGTCTCCCACCTTCAGTCTACAGTGGACTTACTATACTTGCTGGGGTTCACTAGAAACATGCCAAAATCACATCTGACCCCATCTCAGATGTTCCCTTTTATCTGAGTTGTTCTGTAAACTGTGCAGTTTGGGGCTTGTTCTCCCAAGTGCTGAGTTCAGGATATCCAGGCTATAATACCAATGTTTCAGCCTCTATCTTGGATTTCGGTGAGACAATCATGGTGCTGTTCCCCATAGCCTCCAGCATCCTGCATTTTTTTCAATACTTTGTATTAATGTTATGCACAAAACAACATACAGCTGGAAATACGACATAGTAAAGTACCTGTTGTAGTACATCTCCCTTTGCATTATTGTGCCCTCTAGGTGGAGGGGGGCAAATCGCTGTACTCGGCATTGCAATTAAACTATGAACGACATTATTTCACTACAAAGGTTGCCATCCAATTTTACTATACAAAGCTGCAACCAAACATAATATAAAAATTAAAACATTTTACCACCTAACTAGTGTGCCTGTCCTATGATTGTCAAAAATATGTTCCCTCTTATTCTGCCGCACATGCGGAGTGCAGACCACCAGAGTCCTGCTATGATGGATACTGCAGTGGGAGTAAAATGAGAGAGGAGTCTTACTGTGCAGGTGCCGCGTTATGTGTAGGTGCGACTGGGCCAGGTTGGGAGTGTGGGGCTACTGTATCTATCCACAGCGCCTGCATATGTGTAACCGAACACTGCTGGCGTGCGTGCCTTAGTGTAGATGTTTGGGGTGTCCCTGTTGCATCACCCAGTTGCAGAATCAGTACCACTACCATATCATCCGTGGTCATTAGAATCACGGAGGCTAGCTTCTATAAGAGTTACATAGTGCTGCCAGTCTACAGGTTACGTCCGAGTCGTTGGGCGTAGGGGCTGAGATGTCAGTGTCACGTTTTCGGCTACCAGGGCACGCTGGAGGACGTTCAACCAGTGTTTAGTGGAAGGCCCCATCGGGGATTTCCAAGCCATGGCCAAAGAAGGTTTGGCCAGAACCAGTGCCAGGTCAATACATTTGTTGATGTTCTTACGACGTGCATACCGTTTTGTGATGCCTAGCAAGTAGTGTGCGCCCTGAGTTGGAACTATGGTTCCTGTTGCAGCCGTCAGTATATCAGATACTTTCTCCCAGTATGTTATAACGTGAGAACACGTCCAGACCATATGCATGAAGTCAGTGCCTGAGTCACGGCACCTGGGACAAATGTCGGTGGAGGTCGGATACATTCGCGCCAGCCTATGCGGGGTTAAGTATGTATGATGCAAATAATTGAATTGCGTGAATTTCAGTCTGGCATTTATTGAGATGGTCTTTGGGTTTCCCACACACTGATTCCATTGCTTGTCTGTGATTTTGGTAAAGAGTGCCACGGTCCAGTATTCGCGTAATGGGGACAATGAGGGGGCTGTGTCCATTCTGAGCGAATTATAGATGGCTGTGATGGCTTTCCTGCCTGATCCGTGTGTCAGTAGTGTCTGCAAGGCTTTAGAAGTTGGTGGTCCCCCCAGATTTGTGTTGCCTGTTGTGTTAGTGTCGCGTATAGAAGGAACGTTCCTGGCGACACACCATAGTCGTCCGACAGTGTGTCAAAGTTGCATAGGGCGGAGTCTGTAAATAAGCTCCCCATGTTGTCAGGCCAGCTACCTGCCATTCGGCCAATTCCGGGCATTTTAGGCGGGTATCTGACCTTGGTGACGTCTCAATGGGCAGGTCTGGGGCGTATGATGGAGGGCGACGTTTGGGCACGACATAACGCAACCAGGCAGTACGAGCTGCCCATAAGTGTGCAGCCCTCAGTCCTGTTCTCTGGAGCTGAGTTTTGGTGCCTGATAGCCATTCAAGCAGGTCTGGTTGCGCTAGCGCCATTGCCCATGTATCTAATTCAGCTAAATTCTGCTTTGCCAACCAGCGCATAGGCCACTGAAGCTGTGCGGCCGCATAGTATAGTCTGAATCTGGCGCTCCCAAACCTCCCTCTGATATAGGGAGATGCAGCTTAGAGAGTGCTACCCTTGCCCTGGAGTTGCCCCATATCAAGGAGATTAGCAGTGACCGTAGATCGTGGAACAATTTACGAGGCGGACTATAGGGGAGGACGGTGAAAATATAGGAGCCTAGGGAGGAGGAGCATCTTGGATATGGCTATCCGGCCCATGGGGGATAGCGGGAGGGTAGTCCAGAACGGGAGAGTCGCCCTGGCACTGGTGATCGCCTTCCCTAAGTTGCCATCCAACAAATCAGACGGAAAATGGTAGACCTGTACTCCCAGGTATTTAAAGGAGTCATACGCTCTGACAAGAGGGGCATGAGGTTGCCGCTGTCTCTCTCGATTGGGATGGGCGACATCGGGAATAAGACAGACTTATCCCAGTTGACTTTCAAGCCCGACAACCGTGCATGGGTGTCTAATAGTGCGACTAGGCCACGGAGCACCTCGTCCTGATTGCATAAATAAATCAGTGCGTGTTCCGCATATAGGGCCACTATATGCCACTGCGTATGCACTCGTATGCCCTAATCTAGAACGTGACTGTGAAGCACGCAGGCCAGAGGCTCCATGGCCAGGGCTGCATCCTGCTTTTAACACAAGCCCTGCTACCATATGTAGCTATGCGTGGAACCTGAAGTTCCAGTGGGCTCAGCATCAGGGGAATCTCTGACATAGTCCAGATTTCGGAGGGCACCCCTCTGCCTTCTCCAACCAGATCTGACAGTATTCACAGACGTGTCACTCCTGGGCAGGAGTGGCTATCTCGGAGAGGTGGATTTCAGGGTCCTCTGGTCTCCCAACGGAATCCGGGCTCCGCATCAATCTTTTGGATTCCGAGCGATCCGATTGGAATTGAAAGCCTTTCTGCCCTCCATCAGGGGAAGGCTAGTGCACATGTGATACTGCAACCAACAGGGCGGGGTGGGGTCATTGACCCCTTGTCAGGAGGCCCTAAATCTCTGGACAGTCCTGGTAGTTTAACATCTGGCGTAATATTTGAACGCCAGAGCGGACAAACTCAGCCGAAGATGCCTAGCGAATCACAAATGGTGTCTCCATCAAGAGGTGGTGTAGGATCTTTCAGCAGTGGGGCGAGTTTATGGTTAGATTTGATTGCCACCGATGAGAACGCACAATGTTAGCAGTTATGCGCACTGGAGTTTCCAAGTCAGCTCTAGCTCGAAGATGCATTTCGTCTTGAGTGGAGCTCAGGCCTCCTGTACGCCTTCCTGCCCATACCACTTCTACCCTGAGTTCTCAAGAAGATCAGGAGCGACCAAACCCAAGTCATCCATGTGGCTCTGGACAATCCCAAGCTATTGAGCAGGCTGCTCCTTCAGGAGGATCTTCTGACACAGCAGCAGAGGAGGGGTCTTCACCTGAGCCTGCAAATTTTTCGTCTTCATGTGTGGAGATTGAGCAGAGGCAGTGGACAGCTTTCAACCTTCTCCCTGAAGTCTCTAATGTTATCTTCGCAGCTTGGTGTCCTTCCGCCCAGATGGTATACGCCATTGGTTGGAGCAAGTTTGTGGCATGGTGTACAGCCAAACAGGTTCACCCTTTACCTACACCCCTTTCCCAATTTCATTTTTGTATCCTTACCCTGGTCCAGCAGGTCTCTGATTGGGGACGTGAAAGGCTTATTTATCCACCATATCTGCTTTCCTGCAGCTGCCCGATCAATCTTCCCTCTTCAAGCCCCCTAATAGCTTCCATAAAGGCTTACAGCACTTATTTTCCCAGGCTCCCTTCATTATGCACTTCACGGCAGGTCTGCGGCTGACCGATTGGGTCTGAATCTTCCCAGGGACAGTTGTGTCCTAGGAAATTCATCCAGCCCGCTGCCTTTTTTAGCCCGGGTTTCAATAGACTTGTATATGTTTCCCGTGATGTGAACGTGAATCCCTCCACTAAGCAGTATATACTGCCATTCTCCCTGGATTTCAACCTAGTTAAGGTAACCGGGTGGACTGGGACAGATATGGAGTCCTGAGGAAGACTGGCGTGACTATTGAGTTTGGGCACTTAATACATCGGTCGAAACATGTTGACTTTAGCAGTTTGTCTGGGGGCGTTGATGCGAGTCCTCGATTCTCATAAATATACCCACCCCTTAACTTTTTTTATCCTGTCCATGAGACTCTGGAATAAAGGTATAGACTTAGGGTACTCATGAGGCAGTTTTAACTTCACAATTTCACTGCACTTGTCCTTATCACGTTTTCCCAGTCTGGGTTGGTAACATTGTGTACCCACCTTTTGTTTTTGTATTCGTCTGTCTGTTCTGTTTTATGTTACCCCCACCCTTATGCTCCATCTTGTGCGTGGCTACGCCAGGATGTATTGTAAGCAGACCCAATGATGAAGCATGTCGCACACACACACTTGTGTGTGTGTGAGGGGAACTTTTACAAACTTTGTGTGTGTCCTTGTATGATTTATCGGTCATTCATTTTCTCGTTCCTCACTACCCCTTTATGTATGTGTAGGTTATAATTTGAGGGTTGGGGTAGTGGAGTTGAATACCCTCTCCCCTTTATTTTTTGTGAGATCCCTTCATTATGCCTCAATGGGACCTATACGTGGTTCTTACTTTTCTAATATGTGGTCCCTTTGAGCCACTTCATACCTGCCCTTTCAGGCTACTTACCATCAAAACAGCTTTCTGGTGGCAATTACATCTGCCTGGATGGTTAGTGAACTGCAGGAACTGTCATCTCAGCCTCCATATGCTCAGACAAACTGGCCCTTCGGACTCCAGCATCCTTCTTGAAGAAAGGAAGTCTCCTCGTTCCCCATAGGCCAATCCATCACCTTGACTACTTTTAACGCGCAGCCTCATCCTTCTAAGTAGGAGGAGAGGCTCCACCACCTGGGACCAAAAAGAGCTTTGTCGTTTTATCTTGACTACACAAAACCATTCCAGGTGGACGATCAACTCTTCGTAGGAGATGTCGGAGCCAGAAAAGGCAAGGTTGTGCAGGAACAAACCATCTACAGATGGATCGAGCTCAGCATTAAGATCTTTCATGCATTGGCCAAGAAGAAACCCCCCAGAGGATTTGTATGCTCCTTCCACCACAGCAAAGGCTGTGACTACTGTGCTAGCAGGCGGTGTTCCAGTCCTGGACATCTTGCAGGCAGCAATGTGGGTCTCACTGCACACGTTCGCGAAGCACTGCTGCCTGGACAGTCAGGAACTGCACTTTGCCTGTTTGGTCCTGCAGGACATCCAAGTCTAAATCAAGTTTGCAGACCCACCTCTGGAGAGTTATTGGTAAGGTAAGGAATCTCTATCAGATGAACAAGTTACTTATCTTCGGTAGTGCCTTATCTGGTAGATAATCTATGTACCCGCAGATTCCTTACCAACCCACCTATCCTAACTGCTCCATGACCTGATGTATAGGTACAGGGCTGCTCACTTCTCAGAGTCCTAGTTCCACAGACCACTGGTCAGTGTTCTTCGTGGCTCTGCCTTCCTGGCGTGGAAAGTAGCTAATAGAAACCGACGTCAGCTTGCTAGGGCGGGGTACCTTTATAGGCATGTTGCACGTCCCTTCCGGCATGGACGATGCCACGTGAAGCAAATTGATGCCACTTACCAGTGCACAGGGGTACTGCTTACGGAAAAATTACCGCATCCAGTCTCATGACTGGAGATAATTCTAAGGTCAGGAATCTGCAGCTAGATAGTCTATACCAGATAAGTCGTTTCCGAAGGTAAATAACTTGTTATTTATGGCCCCTGCAAAAGGCTGTAAAACTGAAACTCTGCAGCTGCTACTTGCAGGAGTTTAGAAGATAATCGAAATTTAGAGGATACATAACTAAAGTAACTTGCTGATTCAGATCAAAAGGCAAACAGGCTGACCACCAGGTCTGATTGTCTTCTTCGCAGTGGCATTAATGAAGCATAATATACTTTAGCCACAATATGTTTATTATACTTAGGATTTGGCATAAATCTGTAGTACATGAAAACTATGTCTTGATTTCCAGAGAAAACCAGAACAGTTGTTGTCATAACAAACGGCAGTCATGTAAAACACACAAATTATGTGTGTGCTTGTGTGTGTACACTAACACACATATTTAGGGCCTTATTAAGAGTTTGGCGGTCCTCCTGTCGACCCACCCCCGCCCCGTCGCCAGGAGGACCACCAAGCCTGTAGTGCGCACTCCTTCCAGATTATGAGTGTAATCCATATCAAGCGGGCAGTGCTGCGGTGATCTCAAAGCGGTGGACTGTTAGGCTCATAGGAGAGCCTAACATGTGGCCTGCCGCTGTGAGACCGCCTCCAACATTTCCTGCATTGTGTGGAATGCATGCAACACTGTGCAGGAACAGGGGTGCAATTACAGGTGGCACAACATGTGCCCCCCCCCCCCGAATGCACTTCCAGGCTACCAGGCCCCAATACGGCAGGGGGCCCTGTTGGGATCCCCTTAGTTGCCTCTCTGCTGCCCTTTTCAGGGCGGGCTCAAAGACATGAAAAGGGCAGTGAGAAGGCAACTCGTAATATGCTAGAGGGTGCCGGCAGCGGCACCGCCAGCATATTCAGGCTGGTTGCAGACCGCTGACCGAGCAGGATCCTTGATCCCAGTGGAGTTCGTGGTCTCGTGGTGGTCCAACCGACACACTCAGAATACTGCCGGCGGACCTGTAGTGTGGCGGTGGTCGGACAGCCACCACGAGTATGGCAGTCCTGAGGACCGCTGTACTCTTAATAAAGTCCTTAATCTCTACTGACTCCCACTGATCTGCAGGAACCAAGATTTTTGTTACAGAAATTTGTTTGCTCCTCGTATCGCAAACTATTTGGTCCACTTGACAAATCTGAATTAGAATTTTGTTGGAACCTTTTTTTTTTCTCATTTGAAGTTTAAGCAAGCACTGCAATTTTGCATTGGTATTTGTACTGACCGACCAGTGGAAGACATTTTCACCCGACCACCGGCCCAAAATTACACATTTTTCTTCCATTGGTTGGTGCAAATGTGTGCGCAAATCTGGTGTACACTGCAAATTTATGCAAATGTGCAAATACATTTCCTTTAATAGAGTGATCAAGGCAGCTGGTTTCATTTTCTCAGATCATTCCATACTATACCGTACTATACAATGACACACTATATCAAACCATACCACGACAGGCCAAACCATTGCCTATAATACAATGACCTGCCATATTATACAATGAAACACCGCACCATACTACACAGTGACAAGCAATATCGTACAATAATAGACAATCACATGCCATACCATACCATACCACACTACACCATACAACATAACTAAAAAAAAAAAACTAACAAAACCAATAGATCTCACATAGGAGAGACCTGATGGCTGTGCCAGTTTTTTTCTTTTTCAGTCATCAGCCTGAGTGCATGCGTTTTTGAGATCTTACCCTTGTGTGATGCTAAACTCCCATCAATTATCAGACCCATACTACTGCGCTGTGTTGCTACTTCCTCCTCCCACCTTCTCTATAAAAGTAGTGCAACAGGGATTTTTTTCCCGAGGTGACAGATAAACAGACTTTAAGGGTTCAATCAATCAATCATTTGTATGGCGCACTAATCACCCGTGAGGGTCTCAAGGCGCTGAGCGGGGGTGGGGGTGCAGCTACTGCTAGAACAGCCAGGTTTGAGAAGTCTCCAGAAGGTCAGCAGGTCCTGGGTCTGTCACAGCAGTGTGTTCCATGTTTTGGCGGTGAGGTAGGAGAAGGATCTGCCGCCGGTGGAGGTCCTGTGGCTGTGCGGGACAGTGACGAGGGCAAGGTCGGCGGAACGGAACTGGCAGTTCGGGGTGTAGAAGGTGAGACGCTTTTTGAGGTATAGCTGGTCAGGCGTTGTGTAATGCTTTGTGGGCGTAGGTGAGGAGCTTAAAGGTGATCCTCTTGTTGACTGGGAGCCCGTGCAGATCTTTCAGGTAGGCAGTGATGTGGGTGTGGCGGGGTATGTCGAGGATGAGGTGTGTAGAGGCGTTCTGTATGTGTTGAAGTCTCTTCTGGAGTTTGACTTTGGTCCCTGCTTAGAGGGCGTTGCCATAGTCCAGTCTGCTGCTGATGAGGGCCTGTGTGACGGTCCTTCTTGTTCTGGTGGGGAGCCATCTGTAGATCATGCGGAGGGTGTTGAAGCAGGAGACGGCGTTGACTTGCTCAGTCATTGAGAGCGATGAGTCCAGGATGAACCCCAGGTTGCGTGCTTGGTCAGTGGGTGTGGGTGCGGCTCACAAGGCGGCTGGCCACCAAGAGTCGTCCCAGGCGGAGGGAGTGGATCCGAGGATGAGGACCTCTGTCTTTTCCGAGTTGAGTTTCCGGCGGCTGGTCTGCATCCAGCTGACACCCTTCATTCCTTCGTGGAGGTTGGTTTTGGCGGTGGCAGGGTTTTTGGTGAGTGAGTGGATCAGTTGAGTGTCGTCGGCGTAGGAAATGATGTTGAGGTTGTGCGAGCTGACGATGTTGGCGAGAGGTGCCATGTACACGTTGAAAAGGGTAGGGCTGAGGGATGAACCTTGTAGCACGCCACAGGATGATCTTGGAGGCTTTGGAGCGTAAAGGGGGAGGCGGACCCTCTGGGTTCTGTCAGTGAGGAAGGAGGTGGTCCAGTCCAGGGCTTTGTCACAGATCCCTGCGTCGTGTAGGCGTGTGCATAGAATGTGGTGGCAGACGGTGTCGAAGGCGGCAGAGAGTTCCAGGAGGATGAGGGCCGCGGTTTCGCCGTTATCCAGTAGGGTCCTGATGTCGTCTGTGGCAATGATTATGGCGGTTTTGGTGCGGTGATTGCTGCGGAATCCGGATTGGGACGGGTCCAGGATGTTGTTCTCCTCGAGGAAGTGGGTCAGTTGCCTGTTGACTATCTTTTCGATTACTTTCGCTGGGAACGGAAGAAGGGAGATGGCTTGGAAGTTATTGAGGTCCTTTGGGTCCGCTGTAGGTTTCCTGAGTAGGGCGTTGAACTCTGCGTGCTTCCAGCTTTCCGGGAAGGTGGCGGTCTCGAAGGAGCTGTTGATGATCTTCTGGAGTTGGGGTGCGATGTGGTTTGCTTTGTTGAAGATGTGGTGAGGGAAGAGGTCGGATGGTGAGCCGGAATGGATGGTGTTCATGGTCTTGATGATGTCATCGTCGTTGACTAGGGTCCAGGAGAGCAGGCGTTTGCTGAGGCTGGGGGGCGGTGAGTCTGCAGTGTTGGTGGTTGTAGGGAGGGTCTGGGTGTTAGAGCTGTTGTGGAGGTCTGTGATCTTGCGATGAAAGAAGGTGGCTAGGGAGTCCCATAGGTCTTGTGATGGCAGGATGTCGTTGGAGCTGGAGTTGGGGTTGGAGAGCTCCTTCACGATGCTGAAGAGCTCTTTGCTGTTGTGTGCATTGTTGTCGATGCGTTCCTTGAAGGAGGTCCTTTTGGCGGCTCAGATGAGTTGGTGGTGCTTGCGGCTGGCGTTCTTTGGCGCTGCTTGGTTGTCCAGTGTCTTTTAGTGGTGCCCCTTTTTCTCGAGTCTTTGGCAAGTCCGTTTGTATTCCTGGAAGGCCGGTGGTGAACCAGTTGGCCTTTCTGTGGGTGCGTCTGTTTGAAGGTTTTTTGATTGGGCGAGTGTTGGCGCAGTCGTCAATCCATTGTCTGAGGTTGCTGGCAGCTGTGTCTGTGGTGTCTGTCGGTGGATCTCGGGCGAGGGCAGTGAAGAGCTGGTCTTCCGTGACCTTGTTCCAGCTGCGGTAGGGGATCCGTTGCAGGTGGTGGTGCGTGGTGGGTTTCTTGATGATGAAGTGGACGCAGTGGTGGTCGGTCCAGTGTAGTTCGGTTGTGTGGCTGAAGGTGATGTGGTTGCTGGCTGAGAGGATGTGGTCGAGCGTGTGTCCGACGGTGTGGGTGGGGGTCGTGATGAGCTATTTGAGTCCGAGGTTGGCGAGGTTATCGAGCAGGGCGATGGAGTTGCTGTCGTCAGCTTTTTCGAGGTGGAAATTCAGGTGTCCGAGGAGGATGTAGTCTGTGGACGCAAGAGCGTGCGTGCTGACGATGTGGGAGATGGCGTCGATGAACTGTGGCTGGGGTCCGGGGGGGTCTATAAATAAGTGTTCCCCAGAGGGTGGTGTTGGGGTCAGGGTGGATCTGGAAGTGCAGCTTTTCGGCGGTGCTGGAGGTGTCTGGGGTGCAGGTCGAGACTCTGAGGTTATTCCTGTAGACCATAGGTCTTCAAACTGCAGGGTGCGCCCCCCTGGGAGGGCGCCGCATCCCTTCAGGGGGGGGGCGTACTTCACCCCACATTGTTGCTTTCAGGCGCAAGACGTGCATCTCAGCCCGGGCTGCTGCATCTCCAGCTGCTGGGGGCTCGGCTGAGAGTGTCAAGAGTCACAGGTCTTTAAAGGCCAGAGGCACGACGATTTCAGGGGGGGGGGCTAATTCTCATGGTCATGGAGATGGAGGGGCTCTAAGAAAGGGTGGAAAACAATATAGCCTCATTAACGCGTAAAAGGTCTTTTAAAGACCTGTGAAGTACTCTGGTGCAGCTGGCAGCTCCAAAACTGTCTGTGTGTGTTCCCGGGATGCTGTCTCAGCCGGGGCTGACATACATGATGGGTTGGGTGTGGGGGGGGTTGATGCATGCTGAAGCCTTTTGAGCCCATGGGCGTTGTGCGCCTGTTAAAAACTATGGGGCTTATTTAAAAGCCCCTTGCATCACTTTTTAACATGAATAAAGTGACGCAAAATTGGCGCAAGGGGCTTGTAAATCTGCCCCCATGTGCGTATTACATACCTTTGTAAACTGATTAAAGAGGCTATTTTTTTCTCGTTCCATTACCCCCTGTTGCCCCCACTCTGTCTGTTCCTTACATTTTACTTTTTACTGCCTTAATGTGAGAATGCATTTCATGAAAAGGAATATAAAGTAGGGTTACCAAAATTGAAATGCCAGCCATGTGTTGTTTAAAGAGCCTGCAAAGGCCTTGTCTTGACACTTAATAGGGTTAAATAAAATAGTATGTATTCCATTGTAATGTGACGTTTCAATCTTTGTTCCCTTTAATTGTAAGTCATATATCATTCAGGCAGCCTTTGAACACAATTAAAAATGCTTTCAATGTATTTTTGCTGTTTAAAGTGTGCACAGATCAGTGCTGAAAATAGGCTTATGGGGACTGCTTACTTTTGTACCTTCTGGGATATCAATATCATGAGCTGGCAACCCTAATCCCTGGACCCTGAATAATGCTATAATAGTAATAGTTCAACTTGTATCTGAAACCTCAATAACATGCTGAGTAACTTCAACTGTGTCTGGGAATGCACCCTGCATTCAGACAACTCACTCCTCATTCTCATCCTTCACTTTCACACTCACCCTGCTCTGACAGAAATCACAATTCACTCACACTGATCACTATGCACTCAAACCACCCGCTCACCCTGCACTCACAGTGACCGCACTGCAGTTATGCCACTCACCATGAACTTACACCGTTCTCCCTCCACTTACCCTGCGGTCACATGAGCACACTGCACACGCTGCACTCAGTGATCCCTCTGCACTCACAATACTCTTGCACTGTTTACCCTGTACCTCACCCTGCAGTCACACGAGTTCACCCTGTACCTTACCCTGCAGTCACACGTGCATACTACTCACCCTGCTCATGCGACACTTCACTCACTTGTCTATCTCTTGTGTGCGATCAGTGTTAGGGCCAGCCCTGGCTAAGAATCCTAGTCCCTCCCTCCCCCCGAAGTTCTGTCTAGTTGCACCCCATGTTGCTTCCCACGTCGAAGGAAGTTTCACTGCAAGGAGTTTACAACGGTTACATCCTTCTAAAGATTCCATTCTCTGGCAGGTAAGAGTGAAGAGCTTTTTGTATTTTTTTTTAAGCCTCGCCTCTTTCCCCTTCATCCCAATACTAGTGGGAATGTTGGATATTTCAAGGAGGAGTGGATTTGGCATTAATGCCATAGGTGCTGCCTTTGGTTCTGGGGACCGGGTTCGAGTCCTGGGTTCGACTCAACATCGTGTGATCCTGGGTAAAATCACTTAATTTACCAGTGACTTACGAAAAATGAATTTGACCTTGATTAAAGTCGCTGGTGCTTGTTTAACATGTTCCAATCCCTAGAGCCGAGTCCACAAGTCAAATATAACAAATATTGCGAAATGTGCCTACCAACTGTCCTCGCTTCTTTCGTAGACCAAATTTAAATATTTTCTTGTGCAGCTATTTCTGAAGCTTTGGAAGGTTATCTTCTTTATAAGCCTACTATGCTAACAAATTGACTCTTTGCTGCTAAAGAATAAAGATGTATATATCCTCTTGAATCACTTATATCACATGTGTATGATGTAAATGTCCCCTAGGCCTTCTTGGAAAACTGCGGCTGGCCTCCTACTGACATGGCAACACCTTGCCATACTCCACATAATCATGGATTTTTCAATTGTGTCAGAAAGCATGTTTTGTGGAACCTCGTTTTCTGATATCTTGTTTAGGGGGAAGGATGTTGCACAACAGCCGGAGCTGATGACTGTAGAGCTGGGAAACCAGGTTCAGTTCTTGATGTCTGCTCAATATCCTGTGATTCTGGGCAAATCACTTAATCTCCCTGTGCTTACAAAAAATGAATGTGTGCTTGTGTAATGTTAAAAATGCTCCTGTAAAGTGCTCCAATACCTTTAGGTCATGTTCGCCCTATATAAAACTACAAAACATATATTGCAAAATGTTGTGAGCACTCCCGTTTCCAGGCACTGCTCAAGACTGGAAGTGGAACACAACCTAAGGATGGCAGAAGCAAGAATCCATCCATACATTCTCTGTGGAGAAAAACATGCACTCCCACATCTGTGTTTTTGCTAATCTATCCTAAAGTTTGTGTTTTATGTGAAAATAAAGCACCAATGTCATTTTTTGTGCTCATTTTTTTCTTGGAGACTTTTCATTTGAACTTTAAAATAAGCACACGCACTACAAAAACTTCAGTTTACTAAACACTCTTACTTTATTTATTTTATTTTTTTAAAACAGTTTTTATTGCAAAAGGTATAGCATACACAGTTGTTTAGTGCCTATAACCCTGGGGTCGGCAGCGTGCAGTAGTCATGAAACAGAATCGTACACAGCCCATGTGCCGACATCCCGGAGGCTCGGCGGCGATAACAGGTCATGGCGCAATGCTAAGACCAGGAATACGATCATAAGGCAATAAAATAAACTGTTTGGTGTTTTTTATATAAGAACCTGAACATGTAAAAAGCAGAGTCAAATAGTAGTCACAATGGGCGCATCAAATAGGAATCAATATTACAATGCGGACGTCTCTTTAATCAACGCAGGAATCGTCCCACAGGTCCAGCACGTGACACAGCTAATTCAGCAGTTGGAGAGTCACACAGTTCATCTCTGTACGCATTTCAGTGGCCCCACTTCTTGTCCCACACCCTAGGGCAACCCCGTACCTTGTATACCATCTTTTCTGCAATTATGCATCGGTCCATTTCAGCCACCCATCCCACCACCAGCGGTATGTCTCGGGAGCCCAACTTCAGTGCAATGGAGCGTTTGGCCAACAGAAATCCCAGAGCTGCCCATTGTAGTTCATGCACATTAAGGTCGTTGGCACGCCAGATATCTAGAACACATGGCCTCGGCAATAGTAACAGCAGCTTACCCAAGAATCGCTCATTTTCTGGAGGACACGGCCCCAAAACTGTTGCACCCTCGGGCAATCCCACAGTATGTGAAAAAAGGTGCCAGGTAGATTACAGCCTCGGAGGCACAGTGAATCGGGGCGCCGTCCGATTTTTGCCAGAGTAAGAGCGGACATATAGGTCCTATGTAATATCTTTAACTGAATCAGGCGGAACCTATGGCAGATAGCTGATTGTCTAGGGGACATGAGGGCCGAACGCCAATCTTCCTCGACTAAGGGGCCCAGGTCTGCTCCCCATTTGGTCCGTAGTGACGGAAAGGAGTTAGGGAGGTTATTACATAGTTTACGGTAGGTGTAGGAGATTGCCTTCTCAGGGAGCGGCTCAGACAGTAATCTGTCCTCTAGGGGGGAAACGGGAGGGATTGAGGAGAGATCTGGAAAGGCGGCCCGGATAGCATGTGAAATTTGTAAATATCGAAAAAAATTCAGTGGATGCTAGGGAGTACTTTGTCTGGAGAGCACTAAAGGACAGGATGGAACCCTTGTGAACAAGGTCTCTCACCTCTGAAATCCCTATCATGTTCCACTTGTCGAATCCCTGGGAAAAGCAGAGGGAGCCCAGGCGTTGCGACGACCACAAAGGGGTAGCTTTAGAGAGCGTGTCTGCCCATCCCAAACTCTTATTGGCTCTGTGCCACAGTACAACCGTAAGTGCCATGGGGCCAACGTATCTGTGTTTAGCGGGTTTGCTGTACAGGGCCCTTAGATAACCCTCCCGACCGGTTTGGATTCTATCAAGGAGGAAGGCCGGGTTGAGGGGCGAACCATGTATCCAGTGGTTAACAGCCACTAACTGTGATACCCAATAGTAGAGGCGGAGGTTGGGCAGGGCAATGCCTCCATCATACCAGCCTTGAAAAAGCTTAGACAGAGCAATCCTAGCGGCCCCACCGTCCCACAACAGAGGGCGAAGTTCACTGTCAACCATACGAAAGTAAGAGTCAGGGATCAAGAAGGGGCAGTTCTGCAGGGCATATAGAAAGCACGGGAGAGCTAGCATTTTGAACAGAGCCGCCCTGCCCGGGAGGGATAACGGGAGGGATCGCCAATGGGCAACGTCGCAGCGAAGCCTGCGGAGGGGGCCTAATAAATTACGATCATGAAAAACCTTCGAGTCAGGCGTAATATAAATGCCGAGATACTGGAAGCCGTCCACGGCCACCGCAATGGAGAACCCTCGGGGCAGTCGGGGAGGGGGACCATGCAACATATATAGCGTAGATTTAGTCCAATTGATCGAATAGCCTGAGTACTTCCCAAAGTTAGTAAGGACATGAAATAAGCTATTAATCGAAGACCGGGGAAGAGGATACATAAATCAAGATATCATCGGCATAGAGGGAGATTTTATCTGTGACTTCGTCGTTCCACTGGAGACCTCTGATAGAGACGTCTGTACGGACCCAGTGGGCAAGGGGTTCGAGGGTAAGGGCGAAGAGCAACAGGGATAGGGGGCAGCCCTGTCTGGTGCCTCTGTGGAGGTGAAACTGGTGTGAAGTGTGGTCGTTGACCCTGACCTGGGCAAAAAGGTCTGTATACAGGAGGCGTACCCAGCTAATAAATTGGGGCCCAAAGTCAAAGCGGGCCAAGACCTCGAAGCGGTAGGGCCATTCGATCGAATCAAACGCCATCGTAGCGTCAAGGGATAAAATGGCCGCATCTTGCTGAATAATGGATTGACGACTCATGACATTGTTGACCCTGCGCAGATTTAACGCCGTATTGCGACCCGGGAGAAAACCGGACTGATCATCATGTATAAGGGAGGGAAGCACGAGAAGTAGACTATTAGCCAACAGCTTGGCCAAGACCTTCGCCTCCGCGCTGATCAGAGAGATCGGCCGATAGGAGCCACAGCTTGTGGGTGGTTTGGTCGGCTTGAGGATTACCGCAATAGAAGCCACTCGCTGGGCTAGGGGGAGTACACCGTCCTCTCGACTTCGTATAAACATATTTAATAGATGAGGGGCAATTTCTCTGGCTATGCACTTAAGGAATTCAACAGGGACTCCACCCGGGCCCATAGCCTTACCAGAATTGACGGCGAGTAGGGCTGTAGTGAGTTCCTCCACCGTAATTTCAGCATAAAGGGTTGCCCGATCAACGTCAGATATGACAGGAAGACGCATCTCCGCCAGGAGTTGTCTAGACTCTTCAGGCGTATAGCAGGGACCCGCGGTATAAACACTCTCTAAGTGGTCAGCAAAGGCTTCTGCAATATCTTGCGGGTCTACAACCGTAACTCCGTCTGGTCTAAGGATGGAGGAAACCCATCTGGAACCCTGGTCTCGGAGCTCTAACCACGTGAGCATTTTACCCGCAGTGTCTCCGAATTCATAAACCCGATGGCGTGAGTGGAGCAGACGGGCCCGTGCCTTCTCCTGAGTCAGTGCTTGGTATGCCAGTTGTTGAGTACGGAGACGGGCAGCGGTGTCGTCGGTGGGGGCGGTGTTATGTGCCGTTTCGAGATGCACGAGGTCAGATTCTGCCTGGAGGACATGTTCATTATGTTTACGTAGATAACCCATTTTCAGTGTCAGCGCCTCTCCCTTCACCACCGGCAAGTACGCCCCCCAAAGTGTCACCGCTGAGTCAACCGAGCCGACGTTTTCAGCTAAATAGAATTTGGTGCGCTCAAGAAGAGCGTCTTTAATATCAGGGATCTGCATAAACCAGGGGCTAATCACGATAGGACCGCGAGTGCAGGGGCGATGGTAGGTCAGGTCTACACTAAGGGGTGAGTGATCGGATATGCCCCGTGGAAGGCCTTGCGGTCGGACGAAGAAGCCGAGATCGGCTGCAGGGCAGAATAGGTAATGAATGCGGGACATGCTCTTGTGCACATTTGAATAGTGTGTGAAGTATGGCGTAGTCGGGTAGAAGTGGCGCCATATGTCCACCAGCCCCAGGAAATCAGGGAGATCTGAGCGCAATCGATGAGAGCTGCGTTTAGGACTGCGGTCCAGGTCATCGCACATCATACTGTTAAAATCACCGCCAATCAGTAGTGTTCCGACCGGGAGACCCAACATGCGCGTGCCCAGCTCCCTAAGGGAATCTTGTACAAGCGTCGGTGGAATATAGACGGAGATCAGATTCAGCTGGCGGCCTCCCATGTAGCCTCGACAAGTGCAATGCGGCCCAGGGGGGTCAGCCCATGTCGTGGAGTAAGTGCCAAGGATTTCTTAATTAGGATCCCAGTACCGCGAGATCCAGTAGTGAAGCCTGCATAAACTAATAATGTATATACCCCCTGTTGAAGAGCCCTACAGGTGTTATCCACCAGATGCGTTTCCTGCAGTAGGACAATGTCGGGGGAGTGGCGTCGAAGATACTGGAGGACTACGCTTCTCTTAATTTTGTGCCCCAGCCTGTTAACATCCCAGGACAGGATTGTGAGGGTTCTAGAGTGAGGATGCGACATAGCAGTGGACTCAGGGGATCAGTCGAAAGGAGAAATGGGAGTAAGTCTGGCGGAAGCACCAGGGCGGCAAGTCGGAGCAACGCTGTGGAAGAAGAGGCCAACAAGGCACCAGGGGACCAGGCAACGTTTGGGGTGTACAGCCGGCCAGTGTGAGATCCGTAGTGGGCCGAGAGTCAAGACCAATGTGACAAAAGAGGACTCCGCAGAAAAACAAAAAAGGAAAAACAAGAAAAAACAATGACAGTGCAACAACAACATAAGAATCCCAGACCCCCCCCACCTCCCATCCCTCCCCCCTCCCTGCTTCCCTGCCCGCGGACTTAAAACTATCCACACCCCAACTAGGCAGAGTGCCTGTCGCCCTCCCAACCATGGTAGGGGTACTTGCTGAGCCGGTGGCCCCCCCCGCCTGATACTAGCAGTGAAGTGACCATCAAATACAAGAAGAAGTAAAATGTCAAACAGTTCCCAGTGCCATATTTCACATAACAGAAAGAGTACCTGGTAAGCAGTCAGAGCGGCCCCGACCGGGGCCGAAGAGTACACCGTCAGGAATCAAAGCAAACAAGGAGTGGAGCTCCGCCACTCAGAGCAGCCCCAGCAAGTGAGTCTCTATGAAAGGAGCAGATCCGCTGCATAGTAGTTAAGGTCCGCATACGATAAACTCATCCTGGCAGAGGAACATCAGTCTCCATTACCGTTGAGACCAGTAAAGAGTTCTTGGCTACCTGGCATCTGTTCAGCATGGGCGTGATTGTCCTGGTCATCATGGGTGTCGCGGTGTTTCGGAGAACTCCCAGCACGGCGCCAGCCTTCTATCCAGTCCCACACCTCCTCTGGCGACAGGAAGAACCACACCTTGCCGTCATGTTCCACCCGCAGGTTCGCTGGGAAAAGCATGGAATACTTTACACGTTTATCACGTAAAGCTTTCTTGACTTCTAGGAAGCTGCGGCGCCTGGCTTGGACCTTCATGGTGAAGTCCGGGAACAGCGTGATGCGGGCATTTTCCAGGAGAAGGGGAGTTCCCGTCCGGCCGCTTGGAGGATGGCGTCGCGGTCACGGAAATTGAAGACCCTCGCGATGATGGGTCGGGGGGGAGCCCCTGGCTTGGGTTTGCCTCCCGGGACCCTGTGTACCCGCTCAATGGAAAAGTAGTTTGAAAGCTGCTTCGGTCGGAGGTGGGTCGCAATCATCTTCTCCACAAAGAGGTCCGCTGCTGGCTCTTCCATTCGTTCTGGAACGCCTAGGATACGAATATTGTTGCGTCGCGCCCTTCCTTCATAATCATTCAGGAGTTCGCCCATCTGTTTCTGTTGTTTCTGGAGTTGTTCCACTTGTTGCTGGAGGGTAGAAGTGCCGTCAATAAGAGCCGCAGTCTTAACTTCGACATCCTTGACCTTCGAGTCTATTTTCCTTGGGTCAGCCCGCAGCAGCGCTACCTCTATATTGACTGAGTCAATTCGCGTCTCCAGGGAGGATCTGACGCCAGCTATAGCCTGCATAACGTCCTCCAGGGTAGGGGTCTTCGCTCCTGGCGAGGGGGATGCAAGGCTCAAGGTCTCCGGGGAGGCCTCGGATTTATCGCCACCTTTAGTGCCCCAGGAGTTCTTGTTAAGCTGCCTCTGGTTGAGGGGTCTGGTTCCCCTGTTCAACGCCATGAGGAACAGAGGTGTAAGAGGGACGGCGTGCAAGGTACAGAGGGAGGCAGAGAACAGCAGTAGAAGTGACCTAAAGCGTAGGAGCAGGCAGCACACACTCGGCTCAGCAGGCCAAATCCAGCAGGCAGGGCGGCACCCAGAGAGCGGCAAGCAGTAGAGCACCCACCAAATGGCGGCGACACTTGGGCACAGGAGTGGCACTGTGGCACAGAAGGCGATAGTGGGGTCCAGGCAGGCGTCAGAGATCATCGCAGGGTAGGAACGGCTCCAGTCCACCACGTCCGCAGGTGGCACGGCAGCAGAGCGGCGGATCCGGGTCAGCAAGTGCGGCGAGAGCTCCCCAGAGTCCCCAGGAGGGCCAGGCCGCAATCAGGGCTGCAAGCAGAATGAGACCAGCCAAAGCCCCTTCACGTGCAACAGTCTGTGTAGGACAGTACGTGGGCACTTTCACAGCACCAGCGTAGCCTGTAAGCACAGCGTCAGTGTAGCACCTCTCCAAATGCGCGGCCGGCCGGAGGGTCGCGGCGCTCAGGCTTCCACAACAGTGAGGAGCGCAAACATTTGCCGGGGCAGGTCAAATTAAGGAGGCAGGGCAGCGTTCAGGGAGCAGCAGGTGACGGAGGACAGAGCGTGTGAGGATACCCGGTAGGGTGCAGGAGCGTCACTGAGGAGCAAGGATAGCCTGGGAGGTCAAATCGGGCGCAAGGACTCACCACGTGTTAGCGATGTCGGAGGACCCCCACGTCCTAGGTAGGCACATTGGCAGAAGGGCTGGTCCGGTGTCATCAAGGGCAGTGGGAAGCGCTCGAGGTGTCCAGGAGAACCAGGCCGCAGTCAGGGCTCACGGTGGAGGAATACCGGCAATGGCCGCTTAGCATGTGAGGCTCAGTGCAGGACGTTACGTGGGCGCTGTAATAGCGCTAATGCGGCCCGAAGCTACAACGCTGGTGCAGGTCAGACTAGCCTCACAGGGTGAAGAGGGGGCCGGGACTGCGGTGCTCGGGCCTCTGCCGCAAACAGGAGCGGGCCGCAGCGGGACAAAGTTGCTCCGGTCCGGGGCCTGGCGGCCGGATGCAGGCTAAATGGCACGGTGTAGTCCCGGCTCCGCCGTCAATCCACACGGCAGACAGCAGCAGGGGCGCGGCAGAGTGGAGAGCCGCGGCCAAGTGGAGAGGCGAGCAGGGAGAGAGTTGTGCAGTACCAAGAGCCGCAGGCCCGGAAGCCGGGGTGTTGCGTAGGCGGCACTCCGGCAGTACAGCGGTCGTAGTCAGACCTCTCAGGGCAGCGCAGCTCGGGAAGCTAGCCGGCCAAGCAGGTATCGGCAGCCAGGGAGGTCACCAGCTGGGCTCCGGGTGGGCAATATAGGGTCCGCTCCGCTGTCCCGGCTACGGACAGGTCACCAGTAGCAGGGACAATCAGTGACAGAGCCAGAGCTCCGATGTAGGCGCCATCTTGGCCGCAGCGGGATCTCCGCTTCACAGGACGTTTTCTCCCCGTAGGGAAGCAGCAGCCAGGGCAGTTACAGCACCGAGGCAGGCACTGGGGTCCGTAAAGGGCCCCCCCCCCCCGACAAATAGGGGGTCCCAGGTCGAGAAAACGGATGGAATTAGGTGGATGAGCAGGCGGGGGTCGGGAGCCGCTTTAGTGCGCGACCATCTCCACCGGCTGCTAGCCACGCCCACCACTCTCACTTTATTTAATATTATTTGCCCTATACAACCTGCGCTCTGCAGGAGGAAATGGCCATCAATAATGTACCAGCTTCCAGAACTTTTTTTGTCAGGTGGTTGTGGCGGTGGGGGGGGCTCGACGTGTAAAAAGGTTTAGATGGGGGGCACGGCTGACTAAAGTTTGAAGACCTCTGCTGTAGACTATGGCGATTCCTCCTCCTGGTCTGTTGGTGCGGTCCTTCTGGTGATCCTGTATCCAGCTGGGATGGGTATGGCAATGTCGGGAGCCCAGGCGGGGACGTCCGGGAAGGCCGAGTCGAGTAGGTCACAGCGTATTTGTTTTCTCTCCTGCATTCCACATAGCGTATGAAAGCACATGCTGTAGCATGGAAAGGCTTTTATGGCACTGGAGTAAAACCCATTTGCAGTACTCTTTTAGCTAGTGACTGTGACAGAAGATTTATTTAGCATTACATTTTTCCTGGAAGCCCATCAGTCGGCTTCCTTGGCTACTGCCGAGGACCAAATGGCATATCCCGTGAAAAGTAAATCTTTTTAAATCCTGTTCATAGATTTCCTGAGCGAAAGATTTTTGGAAAATAAACTTAGGCAAAGCTAAGAGATCAGCAATCGCGTTATAAAAGTTTGATCTGATTGCTTTGTCTGTTGTGTGATGTAATTATTCCTTGTTGGATAATAAAGTCTTTAAAATACAGATGACATTTGCTATGCACGTCAGTCCACGGACAACTTCTGCTTCTTTGCAGACGTCCATTCATGATGCTGAAACATTGGTCTGTCTCTCTGACCATTTCGTAGCTGAACTAATTGAATTCTTTTGAATTAAAATGGTAAAATAATGTTCAGTGCTTTCATTTTGTTGACCGCAGTAAACACGGCAAATCATCCCAAGTTGTCTAGGTCAAGTCCGCAGTTGATACATGATGTTACAGAAAGGCACAGATATTTTCCATTATCTTGTCTGCCCATTATAATTATCACACTTGCCTTTTATGCTTGAATGCCTTCATCTTTCGTTCCCATTGAAATCTTGATTGACTGTGGCACCTACAAATATTTTTATCTGAAAGACATTAAGCTTGCATCTAATAAAGCCAGCTGTTTGATTTTGCCCTTCAGCTGCTTTCTCATTTGTGCAGTTTCCTTTTTCATTTTTATGTAGACATAAATGTAATAACATCACAAGTGAGCTGTTATTGCAGTTTTTTAACTCGTTCTTTTGTTTGCCTGAATGTAACGGCAGTGTTTAGAATTTTTGTTTGAAAGAACTGTGAGCAACATTAAGGATCAATGGGAAATCTCCGATAACAACCTTGAAGACTTGTGTTATTTGAGTCGATTTCCGAACTCTTTGAGCTATATTTCAGGTTTAAATGACACTTCTGTGCTGTACCATTTTAGTTTAAGAAATAATGAAGGACACGTACATTTTTGTAGTATAATCTAATTAAGAACAGACTTCATGTCTAAATAGTATCTAGACCGATCATACTCATCACACCCACCAACTCCATTATAGGTTTAATTTCATATTGGCTACTGCATTAGTCTGTTAGCTAGTTGCCTGTTATTTCAGAGTATAACATCTTATCTGGAATTGGTGAAAGATTATAACTTTGACTCAGATTTTGCTTCTTTTTGAATGGTGCTTATTTTATCTTTTATATTGATATGTGCTGTGCAACACCCATTGCACTGTGACAGTAACATGGGTTGTTTACATTTTCCAGTGTCAACCTATTTTAAGTTCACATTCTGTCATCTAGTGGTTATAGTCTGAAAATGTTACAACAACATTTTTCAGTTTTGGAATAGGGGTGGCTGAAACCAGATCCCTCAGTGAGGCTACAAAACAAACTTTGTGCGGATGTGCCTTTAAAATGTTTTTTCTGCACCGTGGAATATGAAGGTGTCTTTGGTGCGGCAATAAAAATTATCATGAAGAAGGAAAAAGGCCACCTGGCCAAAATGTCCAGAAGATGTGTGGAATGGGAAGATTTCATGAGCGACAGAGGGGAAGAGTCAAAAGAGCAAATCATCCCAAGGGGCAGCAAGACCACCCACAAGACATCTATTTTACCACCCAAGATTCCTTGTTCCTAACCATATTCCTCATTTTATCCAGTTTCACTTTAGCCATTTTGCCCAGAATGTTTTTTAAATACATTGTGTCAATGGGTCAGTTTTCAAGGTGATAAATATTATGGGCTACCTTTTTCTTCTCTGATTGACTTTCTCCTCGGACATGTAGGTGAGTATTTTAATTTATTTGTAATTTTACTTCTGTTAACAACAACCTTGCACAGCAAAATTAACTCCAAGTAAAATTTTTGAGGTGCGTCTTAGCTTTGTGCCACGAGGAGTGGTAACCTAACATATTGCAGTTGCCATTACTGCCTCATGACAAATTATTGTTGCAGACATTATAAGTCACTGTACAAAGTGAGCTTCATCTAGAAAGAGGAAGCCTGCCGACCAGCCTGCCACCACCTCTGAATTACTTTCCCTCTTCCCCTTGTTTAGGAATTTCGCCCCCATTAGACAGATAGTTCCACTAATTCTAGAGTACCTATTTACACTACTGCTGTACTTCTCTGTTTTGATAAAACCTAATAAGAATTTTTTTTTAAATCTAGAGAGCGGAATCAGTAAAAATTAGAAATACCTCTACTTTTCCTAGGATCTAACGTCCAAATTTCTCTACTACTTTTAGAATAGTCTTTAGAATTAGTCAGTTCTGGGCGGATCATTTTCTTTTCTCCAAATGCACGGGATTCACTCAATTCCCTATAATTTCGGAAGAAATGAGAATGTTTTAGACATGAAAGTATTTTGGCTTATATGTTGACTGTAGTAAGTTAGTTTCATTTTTTTTAGGTCTCACCTAGGCAGTGCATGCTCTGCATGCACGGTCTCTTAAAGACATGCTGTATCTAGAACACGAGCTTGAAGCACCTCCCATGTTTTCTATTGGCTCTTCTTAATGCCCTTTAAATGGCTGCTTCTGATTGGTGAATATAGTTAACTCTGCCCACCTTTTACCGTTTCAGACCCTCCCAGCAGAGTGCTCCTATTACATGTGTTCTTCCTTTTTTTAATGTATGTTCGTTTGTGGCACTATTTTCATTTTTGTTTGCCTCTAGAGCTCACTCCCGCCTGGGAAGCAGAAAGAATACATAGGGGGCTGTGGGGGAAAGCCTCCAGCTTTGCCAGTAAACACTGTGTAATACGATGCAACAGTAGGACTGTTGAGCATTTCATCTTTTAAAATAAAATCACTTTCCACAACAAACGTTTGTAGGACACTCGATTGATTCCTATTACTTCTATCGATGTATTGCTTTTTATTAATATGTTGTTCGCTTTTTCAAGATTTTTTCTGTTGTCAATTTTTTCTCTACCTCTAAGCACGTGTTGGTAAAAGAAGTGCACTATTTCGGTTCTACTAGTGCATGTCCACCAAGAAGGCGCAGTAGCATGGGTGCAACGTTGTCTCTGCTACTTTTTTTTCTACTCTGGCGAAGGGGCGGAATGAGTGAACTAGAGAGGAAGCTCGACCACTGAACTCAGCAACTGAAACGCTCACTGGCCGCATGTAGTCCGGGGGCGAGGAGAAGGCGCAGAGCACACAGTCGCAGGCATAGCGGCAGTCATGTTAGGGGCAGTCAAAATGTCACAGGGGTTTTTTTTGTCAGAGAAGGTCATCTGAAACAACTGATGTTTTGCCGGACCCTCGCGGGTAATGCGAGCCCCACCCATACCAATATGTCATGTGCAGTTGTAGTACTAGCTTTGTGGTAGGGGTAATACCGGCACTGTTTTTGTTCGCCTTCCCACTGTCCACCAGCTAGTAAGTGTTCTCTCAGGTTCTGAGATCCCAGTGTTTACGTTCGTCACCGAAAGCGTATGTGCCCTGTTTTTTCAGCGTTCTCTTTTTCTCCCCACAGCTCTTGCCAGCGCAGAATTGTTAAATGCTTGCAAACACACAAAAAAAGGGGAAAAAAATTCATTAACAATGCCAAAAGCGCAAATGCAAGACAGATTGACATTGCAAATGCTTGTTTTAGCTATTTCCAAGCCTTTAGTCCTTATCCACACACACTGTGTTGCTTTTTAGGCCGTGTCTAATTTTCTGAATAAGCAGAACTCTTAGTAGCAAGCGACTTTCAGATGTAATCCTTAGCTTGTTTACCTAAAATGAAAAGTCCCGCCTTTTGAGACTGGGATTCCCTGCAAAAAGGTACATTACAAAAGGTGTAACAAAAGGAGGGGAGAGAAAGGATCGATTATGATCCAAATGGGCTGAGATTACCACTCCAGGAGAGTGAGTGGAATGTCCAGCCACAGTCGCAGCCCTGAGAATAGTGGTCAACAAAAAAGAGGCTGGGCTGTTCCTAAAAGGAGGAAGGGACGGTCACTAAGGTGCAAGGGATAGTGCTCGTTGGAGAGCTAACCCTGGGTATCCATTGTGTTGGATATAATGGCCTCACACACCCTTGCGAGTGTCATGCTTCATCATAGGCAATGCTCCTCATTGGGTAGGCGGTGCAATACCCAACGGGCACACCTCAAAGAGGGGCTCTTTATCGGAGATCTTTTATCCAACTGCCTATGGGTGAAGTGTGGGTGAGGGGCCAGAACAGAGTAGACGGTGTGGGTGAGAGTAAAATGAGGCACAAGGTACCGGAAAACAATTTTATTCTGGTGGTCCTCTGCCGCAACTAAAATGAGGATTAGTCTGTACTCGCTGAGCGGGACAGTACTAAGGGGTGAAAGGTGTGGTCAACATGTTTCTTGCTAAAGGTTCATTGACATGCGATTCTTCAGGACCTAATGCAAAAGTTAATACTTGTGTAACGATCTATCTGTAAGAGACAATAGTTAGTGATAGATTCCTTAACTTAGAATATCCCCAGGCGTCAGACTGGATCTGGAATTTTTTTGCGTAGCAGTACCCTTGCGCGTCGGTAGGCGTCCTCTGCGGCTCCGCGTCAGTCATCGGCGTTGTGAGCGCCGTGATGACGTCGGAGTACTTAGACGCCGCCTCCGTGTGCTGAAGCCAGTTCTTAGACACAGCTGTTCCGCGCCAGAAGCGCTGAGCCATGTTAAAAACCAAACACTGGTGCCATTGAAACTAGGGCCCTAAAGGGGAAAACCCTAACCGTAGATATCGGTTCGCAGAACGGGGAGGATGGGTTGGTCGATAAGGAATCTATCACTAACTAATGTCTCTTACAGATATATCGTTACACAAGTAGTAACTTGTGCATCTGAAAGAGACACGTTTTAGTGATAGATTCCTTACCTTAGAATAGATACCCCAGCAATACCAACCCCGGTGGTGGGTCTGCGAACAAATAATCACACCAGAAAGTCCTGGAGGACAGAACGGCCAAAGAAGCCATCCCTCCGGACTTGGCTGTCCAGCCAGTAGTGTCTCGCAAACGTGTGCAGCGAGGCCCACGTAGCTGCCTGACAGATGTCTTGTAAGGGCACTCCCCGGCCCAGGGCAGTTGTAGTCGCCGTGGCTCGGATGGAATGAGCCCGCAATCCAACAGGGGGCTCCTTCTTAGCCAAGGAGTAACATGCCTGGATACACAAGATGATTCACCTGGAGATGGTCCTCTTGTGCACCGCTTTCCCCTTCTTAGCGCCCACGTAACCAACAAAGAGTTGGTCATCCACCCGGAACTGGCGTGTGCGATCCAAATAGAATGAGAGCGCACGTTTTGGGTCCAGACGGTGGAGCCGCTCTTCCTCTTTAGAGGGATGCGGTGGCGGAAAGAAGGTTGGCAAGGTGATAGACTGCACGATGTGGAAGGCCGTGACAACCTTGGGCAGGAAAGATGGCTTAGTACGCAACACAACCTTGTCCGGATGGACAGAAAGGAAAGGAGGAGTGCAAGAAAGGGCCTGGAGCTCACTCACTCTCCTGGCAGAAGTGATGGCAACCAGGAAGGCAGTCTTCAAAGTAAGAAGGCGGAGAGGACAGTTGTGAAGTGGCTCAAAGGGAGCGCACATCAGAAACGTAAGAACCAGGTTCAAGTCCCACTGAGGCATCACAAACGGAACAGGAGGGAATGTGTGTGTGATGCCCTTGAGAAATCTATTTACAATCGGAGACTTGAACAAAGAAGGTTGATCAGGCAGCCTTAGAAAGGCTGAAAGGGCAGAAAGGTAGCCCTTGATAGTGCCCAGAGCAGAGCCCTGCTGGGCAAGAGAAAGAAGGAAGAGCAGAACCTCATAGAGAGGGGCAGCAAGAGGATCCACAGCCTTTGCTGTGCACCATGCCACAAATCTGTTCCACCTGCAGGCGTATACCGACTTTGTGGAGGGACGCCTGGCTGCCAGAATGACGTTACAGACTTCAGGAGGCAAGTCAAATGGCCTCAACTGTCGCCGCTCAATCTCCAAGCATGGAGGTGGAGACTGGACAGGTTCGGGTGTAGGACCATCCCCTGCTGCTGCGACAGAAGGTTCACCTGAACAGGTAGACGAACCGGGGGATCGACTGACATACTGAGTAGCTCTGGATACCAGTACCTTCGTGCCCAGTCCGGGGCCACAAGGATGACTTGTGCCCGGTCGCGCTTGAACTTCTTCAGCACAAGTGGTATAGGCGGAAAGGCGTATAATAGACCTCAACTCCACTTGCGACGAAAATGCTACTATGCCACACGCCACAAGCAGTCCTGTGTGTATTAGTACTGCATCTAAAATGTATGTTTACTTTCGTAGATATGAGTGTCTGTATACCAGGGCACCCAAAAGGAATATATTAAAACAAACAAAATGTGCGGCATGAGGCTGTGCACCAAAACAAAGAGTGCAACCCGCTCATTAGTTATGCAGTAACTTGGCCTGGAACACTCCATATTGCCTTTCATGGCGTTCTCGACAGTTTTCTTCTGGCTCTAGGGTACCCCAAAATGTGCAGGGACACCGCCACCATTACTTTCTCACAACAAAATTTTATTGAGCAGATGGGTAAAAAGGAAAATATGTGGCTCCCCACAGTCTGGAGATCACCACCAAGCATCATGACACATTTTTTGTAATGCATATTTTACACAAGAAAAGCCGAATAACAGAACACCCCCCCCTCCTCCACCCACAAACCCCAACCACCCAACCCCCCTACTACCCACCCCTTATCCCTCCCTAACCCCTAACACGTGAGTATACCAGACAATCCGTATTCGGTCGCCTTGTGGTAGGCATGACGCACTGCCTAGGCCCGTACCGCATCCTCTACCTGTATTTCGGCCTCTTGTTCCCTTGGGGGATCCAGTAGCAATCCCCTATATTCCGCCCATCGCTTCCAGATCTTAAAGTGCTTCCGGGGGCACCCTCTCGCCTCAAACACCGGGCGTTCCAGTCCCATGAAGTAATCCAATCCAGCCTTCCACGCACACAGGGGGGGGGCTCGCTCTCCCTTCCATGCTCGCGCTAGGTCCCGTTTGGCAACCACAAGCCCCAACAACAAGAAATGGCGTTTATATATATTTCCACCGACTCCCTCCAATACATGGAGTAGCCCTAATCTAGGAGTGCGGGGAAGATCCCATCCTAATACCTCTGACAGGCAACTCCAAACGCCCCTCCAGAACCTGACCAATCCAGCACACGACCATACTGTATGCAACAGCGTACCTTTCTCAGCTCCGCAGCGCAGACACTCTGAGGACCCAATCAATCCCGCCTTCCACAGCCTCTCTCGGGTGTAGTACGCCCTGTGTAAGTACTTGAACTGAATGAGCCGAAGCCGTATGGCGATGGCGGCCCCACGCGGGGACTCCAGGGCCTCCCTCCAATCATCGTCATCCAGGAGACCAACATCATCCTCCCAGGCCTCCTTGAGTGAGAGGAGGTCGGTTGAGCAGTGAGTAACCAGCGTTTGATAAATTCGGGACACTTTCTTATCTCCAAGGTCTCCCATGAATACCTTTGCTTCGAGTGGGCTGAATTCCGGGAGTGACTCCAGGTTCGTAAGGCTAGGCGTTAGCGCATGTCGGAATTGAAGGTATCGGAAGAATTGGGTCTTGGGCATGTGGAACTCTGCACTGAGCTCCTGGAACGACTTGAGGGTAACCCCTGTCATGACGTGGCCCAACGACGAGATCCCGATTGCATCCCAGCCATCAAAGCCCGTCAATGTAGCCAGTGCGGGCAGTCGCCCATTGTGCCATAACGGTGTCTCCGCCGTTAATCGACTCCACCAGCCCATGCGACGCAGTGCCTGTCGCCACACCTCAAAGACAACTCGCGTAACACACTGCAATGCCCGCCTTAGCCTAGCCGAGTATAAGATCGTATGGAGGGTGTTATTCCCCATTAGCAAACGCTCCAGGGCATACGCCGGGTCTCCCCTGTCTCCATACCAGCAGTCATTTAGTACCAGCAGCTGGGAGGCCTGATAGTAGGATAAGAGGTCCGACGTGGCTAAACCACCACAGTACGTAGACAGGAAGCATGTTCGCAGCGCTACCCTGGCCGCCCCTCCAGCCCAGAGGAAGCGGCCCAGAACTGAGTTGACCTGTCGAAACCACCGGGGGTTAATTGGATGTGGGTAGCTTTGCAGCTGATAGAGGCGCCGAAGCGCAACCATCTTGAATATCGCCGACCTACCGAAAATGGTTAGGGGCATCCGCGACCATGTTTTCACATCCGTGACCATGTTTTCACATCCGTCTGGACCTTTTCCCATACTGGCACTATGTTCCGTTCCCATGCAATATCCACCGATTCAGAGAGGAACACTCCTAGGTATTTTAACCCCCCGGCCGCCACCTGCAATGCCGACGCCCAGGGACCTGCTGCTGCACCACCACCCAACACCCACAGAGTAGACTTGCGTGGGTTCAAATGAAGGCCCGATACCTCCCCAAAAATACGCATGATGTCCAAGACTCGGGGTCCCGACCTGGGGAGATCCGTAAGAAAGAATAGGACGTCGTCCGCGTATAGCGCGATTCTATCAGTAAGGTTCCCACCCCACTCAAAGCCCCGCATCTGGGCGTCAATGCGCACCCAAGAGGCCAGAGGCTCCATAACTAGAGCAAAGAGGTATGGGGAGAGTGGACACCCCTGTCGGGTCCCCCGGCCAATTGGAAATTCTTTCGAGACTGCCCCAGAGACCCGCACTGAAGCAGTGATATCTGTATATAGTAATTTGACGTAGGAAACAAACACCGGGCCCAGGTTGAGACGGGGCAGAAGGGCAAATAAATACGCCCAGCTAACTGAGTCGAACGCTCTGTCAATGTCCGCCAGCAGCAACGCTGCCCGGTCACCCGTGGCACCCATAGCATCAACCGCCGCCTGCGCCCGCCTGATATTATGCCGCGTCGCCCTATGTGGCATGAAGCCGGCCTGGTCGGGGTGCACCAGATCTGTCACATACGGGAGCAGGCGGTTCGCCAACGCCTTGGCAAGTATTTTGGCCTCTATGTTGAGCAATGAGATCGGACGATAGGAGTCGTGCCTGTCCGGAGGCCTGCCCGGTTTCTGAAAAACCACCACTTCTGCATGACGCCAGTCAGGGGGCAGCCTACCTCATGTGCGCGCCGCTTCCAACGCATTTCGGAAATGGGACCCTAGTTGGAGGTGGAATTTCTTATAAAATTCGCTCGGGAAGCCACTTGGCCCAGGTGCCTTCCCAGTGTTGAGCTGCCCCAGCGCGTCGCCCAGCTCCTCCGCCGTAAGGGGAAGATCCAGTGCTACCTTGGTCTCATCCGAGACCGCCCTCTGCGGTAAGTCATCAATGAATTTGGCGACCTCCTCCGCAGGCAGACTATCCTGCGGTGCATATTGTACCTCAAAATAGTGGGCAAAGCTCGCCGCCAGCTCACCCGGGTCAGTTATCGCCGTCCCGTCTTCAGCAGTGAGGCCCGGCAGTGCAAGTGGCTGGAATGTACGCTGACACAGCCTATGAAGCATCGTGCAGGACTTATCTCCCCATTGATACACTCTGCTCCGCGTGGCTAGCCATGCCTGTCGAGCCTCGTCCAACAGCACCGACGCATAAGTCTGTTGTGCCTGCAGGAGCAATCTCACCGCTATTTCATCGCCCCCTCCCTGGCACCGCTGTTCCAAGGACCCCACAAGCGTGGCCGCCTCAGCAATGGTTTCTCGGTGTCGTCTGCGGGCTGCCGCACACCACGCAATGTCAATGCCCCGTATGGTGGGCTTCATTGCCTCCCAAACTACCACCGCGTCTATGTCATTCACTAGGTTTTCTTCCCAATAGTGGGCAATCGCACCACGTAGATGCTGGACGTAGTCCTGCTGCTGGAGGTGCCACGAGGACATCCTCCACCTGAAAGGCTGTCGTTTATTAAGCAGATCAACTCTGACCCCCACTGGGGAGTGGTCAGATAGCCCTCGCGGCAAAATTTCGGCCTCCCGCACTCTGTTCAGGTACACTCCGGGCACAAACACATAATCAAGCCTCGAGAAGGAGCCATGTACCGCGGAAACATACGTATATTCTCGCACCTTAGGATGCATATGGCGCCACACATCCACCCAGCCCATCCCATCCACCATTGCAGTCAATCGGGAAGGGGGGGCAGTCACTATCGTCTCTCGCAGTCGCAGGCGATCCATGCTTACATCCATCACCTCGTTCCAATCACCTCCCACCACTGCCATGGACTCTGGAATATCGTCCCACACAGTGAACAGCCGCTCAGACAAGGACCACTGCATAGGGGGAGGGGCGTATACACTGCCAAAGACCACCGGTTCAGTGCCCACCATACCTTTTATAAAAATGTAACGACCCTGTGGATCCGCCCATTGTTTCTCGTGGACATAGGCCAACCTGCGGTGCACCAAGACGGCTACCCCCCTAGACCCCCTGGCAAATCCGGCATGATACACTTGTTGGTAGCCAAACCGCTGTAAACTGAGCACTTTCGTCCCCATCATGTGCGTTTCTTGCAATAATAGCACATCTACAGCTTCCCTCTTCCCCCATCGCAAAATCGCTCCACGTTTGATCTTATCGAGCATCCCCCTGACATTCCAAGTAACTACGCGCATGGACTCACTAGGGAGCCTTGAGGACGCTTCAGCCATAATCAAGGGGTACCACCCAATCAGGCCCCGTACGCCACACCCAGCAACGACATCAACATATCAGAAAGACTTGCGTGTTGTGTCCCCCACCTACCCCACGTCCCCCCAACAGCAACAGACCCCCCACCCACATTGACCCACCCCAACCCCAACTCTACCCCCCCTTCCTTCTCCATCTGCACCCCACACCCCCCTCCCCTATACCTCATAGAACTCTGAAGTACCTGTCGCGGCATGGGCAGCCTCGGGCCCAAAACAGAGGACCCAAGACCAACCATGCCAATGGATCCCAACTCCCCGGAAAACAGTAGAAACATCCCCCCCCCCCCCCCAAGACAACTCGCACACTAGTAGGAGAATGGCAGCCCCTAAGAAGCGGCCACCCGAACCCCCCCCCCACAATCCCACACATGTACAATAAGTCATTCTCCATCAACAACAGAGGCCTTGGTCATGCATCCAAACTATAGGACCCGGCCATGCAGCTCCCATTAAGAGGAGCTTGTATCGGCAACCGAGAAGCAGAGTACTCCCAAGGCCTTCAATGACCCTTTCCAGATTGATCCGAGTCCACTGTCTTGTGTCCCATTGACAGAAGCAGATCGCTTCCGTGATCTGGACCTCCGGTTCCTTCTGCTCCTGGCTGTCTGGTCACCACGTTCCTGCGATGAACCTCTGGAAGAGCCGGAGTTGAGTCCCGGTTGGGCATTCGGCCTGAGTCTCACAGTTTCGTCCGTCCATTTAAACACATCCTCCGGGGTGTCAAAGAAGAGTGTTCGCGATTGAAAAACCACCCGCAGGCGGGCCGGATACAGCAGGGAATACTGGATTTTCAATCCTCGCAGCTTTGCCTTGGCGGCAATGAAGGAATGGCGCTGTTGCTGTACAAGCCTAGTATAATCTGGAAAAATCATGATCTTTTGATTTTCAAACAAAATGGAATCCCTGGTCCTTGCTTCTTTCAAAATGGCGTCCCGATCATGATAATTCAAAAGTCTAGCTATCACTGCCCTTGGCCGCTCACCCTCCGGTGGCCTCTGTGTTAGGGCTCGATGGGCACGCTCAATGACAAAACAGTTAGAGAGAACCCCCGGGGGCAGCCAGCTCTCCAGCCACTGTGAGAGAAACTGTTCCATATTCCCCTTCTCACACCTCTCCGGAAAGCCAATAAAGCGGAGGTTATTTCTGCGTGCGCGCCCTTCCGCATCTTCCACGCGGAGTGCCAGACCCCTCTGAATATTTTCCATTGCTGCCATTTTCTTTTTCAGGGAACCGACATCGTCCTCCACCACCGAAATTCTAGATTCCGCCTCTGTAATTCGTGCTACTGCGTTTCGTAAATCCTGACGCAACAAGGTGACATCTGCACCCACCGCACCAATTTTAGCATCGAGCGTGTCCCTGGACTGGGTGATCGCTGCCATGAGCGCCGCATTATCCGGCCCCGCGCCATGTCCTCCTCCCGAGGGCTCGGGACCCCCACTGGGCCCTGTAAATTTATCGATGGTCCCCTGCTTGGAGGGACCCCCGCCTCCTCTGGTCATGGCTGCAGACCGCAGATGGGCCGTGTAGGATAGTGGTACCAACGCAGGCTCGTTACTTCGTCTGTAATGTCCAGGATAAGCCTCACCCAGCGTTCCTTCCACCACGGGGTACAATCGCCCTCACACCAGTACTGGCGTAGATCCCCGGCGAGGCTGTGGACCTGTGGCTGCCAGATCAGGCCCCAGGCCCTGTGGTCCCGCAGCCGCGTAGACCACCCGCTTCTGACCGATCTGTCCCTCGTCGCTGGGTGCCGCGGGCCCTAGTTTCTTCAGCAGCCCGACCCCCTGAATTCGCCACCAATAATTCCACCGTCTAGGTCCCAGGGGGGGGGGGGGGGGGGGGGCACTCACAGTTCGTTGTTCGCCGCAGGGCAGCGTCAGTAACGGGTCAGCTCGGCCACACTCCGGTCCGTCGCCCGTAGGAGTCCAGCAGTGGGGGCCCAGTCTCCCGGTCCGGGGCCCAGGGGTCTCAGCCTTCCAGGCTCTGCCGGACGCCGACTGGGGTCAAGAGCCGACGTCGATCTCGATGGGCGGGGACCACGAAACTCGAGGCCCCGGCCGCACTGAATCTCTTAGGCCGCTGCTTCTCTCTGGGCACGTTCTCTGCTCCAGGCACCTCTGCCCCCACCGGTGAAGCAACGGGGGGAACGCCTATCACCCCTCAGCCTCCAGGATAATCCAGGACCAGGAAGATCGGCGGGTCGGCCGGCCCTCTTAGAAGCCCTCCGGCCGAGAGGCGCCAAAATCGAGGTGCCACCATTACTTTCAAGTGTAGTAGGCTTTATGATGTACAGCAGCCCCCACCCCTGTAATATTGTCTTATATGGCACCCTTTTGCTCCTAGGGAGAAGCATACCTGACCCAGGGAGAGTTTAAAAAAAAATCTTAAGCATTGCCAGAGCTGTAGCTTTTACTCTTGGTCTCTAGAGTGCGGTGACCCCTAGTGGTTGGGTGTATGGGTATATTATGTGACCTATAGCAAGTGAAGAAAGGAAGAAAGACTCAGACGCATATGTGTTTTTGAAAGTAAATGCTTTTTTGACAACCCGAATATTGAGCAATGAATGTTTACTATCATAATTCATTTTAAGGAGTAGCTGTGTTTTTTTCAATGATTTTAATGATGCTCTAAGTTTAAACCTGACTTGGCTAATTCTGTTAATATGGTGACACTGAGAAAGGCAGTAGGCATGCCTTCTATATGTTGAATATCCCTTATAATATGTTATTAATGTGGTGACACTCTCACAGAACCACTAGGCTTGCCTTATTTAAAATTCCCCCTTATATTATTTTAGTGTTACATGCCAGTGAATTGAGATTGCTAGCCACACTTAGATTATTCTATCAAAATTAAGGAGGGTTGCAATGATGGATGTGCTATATAGAAGCATAAAGTAAGCCAAGAATCAAACGATTCTGAAGAGGTTCCAGGGAGTACATTACACTTGGGTCAGTCCCGGGTCAACACGTGATTTAAAAGGTGACTTACGATACTTTAGCACAAGCGAGGTCATTGCAGAACCTGTCAAGAACAGAAATGAAGTAAACTGAACAGCAGTGAGCTACCTGAAAAAATCTACCAATGTTTTTTCTGACTACATTATTACGAGTGGCGCTCAACTGTGGGTATAGGATGGTCTGAGTTTCTCAAATGTTCTGCCCAGGTAGAATTGCACAATCCACACCAGTCAAAGATTACTTATGGTTTCAGTGTGAGTGCATCTGATGACCTATGTTATAAAACAAGCATGTTAATTGTCTGAGGTGAAAATCTGACACCAGTGGAAAGACCGAGGCATTGAGGTTGAGTCAGCCCTGGTGGTATTATCTTACCAAAGTGGGATGAGGTCGCCATTGATAAAGCATGTCACAAAGAGTGGGGAGGCCTCCAGTTCCAATATAATTGCCATCTCTTTAGGAAATTGTTTGGTACCCAACTCGGAATACCTTCCATATAGACAAAATTGGTTCTATACCATTTGCCATTTGCACCATGTTGTGATATCTGATTAGTAACTGCAGGGGGTGTGCTCTGGCTTCCCTCCTCCTCTCCAATTGTGCTACTTCATGCATATAAACATCACAGCCATGTGTTCTTGCAGCAAACAGGGCAGGGTGGAGTCGCAAACCATGTGCCAGGATGTACTGAGCCCGTGGAAGTGGTTGGACCATCGAGGAATTTTCCAGGTCGTGAACTGCCTCGCAGGATTCTTGAATACCAGGGTGGACGAGCTTAGCCGCTGATACCAAGCAGATCAATAATGGCAATTGCGCCCAGAGATGACGCAAGGTCTCTTATGCAAATAGGGAGAACCGTGGGACAATATATTCTCCACCACTGAGAACATGCAATGTCAGCAGTTCAGTGCACTGGAGTTTCCAACGTGTCTCTAACTAGGAGACACGTTCCCCCAATGATAGGACCCAGGACTCATGTATGCCTTTCCTACCGACCGTGCCCAAGTCCTCTTAGTGGCTAGGATTGGGCACGGAGAGTATGGTATCCAGATCTTGGACATGAGCATCTATCCTTTAATCAGGCTTCCCCTCCTGGAGGCTCTGCTATCAAAGAATCGGTGCAGGGTCCTGCACCTGGTTCTTCACAATTGCCACCTTCAAGCTTGGAGATTGAGTGGTGACCGCTTAACACCTTCAACCTTCCTCCAGAGATGCTTGATGTCATCTTGGCACCCCTGCGTCCCTTGACATACACTGTATATGCCTGCTGTTGAGATAAATTTATGGTTTGGTGCAGCACACTGCAGGTAGACCCACTCCAGGCAGTTATTTGCCGTTTTATTGTTTGTACTGACCCCCGCCCGGCAAGGCCTTGCTATGGACATAATTAAAGGCTAGCTTTCTGGTCTTTCAGACTTTTGCAGTTGCCAGATCACCTTCATTATTTAAATCGACTATTGTGATTTTTTTTTCTTCAAAGGCCTGCAAAATATGGTTTCTCCATCTGCTTTTGTCATGGCACAGTGAAACCTTAAGTTGATTCTCACTTATTTGCTGGGTACTCTTTTTGAACTGCTTTACAGCTGTCCCTTGCAGCTTCTTGTCCTCAAGACGGCGTAACTAATTGCTGTAACGTTGGCGAGTGAATGAGCTTCAGACTCTGTGTTAGCCCGCCTTACACTACCTTCTTTCCAGATAGACTGGTGCTGCCGACCTGAGTATCCTTCATGCCGTAAGTTGTGATGCCATTCTGCGTCTGTCAAACCATTGCCCTACCGGCATTCTCTGCTCCGCCTCAGCCCTCTAAGTAGGAGGAGAGACTCCGTCACTTAGACCCCAAAAGAGCACTGAGTTTTTACGTTTAGAGAACATCAGCACTTTATGGGGTTCATCAGGGAGAAAAAAGGCACTGCTGTGCAGAAAAAGACCATCTCTTGCTGGATTGTTCTCCGCATTACGATCTGCTATGCAATGGCCAAGAAGTAGCCTCTGGAAGTGCTGCAAGAGCCAGAGCCTCTACCATGACATTTGCCCATGGTGTTCCTGTCCTGGGCATCTGTCTGGCGGCTTTGTGGGGGTTTAATCATACATTCTTTAAGCACTGAATTGTCATGTTCACCGAGAGAGGCATTTCGCCTGCTCGGTCCTGGAGGACTTTGTGGTTTGAGTCCCTTCACAGACCTGCCTCCAAATAGGTACTGCTTTGGTATCTGTTAAAAAGTCTCTATCACAAGCACAGTACTTACCTTTGGTAACATTCTTTCTGGTAAAAACACTATCTGCAGATTCCTCACTTACCCTCCCTGTTCTGTGTAATTGACTCTGCCCATCAGTAAGATCCCAAGTCTAGGAAGCTGCACACTGGTCACATCCAATTTGCTATTGGGATTCTTCATCTCGGGCTGCGGACAGCCTTGATAGCGACTGACTCTAAATAGGCTCTGAACGTTATTTCCAGAGTGGGATGGCATCAGTACAATGCCGCATGGTGCCACCTAACTGCACACAGAGATACTGATGATAACGTTTCGAGATCTAGTCAAACACCTGAGAAATAATCAAACGTTGCAGAATCTGCCGTTAGCCTGCTCATTTAGCCTGCTGATTTCCATATGCCCACCTATGCCACCTCTGAATTCATTCTTGTGCTGTACTCGGACTTTCTCACATCTACACATTTATGAGTCACCAAGTGCAGTGCAGGAGGTTGCATTTTTTATGGCATGGCTTGAATTTGTCTGCAAGAATCAACTAGGGCACAGATATGACCAGAGAGTTCATGTGACTAATGTAGGTTGGTGGAACAGAGGAGTAATGCTCATAGGTGCTATGGCAGGTTGTATTGTAAAAACCTTCTCAGCCCAATTATTTCAAAACGTGCTTATGGTTAGGAATCCTCTCCTCAACACTTTAGCAGAGGACTAAGATCATTATGTTTGCTTGTTGCAACTTAGGGCTGATGTTACCCGATTTTCTATGACAACCTTTGTTTCCCTTTGAGTCTTTGTTTTGACTTGACTTTAGCCATGTTTCTGCAAGAAAGGGGTTAGATTGGTTACATGTTAGTTAATGGCAATAATGAACAACTTGGGGGAAAAGGTTTCCCCTGGACAGCAGCTATGATCAAGCAAAATTATTGTGGGAAATGTCAGTGGGGAGTATTTATAAAAGTAATAGGACTTTGGGGGCCAATGTTCATGAAAAATAGAGTTAAAAGGTTTACGTAGTTTGAGGAGCAGTAGAGCCTACATTGTTTGTACATGTTGTATAACTGGATAAGGGGTGTACATTTGGTTATCTGTAACCAAATATAGGCCTGATTTTTAGGTTTGACATGTAATGGTGTAAGCACCATTCATGGAGTACATATTATATTATATACATTCTCTCGGGGGCTTCGGCTCAGCCATCTTTAGCAATAGTCCTTTGGGCATATGCAATCACATAATGCACAATCCCACAGAAGTATTTTTCACCTTTTTCTGTTGGCTGTTTGAGTGCATCTTTCCACCGTCTTTGGAATAGTAGAGAGCGTACTTTACATCTGAAATGTACTCTCTAATCGTACTTTTACTTCTCAACCGTGCTTTATATGCACAAATAATTTTTTTCTATTGTTTTGAACTGCAGCAGAATTTTTTTTAGACTTTTTTGTCTTTGCTGGAGTGCAGGTGTCAAACCTATTGATTTTGTTATTGATTGTTTTAAGTGAATTCTAAAATGTCTTCCTATTAGTATAATTTCATTACTTTTTTCTGCAACGAGATGCCAGACATAGTTGTGTGTGTTCAGCAAAACGGGGCATCCTTAAAATATGCTCTTTTGAAATATTCAAGGAAATGGATGTGGATTGGAAAAAAAAACATTCAGAGTCGAACAGGACGACACGTCTGCTTTTCCTTGCTTCTCGCAGGATCAATAACTTTTGCATCCTTCATCTTCTATTGAAAAATGGTAAATGTATGTGTCAAATGCCTATGGACTATGTAAACCCACTGTATTGCAATGTATTCTGACCTAAACTTACTGAACCCCTGCACCGAAGTTGTGAATGTTTATTATGTTATAGAGTAGGATCATTTCCATTTGTGGCAATAGGGAATTTCTACATTCCAGTATTCGCTACACCAGGAAATGTATGTTGGTCATACGAGTGACTAAGGACACTTATCATCAGCGTTCAACCTTAACCGTTTGCTACTGAGCTTGACATGACCTTTAGGGAAACTCTTACGCTAGATCATTGTGTATTGCTCTGTTTGCCTCTTGCAGTCATGTCACTTTTTACATAAAATGTGTGCTCTCATAATAACCTGAGATTTGATCAAGACCGCGTAACCTGCCAACTGAGGAGTAGCTCTGGTGCCTAGGGCTCTATGGAGGGTGACAACATTTGCTGTGCTTTATTTACCGGCCACAGTACTCCTCTTATCCCCTGCCAAGATGCACTAGGGCACAATAGAGGATACTCTATCATCCCGGAGTATAAGGCTAGCCATGCTCCTAACCAAACTCCCCAAAGTCTTATACTGGCTTCCAAATGCATTCCCCCTTATGCAACTCTTTGTTTTCACGACTATTGCTACTCTTTGTTTTAGCGTCCATCTATAAAGGACTATATTCTTCATTCATTCATTCAGTGAAATGTGTGATGTTTTCCGGGCCCCAAGACCACCCTAATGTGTCATTTCTATCCGTCTGAAGCATTTAGAGCGGCAGCCATGTTTGATAGCTGTAGTGGCTTACTGTTAGTCATCCATAGTGCGACAGTTGTCACAGAACACTCGGACCCTCATTATGAGCAGCGCGGTTAATTGTGAAATGTGCAGTAGCTGCTATTATTGCACGTATCGTAATTACGAGTTTTGTGAAAAATATTGACGGGTTAAAACTTCTGATATTTATTGGTGGGAAATCGCCTGTATTTACCGGAGCGTGTGATTTGGTGAATTTTATTTCCAAAAAGCATGTAACCTCATAGTCTGATTCGCACTTTTCGCAGAGTAGGAATTGTATCAGGTGCTATAACTATCATAGCAAATACTGGGTCACTCGTAATGAGGGTTTTCGTATCCTTAGTGAATCCGAATCTGGAGCTCTGCCAGTCCTGTGCTAAGAGCAGTTCGGTCCAGGTACTCGGAAATGCTGCACATCCGCAGCATTTTATCACTGTCTAGCACCTGGGCCACATTTTCTGAAAATGAAATAGTTACATTGTTAAATTAAAATTAAACAATGAAATATGTTTTCTTTTTCTTAGGTTTCTTTCCAAATAGTTCACAAGACTGTGAAGCTTTTCTCCGCCACAAGATGACACTCATTTCACCTTCAGTATTAAAGAAGTATTCCATTCCGTTTGACAAGGTACAGTTTCATTGCAACAGTAGGTGATCTATTGCTATTGCATTTGTTTGAGCTGTGATTTGTGCCCTTACTAATATAGCCTGACGTTGAAATTTAACACATACGTACACAAGTCATTCTAATCATAGCTGTTTAATGTAAGGTAGTGTTTCTCATCTGCTGTCTTCTACAGAATAGTTCCCTTTCTGCTGTTAATTTATTTTGTTAATTTATTAATCATGTCAAGTGGCGCATGGTTGCGGGCTCCGACTATCCCATGTTTTTAATACATTAGAAAACCTTTTAATTTCTGTGATCGGATGTATCTGAAAATTGTAATAGTATATTGCTTTCCTAGATTATGTTTTAATGTAAATCGTGTAGCAAATTTCTCTTTTTACCAATTGCGTTCACTATTTTGTCATTTACATGATCCGTTTTTTGGAAAACCATGATCAAGCTACAAAAGTCCCCTTGCTAAATTTAGAATGTGTGTCTAGCTTTCTGCAATGTCACCCTTTGGTTTTACTGCCAGTTTCCTGCCAAACTTCAAGTAGGTAGAAACCATAAAAATATGGAATAATGATCACCACATACAAAAGTGATACAATAGTGGTAAAAAATATTTTTTCTTCTATCTTTTTTTAGATAGCTGGGAAGAGCGCAATCTTAGCACAGCAAACCTTCCTATTTATAAAATAAAGAATATAACATTTTCCAAGTTTACATTTTATTAGACCCCTTCAGAGTAAATCTCAAACTGGGTTTCTTTACAATCCTCTACATGTGAGGAAAAAAAAGGCAAATTTGGTTTGAATATAATTTGGAAAAAAACTATTTGTTAGGAGTGCTTAGGTGCAAGTTGTCCCACATTGTGTATTCAGAAGCAGCTGCTACTATTAATTTATCTCTCCAGACTGCCTCTGTCATGTGGCAATGGAAACAGAACAAACTCCTTTCTCTCCTAAAAAAACCACTGCAAATCCTTCTGTACTTACCAACTACCGCCCTATCTCTCTCTTGCCAGCTTTGGCAAAAAATTGTGAAAAGGTGGTCTTTCGACAACTGGAGGCCTTTGTCGTAGCCTCTTGGGCACCTCACCCGGCCCAATCCAGGTTTAGGACATTCCATAGTACAGATACCGCGCTGGTTGAAATGGCGGAGGCAATCAGGGAGTGTCTGGACGGGGGTGGCAGGGCGGCCCTGCTTTTGTTGGACTTCTCTGCCGCCCTCGACCCAGTGCCACATCAGCTCCTTCTCACCCGGCTTTCGTCCGTTGGTATTACACTCAGCAGGTCTGGATGCCTCCCTTCTCATCCTCCGCTAGGAAGCTAACTACAGGAGTCCCTCAGGGCTCCACATTGAGCCCTCTGCCTTTTAATATCTATCTGACCCCTTTGATTTTTTTTAGCGGGGGAGCTGGGTGCTAAAATCATAGCCTACACGGACGATAGCCAGCTCCTATTCACTTGGAAGGACTCCCACCTGGGCACTGACACCGCCCAGAGGTGCCTCTCCTCCGTGTTCCATTGACTTGCACAGGCCCCACTTAAGTGCAATGAGGAGAAGTCGGAGGTACTTTCGTATGGTCAGTTTCCTCCTTTCTTTAGAGAAACCCTATGGCCCCGGAGTTTCCCTGCCCCAACTCAGAAAGCGGTCCAGCGAAGAACTTAGGGGTCTGGTTTGGAGAAGATCTCCGGTTTTCAGACCATATTAAAGAACATACTGGTGTCTGCTTCGGGACTCTTAAGACCCTTAGAAGGTTTTTCCCTTTGGTACCGAGGCCAGCAAAGGAAATGGTAGCTCGTGCCCTTATCCTTTCCCGCCTCGACTATGCCAATGCATTGTTCATCGGCATCCCTGGTTATCTGATGAAAAAACTCCAAACTATACAGAACGCTGTGGCTAGACTTCTGTTCAATATCTCCAGGAGATCTAGTGTTCAGCAGCATTTGCGCGATCTGCATTGGCTCCCCGTGGCCCAGCGGGTACAGTTCAAAGCTCTTACACTAGCCCACAGAGCCTTCATGGCCTGGGGCCTTCCTACATCAGGAAACACTTTGCTTTCTATACTCCAAGCCGCTCTCTGCGGTCAGCCACTCTACGACGGATGGCCATTCCCCGGTTGCGCAGAACTCGGCTGGAGGATCAGTCTCTCTCGGTGAAAGCATCAACTTTATGGAACACTCTTCCCGCGGATTTGCGGCATACCCAGGACCTCCGTATTTTTAAGAAACTATAAAAACTCACCTTTTCAATCAGCCCACTTAATTAATCTCTGCTCTCTCTGCCACAGCTCACTCACGTGCCGGGACACTCCAGAGTATTAGTGCGCGCTACAAATCATTTATAACATAACATATCCTAAAAAGGGATTAGTGTTGGGGGAGATGGGGCATCTTTAAGCACTTGATGGGTTCACACAGCACAGCATGTATTTACTAATTCCTACCATACTACATAATTCCATATTATTTTCTTTCCTTGCCACTGACAACCTAACAGTATAGTCCAGTATTTCTATTAGCATTTCAAATGAGCTTTTCTTCTTGAAAAAAGCGAAAAAATATTTTGCATGCTAACTGCCCCAAATTAAACATGCAATGTAAAAAATATAGCGTATAACCCGTATAATATGGCCAATCTAAGGAGTTCTAGACCCCAGACTTCAGCTTGAGTGGCAACAACTGTTTTCTTTGTTTTGTTTCAGTGGTTACTACAGAATCCCATGCACTTAAGCCTGTATCTTGGAAAAGAGGGGCAGTAAGGAGCTAAAGGTGGCATGAGGGAGCACCCATTTACCCTAGAAAGGATATGAGAGTTGCAGGGGGCAGTGGGAAGAACAGCAGTAACTGGATTTGCAGTTTTTTTTTAATGTTATTGTTGGACTTGGCCCTTTTTGCAGGGTGATCCCTGAACTTTTTGCCTTCCTCCTGTATTTTGTCTAACCTGTTTTTGTTGGTTTTATGACTCTGTGCACTTTACCACTGCTGATCAGTGCTAAGGTGCATATGCTCTCCTTATTGTAAATTGATGTATGGATTAGTGACTCCATGATTGGCTTATTTGATTTACTGTCAGACCCTAGTACAGTGCACTGCGGGTGCCCAGGGCTGGTAAATCAAATGCTGCTGGTGGGCTTGCAGCACTGGTTGCGCCACCCACAGAAGCAGCCTGTAAAGTGTGTCTCCTGTCTGCCATTGCAGAGCCTGTGTGCAGTCTGGTACTGCCATGTTGACTGGGCAAGTGCACCCACTTGCCAGTCCCTAAACCTTCCCTTTTCTGCATATTAGTCCCCCCAATGGTAGGCCCAAGGGCAGGGTGCATTGTAGGTAAAAGGTAGAACATGCCCTGATGTGGGTGGCATGTCCTGATAGTGAATTACAGCCATTTTCGTTTTTACACTATTGCAAGGCTACCTGTTCCCCATAGGCCAGAAATGGGCAGTTTGATTATAACATTTTATAATCCTAACTGACTCGGGGAACTAGTTAGAAATTCGAGTTTAGTATGCCTGAACTCAGAATGATAAAATACATCTTTTAGTGAAGGTGGTTTTAACATTCTGTGTTTGAAAATACCACTTTTAGAAAGTAGGTATTTTCTTGCCTAACTGTCCAAGCCTGCCTCTGCTAGGTTGTGTATTCCTTGTCTGGAATTTGAGTGAAAGGAACTGGGGGATTCCAGGAGACAGGATGAGCCAGCACAGGGCTGAATAGAGCTATGTGCATGTAGATGGGTGGGAGGAGTTGCTCCTGGGACCTGAGTAGGTCTGTGCCTGCCTTCCACAATGCTGGCTCCACCCCCTGCGGTGCATCTGATGTCCCTGGCCCACACTGTCAAAGGAAAGAAGGAGTCTTGTCAACAAAGTGCTCCAGGACTGCACAGAACTGGTTTGGACAAGGCACAGACACACTCTATGGATTTGCTAGTATAAATATGGGGACCCAGACCCCAGAATTTTAGATCACTTTTGGGAAACAAGAAGAAAATTTGTTGAGGAGAGGAACCAGAGAAACTGAGGAGGAGACTATCCCTAAGCTGAGTGCTGTTTGGGGCATTTGCCTGCAGTGGTTGTCTGACTGCCAAAGAAAGGAGAAAGGACTTTGTGCTACTTTCAAATCAACTTGTAAAGGATCTCCAAGGGCTTGAGATAGAGCTTGCCTCCTGCTGAAGTCTCAGGGACAACTGACTTCACCAACCAGCTCCCCTGCCTTCACTTGCTGGGAATTGAAGTGCCTGCTGTTGAGCTGGGCCTTCTGAGAGACTATGTGTCGCTGGGAGCTGGAAGCGCGACTCAAGACAAAGAAGCGTGTCGCCGCCGCAGCCGTTCTCGTCGCATCACCGGAGAAGAATGTCGCCGTCGCATCACCGGAGAAGTGTGTCGCAGGGCCTGACGCGGCTCAGAAGAAGCGTCGAGTCGCCACACGCCCATCGGGCGTGCACACATTGTTGTCGCATCAAGAAGAAGACGCCACTTTGTTTCATTGCACCGGATCTTCATCGCATCATCGCGCTGCTGGTTGCATCGCCACGGAAGCGCAGTAAGAAACCGACGCATCACCTTCCCACGGGGAGAAGAACCGACGCATCACGCAGCAGTAGGGAACCAACGCATCACCGTTCTTGCATGTAAGTATCCTACGCATCACCTTCCCTGAAACACTTTCATTGTATAGCGTTACGCATCCAAAGGTACATTGAACTTAGTGTCACATTTTACATCTAAAGAGAACTAAGCTATTTCTACCATTTTTAAAGCACAGTATTGTGAATTTTTGTCGTTTGTGGTCTTGTGTTAAGTCTATATAAAAATACTTATTTTTATACTACAACTTGTGTGGTGTCCTTCTGTAGTGTTGTCACTGGATTACTGTATGTGTTCACAAATGCTTTACACACTGCCTCTGAGATAAGCCTGCACGTGCCAAGTTACCAAGGGGGTGAGCAGGGGTTCTTTTAGGAGTGAACCCCCCTTACCCTGACTAGACGCAAGGGTCCCTATTTGGTCAAAGGTACCTACATCTTCCAACTAGAGACCCCCTAATGTAACATTTATGTTTATCAGTACAATTATGCTCTGTGGACAGGGGGGCAAGTACAGGTCGCTCCTCCTTTCTCCCTGCGCATGACTAAAGACTTGAATGCATCTGGCTCAGTGGTATGCAGACTAATACTAGGCCTGGCTGCTCTTTGTGCAGTGAGTATGATCTGGTCGGGCTTCTGCAGCCAACACCAGCTTGCAGAACCGTAAGCCTAGCGCAGCGGGAGTTGGTCCTGGAATTGTTCAGCACATGACCTGGCCACAGGTAGAAGAAGCCAGTGCCCAACACTGCAGTGCACAATGGGGTTTGGGTACAGGCCTGCAGCCACCCCACACTGTGCCATGCCTTGTGGCCAGCAACCAGTGCATGCCTGAAGGCCATGGAAAATATCAAAACATGGAAGTTGTATTCTAGCATATCATCAAAAAATGCAAACATTAATTGAACAAACTGCTACAGGTCAGATATACTTTGTAATGTAAAAGACTTTCAATGTATGATATTACCAGTGATGTCACTGATAATGTAATTTGTCATCTGTGATACGTTGTGAGGGCATAAGTAGTGCACGTGGCGTTATGATTTGTTCGGCTAGGATATGATGCCCTTGTGTCGCTCAAATGTGGTAACACATATTGCTCTACGTTGATCTGCATGTATGGCTATTGTCAGGCTTTTTTTCTTGTTCAGTAGTTGACAACAAACGTGTTGAACCACAAATAGAAAAAAAAATTCATTGACTCTAATAAAATCACAGAAACTAAGGCATGTCAGTATGCCCCCAGTTCAGTTGAAGTGAACTTTATTCGATTACTACCTTACTACCTTGATTACTACTCTCACTACCTTGACTGTGCACTGACAGGCCTCAACAGAGAGACTATTGTTTACCGTTCATTTTCAAAACTCAAATCTGAAAGAAACAGGTTAGTGTTAGATTCCTTACCTTAGCATATCCCCAGGCATCAGACTGGATCCGGAAAGTTTTGCGTAGCAGTACCCCTGCGCGTCGGTAGGCGTTGCCTGCGGCTCCGCGTCCGTCGTCGGCGTCGTGGTTGCCGGGATGACGTTGTTCGAGTACTTAGATGCCGCCCTTGCGCCTGACGTCAGTCTTCTTTTTTCTACGCCAGCAAGCGCAGATCCAGGAAGAGCAGTACTCCTAGTCAATTTTTGACTAACTTTTTCAATCTTCGTTGGCTCTTCTCGAGTCGATTCTCGACTCCGGTGCCGATAGGGATGCCTGGGTTCAAACCCTGCGACGACTGTAACCGCATGATGTCGGTTACACACCCCCACCATCGGTGCCTTTACTGCCTCGGGGCCAACCACGATGACAAGTTGTGCCCCGACTGACGGGCCTTGACGTCGAAGGCTAGGCGGGAGCGGTCCCTAAGCGCCTCGAGATCCGTCAGTCGGCCCTGCACCGCTCGAGGTCCCGGTCCAGGACGAGGTCGAGGGACCGGTCGCGGGGCCACAGTCATCACAGCTCGGTGAGTCGACACCGCTAGTCAGGCTCCAAATCCTCAGGTAAGTCGAGGCACAAGAAGTCGAAGAAGCGACATCGCTCTTCTGACTCACCCGACGCTTGCGCGACGCGGCCGGGGGTTCGGGCGACACGTCCAGCTCCACACCCGCCGGTCCCTGGGCTGCACGCGACGCCAGAGGAGATCAGCGCCTTCCTCACGGCCATGAGGTCGCGCTTCCCTCCGTCGGGTCCCGCCAAGGCGCCTTCGGGCCCCGCCGTCTGCGAGCCCAAGCAGGCCGGCGGGTGCTTCGGCCCCGGCGCCGTCGACAAGTCCGGTCCCGACGCCGCAGGGTTACTCAGGATCCAGGCCTGGATCCGTGACGACGTCAACCTTACGACCCCTCCGCCGGTGTCGTCACCAAGGGTGTCGCCCCCGACACCTTCCCCGGACGGTGTCGTCCCCATCCCCACCCCGGTCCGGATCCGGAGTCAGACCGTCACCGCCCTGCACCGTCTGCGACGCCGATTGGTGAGCCCTTCACCCATGACCTGGCTCCATCATTTATTCCTGACTTTCAGGAGATGGATGACGAGGGGGATTGGGAGAGGTCTGATGACCCTCTGGCACTGCAGTGCCAGTTGAGAAAGGACTGGGCAGACGAACTGTGGGAGGCCAGTGTTCTGGACACTTGGCCAGACACTTGATTTGTCTCCTCTCCTACCGTGGCTATGGAGGAGGGGGCTGCTTACAGTGTGGTGTTGACTAGGGCAGCCAAGGCCTTGGCTCTTGAGCTCCTTGAGCTCCTCGGAGCATCTCCTGCCATTCAACGAAGCCCTCACTGACGTTCTGTTGTGCACCTGGTCCAAACCCTCTACAGGCCTCCCTGTAGATCGGAACGTGGCCCGACGCCACCGCCCGGCTCCGGGCGACCCCAGTTTCCTGTCCGTTCACCCCACCCCTGAGAGCATGATGATCCAGGCCTCAACCTCCCAGACCGCATTCCCGACCACGCCTCCGGATCGGGAATCCAAAAGGTACGATCAGTTCGGCAAGAAACTGTTCTCCTGTCTGAGTTTGGGGTCGCGGTCTGTCAACACTGCCTGCCTTTTGGGCCGTTACTCCGACTCTCTGTGGGATACGGTTGCGGAAGTGCTGCCGTAGTGCCCGGCGGAGGTCCAGGCAAAGCTTACCCAAGCCCTTGCAGAGGGAAGGGATGTAGCACGCTATTCCATTCGGTGTGGACTGGATACCACGAACTCGCTAGGCAGGGCGATTGCAACGACTGTGGTGGTTCGAGGCCACGCCTGGCTGAGGTCCGCCAACATTTTTGGGGCGATGTCCAAGCCTCCCTAATGGACATGCCCTTTGATGGCCATCGCCTCTTTGGCGACAAGGCGGACAGTGCGCTGGAGCATTTCAAGGACTCCAGGGCTACGACCAAGTCCTTGGACCTCGGCCAACGCCAGCAAACTTCTGCAACTTCTGCCTTTCGTCCCTTTTGTGGCCAATGAAGGGGCTCCCCCTCATGTCCAGCTAGCCACAGGCCGCAGAACCAACCTCAACGCGGTCGCGGGCGTGATAAACGCCGTGGCGGTGCCGGGGGACACCGGCAAGGTCAGTCCACAATCCTCCTAGTCCGAATTTTCAGGCCCATTCGATGCCAGTGGGGGGCAGGGTTCGCCATCACCTCCTTCACTGGCGCTCCATCACATCGGACAGGTGGGTGCTGCAAATCGTCCGAAGGGGCTATTCCCTCCCCTTCGAGGCAACCCCTCCAGCCATGCCAGCGCAATACCACCGCATGTCGGGGGATCACTTGCGACTTCTCCAGGAGAAAGTTGCGGCCCTCTTGGCCAAGGGGGCCGTTGAGCTCGTTCCTGGGCCAGAAGTAGGATGTGGTTGCTATTCCCACTACTTTCTGGTACCCAAAAAGGCCAAAGGAGGTCTACGCCCTATCTTGGACCTATGGAGCGTCAACGGCTTCCTCCGGAAGGAGAAGTTCAAGATGCTGACTTTGGCTCAGGTCCTAGCTGCCCTGGACCCAGATGACTGGATGGTAGGATTGGACTTGCAGGATGCATATTTCCACATCCCTGTCCTGCCGGCCCACCGGCGTTACCTGCGGTTCACGTTAGGCCAAGAGCACTTTGTTTACCGTGCTCCCCTTCGGCCTTACCAGCGCCCCACGGGTGTTCACGAAAGTGATGGCGGTGGTCGCAGCTCATCTGCGCAGATTAGGGGTTTCAGTCTTCCCCTATCTCGATGATTGATTGTTGAAGGCGGGCTCGCCCCAGACAGTCGTCTCCCACCTACAGCCGACCTCCTTCACTCACTGGGGTTCTCCATCAACATGCCGAAGTCACACCTGTGCCCCTCTCAAAAGCTCCTTTTCATCGGGTATCTATTCTAAGGTAAGGAATCTAACACTAACCTGTTTCTTTCAGATGCACAAGTTACTTGCCTTCGGTAACGATATATCTGTAAGAAACAGTAGTTAGTGTTAGATTCCTTACTGTCCCACCCATCCTCCCCGTTATGCGAACCGATATCTTGGATTAAGGTCATCCCTGTCAGAGCCCTAGTTTCATGGCACCAGTGTCGGTCTCTGTCATGGCTCTGCGTTTCTGGCGCGGAAGCTATGTACAAGAACTGACAGCGCGCGAGGGCGGCGTCTAAGTACTCCGACGACGTCATCCCGGCGACCACGACGGCGGACGCGGAGCCACAGACTACGCCTACCGACGCGCAGGAGTACTGCTACGCAAAACTTTCCGGATCCAGTCTGACGCATGGGGATATTCTAAGGTAAGGAATCTAACACTAACTACTGTTTCTTACAGATATATCATTACCGAAGGTAAGTAATTTGTGCTTTAGGAACGCACAGTCCTATCTGACATCTTTAAGTATGTAGACGTGACTCCAACTGCAGCAACAAGAGAGAGAGGGTGGGAGAGGGTTAAAGAGAGAGAGTGGAAAATAGAGGAAGGAGATAGAGGGTTACGGAGAGGGCGGATGAAATGGGGAGAAGAAGGGGAGAGAGAAGGAGAGCTGTGAGCAAGACTGCGAGGTGAGGATGAGAGAAAGATGTTCGAGTTAGAGACAGAAGGGATTGCAAGAGAGGAAGAGAGAAGAGGCTTACAGAGTACGAGAATGATAAAGAAAGAGAGTGGGGTGCAGAAAAAGAGTGTGTGAGGAAATGCAAGGAAGAAGGCGAGACAGAGAGGAACGATAGAAAATGACCAAACGAGGGAGAATGCTGGAGAGAAACAGGGCGAGAACGAGGGAGAAGTTTTAACTGCAGAGTTTTGGGGTAGTAGTAGTGTCAGCCATTGTTGTGATGTAGTGCGTGGGATCGGTCTGTGTGTAGTGTGTGGTAGTAGCGGAAGGCTTTATCTAAATGTAGGGTGGGTGTGGTCTGTCTGTGTTTTGGTGCAGGGCGTCAGTAGTAATGACGAATATGAGGCAGGAGTCCGAATAGTGGGATTGCACTCGCAAATGTACTTGAAAATGCACCATTTGCCCATTCTCTTTTTCAAACTTTTCTCTACGCTCTCTCGCCGCAGTGAAGTACGACTTATGGTTTACGCCTCATCACTTTCAAATGTCACCAGCCGCCACTGACAAAGATGAAGACACTCAAAAACATGTTCGAGCGTAGGTAAAGACTCCCAACTCCTGCTGCCAGTGCTGGAATTTGCCTTGCATGTCCAGGCCTTGCAAGTCATGAATACCCACAACATACTGAGGGTTACAATTATGCGAGAGGGTGGTGGCATTATCCCAGGGTTAGGCATCATTGGGCCATAGATGCCTGGAGCAGCCACCATCATGCTTGAGCTAGTTTTATTCAAATGGTAGGCACCATCATACCATGGATTCCCTTAACTTGCAAAGAATTACCAACATTATGCTGGCTATATACTGGAAATGCGCCAGTCACACACATTCAGGCATGCGCACCCATAGTCTGGCACACGCACTCTGACTAACTGTATTAAATGTAGTTACTCTGTGAGGCTGCAGTGTGTATGGTGCAAGCTGTACCACCTCTCCCTCGTGGTACCTACAGCATAGTAAGAGGTATGGGGTCGATCATGCAGAACTTGAATTCTAGCTGGTCACTTTGTGGTTTGAGACCTATAGTGGTTGGCTGTTATTTAGGCATCTATTTTAGTATTTGAGGAACTCCCTTGAATAGGCCGCCCTACTGTTCCTTGTTCTGTGTTTTGTTTAAACATATCTGCAAGTAAAACATGATTGAAGGTTATTCCTCTTGTTGCTGATTTTTTAATTTGAGGCTGAATTTTTCTTATTTACTGTTCAAAACCCCCCTTAATTTCTTACAATCAAAAGCTATGTTACTCTTCTGCTCGAGTGGTCTGTCGCAGGGTTTCTGCCATTGCAATGAACGGAAATGCAGCTCTTTGATAGTTAATTGCTCACTGTTCTATATTAGGATTTAAACGTATAAACTGCAAGTATCAAAAGATACTGTCTGACAGAAGCAGTAAAGGAGTGACATTTGGCACTGCACGCGCGCGTGGTCTGGTTCCTGGCGCACATAGCCATGTTTGCAGCGCACAGAGACCCTCCACTGCCGCACACAGAGGAAAAAAATTTGAGGGAACATTGCTTACCTTAGTGATGTCTTATCTGATACAGACAGGATCTAGCATTTGATTCCTTATCGACCCTCCCAGCTCTGCGAACTGAGGTGTCCTAGATCCTCTTTTTGCTACAATTTTTTCAATTTGTGCTTGTTGATAAAAGATTTGTCCCTTTTTGGCACACTGTTAACTGAGACTGTTTCTATACGTGGCTTCACGCTGTTGTCGCGGAAATGGGCACAAAGAAACTGACATCAGCACGTCGGGAGACTTATTTAGACTCGGACGTCACATCTGGGAGACAACATTACTGATGAGTTGCTCGATGGCCCCTCCAGATGTGCAGAGGTACTGCTGAAAAAAATTCCGGATCCAGTCTGGCGCCTCGGAAGGATTCTAAGATACGGAATCAGTGGCTAGATTCTGTCTCTTCAAGGTAAGGCGTAACTGAAGGTAAATAATTTGTCCTTATTAGTTAATAATTTGGTAGTAAATATGTGATTGATATTAATTACGTATATTCTGTAATATTGATTTAATTTGGCAACCAGAGCGGCAAGGCTTTGCTTGTTTCCACGCTTTCCTCACAGAATTTAATGAGTGGCATTAAAGACTGTACCTAGCAGGCTCTGAGCAGAGGGACAAGGCGCTGAGTGAGGCCAAATTCAATACTCCGCTTCCAGAATTTAAGCACTGGTGAAGGCCTGGCCCTGTTGTCTCTGCAAGTTGGGCTTTTGGCACACAGCTGAACTGGAGAAAAAATTGTGGGCTTGCTGGGCACAGTCAAGTATCATTCCTTATGGAATTTGAGACTGATGGATTGTAGCATGGAGACTGAACCTAGTGTGTGGCCACAGGCTGTGTCCTGCTTGCACTGTGCTATGGAGGCTGAAAGACTGTAAACAGCTTGTACTCGGTGAGCAGCCCTGCCAAGTACCACCCATCAGGGGTTAGACTATTGCATGTCAATGCTGGTGTCCGCATCTTTGCACTAAAAGGCATTAGTAACGCATTTATGCAGCTCCTCGAGGATAATGAATTGCTTTGCGGAATAAAAGCTGCCAATGCATTGTTGCGGTCGGTCTGCCTAGGCAATTTACTAGTTAATGTTGTGTTGCTGGCCTTGAGCTCACTGGTAAGTTGTTTCTATGGCGGACTGGCAGTCTTAGACTGAATCTGGATACACTTGTTTCAGTGCAGTGTGGAAAAAAACTGAACAAATAAACAGAAGCACTGAATTGAGCCTAACTCGTGTGAATCTGATGCCTTCTGTTGTTTTCTTGGACCAGCTCGCCACTGCAGAGGAAGGGAGCAGCCTTATTATTTTACCTCTTTCCCGACAGCCAAGGCAAGTGGCGCTGCATGATTCGAACAACCCCTAAATGGTGGGCACCAGCCTGGCTGATTGATGGTAGTGGTCAGAGCGGGCAGTGTTGGTGGCCACAGGATATTGTGTACCGGCAACCGGGGAGAGTCATTTTATTGCGCTCTACTCTCCCAATCCCTGCAGCACCCCAAATTCATCAGCTGGATTGTTTTTATGCAACAACATTTTGTATCTGATGTGTGTCAGGCGGAGCAGGGATTGATTCCTGCAATCTGGCTGGCAAGCTCTAAGAACTGGTGCAGCACTGCGGGCCAGCCAGACGCATGATTCATGCGGTGCTACTTGTCTCGGTCAGAGGTGCGTAGGGCTGCTTGCCTCATCTGCAGGGGCAAGCTGAAATTAGAAAACAATGTGGTACTCAACAGGAATGTGTCCCTTGCTGTTGGCTGTGTCTTTATTGGTCCCAGTGGAGCTCTAGGGTATGTTTGTGGCTCACAGACAGTTTGGAGATAGCAAAGGGGATTTAAGCAGGTGCAGTGGCACTGGAACCCAGGGGAATGACGGTCCCTCTGAATTAGAGTTGCGACTGTCTTCACTATTAAACCAGTGCATGGGGTCCCAATTTTCTTTACATACATTGAGATCCAATTGTTTTTTTGTTTTGTTTTTTATATGCATTGGGGACCATGTCACCCTTGCTACGCCACTGCTCATTGAGAACTTTGTCTCAGGGGTTCCTTTTAATTCACTACCTCTTCTCTAAGTATTAGCCTATACCTATTAAATGGAAGCCCTCTATAGAAGAAGGCATCTTCCCGTTATTCATTAGTCACAATTCATATGTAGATTGACTTTTCAGATTTACAGATATCCAGACTTGGATGTCAGTCAGTGAAACAAGACCTAAATATCTTAAAGACGAAAGCATCTTCATCTGTGTGACACTAGGTAACTTGAGACTTGTTGTGACCACGGCCAGTTCTAGAAGGTGGGCCAGGCCCACTCGAGGAAGCTGTGAGGAAGACCAGGCCTGCTTCATGTAAATACTCTGTTGCCCCTAGGGGACCCTGACCCAGTATTCAGCCTGTACCTACCTCTTTCCTCCCAGCAAGGCGAGCGGCTCAAGCAACACATTCCCTCTGAAACAAGAATCGACGTGGTTAGCCACTGATGCGAAGAGAAGGTGAGTCTGTCAGCACTAACCTCCTATTACAGAGAGAGGTGGAGAGTCAGAGGGAGATAAACGGATTGGAGGAGAGGAAAGGAGGGCAGTACCCGGTAGACGCAGAGAAGAACAGCGTGGAACCAAATCACGAACCAGAGGAGAGGATTGGGACATGTTCCATCGAGCCAGAGGACATCCGGGAAACTGCGTGGGACAACAAAGAAAGGAGCCCGCCTACCGCTGCATCGGGACAGAGGATGGCACACGAAGACGACGAGTCTCCCAAGACTTGGAGCGAAGAGCGGTGGTCGCCCTGGGATGCATGACGCCCTGGAGCGGCTTTCCTGGTACGTGTCCGGGAAGGGAAGGTGGGCATATGGGACGACTTTGAGAAGGGGAGAGGGGGTCTAAAACCGAGACCGGTGCAAATTAACAAATGGTTTCCTTTGGCTTTTGAGATTGTTTGCATGTTTTTTTTATTCGTTTATTCACGAATTCGCATTGGGTACAATGACGGAAGGGTGACATTCCCTGGTGAGCTAAAACCTGAAACGGGACTCCAGTGGATCGCCATAACCAGCTATCCCGAGTGACTGGTTAAACGCTATTTCCACAGGTGTTTTCTTTTCCCGATGCACCCTTTCTTCTCTAACCTCTGGGGGGGGGGGGGCAAAACAAGAGAGGTGATATTTCAATAAATATGTAGAAAACGTGGTCTCTATCCCCTATAAACCTATTACCATAGACCTTATAACTTACCTTGTCCTCCTTGTCTTCTTATCTGTGGAACCGGGGACAACTCGCCACAAGAGCACAGACCTAAGACCATGAGAAGGAGGAGAAGAGTACCCGTGATGAGAGGAACACCCAAAGACTATATCTACTGCCCCAAATGTCTTCCTTCTGTTATTCCCTCTAATATTAATTGGTTACCATTGTTTCTCCAAAATGAATGCCAACATTGAGAAGGGCGGCCAGCCTCTTAGATTAGTCTTTCGCCCTACCCTCACAGAAGCCCACTGGCCTTCCCAAGGCCCATTCAGAAGTCAAAGAATGTACATTGTCTGCCCTGCCAAAAACCATGCATGCATTAATCTAATGCATTTTGCAAAATCCATCTCATCACTGCAAGTCCTCAGGATTGCCACGCAATTATGTTAAGTAGCGTGATCTTTTTCAGTGTTCTTGCGCTGGTGGTGCAGATGCCTGCACTGCCTCCTTTGTTTTATTTCTAAGGTGCAATGCAATTGTGGGAGTTACTCTTCTCAGGCTGGGCAAAACCGGTGATAGCACTCATTGCCTGCAGTTTATACCCTTCCAGGAGGTGGGTTGATGTCTCAAGGAGGAATAAGGCATGAATACAACAGGTGCAGTGACACCAGATCCCAGAGGTGTGAAGGACCCACTACACTGCTATTTTGGTTGGTATTTAATATGCAACAGTCAAGAGGAGGAATAATTTCTCCTTCGTAACATTAGGGCCAATGGTAACCTTTTTACACCACTAAAGTCTCACTTTATTGGGCATCACACTTTCTCACTCTGTTTCTCACCCTCACTATCTGGTTGCCTGTCTGACCTCTCTCAAACACTTTTTCTTTTCTTCCCTCCCTTCGCTCTGACTTTCTCTTCCAGATTATTTCCCATTCCCCTTCCGTTCTCCTTTGTCTCTCTCTTCCTAAATATTTTTCCTTACAAGCCCTATGTTTCCGGTTCTCAGTCTGATTTAAGACCAGGTAGCAGTACCTGGCTACACAATGCAAGCAAAGCCTCGCAGTGAGGGTACAACACCCATCATATACCTGCACTGTCAAGATATACAAAAGCTGACAGCAAAGGACCAATAGGGGTGGTTCACCTATCCCACAATGAAAGAGGTGGTCTGCACACCATTATTTCTCTGAAATACTCCTTTTTGATCAAATTATAACATGTTGCGTGCGAACCTGGACGTGTGCCTTGCCCATGGCACCTCATCGTTAACAGATACTGTGAGGAGCGCAAAGACGCTCACTCCCAGCTTCACTGCTGAAATGGATACAAGATCCTACTAATGATTCCACTTTGTAGTTTCTCAATATGAATCTATGATAGTCCACAGTATTTATGCAAAACTTATGATGCTTTCCTGTTTATACTCCACATGTATGGTGTCTTGTATTTGCATTGTTTCCCATGTTCAAGTGTGCCCATCCAGACCTCTTCGAAAACACGGACAAAAATACAAAGGATCGTTTGGAGCAGCATTTCTTTAATTCAACCCAATTCATTTAAGGCTTATCCGAGCCCTTCATCAGGGGTAACTGTAAGTTAACATATCAATAAAAACACCATAACTATATGTTTCTCTACATAGCATGAAAAATTCAATTGACATTGTTTCGCCTAAGAGCAAAAAAAGTCCTTATGCATATTACTCCCAAACAAGTGCCTTCTGCCCCTACTTCACTACCTTCCCTACAAAAAATGGTGTCATTCCCCATACCCAACTAGTATCTAACTACTCCCTTTTAACAGCTCATTTGAACTAACCTCCCTATTCAACATTCATCCCGCTCTCACTCACAAACCGGCTATCTACCTTTCGTACTCCCCGCATTCCGCCATCTACAACACTTGTTCCTCGCAGATGCTGACTCACTCTCCGCTTCCATTATTCCCGACATCTCCTCGCCACTCTCTTCACACTCGTCCATACACACACCACTCGCTGCACTCAAACCACCCCCTCACCTCTCTCCTCTAGCTAGTCCTCCCACACTAACCCACAACACAAAACTTGCATATCTTCACACGTACCTGATTCTCCCTGCTTCCATACTAAAGGCTCTGGATACCAACTCCCTCCCACCTTACGTTACTTAAACCACCCCTAAAACACGTACCTGCCAACGCCACAATCTCCTGCTACTTCACATTCACCACCAATGAATATTTTCGCCCATACGTGAAGCCGCCGTTTACCGCCGCTTGTATACCTCCATAGCTCCTCCACCCTGTGTCAAAGGTCACACATTAGTTTCCTTACTCTCCGTGACCACCTGTGTACTACAACACCCATAATTCACTCAGCCGCTACTCAATAATCCCATGCTGACGCAGCAAATCAAAACTGAACATGTGCATGAATTTAACTCGAATTTTGGATGTTATGTAGGTTCAACCAGTCCGAGTATGGGTGAAAATATTCATTGGTGGTGGGTGTGAAGTAGCAGGAGATTGTGGCGTTGGCAGGCACGTGTTTTGTGGTGGTTTATGGAACGTAAGGTGGGAGAGACTACAAAGTGGAATAATTAGTAGGATCTTGTATCTATTTCAGCAGTGCGGCTGGGAGTGGAGCGTCTGTGCGCTCCCCACAGTATCGGTCACCTATCCCACAGACATCTTTTGCTCTGTTCTGTTTGGAGTCAGGACCCATGAAATGGAGAGAAAGCTGCCATCCCACCCACCCCGTCAGGAATATTGTGGCATTCCAGTAGTCCCTCCTCAGGTTTGTTAGCAGACAGTGTGCATGTACCGGGGTCCCCAGTCATCAAGAGATGAGAAAGTCCTGTATATTCCTGTATATTGAGTAGGAAGGAGGGGGGGTTCATGTTATATTCTTTAGCTAGCAGTTTCTTCAACACAGGTTCTCAAGTATGTGAGATTACACCACAACAGTAACTAATTGGCTAGATAAACTCTGACTGCAATTTGCCTTTCAGGAACTGTTTTTCTGTTGTATTTTGGTACTTGTTGAAAATTTGTATTTTCATTAAGAAAACCGAACCATGGGTACCAGAATTTAAAGATAAAAGCCACTGGGCATCTCAGTAATTTTAAGTGTGAATGCTGGGTTCCTGCTAATCAGGACCCCAGCATCTTTGCTCTCTCTTAAATTGGTTCTGGTAATTACTTCGGTACCTCCACAATTGGCTGCTGGTGTACCATTATAAGTCCTTAGTATGTGGTACTGAAGTACCCAATGCATAGGTACACCAGGTGTCTCCGATGGGGCGCAGCATGTATTGTGCCATCCATGGGATTCCACTTAAACTGTGACTACAGCCCTGCTATTGCAGCCTGTGTGAGTTGGTGCTTTCACCACTCACAACAGATATACGTTTCCTTATAGCTGAGGTCGCTGCACTTAAATCCTATAAGTCACACCTAAGGCAGGCTCTACAGTCTTGAGGGCAGGGTGCTTGATTACAAGTGTGAGGGTGCCCCTACATGAGCGGGACACTCCTACAAATCCCAGAGTCATCAAATCTCCAGGCTTTGTAAGTGTGGTCAGCCATTTTAAGGTATATAGTGGACATCCGTCATTACGAGATGTCAAACTAAATAATAGCTGCACCGACCTGGTCATGTTTGGTATCAAGCCTGTTGGAATCATGCCGAAACACCAATTCAAGTGCTGGAAGTACGATCCTATGTTCTAGGGGCTCCTGAGGGGGACCCCTCTGTACTCTTGGTAACAGACTTTCAGGGTCTGCCAGCAAGGTAGTGCTGCTACAGACTCTGACACATCTCTGCCCTTGTGCTTCTGAGCTTGAGCAGGGGAAGGTAGAACAATAGATTTCCTGTCAGAGGGAGGTGTGACCACCTCCCAGACATGGCTTAGTGTATTGGGCTGGGCCGGGGATGCTTTGCAGTGCCACCAGATTACATTGAAGGGTACATTTAGTGCCCTCCTTGCATACTCCAGTTTGAGCCAGTTCAGGAAACCCTTGGTTACCTCTCTTGCCACGGAACTGGACAAAGGACAGGGGAGTATCCTCCCATCTGTCTAGTCCCTCCTCCGGGAGGGAATCCCCGAGTCATTCCACTACTTTCCCTAGGGTATTTAAAGTCTCCTGTGTGTGTGAATCCTTAGATTCGTCATGTAACAAGACTCACCTCTGAAACCAAGACACTTTTCAACCGTCTGGACACTTGGACTTTGTTGGAGTTCGACGGGAACGGAAACTGCATCAAGGAAGACTGCTGCTGCTCCTGGTCTTGCTGTTCTTCAAGTCTTCTGCGTCGTCTGTGTCTGTGCTTCATCCAGGTTCTCCAGAAGGCCTGTAGTCATCAAGGACATCTTAAGTATTCTCCCTTGGAGTGAAGGAGTCACTCCCCTGCATCTGCAGGCACCACAATGAAGCTGACTGTTCTGCCGCTTCTGACGTCCCACGGACTTCCCAAGGACCAGCAACACAGGTGGTGGTTCTGCAGCTCCCTAGAGGCCTGACCTGTCTTCTGAGCAATTTGGAGGACAGTATCACTCATTGGAGCCGCTGGGACAAAACCCCTGTGCACCGGGTCGACTTGCCGTCACCAAGACTTGTTGGCGCTGCACTCCAGAGATCTTCAGGCTACAAGAAGCTACAGCACCACAGCTTCCAAAGATCAGCGTCCTCGCTGCATCCCTGCACCATGGGCCTCCATCTTTGATGACCTGCTAAGGTCCTCTTGTGACTCCTGTGCCTTCAGACTCTAGTTTCTCCTGAAGGTCTTCTCTTGCGTCATTCGACTCCTCTGTTTGCTTGGGCCTGCTCTGACTCTCCTGCACTTGGTGAGTCCCTTGGGCCTTGCTGGTCCCAACGTCTGCATCTTTTCACTCTCCACACCAGTTACAGCGAACAAGGCTTGTTGGTGCTCCTGCTGGACACCAATCACCTAGACACCGACATTCGACTTGGGACAGCTTGTGCACATCTCCTTGCCTTCCCCGGCATCGTCTGGTCCTCACAGCTGCAGCGACAAGATCACAGTTGACTCTTCTGAACCGCCGAACATCAGTGGGCATTATGCTTCCATGCCTTCTGGTCACCTCTACTTGCATGTTCTTCACGTCACAAATCCACCCTTGGATTCCATTGGATTCCTCACACAGTCTTCTCCAGAGGCATCTTCTTCAAGGTCTCCCATTGTCATCTGCGGCAGGTTCTGACATCACTTCATCGCTATGCACCTGGCACCCCAGGTGCAGGTCAGGTAACCTGGTTCTTGGGGCATCCACGGGTGCAGTGGCTCTCCAACCTTCTGCCTTTCAAAGGGTTTCTTCGGGGTCCTCCAGAAAGGGTCCTTCTTTAAAACTGCAACAGCTACTTCTCCATTGACTTCCATTGGGCACGCAGCTGTGTTTCCACTCTGCACACAGCCTCCGTGGGGTTCCTGCGTACTTACCTTGGGTGGTTGCTTGTGTCGCCAGCTCCTCTGACTCTCCTGGTCAAAGTCCCTTTCTCCTTTGCAGTTCGCATTCCACTTAGTATATGGTTTCTTCACTTAAAGAGATTCTGCTAAGATGCTGCCTGCATATAGTAGTGGATTGCACAATGGTGCTGCAGTCCACACATGGCATTTAACTTCCTGGGCCTGGGCACACTTTCTACACCTTAGGAATAAGCAACTTTAACCATGTTTACAGGGGAAGCACAGGCGCTTTACTATTGGTAAGCAGGGGTAGAGTGCACAGAGTCCTAAAGCCAGCAAAGCAGATAATTGCAAAATCTGGGCTACATCACACAAAAGATGGCAATTTCCTGCAGTCTTATAGATAGTCTTCCAACCCCTCACATAATGTACTGCTCTCCTTTGTTGCCGAGCTAGGTTTGCGCTATATAATTATCAATACATACATGGGGTCTTGGCTGGACCACCAAGAAGAAAGGTAGAACAATTGTGGAGGCTGGCTTTAGTGTTTAGCCTCCATTAGAAACTTGTCTTTACTGTTTTCCGCAGAGGTACACAAGAAGCAAGGCAAGACCTACAAGTCTGAGAAGGAGTTCGCTCATCTAGGCACAGAGGCAGCACTGTTTTGCCCAATAATAAAATGTAATAAGCAGGAAGGTTAAATGCTTCACTCATTCATTTAAATGAATAGTTGCATACATATGTTCTAAACAATAAATATTCACAGTTACAATTTAATATGTTCACAGTACCTGGCCTCACTAAAGAAGCTAAAATAAATCTTTAGTCATGGTTAATCTCCAGTACATATTAAAAAGCAATATTCTACAACTCAATCCTTTCCAATGTGGCACCAGTACATTTTACAAACCAAGGAATTACTACAAAAGCACAGTTTTGTATGCCTAGTCTTGTGAAAGGAATTTTTAAATATCTTAATTCGTTTTGAAGCTTGAGGAAACAATATATTATATGAATAGGAAACTCTTTGATGTTATTGGAGAATCTAAAGCAACCTAATAGATTTGGGTTAATGCACACGTGGTATTGTTCCTCCTATGAGAAAAGTCCAAAACCTTAATTCTTAAAACAAAAGTTAGGACGCTGGTCTCACAGATATCTTGACAGTTTACTGGATTAGTGGGTGGTCAGCCCCTGCTCAGAATGTTCTCTTTCAGCTACTAGTTAGTTCTCCTCAGTAGGTTTGCCATTTAGATATTTAGTCAGCATCCTTTTAAATACACCATGGGCCAGTCCAATTTGCCATACCTCCTGCCTATCTATTGATGCAAGTATCGATATAAACCGTGGGAATATGGGGGAAGCCCTTAAGCTAAGCAACTCCAAAAAAAAGCTGAAATTTGAATGTCGCTCGTTGAATTTCGGCTTTGGTGCCAAATCAGAACAAAGCAAGCTTAATTTTTTCTGCACATGTTCTTCATGTTTATAGTCAAATATGTTTTATTTCAAAGTGTCAAGGCCATTGGCTGTTTCGATCAGGTTTGACCTTTAGATTTTGTTCGTGGGGAGACTTGTGCCCGAAGATGAACCGAACACTGCTCGTACTCTCTCCTAACGCTGGCTCAGGTTGCAATTGTAATTATTGGGCATCTTCTAGAACGTGAAAGGACAGCGCTGGCCTGTGACTGATCACACCGCTCAAAGTGATAGCACTGCAACGTGCTAACACCGATAAGCCTGCCTTTGCGAATCAGGGGACAGCTCCGTCACTTGTTGCAGTGAGGCACATGCTAACCTGTCAGGATTGTTGAAGGGAGACTCGCAGGGACCTGGCTGGGCTTCGGAGGCGGCTGGTTTAGCCAATGTTCTTGTGCGTCATTGATTGCAAAGCCGCATTGCTCGTGTTGGTGCACATTAGGGCTCATTTCTATTTATGGTTTATTAAAGGCGTATATATACATGAAATCCTGCGAGCACTTAGTGTGGTTTACCTCCACGCGCAGCAGTAATTTTGGGCTTTTCATTGCCAAACAATGAATAATGCCTGTCGCTTTGATGGTCGCTGGCAGTTGTACAATGGTGTGGCGATCGAGCACTCAACCTACGTAACCTGGATTCCTGCACACGCACACAATATCGTTTATCTACTGAAACATTACATCTCTCTAGAAAAGCGAGCATTTTGTACTTATGTGCATCAGCGGGCAATGAGCAGTACCATCTTAATTGACACATCTCATAATAGGAAACCGACTCTGTTTTTGAGCTCAAAACGTGTGCATTGGCAGGTGGAGTTGCGTGGTTGTAGAGCTTTACTATCAATTTATAGCTGTTTTCCAGAAGTTTATTTTAAATATAAATGTATGTGCATGTAGGTACATATGCATTTTCCCCACACACAAGGTAAGGTATCCTTTCATCTTGTTATTCTATCTGCAAACTATTTTTGTGCCATATTTTAAATTAAACAATTCTAATTTCTGGATAGATTTGTCAGAAGATGACATGGCATGTACAAGGACAGAGAACGGAAGATTGTTGAGAAAGTAATAACTGATATGTCTGCAGCCTACCCATGTTTCTTTGCGTTGCTGACTTAAACAAGCTATCTCATACATACATTTATTACATTTGTTGTACTAGTTTTGCCTTTCCCCTTTTTATCGAGGTAAAGGGACTCAACATGTACACTCCAAACACCAATAAAGACTTAAGTTGGCTTACTGGGTCCCACAAACTAGAACTTAATCACTGAAATGGCTTATGTAAGAAATTGCATTATTTTAGGGGTGGGTGACAACCCACTTCAAGGAATAATTTCAACCTTTGTCAGGGTGAACCCTCAAAGCACTACTACATTGTAACCTGAGAGAAACCCCCTATAGCAATGGCACAGAGTAGACATTAATAGTTAATTTAGGGCAATGTGTAAGGTATTCAAGGCTTTAAGTGGGCCGGGTCCTTCCCGTTCTGAGGCCTATTAGTAACCATAAACAGACATTGAAACGGACCCTTTTCGGCCTCCATGTTCATGTCCTTAACAATTTTGCTCTACAAAATACTGATCGATTTGTAAACTGAACATATGAAACGTTAAGGTAATCCACATCTGCCATTTAGTTAACATTTATATGTTTTATGTTTTACCTAATTTGGCATTTTCTAAGAGTTCTCTATTTTCATGATGTTCGTTTGTTTTTTTGTGTGCAGCATACTATCTTAGGGTGCATGCTTTGAACCAAGCTGTCTCCAGGTTTTTATAGCGAAACAGGATTGAGAGGTCTGGAGTTCAGGCTCAAGACAGATTGAGGTTCTCAGAGTGCCTATCAATGGGTCAGAAGATGTTCAGAACACATGGGCATCCAGTCCTTGGCCTCTTTGCATAGCGTACAGAACAGTGGTCTTGTATTCGGCTGCAATTTTGATTCTATGCAAATACATGTGAAGGAGTTATACAGTTCCCAAAACATTGACGAGGCAAAAGTAAAACAATATGCAGTGTATTGTGGTGTGTTTGGAGTGTGGAGAAATGAATGAGAAGCGAGGAAATGCATTCAGGAGAGAGTGAAAAGAGTGTGCTGAATAAGAAAGAGATGTGATGTCTAACACAGAGTGAACATAACAGGATCATTTTAAACACTTTGAAGACCAGTACCCCATCCACAGGCCTCAGTGATGTTTAATCCAATCTCACAATTTCAGAATTACATTTTTTTCACTATTTGCAACCAAATTATCTGTGTTCCTCACTTATGTTAAACCGCTAACAC